>NC_081841.1:31538325-32146568 GCF_963259705.1 Myotis daubentonii
GTGGGTGTGTACGTAGTATACAGACTTTAAGCTTTTCTTGGGGCTCAAGGTCTTCATTCAATTTGCATTATTTTAAAATGCAGCCATACAATAACATCCTTAGAGACCATTAAAATGTTTAGAGTTAGTTTCCTGATGCTGAATGGCTCAATCTTTGATGCTTCTATACTATTATGTATGCCTCTTTACATTTTTATTCCCTCCCTTTGGATAGTTAGCTATCCAAAGTGTTTAGCATATATCGTTGATTCTGTTGTAAGGAAGAATTGTTAAGTTTGGAGGGAGAACACTTAACCACTCTCTTTAACAGTCTTATTTATTCACACTTGTAGTCAGTGAGCTCTAGTTGGAGGCCTGAGGGTGACAAAAGGTTTCCCTATGTAGGACAGAGTTTAGGATTTGTGTCCACAATTGTATTTACCATTTAGGGGCCTTTTCCCCATTACAGCTGGATTTACACCTGTGTTATGAATGGAAGAATTGGTTGGAATTGCTCCCTAAAGGAAATGAAGACACTTAACATCAGAATGCTCAAAATGATTATTCCGTGGTAAAGGAGATTTAGAAGTATGACAACCTAAATTTTGTCTTCTTTAGAAGATAAAATAATAGCATTTATTTTTATTTCAGGGCTAGTTCAAATCTGAGTTTTAAATTAAAAAAAAAAATTTGAACCATTAGTTAAAATTTTTCTTTAAAATTTTTTAGAGGAGCATTCACATTTAATCTCACATATTTGTGTGTGTGTGTGTGTGTGTGCGTGTGTGTGTGTGCGCGCGCGTGTACGTGTGTTATTGTCAACTGATGATCATTGGCACCAATTCAATGCCAACAGTAATCCCCAATTGGGATGCAGTGAAGACAGAAACTTCTTTTAGTGTGAAACAGCTGATTGCAAAACATGTCTCTCCAGTGTTTCAGATCAGTGGGGGAGAAGCAGTCTTCAGCCTTCCATGGAAAGGGAAAGTATCCTTCTGAGCCAGAGGAGAGGTGGCTTAAATGGACAGGAGTCCCTACCCCTGGTTCCTGATTGGTTCTTTCTTATGCCAATGAAGACTCTGAATCCTTGTGGTTTGATTGGCCCAAAAGGCACTGTCCTAATTGGTCAGAATAGAGGCACTCTGATTGGTCAGAGTTGTACAGCTCTGATGGAATGGGGAAAGCCTCAGTCCTATTGGTTGAAATAGGATTCCAGAAACTCCTTTATAAGGGTTGGCTCAGATGGCAGAAACACAGTGCAAACAGGCAGTTCACTAATGAAGTATTTCCCTTCAAAGGCTATTCATGGAATTTTTCTTTGGCAGGTAAGCTTGCATATCCAAAGTGAAATCATTTGGCCTGACTCCTGGAAAAGAATAATTTACAAGATAGAAAAATGTAGGGCAGCTTTTGAGCATTCTAGTGTTAGAATTTGGGAGAAACTAAAATAGAGAAATCATATGCCATATTAATAGGAATGTGTTATTTTCTTAAACTTCATTGATATTTTAATAAATTATTTTGTTTCTTTTAATAAGTTCACTTAGTTTATAACTTTATTACAGGGGGAAATATTACTCTTGCTCTATTACTGAGTTAAGTTTTTGCAAAAGTGACTTAATTACAATTTTGGAGCTTCATTGGCTTAAAAATAATTGAGAACTGGAGTTAATAAAACCATGCATATGTAGAAAGCCATATAATTGTAGGTACGGAAAAGAAACAAGACAACTTTGGTAATTTATAAGTTAAAAATATAATACTGTAATTTCTTTGAGGGAAGGAACCACATCTCTTAATTTTTTTCTTTATCCTGAATTGAACCTAACCAAATATTATGTACATGGTAGGATACTCATTAAAACTTTGTATTGATTATTGATTATAAAATAAATACATTGAATAGGACTATTCTAACTCAGTTTGTCCTTATCTAGTATATCTCTTATGGATTCTAGTATTTCTCTTGTAATATGTCTTTAATGTTTCTCTTACGGAAGTAGCCATTCTTAAAGATTTAACTCTTTGACCTGCCATCCTCGATTACCTTATTTGTGTATATCCAAATTATTTTCCTGATGAAGCATGATTCATATTCCTTGGGCTGTTGGCTACTTGCCAAACACCGTCGGTTGTCCACATCTGTAGCTTATACATCGGGGGGTGGAAGGAGCTAGCACTGCTCCTTTCTTAAAACGTGCATTTGTTTACTGGCTAATGCCTGACAAATCAATTGCTAATGGTTCCCTACTGCTTCCTGACTCAAATACGAGGTTTTCTGTTGGCTTCGTTTATCTCTTTCCCAAACATTTATTTTGACAAACTGTTTTATTCAGAGAATAAATGTAAGATCAGCTTTTCTTCATAAAGCTTTGAATTAGGTGTGAAAGAGAGAGAAGTGGGAGATGACATGGAAAAAGAGAAATAGGAAGTGTAATTCATGCTACTTAAACTACTACTTCTTATCAATCCTTCCCTGCCCCCTTAGCATTTTCTCTCCATTTTTGTTATATGTGTAGTAATGCTGTGGTGCATGGATTCGTGCACATTGAAAAGAAATTAATTAGAAGGTGGCTGGCAGGGCGGGACTGTGCAAGACAGGCCGGACTCGCCCTGGAGCCAACCTCCTGCGGTCCCTCCCTGGCTGGCCGCACCTAGAGCTGTGCCACAGCTCGAAAGCCATCTGCGGAGTGAGACAGGTCCCTCAGGCAGGAGGGGACCGGTCCCTCAGCCTGGCCTGCAGGGATCAGGCTGAAAACGCTCTCTGACATCTCATGAGGGGCCCCAGGTTGCAAGAGTGTGGTTCTCTGGAAATGCACCCCGGAATCTGGCTCCCTCCTCTCTGGTTCCTGCATTGAGTGTCTGCCCCCTGGTGGTCATTGTGCATCATAGCTACCGGTTGATAAGTTTCCCACCCAAAACAATAATTCCTTTAGTATTTCTGTGACAAATATTTATTTATTCAGTATTTGAATACCTCAAATTACATTGAGCACACCACATTTAAATCAAAGGGTGCATTAGAAAGAGAAGGGGGGGAAATGGTGGTAAAGTGATATATTAATTAGTTGGTCATGGTAATCATTTTATGATGTATATCAAACCATGATGTTGCACCACTTAAATATATACAATTTATATTAGTCAATCAAATATTAATAAAACTGGGAAGAATAAAAGAAAAGAAGAACTTTGGATCCAAATGAACATAGCTGCAAATTATACTTCTGCTACTTAATAACTGTTTGATATTGGGCAAGTCAGTGCATTTCTTAGCTTTGGTTTTCCATCTATTAAGTGAAAATTAAAATCCTAGCTCTGTAGTTTTATTGAGTAATAATAAAAATAGATTACCTCATATATAAAACATTTAATAAAACACTGCTATAGATAGGGTGGTTATTATGTTGAGTCAAAAACTGCCTGTTGTTACTTCAAATTCTTTTTTCATATTTATTTTGTAGTCTACATAATAAGTTTAAGTAGTGAAAAATTATTATAGTGAAAAACTGTCACCTCTTAGCACTCTCAAGTCTCCCCTGGCTAAAGACGTCCACCAATTCAGTTGCTCTTTGTTGGGCTTGATTTTCATATCTGTTGACGTGTTTCCTCTTCCTGGAATGCAACTGTCATTGATTCCCACTGAGGTATTGGGCTGCACTTAACTACAGACATCTTCTGGAAGCCACAGTTGGTTGCTATGACCCTACGTCTTAACTGTACTCAGACTCAAGCTGAGCAATGAAATTCTGACCCAGGGATTTGGAATTGGGGCCAAGTGTGAGTTAAGTCAATCTTTTTCAAAATGCAAAAGCCCGGTTGCAACTCAGCTATCGAGTTCATGAGCCTATAAAGGCAAATTGCAGAAAGAATGAAGCAGATAAGGGACATGGGGGAAAGGAAGAGAGATCTCAGTCACCTCAGACCTTTCATGATGCTGGTTTCACTTCTTCCCTGAGGCTCACTATGTTCCTGCCCTGCAGTCTATGGATAACTCTGCCCTGAACTATATTAAGTTAGCTCCTGTAATTGCAATTACTGTTTTCCATCAAAAGAGGCTGTTCATTTTAAGACCAACCCAATTGAAGGATATCAAAACGTAAAGAAATATTTTGACAAAACTATATTTTATTTATCTTTCTTTTTTTTATAAGTATCTTTTTACTTCAGAGAGGAAGGGAGAGGGAGAGAGAAATAGAAACATCAATGATGAGAGAGAATCATTGATCGGCTGCCTCCTGCCCCCCACTGGGGATCGAGCCTGCAACCCTGACCGGGAATTGAACTGTGACCTCCAAGTTTATAGGTCGACACTCAACCACTGAGCCATGCCAGGTGGGCTATTTTTCTTTTTAAAAAATTATTGACAAAGCTGTATTGTAAAAACGTCTCTATTAAGATGTTGGGCTCAGAATGGAACATGGCTGTCCCTTTCCCCCTAAATGGTGACACTAAAATAAAAACCAGCACATTTCCTGTTTGATCCACCGAGCCCCTATCTGTTGCCTCCAGCTGCCTATGAAACATTTCCACTTCGATGTCCCTATCTAACGTATTTGACAATTGATTTTCTTCTCCTCTGTCAGGCTAGATCTACTTAATTTCAACTTTCCTCCCTTCCTAGCTACTTATCTAAGATTAATTTGGAATTCTTTTCTCATTCTTCCCTTAATTTTATTCTGAATGAAATTGTTGCCTTTCTTCTTTTTAATTATTACTTTAAATTGTGGTATAATAGACATAACATAAAATTTACATCTTAACCATTTTTAAATGTACAGTTTAGTGATAAGTATATTCACATTGTTGGGCAACCACCGTTATCATCAGGTCTGTAGGACACTTTTCATCTTGAAAAACTGAAATTCTGCACCCATTAGACTCGCATTCCTCACATTTCCCAGTCCCTATAAATGTACTTTCTTTTTTTAAAAATATATTTTATTGATTTTTTACAGAGAAGAAGGGACAGGGATAGAAAGTCAGAAACATCGATGAGAGAGATCAATCAGCTGCCTCCTGCACACCCCCCAGTGGGGACGTGCCCACAACCAAGGTACATGCCCTTGACCAGAATTGAACCCGGGACCCTTGAGTCCGCAGGCCAACGCTCTATCCACTGAGCCAAACCGGTTCGGCTAAATGTACTTTCTGTGTCCCTGCATTTGACTACTCTAGGTACCTTATATAAGTGGATTTATGTAGTATTTGTCTTCTTGTGACTGACTTATTTCATTTAGTATAATGCCCTCCAATTCATTCATGTTGTAGCATATGTCAGAATTTTGGCATTTCTTATGTTGATATTATTTAGTGATTTACCTTTTTTTTTATTTATCCTCTCTTTGGTAACTAAGGGCCCAAGCCTTTATCACTTTACACATGAGTTACTGAAATGATGTCGTACGTCTCCAGAGATTCTCTCCCTGCTTACAAGCATAATCTATAATGCACAAGTATGCTGGGAGCCGGTCCATCCTTGCTGTTTCAAGGGACCTGGCATATATGGCATACGGTTCTTAATATGTTTGCTCACCTTCTTGGCGCTGTGTTTTAACCAAGGTCACCTCTCCGAGAAAGGTTGTTTCCCCACGTAGGAATTTTTCCCTGATGTCAGGGAGGGGATGCCTCTCCTAGAAAGGTTGTTTCCCCAGGTAGGAATTTTTCCCTGAAGTCAGGGAGGGGATGAAACTCCTTAACTAAGTGCCAGGCGGGTAGTTAATCACTACAAACAATCATGCTTAAGCTACATAATCTTTACTCCCTGGAATGGAGATAAGAAACGCCCTAACCTTTGTAATAGAGATTGATAGGATTGAATCAACTGGTATAAATACAGATGTAACCAGACAGAGAGACAGAACTTCAGACACAGAACTCAGAACACAGGGCTTGGAAGACAGGACCAAGAGAAACAGAGCCTAGGCACAGAACCTACACAGAACGTTCTCTAGGGACAGAAGAACTTCGCTGGCGAGAGCATGCCGGAGGATCCTGGACAGGGACTGGCCTCGGAGCCTGGAGGCGGAGCCTGGCGAGAGAGCATGGCAGGGGATCCTGTACTGAACCTGACTGCGGAGATTGGCAGGAGAGCCTGACTAGAACCTGGTGACTGGACCTGCCTGGAGAACCTGGACAGAACCTGGCTGGAGATCCTAAGCAGAACCTCTCTGGAGATCGAGACCAGAACTTGGCTGGAGATCCTGGCTAGGCTGCTGATCAACTGAACGCTGTCTCCGTGTCATTCCTTCTTCGCCGACTCCGTCCACACCTTTGGGAACCCCTGGACCTGCTGGGGTTGGACCCCGGCACAAGTAATCTTTAAAAATCATGGCTTTCATCCAGTTATTGCTCACAGGTCTACTATGACTGGGGCCCCATGTGTGGTTGGTACAGCATATAGGTCCTGAATAGGCCCCTTCTTGCTAAAAACATTGCATTTCCTCACCTCATATTTCTTGTCTAGGTTCTTCTACTTAATCTTTGAATTCTTCATAATCTAGTTAAAGTCTTTCTTTTAATTATCTCATTATCATGTACTTTAATTCACGTACCACCATTATTAGCTAAGAGTCTTCATTTGAGCCAGATAGTTGTTTTACTTTAAAAAATTCAGTGATTATACTTGTCTTTTCCTCTTTTAACCTTTAATTCCTCTCCTGAAAATACTTGCTTCTCATGACCTATCTGAGTACCATGCATTCTGTACAGCTCACCTTTTTCATGAAAACTTCACAACTGTTACAGCTCTATATGTAGTTCATAGTCACAATCTGATACTTAAACCCTATTACTAGAGATTATGTCCTACTAGTTAGTAGTTTCTAACTAGATTGCAGTTTCTTGAAAACTAACGCTTGTTATATATAGCTCCACATTAACAAGCAAAGTGCAAATATGCATTAAGTAGGCAATAAATACTCGTGTTAGTGGCATATTTATGTTAATAGTACAATAGTAGAATAAATTATAGACCTGCCATAAAAGCTTTCATGACATGACTCATTTTCTATTTCACTGTTGTTTCTAAACCACCCACCCTTAATTTACTTGTAAATGTTTTTAAGTTTGAAAACATTTAAGAAAATTACTAGTGTTCTTTTTTTCCTCCTGAACAGCACATACGCATTTTATTTAATGTAATCTATATTTAGCCTACCGTCATTCAAAAATGAGAAGTATCTGATATATCTATAGGTAATTAAATACATATCCATGAAAGGGAAGGAAAAAAAAAAACTACAAAAAAGTCCACCTGAATCCACTGTTGGCAGAAAGGCATAGATTGCTGTTATAGCGTTGGAAATGTTGGACCTCCTACATAGGTGGAATATGGGTATTGTGTAAAGAATATTGTTCAGTCCTTTTGTTTTTTGTTTCTTTTGAACTGCACTGTCTTCCTTAACTTCTCTATTATTTTTCTGAAACTCAAACTCAAGGTCATTGTTGAGGGGAAAGGATGATTGTTACCTATCTTTTTCCTCCAACTCAGATGGGTGCCCTTATCAGTTTGGCCTCAATTTCCCTTCTTTCTATTAATATTGAACTGCATCATACTAGCTGCAAGACATGAAATACTATAATTAGAGTGAGGGAGTGCAAGTTTGAGGTTTATAGATACTAGTATATTAGCTCATATCACAATGGGGCATACAGCAGATATTGTATAATTAAGTTCAGTAATAATGCATTGAAACACCAATTGTGTCTTCTGCTGGAATGAAGTAATGAAGAAACTAACATCATTCTGACCTTGTGGACTATAGTCTAGTAGGAATATATCAATTAACTATAAGTATGTGAATATGATGAATGGGATGTGGGCTACTGATTGCTGAGGGAGATACCTTGTTTATGGGGTTGGTAAAAGCCTTTGAGAAAGTGGTTCTTTGGTATATATATATAACATTATTGTATTTTTATATTATATTATATATATAATATTATATTTTTATATTATATTATATTAATTATATTATATTCCTGTAAGACCCCCAAGGAAGGGTTCAGAAAATAACTAGGCTAAAGGCAGTAGATGAGACACAAGTCCTGGCAGGGAGTACAGATTTTAGAATCCTCTCTACGTATGTCCAGGAAGACCATGGCAGAAGACAAAATTTCTTGGGGGTTTGTAGAAAGGAAGCGCTCTTGAGAATATGGATATCAAGCAAGAGAACAGAGGTGCATTTAGGGCCAAGAACTGTAGATTTAAAATCATATAACAGGAAATATCTCATACCTCATCCAATCTGATAGAGTAAAAATAAAGATGAGTCAAATGAGATCTTGTTAGACTCAGTGATTTTCTGTGTCATGCATAGAAAGTCTCCCAAGTGTACCTGTCCAGTGTAGGTTTATAAAATCCAGTTCAGCCTCTTATTGGTATTTTGTTTGCATTGAATTATAAATTGTAGGGATGTAAGAAATTTTTTCCTATCCTCTTTGGTGGCAGTAAAATTTGATACCTCTTAAGTAACCAAATTTAAGTATATATGTTGTCTCTGCTGCTTATAAAAATATCAAATAAAATAATTTCCTGGACATTGCCTCTAAGTTGTTTTCCCTAGTTGCTCAGCCTGTTGTTTCTCTGTGCTTAGAATATCATTTACTTCCTTTCATAGGCCTTATTGGTCTCTCTTACTAGACTTCAGGGTTTCCTGCGGGCAGCTTCTCTTTCTCATCTAATCATTCATTGAATCCAGAGAAACACACAGTGCCTGGCAAAAAAAAAAAAAAAAAAAAAAAAATTAGATATGACTGGCTTAATGAATGAAACCTGCATAGTTCTGAGAATTTAAATTCTTTAAAGATGGGACTCATTTATCCATCTATTTTCTTCTTGGCCAAGTAAGCTATTTACAAATAGTAGAAACACAATTATGTAAAGTTCTTGTTATTTTTCTTTAATAACTCTCTCTTGTCATGGTTTGAACTGAAGACAGTCATTATTTTTAAGAGCAATTTAAAAAAAATGGGTCATAAGCAAATATAAATCATTATTAGGCATACAGTATGTCAAACATAATATCCTGATTATAAAATATTCATTACTATTTGATCCTAAAGATCAAACCTTACAAGGTTGCTGATAAAATAATAGCATATTCTTTAACCTTCCAAAATATCTTTTATTTTTAAAGACCTTCTTTTTGAATCACAGAATTCAGAGCTAGTTATGTCTTATTTATTGCTAATTTCTCTCGTGCTGTTTTCTTTCTTTTCGTATCATGCCTGTAGCAGCTGTTTGCCTAACGCTTATCCCAAACCACAGGCTTTCCCACGCTCCTTTTTTGGCTCTCATTTGGCATTGATCCTTAATTTGACAGATAAGACATGTGTGTATGAATTGTGGTTATGGCCAAGCTACAATCCATCAGTTTTCCCATAGAGGTGATTATTACTCCCAAACAAGGTGATCATTATATGAGGCAGCATTCAGTTCCCTCTCAATAAGCCTTTGGCCTCCTGTGTAATTCTTCATTCTTTGGTAACATGCTGACTGATTACACTTGGGATAGCAGAGCTGGGGAAACGAAGGGGCAGCATGGGCGTCAGTGTTAGACAGAAGTGGGGTTTCGTCCAAATTCAGACACACCAGCTTGTGACCCTGGATGTGTGATACTCAATTTCTTCTTCTTTTTTCCTTAACCTCCTCATTTATAAAGTGAAGTAGTAACTACCTGCCATTTGAAGCTCTGATTCAGAAGGTGTTATTTTTGATAGATTTGATACTACTCACCATGGGCCCTGAGTTGGTCTCATTTGGATATATAAAACCAAGATTGCTAATTCTAAGGTTTGCATCTTTGGCTCAACAATATTCATAATGCAAGTCTGAACTTTAGTAGCAGGGACATTTCCCAAGTTGCTGTATGGATCTAGCTGAAACCATGAGTGAACATATCAGGATTAGGGGACTTAAGAAAGACACACATTCTCAGTTGTGAACATCAGCACCTTTGAATTTAAGGATATGACAGTGGGTGGTCTAGATTATCGTAAACCAATAAATAAAACTACCATTAGGTTCATTTTGCTATGCAGGGTAATTTACAACTAAATTAAGTTGTTTTCTTATGAGCTATCTTTATTGTCCTTGTTCCCAAGAGCTATTTGATACATTTTAGGTATTCAAGGAAGAATAAATAATGGCTCAATCAATAAATGAGTAATAGATACATTAAATTTATAAATTTAAGAATAAATGCATACAACCCACCTTTGGGTGTGAGAGAGTGTGCATATGTATATCTGTGTGTATGACTAAATGCTCATAATTTAAAATAAGGCCAGAATTAAACATTCAAAAAGCACTTATTAAGTAGCCACTATGTACCAAGAATAGTAGAATAAATAACATTTTGTAAAGTTATAGGTTTTCTTCCAAATTTAGCAGTACTCTTGCACATGCTATGTAAAACAACTTAATTCTGTATTGGTGTATATTTCAGTTGCATCTTTTTAAGGCTTTCTCCGAATGCCTCTATTACCTCTTAAAGTCCTCTAAAATTATGAAAGGATTAGAAGACACTGTATGTGATTTTAATGTTTTTTTTTGTTGTTGTTTTTTTGTTTTTGGGGGTTTTTTTTGACTCCTCCTGTGCATGCTTCAAAGTAGAAGCACCACCACCACCACCACCATCTTGGTTTCTACTACACATGCCTTCAGCAGAGGAATTTCTTGAACTTTCTTGTTTATTCCTTACCCCCATATTCCCAGCCAGTAGACTAAGTTCCCAGGGGAGATTAGAGAGCCAGTTCATTCTCCCTACACAGGGAGGAGGGGACATGGAGGATGTCCTACTGAGGACTTACGCCCGTTCCCTGCAGGGAGCCTGCATAAGCTGCAGTCTGGACTCTCTCTGAGAGAGGCAACGCCTCCCCCATCACCCTGCTGTTGCTGCCCAGCCTGCCTCTGTGGTAGGTGACTGGACGGGTCAATCCGGGGATGGTGCCGGTCCCCCCCATCACCTCTCCGCTGCCACCCATCGCTGCCCCCCTCATCGCAGTTCCCTCCCTTTGCCCGCTGGCATGTCAGCTCCCTTTGGCTGACCTGGCACCACCTGCTTGCTGGCCCCACCCCCCGCTGACTGGTTGTTCTGCCATTGGGTCGATTTGCATTAAATTTTAATGTTCTAGGTAATTTCTTTAGAACATGTGAAAATTCTCCTTAGCGCAGGTACCTCATACATATATGGGTATGAACATACACTGTGGATTATGCCTGGCCACTTCTCACTTACAAAGGTCCTTTCCCTCTCCCCTCTAAGGAATAGATACTTTGTATAGCTGTAAAATAACTTAAATTCACACGAATACCCTCTTAATTTATATTCAAAGTATATAAGATGAGCTATTATGATTTTTCCTTATTAGTGTGTCTTATTAAGAGAATAAATTTGGTTATTTTTATTGAAGGCAGAAATACGCATTTTACAAATGATGGTGGAAATTTTAACCAAAGTGTATGTAATGTGAGAACTTTGCTCCTACAACTAGAATTCAGGCTATAATATGGACATTGACAGATTGTGAGTAGATACATTTATTTTAACCTCTCCTCTGTACTTGATATGTCATAGGCTAACAGTTATTTATGTGACATTTATGTGTCAGTCCTTAACTTTAGGACCAGTGTACATTTTTGAAAAAATAAATCAGCAGTACAAAAGTACTATTATATAAAAAGGACTTTTTAAGTCTGATATTAGAATAATATAATTTTATTTTTTGTTTTACTCTGAATTTTTTAAATTGGCTTATTTGGAACCCTTCATAAAACACAAATTTTATCTTAGGATACTGATATATTTAAAATTACTGTCAAGTTTTAGTATAAACCATAAGCTTGAGAGATAAAATTTGACCTTACTTTTTATTTCCTGTGGTAGCAATTCATTAATGAAGGTTACGGTGTCGGTGCTAAGGATATGGACTTTTGTCTGGTAAAGGTTGTTTGAACTTGAAGAGACATCAAGGAGTTTGAGTTCATCTACCCTATTCCAGCCAGACCTGTTTCCAAAAGGTGTTATGGCTCCTTAAGCAATTAAAGTATTGGGATTGTCCTACTAAAGTTCTGGAAGTATGCATTTACCAAACAGTGTTATGAAGAGATATACTAGTTCAGATTTATAAAACAATTTAATAGGACAACTGCAGGATATAAAAGCTGATATTTACAGAGTGCTTATTATATGTTGTAGGCAATTCATACCTATATTGTCTCTTAGTTTTTATATACAAAATTAAACATGTTAATATAAAATATGTCTTTAATATGTATTTTCTAGTTACAACAACAACAATTATATCAAGTATTCATAATTGAATTCTTAATTATAAACAATATAAAACCAAGATGTGGGAGAGCCTCGATTTGAATTCCTGGTAGCCTGACCTCTAAGTCCATCCTCCGTTTTACTGAGTTATTCTAGTTTCCACATGTAGAACCTCTGGGATGGTCCAAAAGGTCTCCAGGGCCTCCCTGGGAAGGGTCCTTACCACAGACCTTTGGATTAGAAGTTGGCTTATGACTACTTATTGCACTGCCTCTCACTAGTTGAATTTATATTAGGCTACCTGCCCTGTCTCAATTTCTCCTGTAAAATTGGGAGGAAGATAATACCAACTCTAGATATGCTGGGAGGATAAAAGCAGATAATACAAGTGAATTGCCGAGCACAAAGCGCGGCACATAATAGGCGCTCAGTGAAGGTGAAGCGTAATTGCTGCTTTGAGGACTGTGCATCAGATGACGGCCTGTGATGCCTATGAGCGCTCGCTGTGGCCTAACTGAATCCTGAACAGCAAACTGGATGGGCTGATCTTGTGAACTCACCTCATCCCTGGCTGCACTTTGGCATTTCTGTTCTTATTTTCTGGTGATCCTCTGCCTCATCCAATTGGTTTAAATTTTATTTAATGTAGTTATATTTTTAAATGATGCATCAGCTTAAATTCTTTCAGAAATAGACAACAAAAAATGAAAATAATCATCATTAATAGTTTATCAATTTCTCCCATTAGTTTTTCAATGTTTTTTTTATAGTCTACACAATGAGGATTATAGTGTAATATGGATGGATTTTCTATGTTTTTATTCAATACTATTTTCTTACTGTTTTCTACAACCTTAAAATTATTAAGACTTTTATCACTTGTATCACTTTCATTACTTGTACACTTAATATTTTGTGAATGCATGTGTCATATGTTACTTAAGCATTTCTCTCTTGTTGGACTTGTCAACTATCTCCAGGTTCTCTTAGTATAACTGATACTGAAGTAAATATATTTAAAACATGTTTTATTATTAGTAGCACTTTCCCCTTTTGGACCTCCTCCACCCAAGCTCCTAAAAATTTTTAATATACCCTTATTTGCATTTATGATTATTTTTACAGATACATGGCTAGATACATCTATCTAAGGTATAATAGATTAAAGAAACTAAGTGTTCTGGCCTGGCCAGTGTGGCTCAGCTGGTTGGAGTGTTGTCCTATGTATCCAAGGGTCACAGGTTGATTCAGGTGAGGGCATACATCCAGATTTTGGGTTCAATCCCCAGTCCGGGCATATGCGAGAGGTAACCGATTGATCGTTGTTTCTCTTTTTCTCTCTCTGAAATCAATAAAGTGCTTTGTGACATCTCCTTTGGGGTTGCTATAAGAGGAAGAGCTGTACACCACAGGTGACATTTTCATGTCTCTTTTTTTTATAATTTAAGAATAATTTTATTTATTTTTAATCTTTATTATTGAAAATATTACATATGACCCCATTTCCCTCCATTAACCCCTTGTAGCCTGCCACTGCCCCTGGCTTCAGGCCTCCACCACCTTATTGTCTGTGCCCATAGGTTTAGCATATATGCCTACAGGTTCTTTGGTTGATCTCTTCCCACTCACCCACCCACGCCCACCTCCCCTATGAGATTTGACAATCTGTTCCATGCTTCTATGTCTCTGGATCTATTTTGTTCAGCAGTTTATTTTGTTACTTAGATTCCACATATGAGTGAGATCGTATGATATGTCTCTTATAGCAGATGAAACGTTGTTATTTAATACGAAGGATGCATTTTAAAATGTCAGATTTGACAAGAAAAGAAAGCCATATGTTTTTGTTTTATTTTATAATAAAACAGAAATATTATATGTATCTATTTTGAACATCCATGATATACTAAGTACCATACTTAATAATTAATTTATTTAAAATTAAATTTAACCTTCTAATTAAATTTAATTAATGAAGAAAAAGAGTGGCATGAGGATAATTTTAGGGACTTTTTTTTTTTTTTTAGTCCAGTGAAGCATGTATTACCTACTTTACAACTGTCACCAAAATTGCCTTTAGAAAAGTATGGAAAAATAATTAGATATTGTTACAGGTATAATGAGGACATTACTCCCTTCTCATTCTACCCATTCCCCAAAGGGCTGGTTGTCATGCAGTCAGGACTTCAGAGAAGAGAAAAAAATATCTGTGTGACAAAGAGAGGATGTTTTTAATCTTTTTGGCAACCTGCAGAAGAGTATGGGAAAGAGAAAGTTCAGGAGACCAGGAGTTGGCAGTCAACTGTAGTGTGACTCTTACTTGTAAATCCCCCATATCTCTATCCTCCAAACTCAGTCAAGTCTCGTAAATTCATGAACGCTTGCTTCCAAGTTTTCCATTATTTTTAATGTGTGAGAACGGTCTGAGCTTCATGCCAAGGTTCACATGTTGTGGATAGAGGTAATCCGGGAATAAACTAGCATCCAAGAAGAATGAAAACTCAACTGATAATTACAAGTAGCAGGAATTTTGGCCAAGAGTAAAGGTCGGGTCAGGAACTTTTACTAACTGGAATTTGGGGGCATTCAAGGCAATTTTACTTGTACCAAAGACCGTGGAGACCCCAGGCAATGGCTGGGTTACAGGACTTTTCAAAAGTACTGCAAAGGTGTTAGCATAAGCCTTACTTTCTCTATAGTATGGAGCAGAATCCCTGAAGGGTTGGCTACAGGGTGCTAAACTAATAAAGTCCCCATGCTGGGTGAATATCAGGGTTATCTCTAGTAATATAACCTTCTGGAGACTTCTGGTTTAAGGGTAAGTTACTATTTCACTTTGTTATCAGATTCCAGATGTTATCAGTCAATAAAGTGATCAGTCAATAAAGTGATCTCACCTTCTATTCATGTGCCCTAAATCTGACAGGCTAAATCTGATGGACTGTATTTTACTAGAAATAGGGAGAGTGGTAGATTTTTTTTCCATTTTATCCCAAGTAGTAGAACTAGGGCAAAAAAAAAAAAAAAATAAATGCTTTTCCTTATCATGGGGGGTGTTTAAGTATGAGCAGAAACACAGTTTGGAAGGAATAAAATAGAGGATTTTAAAATGGTAAAACCATAATATTGATGACAAATTAAATAAAAATAGTTATCTTAGATAAACTTATATGTACCTCTCTAGTCCAGAAATTGTCCAATTAACAAATTACCCACCTTAAAATATTATGGCATTGAATTTTAGGCATATATGTTTCTATACTTTTCTAGTATTATTTTCCCCAAAGTTGATTTTTCTATCATTTATTTTGCCTTTGTATAAATATAATTTCATATTTTGTTGTTCAGAAAACATTTTATACTAATAATAGCTCTAACTTTGATCATCAAATTTATGTTCTTATACATGTATTTATAAGAGTTAATCTATATTCTCACCAGACAACTCAAGATTGTGAGAATTTTCTATTGGTGATGATGTTTGTTGCTTTAATTGCAACCAAGTTAATCTGTAGAATTTAACAATTACATTGCTATCCATCTTAAGAGTTTATAACTCTGGTATAGAATAAGAAAACAGAATAAAACATTTGTACCTGTGTGTTCTGCTTAGAGTTTTATTGGTAATAAAAAAAAAAAAAAGACATGCTGACTTTTGTGCTTGGGAACAGAATCTGTTTCTAACCTTTGCTATGAACAGGAAGTGGGAGAGGTGAAATGAGGCCTGGTTTTGTGGCTGGGCCAGAGCACTCTGTGTTCCTAAGAGTGGCATTCAGGTTTCATGTCTGTCTAGCTTCTTGCTCCTTGGAATAGCTGGCCTTTGAAGTCCTAAAAACATAGATTGGTAATGAGCAACATAAAGTCAAGAGTGGGCAAATATTTGGAAAAATCCTAGCTCTGAGACTAGCCAGTCTTAGGATAACTTGGCTCAGATGGTGTAATAACTGCATTTTATTTTCCCACCTAAATTATGAAGTTTTGCTAATATGATAGTATAAATTTCCTAAATAACAATAATAGCAAAGTCTCAACTTGCTTTTACTTGCCTTTTTTTTTTTTTTTTTTTTTTTTTTTTTTTTTTTTTTTTTTTTTTTTAGCTATTGCTGTATTTATTTTTAAATTTTAGGGTAGCATTAACTTGCTGTCTAGTGCCTCTTTGGTAATTAGAAGTGCTTTCAGAAGAAAGAATTTTAATTTAACTTTTAGATTATATATGGAGCAAATACCTTTGAATAAAAATAAATTTTATTCTATTTTATGTTATTGCTGAGGGCATCCATTATAACAAATGTAAAGTTCTGTTTTAGAAAATATGATTCTGTCAGAAAAAAATTCCACATGATTTAATACAGACTTATTTCCAACAAAGTCATGTACTAAAAATTATATGGAATGACCTAACAATGGCTCCATCTAGCCTTAGTTGAACACTATAGAATAACCCACTTACCATTGCTATATGGTCTCCCTATAAGAAAATAAAAGCAGGCAAATTTTGCTAAATGGTCTCTAAGTGAAGACCTATATGAATATTTTTATACATTTAGGAATATGTGAATTCTAAAAGGCATTTGGAGTTACTAGCATATCAATTTCTTGCCTTGGAGACAATTCTTAAAGTTGTAAAGGTTATGCAGTTAAAATTGCTATAGACTTTTGAAATTTGATTTAATATTCTGGTGTTTTTACCTTTTAAAAATTTATTGTCTTTCATAGTGTGATTGTCAGAATATAGACATACACCTTATACTTTTTGATAACTTAGTGTGCAATACTGATACTTTTACCTAATTTGTTGTAATAGTTATGTAACAGTAATAATGTCAAATTTCACTTGCATGATAATTACATTTGGAATTCTACAAATCACTGGAATGTGTGGCCAGTGAAGGCTGGGTTGATTTTAGTTACACTGGTTTCATACCATACCAAAGTATAATGCCATTCTCTATATTCAGATCTCTGCAAGAACTGTGGCCTTTCATTTTTCAAAATGTATTTATACATGTTTATCCCATTTTTAGTCAATGATGCATACTCTCAAAATATACAAAGGCAATGTATACACATTTAACATAAAGCCTTGTAAATCTTTGTATTTGCTGGGGTTCTTGTTCCGGCATTACGAAGGGCTCAGCAATCTGGAGAAGGGGCTGTGTGTAACAATACGTAGTCCAGAGACGAAGCATAATTTTGAAAGGGATTTGGGGGTCAGAGGAGCCTAGCTTAAGAAACTAAGATCTCCTCATCTCAGGACCCCATGCTTTTTATTAACACAAATTGTCCTGAGGCAAGGTGGAGGTACACCCTTCAAAGGGTAAGGTTTCCCTACACACAAGCATTGTCAGAATGGGGGAATTTGCCTACGGCTGTTCAGGTGTTTGGCCAGTAGGAGGCAATAATATGTAGATTAAGATGCCCTGAGCTGTCTGGCAGCAAGCAATCCATCCCTTTTCAGGTTTGGGGAAATAAATGCCTTTAGCCACTCCAGATTCAGCCCTGCTGTCATGCTGGAATCGGCTTCCAGCATGTATTGTCGTAGATCTGAATGTTATAAAGAATAATGGCAATTTCTTTGCTAGGAACTCAGTTTTCCCCCATTATCTCCCTCTCTCCCTCTCACAGACACATTGTACACACTCATATATATGCAGTCACACACTCATATCTGCCTTGGTTGACTTCTTCCTTGAGATAATCCTGAAATGTCTCATAGTGCACGTACAGCTGAGATTCAAGCGATCCTTTTAAGTGCACACTTTTCATAGGGCCTTGAACTTGTTTTTCTGTGGCATAGGGAAACAGCTTCGTGCACCTGGACAAACAAAGGTGTTCCTTCAAAAACAGACTTTCAGAATCATTAATTCTGGTTTAGAAATAATTATAAAGGTTAAGTAGACTCTCATGCATGAGGTTTTAGCCCTGGTGAGTGGCTGATCTGTGTTTTGCTCTGTCACTTACGTTTCGTGTCTCCTGAAAGTTTGATTCCCTTTGTAACGAGGGCCCAACAACAGCTCTAATTCCTCTTGAGGCCTCCTGGTGGTTTGCAGGGCCCTCTGGCTGCAATAATAAGTACTTCTGCCGGAACTCACTTTCCCAGGTAAGGCTAGTGGTGGTAAAGGTAGGGGTAGAAGGTGGGGTTTTCATTCACTTGGGTGCTAAAGATGTGGAAAGATTAGTAGTACATGTAACTGAGTGAGAACTAGGGTGTGAGTGCAGTTCTTGTGTTTAGCGTCAGGGTGAAGACGTAGCAGCATCTCCCAGGGAGGTTGAAGTTGGTGAGAGATGATGCAAACGACAAGTAGAAAGTATTGGGTGTTTTTGGATGTTTTCAAGCTGCTGCTGCTGCTGCTGCTACTGCGGCTAAGGGACCCATTGCAGAAGGATGGTGTGTGAAAAATGTGAAAGGAGACTCGGTACTGTTATCACCCCAGATACATGGGAAGATGGTGCAAGGGATACATACCACAGAAAGTGGTGGAAGAAAGCTGAATGAAAAATAAAGCGTTGATCTCAAAGAAAGCAAGATTCGGTCCATATGAAAAGAAGAAATCTCCACTTGCAGAATTTGTAAAAATTCTGTGCACCAGCCGGGTTCTAATTACTGCCAGGGCTGTGCTTACAAAACCGGCATCTTTGCAATGTGTGGAAGAAAGATTTTGGATGCCAAAAACTACAAGCAAACATCTGTCTAGATTAGATATATTGGTGAAGTTTCTTGCTTTCTCTGTGATTTTGCTTTCTGCTGTACATTTTCAAGGCATATCATAGATGTTCAAGTTAACAAAATAATATGTTTTAAGACAAGTTTAAACCAGAGAAGTTGATTCATTCTCTGCTCTCTAAAAGTTCTGAATATCAACAATATAATTAGTCTGCCTTACAAGCATCTTATTGAACTAGAGGCAAATTTAACAACAACTATATATTTCTGAGAGGAAAGGAGAGGGAGGGGAGATAGAAACATCAATGATGAGAGAGAATCATTGATCAGCTGCCTCTTGCATGCCCCCTAACTGGGGATCAAGCCCACAACCTGGGCATCTGCCCTGACCTGGAATCTAGCTGTGACTTTCTGGTTCATAGGTTGATACTCAACCACTAAGCCACACTGGCTGGGCTGTATATACTTTTTATTTAACATTATTCATATAATTCTTATTATCCTCTCCATCTAGTTTATATATATATATATATATATATATATATAAATAAAACATGAAAAGGGGATTGTTGATATTTGCTCAGAACTTGGCATCCAGACTTCTTATAATTTTCCTCTCATGCCCTTGTTGGTTGCCTAGTTCTTAGAATCAGCAATCCCTTAATTAATTGCAGCTTCACAGGGTATTTAGGTGAGACCATTATTGCTGAATGGTTTCTTAGAAATTAGCCCAGACTCAAATCACACATAAATTGTATTTATGATTAAAAGAATTGTTCTTGAAACCATAGTGCTAATGCCTTTCATATCAGAATAAGAACACAGGAGACACCCCATATATACCCAAATGAATATGCTGGATTTCAGGTAAGTATATGTTACACATATGACCTTGAATTCACACTATTATGAAAGCCAGAAGAACAGTGTTCATTATGATGATATGTAGTGGAAATGACTCACCACTCCTTGGGAAAGCTCTTTGAAGCAAAAATGAAACTTCTTTAATTTTCCCTCCCCCCAAAGCAAACATTTTGATTCCTAAATATATGTTCAGAGGTTCAGGACTTAGCTTTGGAAACTTGCAGCCTGCTAGGAGAGACCAAAAAAAGTATTCTCTGTTGCCCAGTACAGTGTGTATAAATACTTGTCACTGTGAAATTTGGAGATTAGATAATATGGTGATATACATAGTATAGATAATTGTACTTTTATTTTAAAATTATTATGGGAAATAAAGTGTCAATTGCTTAATTAAAAAATTTTGATTTTTGCATTTTTTTTTGAATTGAGAAAATAGGTATTACCAAAGTAAAACTTCTTTTTACCAAAGTAAATAATTTTTTTTTTGCTAGAAATTCTTAACACTATTGTAGTAATCATATTATTTCTTGCTGTATTATTGAATGCCTATGAGAAAAAGGTGGTCAGTTCTTAGTTGTCAGGATGGGTAATGGTGGCAATGAGAAAGAAAAAAAGTGGTAGTTAATAGAGACATGGCTGCCACAAAGCATCTTGTCCCTTTTGTATTGTGTGTGTGTGGGGGGGGGGGGGGCGATAATTGACAACAGTAGACCTCTCACTTTCTGTCTCTTTTTCTCCCCCCATTCCCTTTTACTTACTCTTCCTAAATAGCAAATTTCCATTTCAGTAGGAAACTACTTCAATAAATATAAATAGATATAGAGGAGTATATATGATAGCAACTTTCTAAGCTACGAATTTGAACATATGTTTATGAGTTTATTTTATTACAAAATTCTAATAAATTCACAGATGAATTAACAGTGCAGTGCTCCTATTCATACAAAACAAAAATTGTTTGGGAGGTGGTGTGGAATAATGTTCCCAGCTGTCTTATGAATGATTTACATTGAAACTGCCACATGTGCATGTCAGAATAACTATTTATTGGAAAATCATAAAAGTAATCAAAGTTTTCATCACTGACATTCACTGTAGAGTAAACCAAAGAGCCAATGATAAGCTTTGATGAATAGTAAGAATTATTGTAATTTTAAAAAACAATATCAGCAAAAGCACAGCCATCCCGAGACAGTGGACCGTGGTGTAATGACAGTAGAATTCCTTCCTGAATTCTGTCCATCTGGGCAGTCATGTCCTGTTCTCTCTCTCACTCTGGGCATCACAGCAACCAAGCTTCAGAGCCAAATGAGGAAGTTCTAGTGATGAGATGCTTCTAGTTTTATTGGTATGTAACCCTTAGCCTGAGGCTAAAATGACAGTCTATGGAGTCTTGTCTCATTTGGAAGAAACTGACAAAAAAACATGTTTAAGATAATCTTGGATTAGCAGGAACATATATGGGTTGCCAAAAACATCAAGTGTCTGAATTGGTTGGGGTAACCAGTAATGTCTGGTGTTTTTCAGAATGATTTTTTTCTTTAATTCCCAAACATGTTGCTGATATACATGAAAATAATGAAATTCTTTCCACTGGAAGATGGATGCTAAAGAAGTTGAGTGATTTTCCCCCCCCATCATTTAGTGTTTCAGATACCCTGCCTGCTTTAGTTCTCACCGTGCTTCTCTTCTATATTTAAGAGAATATTTCACTCTTTGAAATGAAGTTTCATTACTATTTAATTAAAAGTTTGCTCTTTCTTGCCCTAGGAACTTCGTGATTGATAAATATGAATTTACATATATGCATATTTGTATGAATAAATATGTTTATAAAGTATATATTTAAATAGAGCTAGCACTCAGGGTGGGCCAGGCATTATTTGAATCACTTTACAGGTATTAAACTTTATAATCCTTTCATCAGTGATCTTCATATTTTGGGTTCAAAAATATGAAGTTATCCTCAGAATGTCTATGACTTTTTTTCTGTGATTTTTATAATAGTTCTATTTATGTATTTATCTATCTGTTATCTACTTAGTGGAACTAAGACAAACATAGAAGTATGATGATGATGATATATTATTTTGTTTGTTTCCCAAGTGGCTGACACCGTGCCTATTTTACCAAGCATGTATTTTAGGGTCAAGAGGCAGCATAATCTAAGAACTACGAGCCCAAAACTTGCTCCAGATTCTCTGGTTTTGAATCCTGGCAATGCTTCTTACTGGCTGTGCTATTTGAGGCAAGCTACTTAAATTGTCTTCATTTCAGTTTCTTCATTTGTTAATTGTTTATAAAAACAATATCTACGTCACAGAGATGTTATCCAGATAAGATGACCTTATATTATTTAAGGCACTCAGAATAGTTACCAGCATATTTTAAATATAACATAAGCAATACTACACATAAATATATATTTGAATATTAAAGACTTTCCCAAAGACAAACTACTTAATTCTCTTTATGAAGCTTTTTGCAATGACAGTGCCAACTAGAAGAGACTGTGTTACAAAATAAGAGTGGAGGATCCCAGATATGTATCCCTCTCTCAGGCAGCTACATATCTGAATTCTCTGCCTGTTACTCAAGTAAGTGGTGGCTGGCTCCAAGTGGAAACTGAAGATGAAAACTTTTAGTTTTTAAAAAACATCTGGAGGTTTTACTTGACTACAAATTTAATATAAGCCAATTGAATGATGTAGCTGCTTAAAAGAAAAAGGAAAAAAAAAAACCCAAAAAACTAAAAACCTCTTTAAGACTTCCTAAGGCAGTATAAATAGAAATAGAGTGTCCACATCATGGGAAGTCATATCTTTGACGTACTTAACACTGGCCAGATCACAGTTGGAATATTGTGTTCTGTCCAAGACACCATAATTTTAAAAAAGACATTGACAAACTGTGGTGCTAGAAGTCTGGAAATGGTGTAGGAAACAGGAAGTGGGACCGTGTGGCCTGGAGAAGACTAAAGGGGAGCGAAAGCACCTGTCTCCAATTAGTTACAAGGTTGCCTTTAAGAAGAGTGGTCACACTTGTATGTTGCTCGAGAAAGCAAAAGTAGAATCAATATAATGACAGTGACATGCAGCTTTTAACTCCATATGATGGGGGAGACTTTATATCAATTAGTCTAATAATGGCAGTAGTTTGTTGTTCTCCTTAATAATGGGACTGATGCCGGGTCTCGCTGTTAGACTTCCTGTATGTAGCTGAAGATTAGATTCAATTACACTCATTCACTAAAATCAAATTTATGTATTTATATACTCACTGGGCTTAGCTGGTGAAGATCCCTGGAAAATTCATTAAGGTCCTAAGGCTGTTATGGTTAAGATTAGATTTGGGGGGCTGTTGTCTACTTCCTATAATGAAAGGAGTCAAAAGTCTATACCATTGGTTCACTTTTACTCAGGCTGGTTTCCAAGTCTTATTTAAGGGTGGGAATAAGGAGCCCTGGGTGGTATGGTGATTTCCAAAATTTCACAAATTCTTTTAACATAGGCTTAGTAAGTTATTAAGAATTTTTTATGTAAACAAATACCCTATATCAGTGATGGCAAACCTATGACACGTGTGTCAGAGGTGACACGCGAACTCATTTTTTGGGTTGATTTTTCTTTGTTAAATGGCATTTAAATATATAACATAAATATCAAAAATTTAAGTCTTTGTTTTACTATGGTTGCAAATATCAAAAAATTTCTATATGTGACACGGCACCAGAGTTAAGTTAGGGTTTTTCAAAATGCTGACACGCCGAGCTCAAAAGGTTCGCCATCACTGCCCTCTATCCTAAAAGGCTAATATGCAAATTGTCCCCACTGGTGAGAGTTCAACCTACCGGGAGTTAGATGTGCACTGACCACCAGGTGGTGATGGACTGTCTAGTTCAGGTCCTCCACATTGAACTTTTGCTTTCTGTTGTAATCTGTTAAATTATGAAGAAACACCACGAATCAAACTCTCCTGTTTGGATGTTTATTATTTCAATTTCGGTACATATTTTATGTTTAATATGGGTGAGATTAAAGAGGGATGTAATTAATATGTATATTAATTGCAATCTGTAAATTTTGGAGGTTTTAGTTTTTTATTTAGTTTTTTGATGTTCAGAGGACCAGGCATGTGCAATAGTAGTGAGGTTATTGTGCATCCAAGGGTTTAGACGGCAAATTGTTTTCTTTGTTCCTGTA
The DNA here is from genome assembly GCF_963259705.1 of Myotis daubentonii. Classification (NCBI taxonomy): domain Eukaryota; kingdom Metazoa; phylum Chordata; class Mammalia; order Chiroptera; family Vespertilionidae; genus Myotis; species Myotis daubentonii. The sequence continues at coordinate 31,562,313 of NC_081841.1, forward strand.
CTTCAAAAGTATTTGAATGAATTCCATCAAAAGGGGTTTTATTACTGGGATATTTTCTTTAAAAAACTTATATTAATATAATAGTATCTATAAAAATAAAGATTATTAGGGAAATATTATAACTGGGATGTTGTGGAATCTGTTAACTCTAAATAGCATTGATGTTATGAACCTTTCCATTTCCTACCCTCTTATAATTCTGCCACGTGAATTTTAGTTGATATGAATTAGCATGTCATTAAGTAATGGTTTTGAGTATAGTTAAGGCTTATTGCTTAATATTGCCTTTGATGAATATAGATCAAAAAAATAGCAGACATAGTTTGACTTATGATTTCTTTCTTTTTTTATTCAAATGGTTACTTTTTAACATTGTTTTATCTTTCTTTTGACTCTTGTCTAAAACTGTCCTTTGGTAGAGTACTGCAACTTATAGCCCTTTTAAAAAAATGATTCAAAATTTTAGAGACTAGAGCTATGGGCCTTCTGAGGTAAAGAATACTTTGAATGGAAGACTGTTTAGTTATACATATTGTATTGTTCACATTTGTGTCTTAGAAGCACTTTCTCAACCCAAGAACAATTTTTAGCCAACTAACCCTGTAGGCGCAGTGGTTCTCAACCTTCTGGCCCTTTAAATACAGTTCCTCATGTTGTGACCCAACCATAAAATTATTTTCGTTGCTACTTCATAACTGTAATGTTGCTACTGTTATGAATCATAATGTCAATATCTGATATGCAGGATGGTCTTAGGCGACCCCTGTGAAAGGGTTGTTTGACTGCCAAAGGGGTCGTGACCCACAGGTTGAGAACCTCTGCGTAGGGTGAGAAGACTATCCTAACTAATGCAATGGGTTCACTTCAAATGCAAAGATAGGGATTACTGAATGAATACTTTACTGAGCACCTACTACATCCAAAACACTTTGGGAGAGAGGGGTTATAAAAGAGAAAGTGAATATATTTAGATTTGACCATTGGAAAGAGTGTATTTACTTTTTATAGTTGTTATTGTTGATTTTTTTCTATGTCCATTATTTCAGTTTCTCATTTTGTTTCAAATACAGAAGAATCAAATCCATTCCATATATCCTAGACTCTGATTCTTTATGTTATTCTGGCTCCCACCAATCACCCAAATGCCAACATCTACTGCATATTTTGCCATATAGTTGTAAGCTTGAACTACAAATGCCCCCAACTGTTTTAAAATTTATTTGGGTGCATTTTCAAAATAACCTTCTTTTGAGCTCTCAGTCTTATGTGAACTGTAGTTAAACTCTGTTTTCCATGACTTGTAGCATATGGTATTTAACTGTTTGCTGGTGTTGCTTTCTCAAGAAAACATATTTTTAGAATGGCACTTAATAAGAAGAACTCCTCTCAGGTGCTCTGTGCTTACACATATTAAATATATTTAAAAATGAAATATATATTTAGCTTAGGCATTGTTTCATTGTCTTTCAAAGCTCATTATAATATTTGAAGCCAAAATAACCTTTCTGGAATTTTATCCTGAGATGTTTGCCCCTAACCGGAGAGAATCAAATCACTTGACATCACAGAAACTGGTATTGACCCTGCTCTTTAAAAGACCATCTATCGCATGTGGTTTGAAAATATAATCAAACATAGATCTCAGATTGGAATTTTACGACCTCATAGAATCTGAATTGCTTTCCATAAATTGTGGCCTTAGTGTCATTTTTTATTTTTCTAAATAACCCACTGAATTCTCCCATTTTTTACCTCGTCCAAAGAAAAGGCCTCTCGCATTTTTTTATTTCTGTTAGCCCTGCAACAAAAAAGTCATACATGTCCTCATTGTGGCTTTTGGGAGTGAAGTTGTGTGAAGTGTTGGGCATGCTATCAAAATCATAAAGACAGCTGCAAACATCTCAAGGGTGATTATAGATGTCAGTTGTAAATCAGAGGTGTCCGTCACAGAGGAACTTGGAGATTCGCCCCGAATCGTACAGATAGTGGCCAGAAGTGCTCATGGCCCAGCTTTCCTGGTCCTGTGGCCTAGTGCTTTTCTCAGGCAGTCAGGGGATCAGACCCAGTGTGCAGTCATAAAATAAGTGGCAAACTTTGATCTTTTAAGCCATAAAAAGTCTATAAAGCAAACATTTCAAAACTTGGAGAAGGAAGTATCATTCTTAGTAGTATCTATGACTCCAATTTAGTGACTAACATTGTTCAAGGGTAATGTTTGTGTTTGTGCTTACGTGACGAGTGGCAAAAATGTTAGTGTGGCTAGAGTGTGGGTTTGTATTTGGGCTTTAGATTGAGACAACTGAATTTTGGCTCTATAAGTACTAGAAGCAGAGCTTGAGTCTGGCGCCTTAGACCACTCGGCCATCCTGACACCGACTCTATAAGTACTAGAATTGTGACCTTGGGCAGACCATTTAACCTTCAAAGCCCTGGATTCTTTGTTTATAAAATGTAAACCGATTATCATGTCCTTGTTGTGATATTTTGGTGAGAATCAGAGATAGTGTATGTAAAGCACTTAGCATAGTGTATAGTGCAGGATTAAATATAAATATAACACAACTTCTCTTGAGAGAGTAAAAGGAAGCAATTATTTAAATCATCTCAATATTTTAAGCTGTTTGTTAAAGTTCTGCTAAAATAATGAGATAATTTTTAAAAATAAATTTTTATTGATTTTAGAGAGAGAGAAACATAGAAACATCAATGATCATTGATATGCTGCTTCTGCATGCCCCTCCTGGGGATTGAGCCTGAAACCTGGGCATGTGTCCTCACCTGGAATTGAACCAGTGACCTCTTGGTTCATGGTCGACGCTCAGTCACTGAACCACACTGGCTGAGCTCATGAGATAATTTCCCATACCCATATGTGGTAATCAGAACTCCATAGACAATTTATTAGTCCTCAAGTTATTTGCTTTTAAGTGAGGCAACTTTCACCTTCAAGAAAATCAAAGAAACAGAAAAGTAAAATTATTTTACAATTTCTGGAGAAGTGATAGTGTGATTTATTTTGAAATAATATAATTCCTTGGCTATTACCAAGAATCTGTGTGGGCTTTTTTTTAATGGAAAAGTTTATGTACTGTTTAGGACGATGACCTTTTGCTTAAATGCCAGTAAAAGGTAGAGACTGATTGCTTTGGAAGATGATGCGAGCATTTCATCTCTAACACCAGGTCTGATTTCAACGCTTGGAAAGGAGAACTTGGTTAAATCATTTCAAATATGGAAACTTAAAAATGGCATTAGTTTAAAATTTTGTTTTCTAAATATTTAAGCATTTCACACAGGAGAACTACTTACCAATATAGGAGGAAATTCATAATCATTCCTGTATGTCAGTATTTCAACTACTAATGCCACCCATTACCACTACTAATGTCACTCTGGCTTTCTCCTGTGCACACTTACGTAACCTATCTCGGGCACTTGGTGGCATCATCTCGCATAGTTTGAGAAGCATCCAAAGCTGCCAGGAAACTGTCAGCATCCAGGTGCTCTGAATCCTAGTGAGCAATTTACAGCACTGCTTTCCTAAGAAGAGGTGCCCCATAGTCTTCCCAGGCCTAAGCACTAACAAAGAATAGTGGACAAAAATGGCTATTGGCCATCTGGGAATATGGTGATCTACTGGCGCTTTGGAGTCAAGATCTTGATGGCTCCAGGCATTTTACGCACTCCGTTCATATTCTTGGGTCACTTGCATTTTCTGTCAGTGGCTCATCTAAATACCATTTGTCAGAAAACGTAGGATCCCTGTAGCTCCCTCTAATGGGCCTGGAAGGCATTACATTACAGTCTTGGAAATTTCCAAGTCGGTCTGAGAGATAAACAGTAACAGGGCCTGTTCATTGAAAGTGTGGTTAGCTGCCAAACTACTCTTCACACCTGCTTTTATTCCTTCTTTATGAATATTGCAAATTATCTGAAAGGGGGCAGAAAACACACCTGTGTTTTAGTTGACGGGATTGCAAAAATACAGTGAGAGGATTTTTGGACCCCTCATCGTCCTGATTTGGGGGAAATGGGTTGAAGTAAACCCTACGCTGATATAATTTGGTTAATCTACTTCCTTGGGTAAAAGTTCTGAAGGACTGCTTTAAAAGCTATGAAGTAGAAGAGGGAGATCTTGCTGAAAAATCAGAGGATGTTATTCATACCAATGATTAGGTGATGCAAAGAATAAAATTGGAAACTTTTATGACTAAAATTTAAATGTGATACTGAGAAGATTCTTTTATGGTTTGTGTCTTTTGCTGTCTCTCCTAATACATCAGAGTTCACATGCACAGAAACCTCTGCAAAGACAAATGCACTAAGTAAAGCTTTGAATGAACAAATGAACACTTCACCTTGTTCTCTGCTCGGCCAAGGAGGTACCTTTCCTAAGGAGGAAGAAGCCCTCATGTTTCCCAGTAGAGCAAATTCACACACTGCATCCTTTAGGAAGATTTTTTTTTTTTAATCCAGGAAGTTTTTGCTAATATTAATAATTTGATATAATCCCCCTGGCCTTGATAAACACCATGCCTTAAATGAGCTTCTTTGGGTTTTTATTTTATTTTACTAGAGGCCCGGTACACAAAATTTGTGCACTCGGGGGAGTGGGGGTGCCTCAGCCCGGCCTGTGCCCTCTTGCAGTCTGGGACCCCTCGAGGGATGACCACCTGCTGGCTTAGGTCTGCTCCCTGGGGGATTGGGCCTAAGCTGGCAATCAGACATCCCTCTGGCAATCCGGCAGCCCTCGAGGGATGTCCACTTGCCAGCGGGGAGCAGACCTAAGCTGCAGTCAGACATCCTTAGCGCTGCTGAGGAGGCAGGAGAGGCTCCCACCACCACCGCTGTACTGGCAGCCATCAGCCTGGCTTGTGGCTGAGCAGAGCTCCCCCATGTGGGAGCGCACTGACCACCAGAGGGCAGCTCCTGCATTGAGAGTCTGCCCCCTGGTGGTCAGTGTGTGACATAGTGACCAGTCATTCCCAGTCTTTCTGCTGTTAGGGTCAATTTGCATATTACCTTTTTACTATATAGGATAGAGGCCTGGTGCACGGGTGGGGGCTGGCTGGTTTGCCCTGAAGGGTGTCCTGGATCAGGGTGGGGGTCCCGCTGGGGTGCCTGGCCAGCTTGGATGAGGGGATAATGGCTGTTTTCAGGCTGGCCACACCCCCTTTAGGGTGGGGGTCCCCACTGGGGTTCCTGGCCAGTCTGGGTGAGGGGCTGAGGGCCGTTTTCAGGCTGGCCAGTGACTGAAGCTCCCAGCCTCTCATTTTTTTTTTTTTATTCTGGGATTTATTTACCTTCTATAATTGAAACTTTGTTGCCATCCTGCTCGATCCAGCTCTGAGGCCACAGCCTGCTGAAAGCAGGTATCTGGGGTTTATTTAGCTTCTATAATTGAAACTTTGTTGCTTTCGGAGCTGTTGCTTTCGGAGCTCATTGGCTTCCTCCATCACTGAAGCAAGCAAGCCTCCTGCTCGCTTCACCTGTGTGGCTGCCGGCCGCCATCTTGGTTGGCGGTTAATTTGCATATCACCCTGATTAGCCAATGGGAAGCATAGTGAAGGTACGGTCAATTACCCTTTTTGTCTTTTATTAGATAGGATTGTTTAAAGTATTATACATAGTAGTACATATGTCTCCTTTTTCCCCCATTGACCTTCCCTCAGCCTCCCCTCCCCCCAGTGTCTTGTGTCCATTGGTTATGCTTATATGCCTGCATACAATTCCTTTGGTTGATCTCTTACCCTCCCCCCACAACACACTCCCCAGCCTTCCCGCTGTACTTTGACAGTCTGTACAGAGCTTCTATGTTTTAAGAAGTTTTATTTTGTCTGAAGGAAAATTGCATATTTTATTTTGGAGATAAATTACTCAATTTTTAAATTCTTTCTTTGAGGGTAAGGGTGCATTACTTTACGGCATGGGAGCAAAAGGAAAGCACTTTACTGGAGAGGAAGATCTTCAAAACCATGGAAGTGAGCAACATTGAAATGGGTCACTGCATAGAAATTTAGCATTTATTCTAAAATATGGTGCTTTGACATCAGTAGTTCCCTGTTAGGTATATAAGCATTGGATGTTGCTTGAGTCCCTTCCACCATTCCCTACTTTTAATGTATATATACACTGTTTCATTGAACTTGAAAGAAAATGTTGTAATGAAGATAACATATGTATGTCCTCTTTCTACTGTGGCTCTGTGGAAAGGGATACATTTAGTGGGGAAACTACCTCAAATCCAGGATTGCTGCTGGCTTACTCCTCAGCTCAGGGAAGTCACTATTTCTGTGCTGCAGTTACTGCCATATACTGGATTATTTGAGTTCATTGGAAGATTTTTTTTAACATCTCTATTCTATCTTTTAGTTTTCAGAGAGTAATAACATCTCCCTTAGATTGTTTCATTTGGAAGGAAACATTATCATTACCACCCTAATATAAAAATGTGAATATTTGTTTGCCATTCTATAATTCTATCTAAAACAGGTAGACTGATTTTTTGTTTTGAAAATAAAGGCTATTGAATGAAATGAGGCTAAAGAGAGATTCTCTGTGTAGCTAAGTCTGGCTCTAAATATCTATATAAAAAGTTAATATGCAAAGTGTCCCCATGGGAGTTCAACCCGGAGACCGGGAGTTCTATTGTTCATTATGATGTGCACTGACCACCAGGGGGTGGTGCAGAACGAAGGAAGGCCCCAGCTGGCAGCTCGCAGCCAGGGAAGGAAGGCCCCGGCTGGCAGCCAGAAGGCCCCCCATTGGCCCTGATGGCCAACCAGGCCTAGGGACCCTACCCGTGCACGAATTTCATGCACTGGGCCTCTAGTATAATATAAGGTACTAGGCATATATAAGCAATAATGAATGAATCCCCCCAAAATAAGTTGTATCATAACTTCTGAAAACAGTTTCTCCATTACGGTTTAGAAGATGATTTTTTGTTGTTCACTAAAATCTTGTTCTGCTGTGTGTGTGTGTGTGTGTGTGTGTGTGTGTGTGTGTGTGTGTGTGTGTTGGGGGATTTCCCTTGATCATTTGAGAGGATGAGGATGCTCTTGCATAATGGAGGATATGAAAAACTTTTACTATCTCCATGATCTTAAAATAATTTACTTAGCTCTTCTGAAACTACTTCTTTTTGTCTAAAATGGGAGCATTTGAGTAGCTATGAGGATTAATTTAAATCAGATGGGTTAAGTGTTAGGCCACTGTCTTTCAGTTAGTGTGGCTGGTAAGGGTATAACAAAACACCACTGCTCTTTAGACATACATGTAGCTATAATATCTTTACATTTTTCATGGTATTAGTTTATATTTCAGGTGTTTTAAATATAGTTGAAGAGCATAAAACAAATTAATAAAATCATGAAATCAAAGATAACCTATGTGCTTTATATTTTCAGTTGTATATAAACCTTTTGAAAGAAAATATGGTCATTTTATACATTAGTTTAATAATGCATCATGCAACTGCTGTAACATTCATGAGTTTCTGAAAGTTAAAGTAAAAATTTAAGATAAATGAGATTGAGTGGACTGGTGATCTGACTTCAAGTATTAATCTGTAAGCACTTTTAAAATGCGCAATCATTTAGAGTATGAATTTTCCCCTTCATAAATCTTTTACAAAAAGCAGTGATAATGTGCCAAGGCAGATGAAACATTCGAACTAGCAAATGTTATTTATAGATGAATAAGCTAAGACCTAAGGTGATTAGATGAACAAGCTAAAACCAAAGTCACATAGATGTGCATCTATCCAATTTCTCAGTTCACCAGACACTAAGGTACTCTTTTCTGTGACAAAAAGTGAAGAATTTACTCTTCCAACTTTCATCAAAGTCTCACTGTTTCTGGGAATATAGAAAATGCTGGGAAATTTCTTAAAGAAGAAAAGGAAGAACATAAATGATTTTTTTCTCTTCTTACCTTTTCCCCTACCATCATAAAAATTCAGATGGCTAATTCCTTAGTTTATTTAGCCTACTATCTGAGCCACAGTTTTTTTTTTTTTTTTAAAAAAAACAACAACAACAAACCTGTATTATATTCCAAAAGCAATGTTCAGTTTTGTACCACGCCATTTGCTAGTTAAAATTGTTCTTGAAATTTAGGTGAATGGTTATTAAGTAATGAAAACATATACATTAGTATGCTTTTGTGTACAGGGATGAAAACCTAATTGAAAATTATATACATGATAAAAACAGAAATATTTTGTCCCACAAATGGAAGTCTAGAAGGTCTCAGGCTTGACTTCATCAAAGGGTTCTGGCTCCATTGTCCCTGGAAATCTTTTGATTTTGTCTTTTTCTGTGGATAACAAGGTAGCTGATGTGCTTCTGGGCCTCATGTCAAAGTGTAGAAATGATGAGATGAAGAATGAGGCAGGACTATGCTAGCAGCCCCCAGGAATAAGTATTTGTAAGAACAGCAAAAATTAAAATTGAAATACGCAGACTGGATGCTCACAATGCTTTATAGTTGTCTTCCTCCACTCTCACGAATTTTGAAATCAGAATTGCTTGTAGAAATATTGGGTGATCAGTTTTGTTTTGTTTTCCACTCTGAGCTCAGTTTTCATTTAACTTGAATTTGGATGGTTCTTCCTTAGACTCGGTGTTTCTGATGGCTCCCACGCTGTTAAAAATCGTGTGTAACCTTGATATTCTTTTAAAAGATCACTAAAGTGCTTAAGCTTGGTTGATGACTTAAATCAAGACATGGATATTGAAGTGACCTTTTCCATTTTCTGCATGTCAGCTGACTTTGTTTCTCTTACTACAGCCTTGAGTATCTGTAAGCCATTTTTCCTCATGAGTACAGCATGTGCCCCACATGTTTGGACCAGGAGGGAGCATGCATTTGTGATGTAAACTTACAATTTGTTTCCAGTGAAATTCCCTAGAGGCTTTGAATATGTGTGGTGTATTGTACCTCTGTAGAGACTTACCAAGTAATCTCTTGTCACATCTTTCTTCATGTGAGGATAGAGCCAGAGAAGGTATTTAGAATCCATTGTCTTTAGAGGATATTTACTACTTTTTAGTAACTCCTAGGCCTGGTGAGGAGCTTGAGAGGGTAGGTTCAATGGATGCACTTGACAGCAAAAGCAGACAATCCCTGTCCTCAGAGGGTGCGTAGTCCCTGTCCTCAGAGGGAGGCAGACACAGTTAAAGCAAACACATATTCAAGAAAGGGAGGTACATAGTGCTGTGAAGAACCTATGCTTGACTTTTTTTATGCAATGCAGGTTGAACCAAGATCTGAAGGAAAATCAGAAACTATTCCCACAATATCGTGAACAGTAGGGTTGAAATATATGCATGCCAATGACGGTCCTTCTCTGTTTGACTCTGTAGGGTATTGAAGTAGGGTGGAATTTATTGCATTGGGCTTTTATCTTTCAGATACTAAAGAGTAATTTTTAGTCATTTGGTGAAGAAGAGAGCATCTTTGGTTTTCTCAAGGATTCATGATTTTAAAACAAATTTTAATTCATAATTGATGTGAAAAATAACCCACTTAGAAAGAAACGAGGGTATCACCTTTAAGCAGGGTTTGATATTTATTATATTGAATAGTGGTATAAGATGCCCATGCTTGATTTGATTTAAAAAGCATTTAGGGAGCACTGTCTACATACCAGGCATTTTTCTGGGAGCTGGGATGGAGCAGAAAACCAAGCAGAAGTGGCCCAGGGCTCTTGGACTCAGACGCCAGACAGCCGGGCGGTGCTTCTCCTGTCACACTCTGTCATAGGGAATCCCAGTTGCCTGCCTTGTTGCTGTGGAGCCACCATGAGATTCTTGGTTGTGGAGCATTTCCACTTAATTCCTAACACTGATGATCTGTAATGAGCATTTGTATTCAGATTGATCAAAAATATCTCTGTGTTGTTGAATCATCTTGAGAATCCTAAATCTTCTACTCAGCTATGTGTCATCCAGAAGAATTTAGGCTTCTCTTCCAGATTAAAAAGAAATTCATTTGGGATACAGCATGTTCTGAAATAGTGAACCCTAAGCAACCCCATATGACATTGATATTGTTTATTTGTTTGTTATATAACCAAGGGAGCAATAGTGTAACAAACATCAGAGAAAATTGTCTGGGTGATTGGAGAAGGTGGGTGATTGTGAAAGGCACCATGATAGTGGGCAGACCCTGGACTTGGTTGGGGAGGGGGACATGTCACAAATTTTGAGTGCGATTCCTGAATCTGACACCTGGTTATGAGATGCCATGAATAAGATGCTTAACTTGATTAATCAGTTTTCTCTTTTTCTGAAATAGTAGTTATATTTGAGGACCACATGACAAATGTATAGATGCTTTTATATTCTAGTGTAGGTAAAAAGCTAGAAATGGTCAGGTTATAGACTCCCCAAGGTGGCGTCTAACCACTCTTGGTACATACAATACAATGTTGGATCTGGACAAACAAGTTAAATAAGAGAAACTGGAATTTTTCTCCCGTGTGTGTGTGTGTGTGTGTGTGTGTGTGTGTGTGTGTGTGTGTGTGTATTTCTGGTATTGAGCATGATAATGATTCTTAGAGCATAGGAATGTTTGTGGTGACATGAAAGTTAGATTCCATAGATTAAGGTAGAATAGGTAGATAGAGCCTTGCCTCTCAAAGGAAGATTCTTGGGTCAGCAATACCTGGGAGCTGCTAGAAATGCAGAATTCAGGCCTCACACTAGATTACTGAATTAAAATCTGCATTTTAGCAAATCCCCCGGTGATTACAGTACACGCACGTTTTCTGAAGCCCTGGGGCTGACATTTTCAAATCTACCCTGATCATTCCAAAGACGTCAGGATGTTGCAGGAACACTGACAGCCAGCAGCTGCTGAATGTTTTAGCACCACCTGGGGGAATGAGGGGCACAGGAGGGTTATACTAAAAAAATATGCTGCTTTCTGTTCCCAAGGAACCATTTTAGGGTGAAAGGTTCATATTCCATTATCAGTCCCATGAGCCCACCAGTGTTCAAAAATGTTTTTTTCCCAAGACTTTTATGGCGCTAAAGTCAGACTTTTCATATTGGAATAACAGACCAAAAACGACTGACAGTTATAGTGTCTGGGATTGAGGGAAATATTTAGTCAGAGGAACTGGGAATTTATCAAGAGATATATATGATTTCATCTCTGGGATTCTGGTTCTGGTCACCTTTGCTCTCTGAGGACAGTAAGGGCTGCTCTACTCTGCCTATTCTGAGTTCCATGAGGCACATATTCTCAGGCGCTCAGGGTATTCGGTCAAAAAGATCTTATTGTATTATACAGGGGAAAGGGAGTCAGTTGAGACGAAGAGTGGCTTAAATTCTCCATGAAGATCACATGCATATTTGAAAACAAGAACTACTTTTTCAGATTCTGTATCTAATATTCAAACCTTTTCTATGTGATTGCAAAGCAACTCTCCTCCAGCCTTACCAAGGTTTAGCTTTTCTTTGCAGCGTAGATGAAATAATTTTTAATTTTTCCTTCTCTGTAATTCTAGGAGTTGTGCCATTACTCCTTTTTCTCCTCTGTTCCCCGCTTCTTTCCCGTGCCTGCCATGGGTTCTGGGTAAAATTTAAGGTATTTTTGGAGCTAAATGCTGTGTGACCCCTTTGAGTATGGACTCTACAAACAAAAATTGATAGTGTTGTGTGAGTAATGTGTCCATACTGTGTGCTTACAATATTTTAGGTGATGGCCTACAGAGAAAGCAGACACTTGCACTCACACAGTGTACATTTTATCATGTTGAACTTCCTTTTGACCATGGCTCAAAAGTTGGAAATAAGCTGAATTGAAGGTTAGCACTATGTTGTTGATTTACTCCCCCCCTCCCCCCTCCGGATTAGCTAGTCCACTTTTTATGTACAAAAAAAAAATGTTTTCCCCAGTAATACCACCAATCAAATCAAGTAATCTATGATAATAAAATGGTAACATGCTAATTAGACCAGACGTCTTCCAGACATCATTCTGGATGTCCTTCCTGACAAAGCCAGGGCCGGAGGGAAGCCAGCCTGGATCCGGGATGCTGGAGGAAAGCCGATGCCAGCAGCTGGGGGAAGCAAGGCCTACTCTTGCACGAATTTTCAAGTTCATTATAATTATCTTCCTGAGCAGGCTCATACAAGGATATTGCTAACATTGAAACTTTTCTTGACTTCCTATAGCGGATTCCAGCTAGTAATGAAGGCTTCCTATTTTTGGATGTAGAGAATGTCTCTGGGAAGAATTAGGTTCATTTTCATCGTTCATCAAGTTCCCCTTAGTCCTCTTTTAAGGAAGCTCCTAACTATTCACAGGTGTCCAGCCTCCTAAACTTCCAATTTATCTTCAGCACAACCAGCTTTTGAGTAAAGCTTTACCACATAATATTTTCTCTCTTAAAGAAGCCTGCCGTATATAATGTTAAGGCGGAGTTGTCATGACTGCGATGTGTGTCTTAAGCCAAATACATTTCTCAGCATTCCAAGGTTATGTGAATACACAGAAATAATTATTCTCAGATGTTGACGTTGTACTTAGCACGTTAGTGATATAAGAAGATGTGGCTCAAAAGTCATTCATTTAAAAAAAAATGCACAATATAGAGTGGAAAAAATATGGTGTGCATTGAGACACATACTATACTGTAAAAATGTTGGAGTAATTTAGCTGCTGTCATATCTTCAGAAGATATGGATGCTCTGAGGTAGCGTGCTTCCTGCAACACAGCCACAGGCCATCAATGTGCCTTGCTTCCCGTGCAGTAACTGCTTTTAATCACTGAGCCAGACCCCTGATTCTTGGATTCTCTTGTTGCCTAGTATGTTCTGTCTTTATGTCAGCTTGAGAATTACAAAAATTGAAAACTTCACTTAGTTTCAGAATGCAATTTTTCTATAATGCCTATAAAATGAAAATAAGACTTTAAAAGTCTCATCCATCTCAGGTAATTTTGGAAGGAAAGGGTTGAAAGCAGTAAGATTTAATTGTTGAGAGAGACCAAGACAAAATTGGAAAAATCCTCTTTTATTTTTATCCTAACATTCATACATGACATCTCATATGAATTTCATCTATTTTTATCAGTTTATCTTCTAGTCAATAGAAAAAGGAGAAACATGAAGTTTTATTATACGCACAGTATTGATTCTTTACATTTGTGAAAGCAAAAATTATTTCTATCACTTAATCATTCAAGTTTTACAGTAATATTCGAAGAAAATCTAATAAAAATGTATTAGTTAACATTAGTAGTGAAGAATGAAAAGTTAAAGTGATGCATTCTGTGTATGATACTGCTTGGTATTTATGTTTTAGGATTTCATTTTTAAGTTTTTCCCTCCAAAAGATTTTAATTCCATAGTAATTTATATATAATGAAAAAGAAATTGGTAGGGTAGCTCCATTATCCTACAGGCTGCTCTCGACTGACTAAAAAAAATTCATGGAGTAGAGATTAAAGGTCAAAGTCTATTTCAAAAAAGTTACAGTCAGGTGGTTAAGCAAGAACTATTCCTAAGGCCCTTTGAATTTTATTTGATCATTTAGTCAAAGAGACCTGGACTGGGCCCTAAGTTTTTCAGGCTACAATGATCAGACTACTGGAAGTGTTGCTTTTCAAGAGCAAATCTATCTCTTAATAAGTCCCCTCACTTACACAACTTCTTGCATGCATTCTTTTCACTACAGCCAAGACAAAGGGCATCAGGAAATGCTAGGTTTACTTGCTGGTGGAATCTGAGTGAGAAACAAAGTGTTTTCCAATGGCCATGTGTTTACAAGGATACCTGTCTGCCTGGGGACATCTTTATGGTTATGGGAGTGAAGAATTCTATCTGACCAGTTGTGGAAAATTAGGGTTTTTGCCCTCTTTCTGCTGCTGGATATAGGAGCTAGGCTTTCTTTTTCTTTTTTCTTTTTTTTTTTTTTTAACCAAAGATTATAAATTTTCTTTTAGGATTTCTCATCAACATGCCATGGGATTTGAGAAAAGTCATTTGACCTACCTAATCTTTGATTATTTATAGATAAAAGAAAGAGAAAATGTCCAGTTTTGTGAAATAGGTGTTTCTGAACCTTATGAATAAAAATATTACATACTAGAGGCCCAGTGCATGAAATTCGTGTACTCATGGGAGTCCTTCAGCCTGGCTTATGCCCTCTCACAGTCCGGGAGCCCTCAGGGGATGTCTGACTGACAGCTTAGGCCTGTTCCCCATGGGGAGAGGGCCTAAGCCATTAGTCAGACATCCTTAGTGCTGCCGAGGAGGCGGGAGAGGCTTCTGCCACCACCACTGCACTCACCAGCTGTGAGCCGGACTTCTGGCTGAGCAGTTCTCCCCCTGTGGGAGCGCACTGACCACCAGGGGGCAGCTCCTACATTGAGTGTCTGCCCTCTGGTGGTCAGTGCGCATCATAGCGACTGGTCGTTCTGGCATTAGGTCGATTTGCATATTAGCCTTTTATTATATAGGATTATATATTTTATCAGGTTATATGTTAGAATTGGATCTAATGTCAAATTATTCAACAATGAAGATCAGTATATTCAAGGCATTTCAAGGAGTACTATTGGGAATATACATGAATAGATAAGAAGTAACACTGACTAAGGAAAATATAGTACAGTTGAGAAGAATGAGCTTTATTTTTATTTTTTATCCCATAGATAATTTATAACCAAGTGCTGTGAAATAGTTAGAAAATACCTTATATTTCAGAATTGGAAGATATTACTTCCTGAGTGGTGGGGAGCATTCAGAAAAGTCTTCGTGGAGTATATGGCATTTGAGCTGGATCCTGAAGGGTGAGTGGAATTTGAGCAGGTGGAGACTAGGGAAAGATCAATCAAAGGTAACATCCTTAGTTGAGGAAGAATGAAAAAAATGTAGTATGAGAAGATAATGGCTTACTTATGCTATGGGTCATAGAATGCATAGATTAACTAGTTAACCCTTACTAAGAGCCAGATACTTTTCTAAAATAAGCATTTTGCTACCATTGTAATTAGGTAGTTATTAATAAGTAGTGGCTCAGTGCATGAAATTTGTGCACATTAAAAGGGAATTAATTAGAGGAAATATTTTAATATTGTTAGTTGCCCTTTCTCTATAATAGAAGTGTCAGAGATGAAAGAAAATTCGTAAAATGTATATGAAAATCTCTCTCCTGTCAGAGTCTGGGGTGAGCTGCGGGACCCAGAGTCAAGTCCTCGCCCAACTGCATGTGCATCGAAATCGTGCGAGACCCAGATCCGGCCGGCCCCACCCCCGTCAAGCCCTGCAGGGTGGGGGGCACAGCCTCAGGTCCCCCATCAAGCCCTGCCAGGCAGGGGGCACAGCCTCAGGTCCCCTGTCAAGGCCTGCCAGGTGGGGGGTTCAGCCTCAAGTACCCTGGCCCCAGGGAACGGGGGGCATGGCCTCAGGTCCCCTGGCCCCGGCGCAAGGGTGTGACAACCATTTGCATATTAGCTCTTTATTATATAGGATAAGAAAGGAGCAAAAGGAAAGCCATCTTCCCTGCAAAACACCAGGGAAGGGATCCAATGAAAGGAAGATAGACGCATGTCCAGAAAATTTAGGGTGACTAGAGAAGGTGCTCATTGCCACTCATAGGGAACAGAAGTCATGGGACAGAATGAGTGTGGTCACTGCAAGGGTGCTAACAGTTTGAATATATAACCCTCTAAACAAAAAGTTCTCTCTCTTTTGCTTCCGGGGCCCTTGGGACTCTTGTTTCGGGGTGTGCTCTCTTGTTCCATGGCATTCTCCATGTGGACCCCACACACAATGGACTGATGGACTGTAGCTAGCTTGGTGCTGCATTGGATCCTGCTGCAACAGGGAGTGAAAATCCTGGATACTGGCTCTGATTTTAGCTCTCTTGAAACCCCAGCTACACTTCTTCTATGATTGGACTCAGAAAAATGAGACTTTGGAAACCCAGGGATGTAATTCCATGGAAATATCCTGCATCCTCCTGTGTGAGTCTCAGAAATTTTTTTTTCTCGGGATATCACAAGGACCCCATCCCCACTAGCAAGAGGGGGAGACAAGGCACATTTTCCTCCAGTAACAGCTTCACATTTATTATCTTATTTAAATCTTCATGATAGATCAACAAATAGAATGTATGGATAAAGAACCAGGGCATCAATACAACAAGTATTTGTCAGAAGTTGAACTTGTAGCCAGAGATTGGAGCCTTGACACTAGCCTCTCTATCTTGATGTTGGAGGACCTCTGATCCTATAGAGAATGGTGTACATTTCATTCCATAAGCTGTGGTCACTCATGGGATGTTTTGGAGCAGGATGAGTAGTGTGTTCCTCCCAATTACTCTTTTTGTTTCATGTCACCCTCCTATTCCCACTCATTCCTCTCTTCAACCTGCCTTCAAACTACCGAGAGAAACCTTTCAGGACTATAGATCTGATTGTATAGTGCAGCTACTTACAACCTTGCAAAGTTAAGGGTCTACAGCACATAGCCTCCTCCTTCCCATGGTGTACAGGCCCTTCCAAGCTCTGTAGCTTCTTTTGGAACTATTTTCCATTCTCTTAAATCCCCTTTGTCTTCTCATTCTTCTACCTTCCCTAGATTAGTGTGTCCATCTTGAGGACTTTTTCGCACCCCTGGATCCCCATTCCCTTTCACCTTTCTTATTTATTGTTAGTTATTGAACCACTTGTTGACCCTTTTGTTCTATCAACGTAGAAACATCCAAACCTGTAGAGAATTTTTTAAGAGTTCATTTGAGCCCAAACTGATGACAATTTCCCGGAAGCAAGATCTCAAATGCTCTGGAGAATAATCGTTTTGCAGTTTCTTCTACACGTTTGAAATTAAGAAGAGAACATAAGGGAAATTACATGAAGTGGGAGAAAGCAAGGTGGGGATTGGATTATAGGGTAGTTAAGATTATGTGCTCTCTTGAGGGTGGTTATGCCTTTGAGGGGTATTACTTCTGGCAATTCAAAGATGTGTTAACCTTGATTCACAAGGACAATGGACAGGGCAGGTGGAGATTAGGGCTGGCTTAAAAACCTCTCACTAAAGAAGTTACAGGCCTGGGGTGTGAATACCCACCAGGACCTGCTCAGGAATTCATTATTTGTCACCATACCCCTTTTCATCCATAGTTCACATAAAATTTCAAAATTTATTTCCAGACATGCAAATGGAATTTAACTGTTGACACATTCCATATTAAAATGGCTTTAAAAATTCTTTTCTTTTATTCAAATTTTCAGTGTGAGCCTTACAATCACAACCAGGTATGCGTAGTAATCAGGATAGGCTAAGTTAGGCTGCAATAACAACAACCACACAAAAATATTAATGGCTTATGACAAAGAGGATTTTCCTGTTATTTCCCATGTGGCTTGGAAGGAAGACTGGGCATATCACAGCTACTTCTGAAGGAAGCTCCATTTGACACATGCTTCCCCAGTCACCTGAGCAGGGGCAGAGAACATGGTAAATCACACACTGGCTCTGAGCACCTTCTACCCAGTGGGTGATGCATGACACTTGTGTGAGTACATTTCATTGACCTCACATGGCCTCACTCCACAGGAGGCAGGGGAGTGCAATCCTCCCATGTGGAGGACAAATGGAAATATTTAGTCAACAGCACTGCTGGATGTTAAATATGAGAAATCGTGGGTCAGTTCTTTTGAAATGTATGTTCATTAGCAGTTTGTAAAACTGTAGTCAAATCTAGAAGTTTGGAAATCTTATAAAAATCCTTAAAATATGATTATGTGTCTTTTGAAATCAGCATGTCAGCTTAAAACACTGAATTTAAAACATATGCTTAAACCTAACTCAGTAAATGTAAGCACTTAGTGGCTGGGGAACAAAAGCATGGATTAAAACCATCTTGTCCATTGATCGTGCCATAGAAAACGGCAATTGCCGGGAGCCGGTCCATCCTTGCTGTTTCAAGGGACCTGGCATATATGGCATACTTTTCTTAATATGTTTGCTCACCTTCTTGGCGCTGTGTTTTAACCAAAGTCACCTCTCTGAGAAAGGTTGTTTCCCCAGGTAGGGATTTTCCCCTGAAGTTAGGGAGGGAATAAAACCCCTCAACTAAGTGCCAGGCGGGTAATTAATCCCTTTAACTACGAACAATCATGCTTAAACTACATAATCTTTTCTCCCTGGAATGGAGATAAGAAACGCCCTAACCTTTGTAATAGAGATTGATAGGATTGAATCAACTGGTATAAATACAGTTGTAACAAGACAGAAAGACTCAGAACTCAGGAGACAGAATTCAGAAGACAGAACCTACACGGAGCCTAGAGACAGAAGAACTTCGCTGGCGAGAGCATGCCAGAGGATCCTGGACCGGGACTGGCCTCGGAGCCTAGAGACAGAGCCTAGCGGGAGAACATGGCAAGGGATCCTGGACTGAACCTGACTACAGAGATTGGCAGGAGAACCTGACTGGAACCTGGACACTGAACCTGACTGGAGAGCCTGGACAGAACCTGGCTGGAGAACCTAGCGAGGGAACATGGCTACAGAACCTCGCTGGAGATCCGAAGCAGAACCTCTCTGGAGATCCGGGCTAGAGATCCTGGCTAGGCTGCTGATCAACTGAACGCTGTCTCCGTGTCATTCCTTCGCCGACTCTGTCCACGCCTTTGGGGACCCCTGGACCTGCTGGGGTTGGACCCCAGCAGGCAATGTCACAGCAAATAGGTTGAGTTATCCTTGGATTACATATCACTAGCGGCCCGGTGTATGAAACTTATACACTCGTGGGGGGAGGGGTCCCTCAGCCCTCTCACAGTCCCGGAGCCCTCGGGGGATGTCCGACTGACAGACAGCACTGCCGCGGAGGTGGGAGAGGCTCCTACCACTGCTGCTGCACTCGCCAGCTGTGAGCCCAGCTTCTGGGTGAGCAGTGCTTCCCCTGAGGGAGCACACTGACCACCAGGGGGCAGCTCCTGCGTTGAGTGTCTGCCCCCTGGTGGTCAGTGCACATCATAGCAACTGGTCGTTCTGCTGTTCGGTTGATTTGCATATTAGCCTTTTATTATATAGGATGTTTGACGCATCCTCTTATTTGGTGAAGGAGGCTATGATTGCCACTCAAAATTTCTCAAAGGCAATGAGCAGAGTTTGAATGAGTCAAAATTTCACATTGAATCACTATTCTATAGGTCTATTGAATTTTATTAAAAATGTCTTTTTAATATTTACTCTTCTTGGGTCTATTTTCAGTTGTCAGCACTTTTCAACACTAATTGCTGTTTTTAAATTTCCTTTGGCAAGAATAAGTTATATAGAAATTTATTTGAGGCACATTTAATATAAATCTAGTCTTGGAGACAAATCTTACTCTATCCTATTGTGGATATATCTAAACTGTGTCATTGTGATTCTCCCCCTAACTTGGATATAGGAACTTGACTACCTGCATAGGTATGTAAGAGAATGTGGGTGAGAGGAGAAATTAAAAATAGAATTATACTAGAATTATTTGCTGATATAAGCTTCTTAGGAAATATTATTTTTTGGATGAATAGTGATTATTCAGTGTGATCAAATATACAGACATAAAGTAAGGAAATCTAAAAGCAGTATCTGATAGAAAAATTTGACCGGTAATTGCTTTTTTCTGTGTTTTGTTTATATCACACAACAATAATACCTCCTTTCAATTTTTATGGGACTTAAATAAGTCTGAGTAAATCTCTTAGCTTTCCTTTGCCTCAGAGTAATTGTGCTGAAAATTATCAAGAGATGTATCACCATAAATAAAATAGTAAATATAGAAATCATAAAATAAACTGTTCCATGAAAATAAAATATCTTTTTAGAAGGAGAAATTGGTCTTAATTGTTGGCCTGCCTTATTCACTTAGCAGATTTCTTATGGAACATCATTTTTCTGCCTCTCAGAAAATTTGTCCATTGTTCAGAACTCCCCCTGAATGTTTCAGTTTCCAAAACCTATCAATAGAACAATTGATTTGTATTTGCCAGCTCTGTACCTTTAAAAGATTATTCTGTTAGCTTCCTTGTGG
The DNA here is from genome assembly GCF_963259705.1 of Myotis daubentonii. Taxonomy (NCBI): domain Eukaryota; kingdom Metazoa; phylum Chordata; class Mammalia; order Chiroptera; family Vespertilionidae; genus Myotis; species Myotis daubentonii. The sequence continues at coordinate 31,582,359 of NC_081841.1, forward strand.
CAATATGAGAGAAGGGAAAGAAGGAGAGAGAACCTTACAATATTGGTTTATTTAACAGGACAAGGGGCTTTAAAATTACGTAGTCCATGAAAATTAAGTTTCTTTTTTCAGTGGTGTGGTCATGTAGAGGAGGTTTCAAAGATGACGCATCTAGGAAGTTGGGGGTTAATGGGGGGATGAGGACACATTTGTAATACCTTAACCAATAAAGAAATTAAAGATGGAAAAAAAACCCAAAAAAGATGACGCATCTCATAGTTCTGTTCCTTCCTGTTGTAAAATGAACCAGCAAGTATTTATCAAGTATTTATTAGTTTAAGGGACCTGTGGCTGAGTTTTTATTTCTGTCCCACTTTCCCTATCCCCCCTTGCCTAGCAGATGCAAATCTCTCCATCATTAATATTAGTTTTCCATGTGCATTAAACCATGTCCTTTTCCTGATAGAACTTTACACTGCCCACTTTTCCTTTCTGGCAATGAATACACATAAACAACAAGTAGTCACACCTCTTAAACTGATAAGCTCTTGCCAAAACACAGAAACAAACAAAACCAGTTGGTGGTACTGTTTTTCATCAGCCCATTTACCTTCTGAAGACTCTAGTCCATCAGATAAATTTCTATTCTATTGAAATTCATCGACTTTATGCATCAGTCACTATTTCCTACATGTTGCTGCAAGATTAAGAATATCATTAACTTGACAACAAATTATGGATATAACAGTGATGGCGAACCTTTTGAGCTCGGCGTGTCAGCATTTTGAAAAACCATAACTTAACTCTGGTGCCGTGTCACATATAGAAATTTTTGATATTTGAAACTATAGTAAAACAAAGACTTATATTTTTGATATTTATTTTATATATTTAAATGCCATTTAACAAAGAAAAATCAACCAAAATATAAGTTCGCGTGTCACCTCTGACACACGTGTCATAGGTTCACCATCACTGATATATAAGCTCTAAATTGCCTTGTGAGTGTTCAAAATTAAAGAAATAGCCCTAGCCAGTTTGGCTCAGTGGATAGAGTGTCAGGCCACAGACTGGAGGGTTCTGGGTTCAATTCCGGTCAAGGGCACGTACCTTGGTTGCAGGCTCAATACCTGGTCGGTGCTCATGTGGAAGGGAACCGATTGATGTGTTTCTCTCATATCAATGTTTCTCTCTCTCTCTCTCTCTCTCTCTCTCTCTCTCTCTCTCTCTCTCTCTCTTCTCCTTCCTTCCACTCTCACTAAAAATAAATGGAAAAATATCAATATCCTCGGGTGACAATTAACAACAATAAACAACAATAAAAATAAAGAGATAAAGCATTAATTCCCTTTGGTCTGAACAATTCAAGACACAGCCTCAACCCCTTTATGGGTCAGGCTCTGGAAGAAGTGAATGTGATGAAATGACAGTGCCTGCTCCATGAATTAACATCAAAGGTGATTACAGCAAATGTAGGGAAAGGGTGAAGCATGTCTCACATTTTCAGCCTCAGGCGTGAAGAGGAGACCTGGATAGTAATAAAAACAGGGAGTGTTTCTATTATGGACCTTGGGTGTGTTCAGAGTAAATCAGTTTGTGGTCTGTGAAGGAATCCAGGACCCGGTTTGAGCCTCTGAGGATCAATAAATTTCACACTAGGAAATACCTAATCTTGAGCCTTAGAAAACACCTCATACTCTTGCCAGTTGTCAGCAAACCCATCACCACTGCTAGTAAAATAACTCCAAAAGCAAATCAAGCTGGCAGGCATCACACACATACATGGGTCGGTTCCACAGCATCACTTCCATCGGGCCCCACACTATTCTGTTTATATTAGAAACAACTACTAGAAGTCTAGAGGTAAAGACTGGCATTAAGTTCTCCAGTGATGCAGGAATAAGTGTTAACAGCTGTACCTGGGTGCATTCCGCTGCCTAGTCCTGGAAATAGTTCACCATTTAAGAGAAGCTGACTACATACCTTGGGGGAAAAAATTTCTACCATATTGTGCAAATCCATGTAAATCTTCTCATTTCCCCCCCTTTTTTTCTGAGTTAACTCACACAAGTATCTGTAAGGCTTTTCCAAATACTTTGTTAAGCCTGAAAAACGTTCCCTCCAAATTTATAGCGTGTCCAAATGGCTGCAGATTACAGCCACATGTGAGTATGTATGCATACATGGAATAAAGCCAGTTTTTAAAATGTGGGTGGTAGTGCCTTTAACTGGGACTCCAACTGCTTTACACATAGTGGGAAACATCAGGAACCAACCAGAAATTCTTTAAAAGCAAACTGAATTTTGGAAAGACCGAGGAAATGGGAATATGGCCTCACCTTTTATTCCTCACTTACGGACAAAATTCTTCCCTCACTGTGTTTATTGTTTCTTCCAGATGATCTTTGCATACCCCGTCCATGGAGTAGAGAGTCATTGGCCTGTACTCATTTTTTCCTTCCTGGAGGTATAAATAGACTGATGACGCTCAATGCTCTCTGCAGTCGGTGCATCATTCATACCGTACATCTCCTTTCTAGGTCACAAAGCTTTAAAAAAAAAAACCAGCAGCAATAGCAGCATGTGAGAAGATGAGCGTGTGACCCCCACTCTCACCTCAGAGTAGTGCCTTTGATAGCATCCAGGCAGCAGGCATGGAAACATGACATTTGGTGGTTCAAGAATATCAGAGAGGAAATAGCCATTCTTACCAAATAGCTTCAAAATAGCATCATCTGAGCATTTTCCCCTCCTCCCTTTCTCACCCACATGTCTGAAAGGAAACCCTTCCCCTCTGAAGTATTACAAAGCATTTGTATTTTGGAAGAATTGGGAGAGCCTGCTTCTCCTACTACAACCATCTGCCTTCTGCCTTTGTCCAATCGGATAATTTCAAATCAGGAGAAAGTGTCAGCTCCCCCCTTTTTTTCCCCTCTTCAGTAAAAGAAAAATGGTCATGCTTTCTGGCAGTCATTTATTATTAAGTGCCTACTGAGGAATCGTGTCGTGTACAGTGTTGAGTGTTTTGAGATGAGGCGAGGGAGGAACGTAATTCTCTGCTCTCCTCCAGCCTCATCACTTTGCTTGTGAACTATGATCTTTAACCCAACGCTTCCCAAGAGGGTTCATTGCCTGATCTAATCTCATATTTGGGTGAGGCAGGGAGCGAGATTGGTGAGTGGCAGAGGGTGTGTCCTTGGAGTTGTTGAGTTTGAGTCTCGGGCTCCTAACTTTTTCAACCTTGTTCTCTTCTTAGTCTGTCAAAACGTTTTAAGGACCATCCATTCTCTCTTTGAGTAAATATGCATTGCGTGCATACTATGTGCCGGACTATTTCAAGCATTTAGGATACCAGTTAACAATAGACAGATCTTCTGTTCACTTGAAATTTCATTCAAACAGATAATATCTCCGTGGAATAAGTGTTGTGAAGTAATGTCAAGCAGGCTGAGTGGAATCGGTATGCGGATATGGACCATAAGTACTACTTAATATAAGAGGGCTAAGGGAGCTTGAACTGATAAGGAGACATCTCCTTTTTTTCAGGGGTAAAAGCCATGTGCATGCAAATCTGGGGGAATTCATTCCAGGCAGAGAAAATGGCAAATGAAAATATCAGCGGTGAGGGCAGAGTAGGGGAACAAAGGTGACAAGAGGTCATAGAGGAGGCGGTGGGACACACCATGGAGGCCCTTGTAGGCCATGTTGAGGTCTTCGGACTTTATTCTGACCAAGATGAGACCTCTCAGAGGACAAGCATGATCTTTAGGAGAAGATGATTATCTTCTCATAGATTATCAATGGGCCAGTGCAGGCATATGTCATATTTTGATGAATACATCACATGTACTTTTATTTCAAAGGGAGATGCATGTCAAAATTTTGAGCTGATCAGGTCTTGCTAGGGGGTAAGAGTTGTAGCATAACAACAATCTGGTGCTAAATAAAGGTTGAGTGGGTTTACTTGGGTGTGTGAGAACTCTGCCTTGCAACTTGGAGAACACATTCAAGGCAGAAAACAAATTGGAACTTACGCTGAGTCAGAGTGCGAAGGATGAGCAGGTGGAAAGCCGAGTGACCTTCAGAGAGGTGTTTCCATTTTATGAAACTCGCTGTTAACATCAAGTATTTATCTTTTAATCCTTTCCAATATGTCAGCAAAAGTTGTAGGATTTGGAAGTATGCCTTGCTAACTTCAAAAAGGCTGTAGATATTTAAGATATTTAAGAGCATGGTTCAAACTTCCAGTCTAGGAAAGTTTAAGACCTCAGGGTAATAACAGCTCTCCTAAACACTGCAGTGGTATCTAATTCACCTCTACTTCACCCATTTCATGCCTTTTTTGAATGTCAGTAGATCTCAAAGCAAAAGGGGAAAGAACCAGCTGATTTTATTATCAATGCCAAACAAGTCTTAAAAAAAGAAATGAAAACTTCTAAGTCCTTGCCTTTCTGGAGGAGGAACTAGATCAGATAAGGTTGGCCTAATGGAGGGATTTTTGTCCTATGACTTTGTTTTCCAAGGAGTTGAAAGACACCCAGTGTCAGAAGGTTTCCTGTGAGGAAATGACAATAGCCCATCATAGCTTGGCTATTCTTCTTTAGTAATCTGATGGTCTAGAGCAGCGGTTCTCAACCTGTGGGTCGCGACCCCTTGGGGGGTCGAACGACCCTTTCACAGGGGTTGCCTAAGACCATCGGAAAACACATATATAATTACATATTGTTTTTGTGATTAATCACTATGCTTTAATTATGTTCAATTTGTAACAATGAAATTGGGGGTCACCACAACATGAGGAACTGTATTAAAGGGTTGCAGCATTAGGAAGGTTGAGAACCACTTCCCTGGGCCTCTCAAACTTCTTCCTCCTCCTCATGGAAACAAAGGTGAAAGTCTGAGCAGACCCTTTAACAAAATTGGAGGGGAAAGAAAAGTTTTCTCTTCAGATAAAAGTCGAACCAGTGGTGAGGGACCACAAGGGAAGGCTCTTCGCCAAATGTTGTATTTGGAAGATCAAGTGCACAAGGATCTTTTCCTAAAAGTTCACATTTAAATTCTATTTCAGTTAATTTTTTGTATGTCGTAAGATTTTTATTTAAATCATTGAGGTTTCTTTCAGCAGTCCGAGCTGCCAACCAATTATCATGTGCTTTTTTTCTCATGGGAAATAATCTGCCCTTGATAAGAATGAATGGTTCTCTCCATTTCTTCTGCAAGATCTTTGGCTCACTTTCTCCAGCTCTTTAGCTGCCAGGCTGATCTCTTCATATGCTTTAGAAAGTTTCTCCTGTTTCTCTAACCCAGCAATTTTCAACATTTTTTTTTAATCTCAAGGCACACTTAAGCTAATCACAAAAATTCTGCGGCACACCAAAAAATATATTTCTTGCCGATCTGAAAATAAAAGGTATAATTTTGATTGATTTAAAAAATAGTAGTAGTAATTACTTACCCTTTTTTCTCCAAAGTGACTTTTTAAAAAAATCAGGTGCCTATACTTATATATTAAGGATTTCAGTGCCAAGAATCAACCAATCAGATGCAACTCTGTTATATGACTTATTTACTTATGTTTCAAGACAGGGCATTCGCACCGGATGGATATTGTGTTGGCTATTGTCATTTTTTTTTTTTTAACAATCCAAAGGAAAAGAGGCCAGTGCCCCTGACTAAATAGTCAGGTATTGCATGTTTACAAAAATTCTTGCGGCACACCAGTGTGTCACAGTATACCAGTTGAAAATTGCTGCTCTAAGCCGTAATTTCCTTCTACTATTAATTTTCTCCAAAGTGTAAATTCCTTTTCTTGATACAGTTCAGTCCTTCCTTAAATTCCTGCTTTAGTTCATGATTCTCATTTTCAAAATGTTCATTTTCTGACTGCAAAGATGCTTATTCAGTCTAGAGATTTTTAATACACTCTGTGAGCTCTTCCTTTGTTTTATCTCCTTCAGATAACTGAGTGAACATTTAGTTTCTTTCTTCTTCTAGGGTTTTTAAAGACGCCTTTAACTTAGCAGCATGAATATGCTTCTTCAAAGCTCCCTTTGGTTATCATTTTTTGAATTCCTCTTCTTTCCAATTCCAAGTTATCATCCATTAAATCTTCTCCATGCAGAGCAGCACATTATTGCATCTTTAGCAAGCATTCAGCCAGAGTTGATCTGTTTTTCTTTATCATATAGAACTTGTTTCGCATATACTTTGGAGTCTTCAAATGGTATTTTCTGTTTATTGAGCTCACTCACTTGTACTTTCCATTCAACTTCTTGTAAAAGTTCTTTCCAGCTTTCCTGAAGTTAGAAATTTTCACTCAAAGCCTCTTTATAGCTATCTTAAGTGGGTCTTCATTCATTTGAAATATTTTGAAGGCCTTCATTTGGCTTCAGTGACATGTGATTTGAGTGATTTTGATTCATCTCCTGCGGACTGTATCCTTTTTTAATTATCCCCCGTCAATTCATCTTGTTCAGAATGTTTCGATGTCTCTTCTTTTAACTCTTTTCTCTAGAAAGAGCATTTCCTCCTCAAATGCAGATTTGGAACTCTTCAGCTTTTCACAGCTTGCCTCCAAACTTTGAGCTTCTGTTGACTCCTCTTCAAAGCTGGAATCCTGTAGTGACTAAGTCTTCATACTGCTTTTGTATAAGGCTAAATTTTTCAAGTAGTTTACATCTTTCTTCCATTAATGTGGAAAGTGCTACAGCAAACTTTTCCTCTCTTGCCACATAAAACTGGTGTCTAATCGATCAAAAACTTCTCCATAAACACAAGAAAACAGCAAACAGTTCAACAATAGCTGCACCTATCATCAATTCCCACGGAAAACCATTAGGATTAGGACCTTTTCTAATATTTTCAGGGAATGCTGCCACAACCCTGGTAGTTTTTCCAGGACCAGCCCCAAGTACAGCTGAGGGGCAGTTCTGGGCTCCTTAGATACATGGCTCAGCCAGGCCCTGACTGAGCCAAGAGTAAGCAGCAGAGAACACTCAGCTTCCATCAGAACCCAAACTGGCTGGCACCCGGCAACTGGACCAGACCACTGCAGAACTGGTTGCACGGAGTTGTGGAGGAAATGGCGTCAGCAGGTCTCAAGTGTCCATGGGGAGCCTAGGTCTGTTCCTTATGTTATCTTTGTGTCCAGATGATCCAAAGCAGGGGTCCTCAAACTTTTTAAACAGGGGAGCCAGTTCACTGTCCCTTAGACCGTTGGAGGGCCGGACTATAGTTAAAAAAACAACAAAAAACTATGAACAAATTCCTATGCACACTGCACATATCTTGTTTTAAAGTAAAAAAACAAAACGGGAACAAATACAATATTTTTATTTGCATGTGGCCCATGAGGACCCCTGAACCAAAGGAATGAGCCAGTCCCCTCAAGAGCCTGTGACTTGTCCTCTCCTTGCAGCCCCACCTGCTGTTTGGTTTAGGCCAGGCAGTTGCAGGGAGCTGGGGAGGAGGGGCAAAGCCTGTTTGTTTTTGTATGGGTCCTGAGGTATTGCTGGGTGGTGTGTGATGCAAATTTTCTTTGTTCTTAAAGACTGGCTCAGGACTATAAATGGCTGGTCTGATGTTGAATAAAAAGAGACACGTGGGCACAGACATTAATTTGTTTTGTGTGAATGAGTTCCTGTCTTTGAAATCATTTTTCTAAAGCTTTCCAGATATAACTGACTAATCACCATCAAACCTTACCTTATAGAGAGAAAATCAAATATTTTAGGAGAAACACTCTCACCATGTTATGAACCTATGAAATATCATACTTTATTTATACTACTAAGAAAAATCTCAGTATTATCAATTAAGAAGCAGCTAATGGCATGAGAATATAAAAGAAGCCTAAAATGAAATGAGAGGATTAGCCATAGCATATAAACTCTTTGTATATAACTGTTTACTTCTGTTTCTTAGGTTCATTATACCCTATTTATTTTTATTTTTTTAGAGATATGAAGTTACATATAGCTTATAAAAATTCTGTGTTTTTCTTAGTTCATCAAAACTTCCTTTCTGAAGATACAAGTCGGTGAAACTGGAGGTTGCTCTACACATTTCTTCTCTTCATTAGTATGCCATTTTTTCCATTTCTACAGTGTATGTATTTCAAGAACAGAGTGTCCTTTATGTTGGTTCATATTAAGTTGTAGCTTAACACATGCCTACAACTCTGATGTGATTCCCTTCATACCAGCTTCCCAAGCTAAGTACTTACATATTCTAGAATTTAAATATCATTAGTACTTTTATTTAAAATGCTAGCATATCCTGAATAAAATAGAAATATACAAGTTGAACATCCTAGAGATGGATAAAATGGGGAAAGCAAATGATTCTTACTTCTTAGAAGTTGAGAGACTATATCGAAACCAGTGTTCCAGAAGAAGGAAGTAGCATAAGCAATACAAATATGCGCCAAAAATATTACTCATCTTAGATCTCCCCTTGTGAGATTTTGGATCAATAAGAAACTGTGTTTATATGGAAGCTGTTTAGAGGCCATTGCTGAGTGTGAAGAGCCAGTGAACTAAGTCAGCAGGTTAAAACCTGACCCTCTGGTCCATTTATTTTTCTCTCTTTTGCCTCTTGAAAAGCATGTTCCCTAGAGATCCATTCAAATAGTCCCTGGGAGTCCAGAGGCCCCACCCTTTGTCCAGTACACTGAACTGTGTTATGCAACGTGGAAATGGTTCCCATTCCAGACCCTGACAGCCAACCTCGTGGAAGTCAGGCAAAGACACAGGATGCTCTGTGGAACACAAACACTTTGCACTGACGGTCAGGAGCTGGGAAGAGAACGAGTTCTGTTCTACAAGCAAATACGTTGGGTTTTAAATTTTTTATAAAGCATGTCAACCATTAACAGCTCGAATAATTAAGAATTCTTACTGGGAAGCAATAGTTTGCATCTGTTTCAGTAAAATGAGGAGGTGGTGGAAGAGATGAAAAAGTGCCAGGTGGTGACCCATTGAGCAAGGTGCTCTGAGCTCTATTTAGGTGACTGTATGTGAGATGATGCATGACCATGAGTAATATTGTGAATGTGGATTTTTTTTTTAGTGTAGCTTTAAGACTAAATAATGACTAGTACATTATTTTAAAATGTCTCATAGTAAGGGGCCATTTTGTCTATTTTTGTGTTTCTGGCTCTGTTTTTTTGTGTAGTTGATGCTGTAGAAAAATTCATTCAGAATATGGAAATGACTTAATCTATTAACGATTACCTGAATGTGGCTTTGTATGTGACAGATAAGATTTGAATTTTAGGATAAATTGTTTCTTCCTTTTAATCTCCTTAGAAGTCGTCACCTGCTCTAATTCCTAAAGGAACCTGCCTTTCTCCATTACTGGTTTTTAGTTTGAATGCTAAAATGAGATCTAAAATGTGTGTTTCCCATCACATGGTTATAGGGCAAAAAATAATTGTCCTTTGAACTCCAGAGTTGAGTTCAAAAATTACAGAAATAAACACAAATTTTATTAGGTTTTTGGATACTTCTTTGTTTTTCTCATTGTTGGGTGGGCAGCCTTTGTTAAATATGCCTTCCAAAGTTTTTTCTTGGTTGTTGAACTACTTGACCAGTGTATTATTTTTATAAGTACACTCAATTTTTATCTAATTGGGAGTAAAGGAGGACAGCTGTTAAACATAAATTCTAAGTTATTGGTTGTTTTCATCCTTTAGAAAATTCCAATTTGAGCAATAGCAGATAGGGTTGGTTGAAACAATAAATTATAAATATGTGAAATCTCTGGAAAGGCTTCTCTAAGAAAGGAGATAAAAGAAAGGATATCAGTGATAACTCCACTCCTTTTGTTTGTGTGTCTAGGAATCTTTAATTCGGTAATGAATGATAAAGATAGGTTAACCCAAACCCCTGATAGGTAAACCCAAACCCCTTTTTAAAAAGCGGAGGACACCCAGGCCCCAAAGCTTTGTACAATGATTTCCTATGTTCCTGCCTGGTACTTTTTCCATCACCCCATAGACCTAAATGCTTCGGCATTTAGATGTTTTATAAAAATGAATTATTACTCTTGATTATATAAAAGAATTTTTAAAGAGCTCTCTTTTGTGATTTACTTTTTAAAGTATGTGATACTCTCTTAAAAGCATTGAAAATGCATCTTCTGGCATCTTTTCCTAGATTTTGGACTGTATTTCTTATGTGTTGTTAGGATATCCACTTAAAATCTGAATGTTTGAGCTAATTAAACAGTGGAATGTTGTTCAATGGATAAGAACGTTTCTTTAAACACTCGTTTAAATTAATATCAAGTCTGCCTCTTGTAGCCTACTTTGTGACTTTTGTCCTTTAAGCTCAAGTAAAGTAAGTTGCATTGTTTAGGTTTTAAGATTGCAACATTGTTTTTACTAGGATTGAACTCTATTTATAACTTAATTATGGCATTTATTTTTTCATTTGCTATTAAGTTCTGAGTATTCCCTTTTATACTCTGAGCTATCTCAGAATCTTGCTTTCTTTTATTTTAATGTTAAATGTTACATATTTTGCATTTGCGTCTAGTGCTTATTATCATTAGCCTTTTGTCGAAATTAAAGAGGCAGACAACTGAGTCCTGCACTAGCCTTTGATCTGGGGCAAGTTATTTAATTTCTCTAGATCTTATTGGATCATCAGTAAAATTGTTCCTATAACATGGATCTATCAATAGGCCTGACTGTTTACAGTTCTTAAATGAAACGATAATGATAAATTGTCTGGCATGGCATCAGACACCTACTAAGTTTGTGTGAATTGTAGTTATATATAAAGATGCAAGGAGGCGCCCTAATAGGTTTGGCTCAGTGGACTGAAGGATCCCAGGTTCGATTCCAATCAAGGGCATGTACCTTGATTGTGGGCACATCCCCAGTAGGGGGTGTGCAGGAGGCAGCTGTTCGATGTTTCTCTCTCATCGATATTTCTAACTCTCTATCCCTCTCCCTTCCTCTCTGTAAAAAAAATCAATAAAATATATTTTAAAAAAACCAAAAAGATGCAAGAGGCAGCTCAAGTTACCCTGACAGCAATGTTTCAGGTTGTACTGATGGTCTTGCCTGCACTTCCTCTTCCACCATTATGCAGCTTCAGACAGGCTAGACTTCAGGGAATTATTTTCTGTTGCTGTTATGACTTTTAACCTAACTACTGTGGAGAGGAATTAGAAGCGAGTGCCTGAGAAGTGTTTGTTCACTGCATGGTAGTCATGGATTGGCAAGCACCGTAATTGGATTTAGTAGGACTTCTCTACACAAAGGGTGGAAGAACCACAAGGCACCCTCTCCAAGTTTCAGATGTCTTCACTGGCAGGAGTTTTTTTGTTAAATGACCCTAGAGGAGAGGTAACTAAACAGTTTATTTTGCATGCTCTGAGGCTGCCACTTTGTCAGTCCGTGTATTGCTAACGTGGTCTAATTTTTCGAGCCCTCACAATTCCACGCTGAACTGGGAAGCCAAGTCCAAAGCCTTGCAGCTCACAAGCGCTTCTCTGCGTTTCAGAACCCAGTGATGGTTGGCTTGAAAATCATGACTCACAAAGCACGAGGAGGCAGAGATCACTTCGCACCATTCCCCTTGTTATTTTTAATTTTTATTTTGGGGGACGGTTTTGAGACATATGTTCATGTTTAACCCTGAAGGGCTTCCAAGCCATTCTTTAAGCCTGGAGTGACTGAAATTTTCAGTTTTTTTCTAGCTTCCCCAGCAATCAGTATCCTTCTAGTTACCTGAGTGTGACATCCAAGATCCATTTTTGCCTGCCCTTTGAATTTCATTACTCACTTTTACTATGTTGTAATGTCCTGTCAGTTTCTATCTGTCAACTCCGCTCTATTCCCGCAGCCTGGGCCCATTTAGTCATCTCCCACCTCGCTGGTGGTCATGGTCTGTTTCTAGCCTCTCACCCCCCTCCAGTCTTTCCCATTGTCTTCAAAGTCACTTTCCTGAAGCATACTTCTGCAGGGTGCTGGTTCATCAGAGAAACTGATATACCCTTGCAGAATTGGATAAATTAATTCAAATGCTATGTTGGTGATAATAATTATTTAGGAACTTTTCTAGAGTAGAAACACATAAAATTTCCTTTTAGTAAACACAGGCACTTTTATATGTTTTAAAAAGATATTGCATACTAAATAATGTCTAGAGAAGCATAATAGTTTTTAACACAACCCATGTTTTAGATGAGATATGAAAATTCATGTTGTGTGGAAGAAGTAGGGAAATAGTAAGTTATTTAGGATATCAAAACACAGAAAATTATTTAACCCAGCTTAACAGTGCTCTAACTGTAGATAATTCTGAAGTTAAATGTCAGTGTGGAGAATGAAGGCAGACAAAATAGATATTCCCATGGGACAACTGTTCTTTTATGGGCTTTCAGGGAACTCTCAATGACTTTCTTTGCCAAAAATGACTTTGGAAAATTGTGTCTTCTCTTCTAAATTTGATTCCATCTCTACCTCTTCTTGGAAATCATATCTTAAATTTAATCTCTTTCGCCTGGCAACAATTGTTTGGATATGACAACGAAAGCACAAGAAACAAAAACAAAAATGAAAAAGTAGGATTACGTCAAACTAAAAAGCTTCTGCGAGTAAAACAAACCATCAACAAAATGAAAAGGCAACTTACAGAATGGTAGAAAACAGTTGCAAATCATATCTTTGATAAGACGTTATATCTAAAATATATAAAGAACTCATACAACTCAATAGTAATAAAGAAAATAATATAATTTAAGAGTATTATGCTGGGCGAAATAAGCTAAAAAGTATCACATGATCTCACTCATATGTGGACTCTAATGAACAAAATAAACTGATGAACAAAATAGATCCAGAGACAAAGAAGATGGAACAGACTGTGGAATCTCAGAGGGAAGTTGGAGAGAGCTGGGAGGGTGGGAAGAGATCAACCAAAGAACTTGTATGCATTATATTCATAACCTGTGGACACAGACAATAGGGTGGTGAAGACCTGGGGCGGAGGGCGGGGCAGGCTGGAAGGGTCAATAGGGGAAAAAAGGGGGACATATGTAATACTTTCACAAATGAAGATTTAATTATAAATCAATCAATCAATCAATCATGCAGGGGGACTGAAAAGACATTTTTCCAAAGACATACACATGGTGACCAGATACTGTGAAAAGATGCTCAACATCGCTAGGGAAATGCAAATTAAAACCACAATGAGATTAACCAAAGAACATATATGCATAAATGCATAGCTCATGGGCACAAACAATCGTGTTGGGAAGGTCTGGGGTGAATCTAGGGCTGGGTGGAGGGGGTGGAATAGGGGACATCGGTAATGCTGCAACAACAAAATAACACACAATGAGATATCAACTCACACCTGTTAGGATGGTGTCATCAAAAGGAAAAGAGATAAATATTGGTGAGGATATAGAGAAAAGGGTACCTTCATGTTGGTGGGAATGTGAATTGGTGCAATCACTGTGGAAAACAGTATAGAGGTTTCTCAAAAAATTAAAAATAGAACTATTGTATGATCTAGCAATCCCATTTCTGGGTATATATCCAAAGGAAATGAAATCAGGTTTTATAAATGATATCTGCAATCCCATGTTCATTGTAGTATTCTTCACAATAGCCAAGATATGACAACTGCCTAAGTGTTTATCTATGGATGAATGTATAAAGAAGATATGGTGTATATACGCAGTGGAATATTATTCAGCCTTGGCAAAGAAGGCAATTTATGACATTTGTAACAACTTGGGTGGGTTTTGGGGGCACTATGCTGAAATGCAATGTCAGATAGAGAAAGACAAATGCTGTGAGGTATCACTTATATGTGGTACCTTAAAAAAAAAAGTCAAACTCATAGAAACAGAGAATAAGATGGTGGTTGCTGGTCCTGGAGAGTGGGGAGAATGGGGACCAAAGGGGACACCTTTTCCGTTACAGGATGAATAACTTCTGGAAATCTAATGCCCTGCATGGTGTTATAGTTAATTATCTGTATTAAAGGCTTGAAAGTTGCTAAGAGTAGATCTTAAATGTTCTCCGTACAAAAGAGAAATGATAATTATGTGAGGTAATGGAACTGTTAACTAACACTACTGTGGTAATCATTTCACAACATACAAGTATCTCCAATCAACATGCTGTATACCTTAAACTTACACAATGTTATATGTCAATTATATGTCAGTACAGCTGGAAAAATTAATCACTTTTCTGATTTGTTCTATGTCTAATACATGTGTTAACAGAACTCAGATTGTTTTGTGTTGTGTTTTTTCTGACTTGCTTAGCAGCAATCATTCAGCAACATCCATTATTTTTCTTACATATTAGCAGCCGTGGGCAAACTACGGCCCGCGGGCCGGATCCAGCCCGTTTGAAATGAATAAAACTAAAAAAAAAAAAAAAAAAAGACCGTACCCTTTTATGTAATGATGTTTACTTTGAATTTATATTAGTTCACACAAACACTTCATCCATGCTTTTGTTCCGGCCCTCCGGTCCAGTTTAAGAACCCATTGTGGCCCTCGAGTCAAAAAGTTTGCCCACCCCTGATATTAGGGTACTCTTTTAAAAATATATACTAAAGCTTTGTCTAATGAAATGAATAAATTTGTTGATGGACTTCATGGCATAAGATAGTAGTGTTTAGAATAGTGATGGAAAATGGGTTTCATATTGAGTGTTGTTTCTACTTGGTTAGGAACATGGTGTTAAGAAGGACTCTGAGGCTCTATCTGAACTCAGTGGAACAGAGTGAAGTAAGAATTGATGATGTCTGAGTGGGCTGACATTTAGGGGCCTTTTCTGGTTTCAAGTATGACCACTATTATTAGGGGATGAACCTAGGGCCCTCTGATTATGAAGCTCATCTTATCCCCTCCATCACCAAATGAGGCCACAGCGAGAAGCTGGCCATCTGCAACCCAAGGCCAGAGCTTTCACCAGAAACTGACCCTGCTGGCACCTTGACGTTGAATTTTTAGGCTCTAGAACTGTGAGACAATGAAATAACTGTTATTTTGCTATGGCAGATTACCAGGCTTTACCATGGAAATTGAGCCAACAGATCTGGAGAGCAATCTAGCATTTGAATTCTTTAATATCTCCATAGGATTTTGTGGTGTACATGTAGGTAGAGAACAATGTAATGTTTAATTTGCCTACAAGTGTTTTACAACCCTGCCTGGACACTAAAATTTCCTTCGGAACTTTTGAATGACTGGTGCAAGGTTCCCTCCTGGATCCATTAAATCCTGTGCAGGGTCAGAGGTTGGTGTTTTGAAAGTGCTTCCCACATGATTCTAACATGCAGCCCAAGGAGAGAACCGCTGGTCTACATTAATCTCCTTTCCTGTGTGCTACCTCTCCAGGAATCCCCGTTGCTGGAGATGGCGTGTGGTCATACTCTCTTTCCTCTGGGCTCTCCTTTCCATAGCACAAAGCAACATTACTAGTTTAGGAGCGACAAATCCATCGGTCTTCTATTGCCTCAAGTTCTTCAGTACTTAAAATCCTAGAGTAGGGACTGCAAAGGGAAAAACCATGTGCATATTCTAGGTTTTTGAATTCTAGATAAATTAATATTATTTAAAGCTGCCCATTTCAAAGAAGTAAAGAATTTTAGACTTTATAACCAAAATAATATTTGATATGTGACATATAGTCCTCTTAAGGCTATCTTTCTGGTCTTCTCATTAAAAACATATTTATTGAATATTGTTATATGCTTGCAGGCTCCTGTACTTGGCACTCAGGAGGTAAGGGAGAAGGTAACATTTAGAACAGGGGTGGGCAAACTTTTTGACTCGAGGGCCACAGTGGGTTCTTAAACTGGACCGGAGGGCCGGAACAAAAGCATGTATGGAGTGTTTGTGTGAACTAATATAAATTCAAAGTAAACATCGTTACATAAAAAGGTACGGTCTTTTTTTTCAATAGTTTTATTCATTTCAAACGGGCCGGATGGCCCGCGGGCCATGCCCACAGCTGATTTAGAATGTTTGTGGAGCAGAGTGACACTGACGTGATTAGTCAGAAAATGTGTGAACCATAAACAGCCCTTATGTTCATACTGATGAACCTGAGTTAACACTGAAAGAGACAGATACATCTCTACCCACTTAAGGTCTATAGTCCCTTGTAGAATCATACAATTTAATGTATGTCAGCCTAACCTAGGTGATTCTTTGGTATCACCCTCAGAGATTCTGATCAGAATTGGGCTCAGGATTTAGAATGTTTAACATATTTTTAACATATTTCCTGGGAAAAATGGATGAGAAAAAACAACCAAGAAGGAGTTCCTTAGCAGTTGCATAAAGCAATTCAGTGTTTTTAACAAGTTGAGCTAATGGAATGTATTTTTCTTTCATTTTTTTTTTTCCCAGAGTATTTAGTGGAAAATCTCTGCTGCCTGATAATTGGTCTCTTTGGGTCAATTTTATGGGGGGCCGGGGCGGGGGGTTAGCCTTTGTACCTTCCAGCAGCTTCAACTCCTCCCTCCACTGCCACTGCAAACCCCAATCAGTGGGAAATTCTGGAAACCTGAAGTGAGGGATCATTTTCTTTTTGCTTTTTACTAAAGGTGCAACTATTCAGTTAGATATAAAACCCTGCACTCTTTGGTTGTTAAATATCTCTCTGAATCCCTCAGGGATTTTATTAATCAAAATGACCACGAGATCACAGCTGCAACTCATCTTAAGAACTATGTCTCAGAAAAACAGTAAGTAGCGAGTGACTCTCCATATCCTGAGAAAAAATAAAGTGGTTTAAAGTCTAAATCTTATCAGGGTTCCCTCTGAAATTTTTTAGATGTTGGAATGTGTAGCTTAATCTTGTTTTGAGGAATTTTAAAATCTGGCTTGGATTAAAAGGCAAAAGTTTTGGGAACAAATGCAGCTAAATATCTAAATATATTAAAAACTGTATAAAATCTCTTTTTCAAATAAATTGAAATGATTATTTACCAACACAGTAAACCTTTTAAAGTTAACATATTTTAAGTGACACTCAGTACAAGCTTGTTGTGTATGATCTTACAAGTAGTTTAGTTGTAAAACATTTAGTGTTGTTTTTTTTTCAGTAATCAGTAATGAAAAATTTAAATAGGGAGATAGATCTTAGAAATAGTGTCTAATTTGGTATAATCCCAGTTCTGGTGAGTTATAGCATTGAAGTTTTGTAGATAAAACCTTTTAATCGTGACTATGATACACGTGAAAGAGGGTGCATGATATATGTACAGAATGAAGAGTAGCAAACTGATACTCTACTGTTCAGCTTAAGAAACATATCATGCCCTAACTGGTTTGGCTCAGTGGATAGAGCATCAACCTGTGGATTGAAGGGTCCCGGGTTCAATTCTGGTCAAGGGCATGTACCTTGGTTGCGGGCACATCCCCAGTAGGGGGTGTGCAGGAGGCAGCTGATCAGTGTTTCTCTCTCATCAATGTTTCTAACTCTCTATCCCTCTTCCTTCCTCTCTGTAAAATAATCACTAAAATATATTTTTTAAAAAAACAAACAGATCATTGCTGGTAGTGTGTCTTTAGCTCTCTGGAGACACTACCATGATCCAGTCCTCCTTTCTTCCTTACACAGTTCATCCATATCTTAAATTTTACAAAAAATAATTCTTTTGCTTTTTTGAATAGGAAGAATCTTTTAAGTATATATGTTTATTTTTGCATATTTTTGACTTGTAATATTGAAATTATACTATGTTTATTTTTCCATGACTTTTTTCACACTTTTTTTAAAATACATTTTTTATTGATTTCACAGAGAAAGGGAGAGGGAGAGAGATAGAAACATCAATGATAAGAGAGAATCATTGATTGGCTGCCTCCTGCATGCCCCCTACTGGGGATCGAGCCCACAAACCAGGCATGTGCCCTTAACCGGGAATTGAACCCTGGACCCTTCAATTCGCAGGCTGACGCTCCATCCACTGAGCCAAACCGGCTAGGGCTTCACCCAACTTTTTGAGATCCAACTATGTTGATGTTTATTACTATAGAGCAGGTCCTTGAATACGTCATTTTGATAAATAAACACAATTCCATTAAAATGTTGTTGATGGAGGGGGATTGTTGACCAGTGCTACTGTCTGTTTAGATGTTGTACGTGCTCCCTTGTCTGCATGGGTTTTCTCCCATATTCTGGTTTCCTCCCACTTCCCAAATATATGCATGTTAGGTGAATTGCTGTGTCTACATTGTCCTGACTGAGTGTGGGTATGAGTGTGAGCGTGTGTCCTCTGATGGAAAGGCATCCCGTCAAAGGTTGGTTCCCACCTGACACCTGGAGCTGCTGGGAGAGACCCTGGTCACCCTTGACCCTACAATGGAATAAGCAGGTTGGAAAAAAGTCATCTTACTTGTTCTTATTCATCTTCACATAAATGTATAGCTCACATTTATTTCAGTGTTTAATATTGGAAGTATTTTAGCTCTTTACTTAGAAGCTTGGTGACGTTTTTGTGACAAGATATCTATTATAGAGACTTAACTCTTCTTAGTATTACTTGCCCTATGGTGAAATTGATTTTGCTGTACATTGTTTTGCTTAAAATTGCAGGTTCCAAGAACCTAGTGAGACTTTAAGTGAGGACTTACTGTAGTTCATTCATATCCCACTATTTATTTATTCTTTCTTTCTTTCTTTCTTTCTTTCTTTCTTTCTTTCTTTCTTTCTTTCTTTCTTTCTTTCTTTCTTTCTTTCTTTCTTCCTTCCTTTCTTTCTTTCTTTCTTTCTTTCTTTCTTTCTTTCTTTCTTTCTTTCTTTCTTTCTTTCTTTCTTTCTTTCTTTCTTTCTTTATTGTCTAAAGTCTTACATATGTCTCTTTTTTCCCCAATTGACCCTCCCCCCCCAACCCCGGGCAAACCCCCACCGCCCCAGTGTCTGTGGCCATTGGTGTTTCCCACTACTTATTAATTCATTGTCTGAAGCTGCTATGCCACAACATATTTATCCATTGTTGTTTGATGGACTTTTGGATTTTCCTCATATTTTTTAATATTACTAACAATATGCATAAAATTCTATGTGGTCTCTAGTGCACATGTACAGGTACATATATTTTCAAGGTGTACACCTGGGAGTGACTTGCTGGGTCATACTGTATGTACCTGTTCAACTCTCCAGAATAAAACTAAACCACACTCCAAAGTGGATGCAACAATCAATATACGCTCTCCCTAAGAGATTATATGAATTCTCATTGTTTTACATGCCAACAAGTCTTATCGGTATCAAATGGAATTTACTATGGTTTTAATTTTCATGTTCTTGATTGATAATGAAGTTGAACCTCTTCTCAAATATTTAGGAGCCATTCATGAAATGCCTCTCTGGCCACTTTATTATTAGACACTTGTCCTCTTATTTTTCCATAGGAATTCCTTATATACTTTGGACATGTATCCTTTGCCAGTTATGTATGTTGTGGGTGTTTTTTCTTCGTATTTTCTTGAATTTTCATTATCTTTACGGTGATCATTTGATGATTATTTTAAATTGTAATTGTATTAGTTTCTTATGACTGCTATAACAAATTGCTACAAACTAGGTAGCTTAAGACCACGCACATTTAATCTCTGACAATTCTGGAGGTCAGAAGTATGAAATCAGTTTCACTGGTGCAAAATCCAGGTTTCAGCAGGCGTTTCTCCCTCCAGAGATTTTAGGGGAAAGAATATATTTTCCAGTTTCTAGATTTGCATTCCTTGGCTCTGGCCTCTGTCTGCATCCTCAGACCATCAGCTTAGTGTCTTCTCTTCTCATTGCCTCTGCCACTATTGTTCTTAGGGTTTCTTCTGCCTCCCTCTTATAAGGACCCTTGTGATGACTTTTGGGACCACCCAAATAATTCAGTATAATCTCACCATCTCAAAA
Source organism: Myotis daubentonii (assembly GCF_963259705.1). NCBI lineage: Eukaryota > Metazoa > Chordata > Mammalia > Chiroptera > Vespertilionidae > Myotis > Myotis daubentonii. The sequence continues at coordinate 31,602,247 of NC_081841.1, forward strand.
TCTTACGTCATAATTTTTAATCATACCTGCAAAGTCTCTTTTGCTGTATGGGATAACATTCCCAGGTTTCAGGGATTAGGATGTGGATATCTTTGGGGCTCATATCCAGCCTACCACAGCAAATAAGTTTATGTTTCATTTTTCTTTTGGATGTAGATGTGGGGGTGCTGTGACTCCTGACTCTTCACAGGCTTGATTAGCCTATTAGCCTAGTTATTTGTTAAGAAATCTCTTTAGCTTACTATTGATGCTGTTTAATGATGAGGCAAGGTTCCCCTTTCCTTTCATCCACCTCTTATGCTAAATGTAGGGAAAACCTATATATATAAAAAGCCAGTGACTGTAACGCTGTAACGACCAGAACGACTGGTTGCTATGATGCCCATTGTGGCCAGAAAACCGGCCTGATCAGGGAGTGGGGCTGGTCGGCCAACCTCCCACAGCCCCTCCCCCAGCCACTGACCCCAGATTGGCCCACCCTACCCCATTTGGGGACAGGGCCAGCCGGCCCACCACCCACAGCCCCTCCCCACAGCTGCCCTGCCCCTAATCAGCTCCCCCCACCCCAATCGGGGGCAGGGCCTGCTGGTCAATTATCCAAGGCCCCTCCCCCCAGATGGCCTAGCCGGCCAACCTCCTGCTGTCTCCTCCTCCTGACAGGCCCAGCCCTGATCCACTGAATGGGGTTGGGCCAGCTGGTCTGGCTGGACCCCACCCATGACGATTTGTGCACTGGGCCTCTAGTATAATATATATTTATATGTACTCTATCTTTTCAAATTCCTACTCTCCTTTCTGCCACATTAAAGTCAGTAAAATGTCCAAATTCTTGGGCCAAGTGCCCTTGGTGAGCTCACTCTTGCATTTCCATGCGAGTTCTGTTCTATGGCAGGATCTAAGTCAAGGGGAGAAACATGATGCAAAGCCCTTTTGCAACCTCTTTGCCTAATTAAATAATTTATTAACGTTAAGCTTGCTTGGTATGTAATGAACAAAGGAAAGAACTTTGGTTTTTTGTCTCTGAAAGTAAATTGGGATTTAAGTGGGCTGAAGACACAGACTCTACTCTTAATAAAGGAAGAAACTGAAAAACAGATGTTCTTGGAACCATTGGTGGGGAATGCAAGAGGCTGGTGGTAGATAAGCATGGATGTAGAAATGAGTAAAGAGATTCGGAGCCAAGAAACCATACGCACAAGAATTGTTCAAATGCTTCAGTTTGTATTTAAGCTTGGGTTAGAAGTTATGGAATTTAAAATTAGGTGTAGTTCTTAACTTGTATGTCTTTGCTTTAATCACTTGAATTTTATCTAATTTATTGTCCTTTCTTTTATCTATAAAAAAAAGTTTGTTCTTTTTTGGCTTTTATTCTTATTTTGAAATATGCAAAAATATTTAGAAAAATACTATCACAGCATTGCTATTATTGACAAGCAAAATACAAATATCACATGCTTATAATTGATTTATAATGTCTTTAGACTGGGAAAAATCAATGCCTTAGTAATATCAGTGCCAGGTAGTAAAGGGGAGACAAATATGATACATATGTTATGCTATATGATATTTGATTATATCATATTTGAGTTTTGTGAGACAGATTTGATGAATGTTGTGATCCTAATAAATGGAGATTTTCTGCTCTTCTGTGATTGGCATACAAAATGATTAATATAAAGATCTCAAGAAGCATTCAGAGAAACTTGACTGAGTATATGAGTAATTCAATGATATTTCTGCCCTAAAAATGGAAACTTAAAGGCAAGTTTTAGATCATTAGTCCGTCTTAATCATGGCCTGCCCTCTTCCATCTCTTGGCATCATGTATCTTGTGAATCTACTGCAGGAGAATACAGTTGGCACCGAAGGGGAATTCATTCCATGTGATTATCTAAATTGTCCAAGATGGATTGACTGTAAGTCTCTTGAACATATGTTTGGGTCCACAGGGATTTAAGCCAATGCCTTGAGGTTTAGATGAAAAGTCCTTCCCCAAAGACTAAAAAGATATGTCAACAAAATTACAAACCTTGGAAAATCCCATCAAATTGTTTTGAATCTGTGGGCTAAAAATGTCAGTACTTATTAAACTATACATTTAAAATTATTAAGAATATAATTGCTGAATGCCCTGTATTTTTTTTCTACCATCAGCAATGAAATGGCAACTGAGCATTTGTTTGTCTGGGATAACAGGGCCAATGTTGATTATGAGAAAAGAAAAAAATAAATAAAAGAAAAATTGACTTGACTTCTGATACTGTCCAGGAATTTAGCACAGGTGCATCAACTCTTCATTCCATCCATATAATCACTGCTGAGCCACATTTTGAGGATAGTTCTCTCTTCTGCAAACACTTGGCGAGCACTTCCTTACCAGTAAGGGGGGGGCGGGGGCACATTTTCAAGAATTTCAAAGTCCATTGGATATTTTTTTGGAGCAAAATGGCTCTATACATTTGATTAGGAATTGTCTTTGAAACCTGGAATTACTATTAAAAAAAGTATGAGTTTAATTTTTCCACTATAAATACCTCTTTTCCCCATTTTAAAAATTACCATAGCAAAACAATACCATATGCCAGAAAATTTATAATCTTAATAATCATGATAATTTCCGTATAGTTTGCAAGTAAGAAGGGATTCCAATTTGCTTTGTTAAGGCCTCCTCTCCACCCCTTTTTAAGGATTTGGAGGTTTGTAGAAGTTAAATCACTTGTCTAGGGTATAAGGAAGAGCTGGAATCAACATCCACATATGTTAGTCTTTGTGGGTTTTTTTTTTTTAAACCAGCACCTTGATAATTAAAACAAAATTGAAGTATTTCTCCTGCTTGTTTAAAAGTAACTTTAAAATATATATTTCATGTTTTCAAAATTATATGACACTTAGAAAATTTTTATACATGCTTCTTCATCTTGTAGATAGAAATAGTGCCACTCAATTAACTTGTACATCTAGTTTTTCTGTTGTTTATAAAATGATGCCAAAATATTTGGTATGAAATAAAAGTTATTTTCTACTCTTAATGTTGAAACCTAATAATTATCTCATAGAGGGATTATTTCTAGTACAAAATTTATTTTTAGACTTATTCTCATTTATAATATTTTAATTTTTCCCTCTTGATTTGATGTATTTATATGAGTGAGTAGAGGCATTAGTTACATCTGTTTTTAAAAACTATTCAAAATTTGAGTTTAGGATTGATGAGCTAAATTATTATTATTATAAATAATAAATATCTCTTTTTAGCCATAAATATTACTAAGAGAAATAGTGCTTTACATAAACTGGAAAAAAAAATAATGCTTTTGTTACGCACAGTTTCTCTGCTTGACTCTGAGGTTCAAGAGGAGGAGGAACAATGTAATTTTCCACTGAGGCAATTTGTTTCATATGTAAGCTTTGTTCATTGAATTGTAGCAGAAAGGCTTATAAAACGGCTTGAAACTTTTATTTTTGGCTAGTTCTTAACACATTAATATATAATTATGACTATTGAGCTAACGTGCCTTAAACATGCTATGAATTAAGTTGACAAATACGGTAATGTCAACTAAATTCTACCTGAAGAGATTCCATACATTGTTGAGTAATCCAAAAGCCTCATTTTTTAATATTTTGCCAAGAATAAACAAATATGTATTTTTTGCTGCATATATAGGGAATGCATATTCCTTCATTCTCAAGTGTCCGACCTTATAGCCTTTGCGCATGTCACGATTTACAGTCCCGTGCAGAACCATGCATTCTTCTATGTGTAATTCAATGTGCTAGAGACCTTTTAAGGGATGGAAGAGTTTTATATTTTAAAGTAATTACAATATTCCTGCTTTAAAGAAACTCTCTTATGTGTAAGAGCAAGACACCTAGGAAGATTTCTTTTTCTCTGAGTATGTTAGCCTTGGGAATGAGACCCTTAAACAGGAACTGGATCCTTTTTGAAAAACATCACACAACACACACACACACACACACACACACACACACACACACACACACACACACACACACACCTTCCTTTATAACAACCAAAAATGGAGCTTGAAAAGTCTTTTCATGATTCATCTGCTCCAACAGCTTGCCTGTCTTTTTTCTCACCAGGGGAAGCAGTTCTCTTCAGATCTAATCTGCCAGAAGCCACAAATTGGCTTCTTGAAATATCGGAAGTACTCATTTCTCAAATAATTAATTAAAAACAAATAAATAAAATGGGTAAGGCTTTAAGGTTCCGCAGATGACTCATGTTCTTCCAAAATAGTCTGACATCAATTGCGATGTTCATCATAATGACTGTGAGAGAGGGATAATTAACTTTAGGAATTGTTCTTCATGTACATTTTTATTTTAAAGTGCTCTTAGGAATAAGGGTGGTTTATTCCCGTTGACATCTTGGTCCATGTGGAACCAACTAGGGAGCCATGTTGGGAGACAGTCTGCTAAATTGGAAAGGACATTGGTTCCAAAGACTGTACTGAGGAAAGAAATATAGTGATAGCAGTAATCAGACATAAACACCCCAGGCAGTCATTTACATTTCATATATCTTCGTCCTGTCAAGGTCTGGAAGCATGTAGGTTATGTCACATGAATAAGTTCTGGACCCAGAGCCCATAACCCTACCCCCTACACAAACTGCCTTCAGTGAGTCTCTGGTTACTCTTATTCTTGTTTTTTCGTTGATATTTTCAGTATCCAACACAGTGCTTGACACTCAATAACAACTCAATCAATATTGGATATCGTCCACAAAATAAAAAATTTCCCATAAATGTAATTATGTAAAATTTTCTTATAATTGTAAACATTTCCAGGAAATAATACTTTTTATCCAAATAGACTACCTATTTTGAAATATAATTTAAATTACATTTTTCCTTTGTAAACAGAACACATTTTGATGGGATACTTATATATTACAAAATCCTTATAAACACCAGGAAGATGCCAGTATTTTATGGGCTGTTTTTCAATATTTTTAATACTAACCTAAAAAAGTTGCTCTTTTACTATGAACCTCAAATCATTTTTAGGCACATGCATTTTTGTCTAGATTTATCTGGTTGGATTTTTTTTTGTTAGTCTGAATTTTCTCATGCATTTCCCTCACCATTTTAACAAAAAGGAGTGATAGTAAGTACACTAAATTTGAAAATATTTACTTGTGACATTTCAACACTAATTAAAACTCACAATTTCTCATGGCCAGGTTTCTTATCTATATTTTTGCTTAGAAAAAAATGGTAATTAGCTGGATTGATTTATGATTTTTCAGGTAATATTATAGTATTTCTCAGGGGTAACAGCGGAGCTATAGTAGCTTTAGTTCTAAATATCATTTAAAACATTTTTTTCAAAGATAGCTGACACAATTAAGTTTAAAAACATTGAATAAACATTTTTCTCTCTATGAAGTATATCAGATGCAGGATGTTCTAAAAGTTTCATTGCTGTGCATATTGATGGACTCCTCTTTTTGAGGGGGGTTGAGGGGGTGTAAGGTGATTGTACTGTCTCCAGAATACCTTTTTGCCACTCCTCCTTGCTCATTGCTAAAGTTTATGTAAAATACCAGTATTTCTACTTGTGGTATTTTGTTTATTCTCCTGTGATATGTCACGACACATCTCTTGCCTGTTATTGAGGCCTCGAATGGAAAAATTACCCTGTGCTGGGAGTTAAAAGGAAGTTAAGGAAAAGGAGTCTCATTGAAGGAAAATATTTTGGTGGCTCATCATATTATCTAAGTCTTGGTCCTTTGAGCTCATGATCAGACATGAGCACTTTTGTAAAATGCTTTCCTGGGGCCAGCATGGCAAAAACTGGGGTTGGAAAGTGATTCAAATTACACTGAGGACACTTGGATCACAGACTTCTGCAGCTGGAATTGCTTAGGAGAGCCTCCCCATTACTTGAAATTCTTTTGCATGTTAATAGTTGAACATTATACAATAAAATCTTTTTTTCTCTTTTTGTATTAAATTTATTGGGATGACATTGATTCATGCTAGTGCAGTTAGAGAAAAAAAACCCAGAAAGGTAGACTATCTAAACCTGAAATCCTAAATGATTAAAAGGCTTAGCTTGTCAAGATTTAATCATCAAATTCTGAGTTCTTTTCACCACCTTTGACAAAAGCAAGTATCTAAGAAAATGTTTTCTTTTGGCCATGGGGATGGCAATGAAGATGAATAACTCTGTCCAGGTCTCCAGGAAGTTCTTGCTCTAGTTTTCTGGCCTCCTGTATAAGAATTTGGAAGCCAAATTCTCCACTATCTTTGAAGAGAACGTGCATATAATTTGGGGTCTTCTTAGAAATGTGTTAGCGGCCAAGCAATAAGAGGGATTTAGTGTCACTGCTATAAAATTACACAGTTAATTGTAGAAAAAAAATCACAGGATAAAGCCCAAGTCAAAGCAACAGAACATTTTCCAGCTTATATAATATGTTGTTGCTATATAACAGAGCTTTTACAGTTATTTCTTTAACTTCTTTCTCAGACAAGTAGTATAGCATTCATGATTTTAAAATTATTCTGGTTATGGGTGAACTCTTGTATGCACTAGGCATTATGTATTTTAACATGATTAATTATGTTTTCTAATAGTTTTATTTCTCAAATATGATAGAGTGTTTGCAAAATTAACAGGAATGTTATTATTAAAGAAAAGGCCTTGATTCATTGCAAGTCTATTAGGAATAAATTTTCTTAATTTGATCTAGTGACCATTTTCTTCTCATGGAGAGAAGTTTCTCTCCTCTGATGTTTGCTTTGGATAACATATCATTTCTTTCTTTCTTTCTTTCTTTCTTTCTTTCTTTCTTTCTTTCTTTCTTTCTTTCTTTCTTTCTTTCTTTCTTTCTCTCTCTCTCTCTCTCTCTCTCTCTCTCTCTCTCTCTCTCTCTCTCTCTCTCTCTCTCTCTCTCTCTTCCTTCCTTCCTTCCTTCCTTCCTTCCTTCCTTTCTTTCTTTCTTTTTTCTTTTTGGCCATGACTTGCCCAGAAGCTATTCTATTCAATTTAAAAACCATGGGAGGGCAGGAAAAAGAAGAATATTTGTGAATAACATTTTCCATAACTTAAGATAAGATAAGAACATAATAAAGATAGTTCCAGGGGAGAAGTTAACCAAACAAAACTAGCAATGATAGTGAAGACAGAATATTATTCAAGTTATGGAATAAAAGCATAGGAGAAATTCTCTTCATTGACCTCCCCTCAACCAGTGATCTATCTAACCAGTGCTCTCCAGTCTCTGTTAAAAAAAAACACACAACACCAACAACTGATATGCATTACTTCTGTTTGTTCCCAAATTTATATTTACTATCCCATAAATTGTGTTTGCTCCCACTTACACTTAACTATTGTAATAAGATAATTAAAAATTCTATTAACTGTTGAGATATAAGCAGCCTAATATTGTTTCTTTTTTTATGAAAACTTGGTTAAATGCTTTTTCTGGATGGCTTGATGCAGGCCCAGTGGATATGGCATGTATGTTAAATTAGGAGTAATGGTAGAATTGTGAAATATTTGGGGAACTGTAAAGGTCAAATAACCTTGCTGCATTACAGATGTTTGAATTATCTTTCTCTTAACGGTGACATGGAAAACCAAGTAGGAGTCCAGTACCTTGTAGGGACTTGTCCTTCATAGGAAGATTGGGAATGAATGTATAAATAATGAGTGTTTCAAGTTAAAATGAAATATTTATTTTATGTACATTTAATTTGCTTAAATGATTCTCTATGTGACTCAACTGCATTGACTATTTGTTAATCAACTACCAGTCTTGGTCACCTGGATAAAAAGACCTTTACAATATTAATCTAAACCCAACCAAACCTAGACACCTGGAACCTACTCCTTGCAAGTTCCTTAGAAAGTAGCATAATGAAATAGCCCCCACCCCCACCCCCCCCCAAAAAAAACACAAGAAACATTTTAATCTTTGTTTGTATCTTTTTAAAATATTAAAATGAATCCCATTTGTTGCTCACAGGATCTCTTCTTAAATCTCACAAACTCGACCCAGACTCTTCGCTTAAACAATTGATCCAGAATCTCTAGGGAAGTGACTGGTAAATACATATGTTTAACAAGCTCCCACAGTGACTCTTCTCTAACGATTATGGAAAGCACTTCATTATTTCTCCTTGTTATTTTAACTCTCACGACTGTGTAATTGATCGTTTAACTGGAAAAAAATTATTATTTTAGTAACTAAATTTATACATTGTTCATGTGTGTTCTTTTTTTTTCTGCACTATAAAACAAAGACATCAGTAAAACCTGACCTAGAAGGTTGTTTCTTACCCAGACAGAAGCACAAATATTTTTGTTTCAAAATAACTGACCAGAAAGCCATGACATACAAACATTCTCTCTATTTCTATAGGTATGTATTTTCTTAAAGGAGCAGATAATGCTTTACTCAGGAGCACACGGGAAAGAAAATATCCAGTACAAGTTGAGGACAAGAAAGTTGCGTTTTAGTTGAAGAGAGCAGATTCTGGCACCCAGAGTAGAAAAATGCAAAACGTTAGAGCCTGGTTATGCATCCTCAAGCCGGCCTGGATATAATGCACTTTAAAATAAAAATTGTTTCTCCAAGACAGAATTGGAGCTACGTGTGTCTGTTTCAGAGACAAGCACTGCTCAACTTCTAGTGTGAAAGGAGAAGCTGGTGTTTATGTAAAAGCATCTGTGTGAAAGCCATATGGAGCTGTCGCTAATAAATACCCATTTAATCAAATGTCACTATGTTTTTTAATGTTTTATAGTTTGATGCAGAGAATGTACTTTTATTTCTTCAACAGCTGCTCTTTTTAAATGGGTGCAGCTGTACTACAGATTTAATTGGCAACAATTGCTTAGTTTTTAGTCAGTTGCTTCCAGTCTTTCAAAAGCAATGTTTCATGTTTTTGTGGAAGGGAAAGCCTTGATTTCTTTTTCCTAGAAAGTACAAAGTACGGTATGAAGTAGGAATTGGTGAAGAAAAGTTTCTGCTTGATTCTTTTATAAAAATGTGAAGGTTGTATTTCCTACCTTGATAGTACTACTTTTCATACACATCTTTTACAAATCACATTAACAAAGAGATTTGATGACCAAATATCAGTCTTCATCTCAAAACTCCCAAAACACTGTAAACTAGAGAAAATTTTAACAAATGACCTGAAAATGAGAAAAACAGTGACACATTACTTTTAAATGCTACCTGCTTTGAGAATAACCCAGTACAATGTACTTGTTGCTTGAATTAGAACTTTGACTTTTCAATACATAGAGATAGTTGTATTTTGATGTGTTTGATTAGATTAAAATGCAAAATGCATGTTGTCCTCTCTTATATCTTTACATTCCACTGTTTCTACAATATTATTTTAAAATCTACTTTCTGGTTAGTTGCTATGGAGAAGTCATATTTTTTTCCACGCCTTAATATTCAATCTCTTTTCAACCCAGAGGAAAAAATTGGAGGGAAGTTAAGCATTATTGTTATGTCATGTAATATCTGTCCAGTTTTAACATATTTTACTTCTCATAGACTTTCATCCTCCAAATAGAAGTGTGAGTACAGATGCATAGATATTAAAAACTTGATTTAAAAAAACTTATAATACTCTTAATCTTTCATGCAATTATTGTCAAGATAGCTCTGCATATATATCTTTGATGAAATAAACTTAGATTATCTCTTCACTCTTCACATACCCACTTTACTCAATTTAGCTAGGATTTTTTTTTAATTGAGTATTGTAAAATATCTCCTTATATTAAAATCTTGTTAAATGTTACCTAGGTACTTCTTAATTTCAGTATATAGTAGGTAATGTAGACAGAATTTTGTAATAAATGTGAATTTATCCCTGACCCCAAACCATAGCCTCTCTTAGTTATCTAGCTATTGCCCAGGCCTAAAATTAACAGTGAACTAATTACTGTAATTACCTTGAGGTTTTTTTATCACTCAAAAGTATTTTATGCTTAATGGTATTGGCATAGTATATTATATAACTCAGTTGCAAAGTCTGTTCTAATTTTTATATATATTTTGACATTTAAAATTTTGCTTATTAAACAATAACCCACTCATAATAAACTGAGGTAGATATATCTTTGTATGTTCTTCAAAGTCAATGAAAATTTTATTTATACTTTCTAGTCTTTTGAGTAAGAGAAAATGTGATTTTTTTTAGCTTATCTCTGATCTCTGCAAAAAAGGGATTTCTCTGTGTAACTCCATGTGCTGTTCTTTCTCACTTGTGCTGTTCTTTCTAACAAATTGGTATTTGTTAATGGATAATGAGCTCTATTTAGTTTAATAAACATTTCAGAAAACATTTAACTCAATTTTGTTTTAACTTTCTGCCTTGCCTTCAACCTTTTGTTCTTTATTCCATTGTCTCAATTCTACTTTTTATGATATCTAAGATAAATCATGACTGTGACATGCTCTTAATATTTAAAAATATGACAGTAAAATGTGAAACATCTGGTGTTAATGGAACATCATTAATAATGATTGATACACAATGACTAGAACAGTCTGCTTTAATTTGTATTTTAAGAATTATTGTATTCCATTCAAAGATTTTTTTCCCCTTTTCCTTGGTGTGTGCATGTGTGTGTGTGTTCTGGAGGATGAGTTGAGGAGAAATAATGAGTCTTGAGAACATATCTTGGTCAGTCATTATTCCTCAGTCATTCTTGAGGAATAACAAAGATTCAGCATATTATATTATGATCATAAGTAGCATGTGAAATGAGACAATGAAATGTCAATTTTTGTATCCTGGGATTTCTGTAACAAAGTACCACAGAATGAGTGACTTAAACAATAGCAATGTATTGTCTCAGAGTTCTGGAGGAATAGAAGTCCAAGATCAAGGTGTCTGCAGGGTTGGCCTCTTCTGTAGTCTTGATGGAAGGAACTGTACTCTGCTCTCTCCTAGCTTCTGGTGGTCCCAGGCATTCCTTGTTTGCAAATGGTATTCTCCATGTGTTTTCCCGTCATCTTAACTCTACACATATGCTTCTTTGTCCAAATTCCCCTTTCTATAAGGATCAAGTCATAGGGCCCACCTAATGACCTCATCTTAACATGGACGTCTGCAAAGGCCCTCTTTCCAAATAAGGTCACACTCACAGGCAGAGGGGGTTAGGACTTTAATTTGTGTGTGGTGCGTGTGTGAAGGGGGGTAACATGATTCAACCCATAACAATTATTGAAACACTGGTTTGTTCCTTTGTGATTAAATTCTAATAAGTTTTCAGAGCCCATTTTTATTTTTATTCTGAGGGCTCAGAACAAGACAAAAAGTTCATTCAAGTTGATGGGTTCAGAAGAGGCCTCCCCAAAATGTGCCACTTTGGCATGTGAATTATTTTAAGCTGAAGGCAATCGAGACCCTGAGAGCTCATGGGAACTTTTATCACTTCCTTAAAGAATTTAAATTTGGGGCCTTGCCCATAATAGGAGTTATTACTAGAGATAACTTTTTATGGCCTATCAGTGGGGCAGGACAAACATCTAATTACTGAACATCTGCTTTTCTTATCAGACTGTGAATGACCTTATCTTCTGAAGCACCAAGGTGCCTTACTTCCTTCTTAGCTCACATGAACCTCATTTTTCCTTTCTGTCTCTGAACCTCTAATGCATGTGGGGTCTCGGACTCTTTCATGCAGGGATGTGGGGTTCCCCTATGTATGTGTGTAATTAAATTTTGTTATTTTCTCTTGTTAATTTGTCTGATGTAAATTTGATCAGACCAGGTGGAAGAATCCAGAAGGGTAGGGGAAAACTTCTTACCCCACAAAGGGATATGGATTTATTTACTGGGAAAATGGGTTGGATTTTCATAATGATGCATAATGAAGCTACCTGGTTTCTGTCATCTATGTGCTGATACTGATTTTTTTTTTTTGAAAACCAGCAAGTTATAAGGATTCACATATCTGCATTCACTACAAAATCAGTGTCCTTCTAACCTGTGATCATTACTTTCCTTTGTGTATTTATTTACTTTACTTTTAAGTATTATTACTTATTATTCTACTAACTTAAGTACGTCTGTGTTCTTTTATGATATGGTAGGCTATGGAGTACAGAGATTTATTTTTATCTAAGTCAGAAAAGAAAAACTCTGAGACATGTAGATGAGCTCTTTGGAACAACTGAGGAGATCGTGCCCTGAACAACTAGATTAAGGACTTTACCTCACTGCTTGTGGCTTTAGTGGTATTTATCTGCTTCTCTAAACAAAATCCAAGGTATAGTTATTCTTTTTTCAATATTACAAGTCTAAATTCTTGATTTAGCCTGTATTTGACAGGCCTTTAAAAATACATTACTCTGCCATTTACATTGATAGAGTGACACATGTGTTGGAATTAACAAGTCTTAGTTCCTAGTCTATATGTTCCTCGTGTTTTTAAGAATGAAAATATGATCAACATGGTATTTTAGAAACTGGCTGTTTTTGAGTGGGTCACCTAATCACAGAAATGAAAAACATATGTTTGTTTGAGAGTTAAATATGTGTAGAAGCTCTCCGAGAATTATTTTAGTGTTTTGTTTTTTTTTAAATTTAACATTATTTTTCTCATTATTGAAGTAATCCATGCTTATTAAACAAATTTTGGAAAATGCAGAAAAGTATATGGGAAGAAGTACTTGCAATCCAACCACAAATGTAGATCATAAATTATATCGGTGTATGTGTCTGTCTGTGAGTGTGTGAGCACATGCCTATGTGTAGAGCTAAAAGTAAATTTGACTCATAAAAATATAAAATGAAATTTTGCCAAATACTTTATTTAACTGATTAATGAGGGAACTGATAAGATGTTGCAACTGATTCAAAGAAGTCAAAATATCACACATTTATAGTTAGATAAGGAATGATAAAATAAATTTTTAAAAGATGCTGGTTAATATCCACGGGGCAAGGATCAATTGCATTCCGTTGGACACAGCTTTTTTTTTTTTTTTTTTGCTACCAGTTTTCTGTTATTTATGGAGTTGTAAAATGGCTCAAAGACAGTGAAAGTCAGAGATAACCAGGATATGTGAGTAGGTCAGGACACCCACTAGATGATTTTATTTTATCTTATTTTTGACCCATTTCAAAGTCTTTCACAAATTTTCCATGTAGCTTATATTCATATTTATTTTACTTTCACCAATTAGAGTTATGCTTTTACATTTTTCCTCCTAAAACTAATATAACCAAATATAGAACATGTGTATTCCTTCCCATTGACATTACTGTTAGACACTTATTTACCACGAGCATTATGAAATGCATAAACACTTGAAAACAAAAGCACAAAACCAAAACAAAACCCTTCCTACCTTTCACTCTCTTTCCTTTACTCTGGGAGGGGGGTAATATATCACTTCTTCACTTTCCTCTCTCCCAATCACCCTTTCCCTCTTCCTTGCACTCTGCCCCCACCCTCTGCTTGATCAGTTTAGTCCTGATTCTGGAGTCTGAAGTTTTGCTTAAATTGTTGATCCCAGTCACACTGATACCTGAGAAATGCATGCAGGAATATTATACAGTGCGGTGAACACACATTCTTAAAATTTACCTCCTAAAGCTTCTATTTAACTGCCAATTACAGGGCTTTGCCAAATTGTTCTTCACTCACCTTTTTAAAAATTCATCTTTGTTGTCATTCCCATTAAGGAAAAGGGAAGGAACAAGCTTTTAAGAGAAATAGCTCCTTTAGCACTAAATGCAAAATGTCATTCTCAGTGCTTAATCACATTATTTTGTCCTGAAGTATCCAGGGTTCAAAGTGATAGTTTATAATTTAGTAAGTATTGAACTAAATATTCTTCAAGGAATAATTTAATAATTCTTTGGGAATCATCAAAAAGATTCTCTTCTAAATACAGTATTTTAAATTCAGCTATATATTCTGAATCTGAATATGGCTTTTAAAAATGAAGTCCTTTTTCTTACTCACAATTATTTTCTTTTGGTCATTTTCTTGATAAGGATTTTTGTATTTAATTTTTATTTGAATGCATGTGCAAGAGAAGGGATGCATTTATTTTTATTAATACAATTAATACAGAAAATTCCTACTGAAGATTATGAATGGCTGCAATCTTAGTCAGAAAAAATAGCTAGCAAACTTGGCTGTCAGTCTCTAAAAATATGAGCAAGGCTTGAGATGGTCACAGAAAGTGAATGGCCATTTTTTGCCAGAGATGACTTATCATTTTGATTCAAAAATGTTGTTTTGAGTATAAGTAAACTATTATAGTTTATAATAGTTAATTATATTTATAATTATATTTACTTACTATGAAAATAAGGCTTTTTTCCCTATGAATATTCTATATTGGAAGAATGGAAAGTCAGTGTGCAGCTCTCTCCCAGTTTCTATAGAGGAAGGGAAAAAATTTGTGCCTATGTGTTTTATTGTTAACTAAACTTTCCTATGCAACCATATGTAATCATAAGATATAGTGTTAACTTGAAATTTATAGTTAATGCTAATTCTTGCTTCACCTAAAGACTATTTAGCTTCATTCTAGTAAAAACAAATCTGAAAATAATGTGCTGTTCACTGATTTAGATGCTGGTGACAGATGGGTCTTAGGCCAGAATAACGTCTATGGCTTGGAGACATTGATTGTTAACATTTACGCTCCAATAATGAATGACCTGGATTTTTCCCACATGTTTGAGGTCTTGACGTCATTGAGGCGGAAGGATTTGGGGCCATGGTATATTCATTGCTGGCAGTCATTCATTAGTAAATCCTTGGTAGGAAAGTTAGATTTGAGTGACATCTGGAGGCTTTCTGTACCTAGAGGTGGGAGGATTCTGGGTTTGTGTTATTTCCTGGTGAGTTAGATTTGGCTGTTAGGAAATACACATGTGCAAATGATGCATTTAACATTTCACATTGAGAGGGACTGAGAGGATTGAAAGAGAAAGATTGGTCTCTCATGACTTCTTCCATTGAATGGCGTGGTTAATTTGATGTTAGGTGTTAATATAAAACATTGCTTGAGTCTGTTATCAATTACCATGTAGAAGAACAGATTGGAAAAATGTTTACTTTTCAGAAAAATGGCAGCAGTTATCCTTGAATATTTGGAAAGGATGCATTCCACAGTGTCTAGCTATGAGACAGAATTGTTAAAATTGAATTCCATTTCCTTCCTAGAGGCCATTATACTATGGGAAACTCACTGTGAGCACTGGACAAGTGTGGGAATGTTGTTTGCAGTGCAAAAAGGAAAATATAAGGCTTGTTTGCATTGTGACTAAGCAGAGCAGTGCATGTGTAATGAGGTTGGGTTGTGACTTAGACTTCAATTCCCTATAAAATACTGCTTATATAGTTTGATCATGAAAATTTGATAAATTTAAAGCATACTTATTATAGTATATCAGCAATGTCCCAAAGCAAACTTAAAATTTCTTCATTATTAAACTCTGGAGTATAGCATTAAAAGTATAATATTAAATGTTTCTTTCTTTTGGTTCTCATTCCATCTGAAGAGCTAGTATCCAATATGTCATTAGCACCTTATCAACAATAGGAGGAATAATAATTTAATAATTCTTTACTATTTTCCTATTTCAGGATTTTTATTTTTGCAATCCAGTAGTGTCAATATACAGCATATTATTTAGACGTTGATGTTACAGGATGATGATCCATACTTTATAAGAAATTTCTTTAAAGGAGCAGTCAGTGGTAGTGTTATCAAATCCCATGATTGTTATTTCACTAATGTTTAATACATAAAACTTTATTGCACTTTTACTGAAAACTTAAAATTAAATTTAAAGCTTATAAAACTAGATAAATAAATCCAAAATTTGATTATGAAAGTATTTCAAGTTTGATTGGGTGCTATGCTAGGTTCCAAGGATAAATGTTCAAGCCTGAACCCAAAGACATAGATTATCATAGCATGTGTTAAAGACTACAAGAAGAGTCCGGCCAGCATAGCTCAGTGGTAGAGCATCGACCTATGGGCACATGCCCAGGTTGTGGGCTCAGTTCCCAGTGTGGGGTGTGCAGGAGGCAGCCAATTGATGATTCTCTCTAAAATCAATAAAATAATAATCTTATATGTCTAAGTTAAGTTTTATATTTCTTCATTATTTATACATTTTACATGGATGGAATAACTCTGTATATTAAATTTTGAATATCCCTCAAACTTAAATCTGTTTCACCAGCATCTTTTCTTGTATTAAGTGATCCAAAACATTTTTAATGGTCATTACATTTACTTAAACATTTTTAATGGTCATTACATTTACTTTATGGCTATGACATAAGTTATTCTCCTATTAGACATTTGTGTGGTTTTCTAATATTCCCTACTGCAAGTAATAATGAGATTTTAAAATGTCTTTTAAAACCTCAAGTTGCAAATCTCTTTACAAAATATTCCTAGAAGTGGACTTACTAGGCCAAATGGTATGAATACTTTAAAACTTCCTGTACATATTGCCAAATTGCTTTCTAAGAATATTGTACCAGTTTATTCTCCCATCAGCACTGTAGGAGAGTGCCGGATAAGTTTTTAATTAGATTTATTTCATAAGAAGCCAAATGGACAACATTTAACTGATCATTAAAACAAAGACGAGAGCACAATTTTATAGGCATTTTTCTGTCAAGATGAAAATTTTGGTCTGTTGTATTTCTCTTATGGGCTAAGGGAATTCTGCATGTTAAAATAAATCATGCCATTTTTATCCTCATTATGTCATCAGACTACAATTATACCTTGTGTTTGCTTCAGATTTCCCCCCGCTTTGGCACTCTTAATGTCCATAAAAATGAGCAGTGGTGAAACCTGTGCCAGGGTTCTGACCTCTTTCCTGTGGACTGGAGTCAGTGGTGAGAAGTGGGGACTGATTCTGTCTTAGTTACTGTAGAGAGCATGTGCTAGGCTGACCCACGGTGACTGTTTTGTTGGGAGGGAAGCAATAGCTGAATGCCTGTTACTGAGTACTGGATACATTTAATGGATGAATAGGTAGATGCATAAATAGATGAGTAAATGCAGTGGTGAACTGATAAACTCACAAACCTATGACATTCAAAGCCCAAAGCTGTCTTGGCCATTTGTGGTATAGATGAGCAATCCTTTTACCACAGATGTAGGCACCTTTGGCTACTTAGAATTATGCTTGTTAAATGCTGTTGGCCCTTCAGGTCACCATAATAGAACCACTTTCACTTGCCCAAACAAACAAACAAACAAACAAACAAACAAAGCTGATCCTCAGAGATCTGACAAGGTAGCTCTGTAAGGATTCCCAGTATCCTTACATACTTTGGTGTACCCCAAATTATCTCTACTACTTCATGGGCCAAAGTCATTTTCGATCCATACAAATAATTTATTTTGGATTTTTCTTGATCGGGTATATCTACATTCAGTTGGAATTCATTCAAAATTGAGTGCCTGACGTATGTACTTTATAAAAATTTGATTTGCTTTGCTCTATTGGACGGGGAAAAAAAAAGTAGGGGATTGGCTCTGAACATAACTCTGTCTCTCAGTGAGTTGGGCTTTATATGCAAGGACAAAAATTTTTAATCATAGCTGCTGGATTTTTTTATGTAGGGTACAGGTGTATATGAAAGTGACAGAGGAGGTTGGAAGGGTTCCGGAGGAGAACCATTCATATTGCAACCATGTCATCAGTAACAACCTTGCCACCGGCAAGAGGATGGGTCCAGGAAACATAAGAGAAGAGAAGCTCCATGAAGAAACTCTGTGCTTGAGTCCTTCAGGCCATGCTGTCGGGAGGTTTTAGCATTATATGGTTCTCCATGTTACATGTTGAGATGGGCACTTATTCTATAATGGAAACTATTTTTAGATCTTCCTTCTCTAGAGGTCTATTACGTTCCTATAATGAAAATTGCCAGTGGCAGTTCCATGAAGAGGATGTACTTTAGGAAACATCCTCATAAGACTAAAAAACGAATTTATTGTGATTCTGAGACAATTGATAAAGTATTTATTACCTATTAACTCCAGAAGTATAACTTGTCTAGATTGAACTATATATTGTAAAAGGAAAATTTACCCTAACATTAAGTAATATAAAAATCCCAAGTCTTCTAGATAGTTGTCACTGTGTGAGCATCTATACTAATAAAAGGGTAATATGCCAATTAGACCCGACATCTTCCAGATGCCCTTCCGGACAAAGCCACGGTGGCGGGGCAGAGGCTGTTAGGGGCAATCAGGGAGGCAGGGGAGAACAGTTAGGGGGATCAGGCTGGCAGGGGAGAGCAGTTAGCAGTGGTTCTCAACCTTCTGGCCCTTTAAATACAGTTCCTCATGTTGTGACCCAGCCATAAAATTATTTTCGTTGCTACTTCATAACTGTAATGTTGCTACTGTTATGAATTGTAATGTAAATATCTGATATGCAGGATGGTCTTACATGACCCCTGTGAAAGGGTCGTTTGACTGCCAAAGGGGTCGCGACCCACAGGTTGAGAATCGCTGAGTTAGGGGGATCAGTTTAGCAAGGGAGATCAGTTAGGGGAGATTAAGCAAGCAGGGTAGCAGTTAGGGGCATCAGGCAAGCAGTCAGAGTGGTTATGGGTGATCAGGCAGAGTGGTTAAGGACAATCAGGCAGGCAGGCAGATGAGTGGTTAGGAGTCAGCAGTCCTGGTTTGTGAGAGGGTACAGGCTGGGCTGAAGGACTCCCCACCTCATGCATGAATTTAGTGCACTGGGCTTCTAGTATTTAAATAAAAATTGAATCCACTATTTAGGTATTGAAATCTTTTTTATAAATGAAGAGGCCTCTTAGGAAGAAGTCTTAAAGTTGCTTCCACTTTATTAATTAAGCAAAAGAAGTACTAGTTGGAGCTGAGCAAGTGATTGCCAAACTTTATGAATGGCCAAAAGGACTACAGTTTCCTCATTTGTACAATTGGCTTAAAATCATTTCTAAAAATCCTTCCTCCTCCTCCTCCTCCTCCATTCCTCTGTTGACACCTTGCATGTAGATAGACATTTCTGTACCTGCAGAAACCTGTACATACAAACCAATTCATATACATGGAAACACTGTTCATTCCTGAATCCTGAGAGTGTATCTTCGTTTTCTTTTAATCCCAGGTCCTTTAGCCTGACACATCTTAGACTTTCAGTAAATATTTCTTGAGTGGATTTTAAAATCTCTGTTTATAAAGAAAACATGTCTTATCAGTTGAGTGCATAAATTTCCTATTGCTGCTATTAAAAAATTTCACAAATATGGTATTAACAGTTATTTTACAGTTCTGTAGGTCAGAAATCTGACGTGAATCACTTTGGGTTAAAATTAAGGTGTGGCAGGGCTGCATTCTTTTCTCTGGTTCCAGGCAGGGTCTATTTCCTTTCTTTTTCCAGCTTCTCGAAGTAGCCCAGTTTCCTTGTGGCCCTTTTCCTCCACTTTTAAAGCAAGCAAAGGTAAAGTGGAGTCCTTCTGTTGCATCGCTCTGAACTCTTCCATCTTCACATCTCCTGCTAACTCTGATTCTCCTGCTTCGATATTATAAAACCCTGTGATTACATTGGATCTGCCTGATAATCCGGATGTATTTATCTCAAGGTCCATAATCACATCTGCGGAATTGCTTTTGCCAAGTAAAAGGCAACATCTTCACAGCTTCGGGAGATTAGAACGTTAACATCTTTGGGAGGCTTCTGTTCTGCTTGAACATAGTACGTATATGCCAGAGGCTGAAGCACCAGACGTCTTTTCCTTGTAACTGCACAGGGAAATTCTTTCTTGGTTGACAAACGCAGGTGCTTTGGCCACCTGTCTGAGGTTTTAGCTCAAAAGAAAGAACTCCGTTCTTTAGGTGTAGATTTCATTTCAAAGGTATAATCAGCAATTATTCGCTATAGCTCCATATGGATGAGCTATCACTTGAGTTCCAAATACAATAAATTCATAACATATTAGTTTATCACACAGTGACAGGATTCTATGTGGTACATAGCTGATTTCATAGAACTGGACTTAAGAGATGCCTTCTTTGCTGCTGACAGCTTTGCAACCCTATGTGAATCACTTTTGGTCGCTGTACCTCTTTTGCTCATGTATAAATTGCATGTGATAATTAAATCTCTCTTACTCAACTCCCAGAACCAATAAGATCTCAATGAAAGTGTCCTGTACAGTGTAGAGCTCTCTTTGTATATGTCCTGTTTCTCCTGGCCTTAGTAAAGGACCCTTTTGTACTGTAGCGTTTTATTTACTTTGATGGAAACATACGCCATGGTAAATCTCAGCACATTACTAAAAGTAACTGAGCATTTTGTAAAACCAGTACTTAGTACTGCTTCGAATGTTAAACTTTTGGTCAATTATACACAGCAGATTTCTTTTGCCTTGTTTCTTTTGGAAAAATAATATTAATCCATGGCCCACGTTTCTTTCTGTAGTTCTGTTACATAAATGTGAAACTTCAATGCCTCAATAATTCTAAGTATATTTTTAATTAAGAAATCTCTAGGACAGTGGTTTCCCAAGTTATGTTGTAAGCAAGAGAAGCCTTTTTGCAAGAAAATATTACATGGAGCTGCCATATACAAAACAAATGTATGAAGAGCTACCCTGTTTGAACAGGAAGATGAGAGGCAACAGTTCAACGGTTAGCACCCACCCCCATACACATTCCAGTGTCTGCTAAGGCACCCCCAGTGGGTTTTAGTGAACAATGGTTATCTATTTGAAAAGTATTTAGTAAGTTCTAAAGTGTACAAGCTAATATATAGTAGGTACAGGTCTAAAAGCTATGGGGACTATAAATGTATATGTGTGTGCAGAGCAGGTTAAATAAATACGAGTTCTCCACAAGTTTATTTTGTAAATGCTAATGCTAAGTCAATGTTTGTTCTCTGAGTTAACCTCTCCTATGAAACCATAACCCATGCGAATATTTACATTTACAATTATTTTCTTGAAAGTTATATTGTAAATTCATAAGCTAGGTATTTATATATTGTTTATATTATAATGTGCATACTATATATGCACATATATACAGGATTAAAAAAACATACACTGTATAATTTTAAAAATTCTATTTCTGAATCTTCATCATGAATAGAGAGAACATAGGTTATGATGTTGCAGTCTTAGGTCTTGTATATTTAATGTACACATGAGTATTTGAAACATTTTTATTAATCCTCTTAGAGGAAAATTTAGAAAACATTTGTCAGAGTTACATTTAGTTTGTAATAAGCAATTATGTAGTTCAATTTTTTACTTTGTGTTTTTATAGTATGTTTATAATTTTACAGAATTTACAATTTGGTTCCTAAATATCTTCAGAAATGGTATTTGATACTCTTATCTAGTTAACTGTATGAGAATATCTGTGTACAAACTTTTTAAAGCCTAATGATTGGGAAGAGAGAGAATTTTACTATTTTTTAAATATGGCATCAGATGAAGAAGTCATTACTTTTAAGTTTTTAAGAAATAGGTTATTTGATTTTCCACATTGCACACAATTTGGCTTATGTTGCCACATGAAAATAAAGTGACTTGTGAGAAACAGGTGATTATTCAAGAATATAGTTTACTTAAGAAATAAGCAAACAAAAAAAGAGAGAACTCATGGACATGATTGTGAGGGGTGGAGGTAGAATAGAGGGGATAAACCCTCTATTGGAAAAAATAAAATAAAGAAACAAACTAAAATGTTTTAAACATTTTGATTCAAATCCTAAAAGACTTTAGTTTCATTCTTTTTTAAAGAAAGGATTATTAAATTTACTTTTAAACTTAATTCACATCATTAAGGGTATTTATTAGAATACTAAGCGGTATTTGTGCCTTGTCCTGCATTTACTTTTTGGACTCCTTTTTTTCCTTGATCATAGCCAGAATGTAAGCTCCGTTCCTATTTGCACTGGGCCTTTGAGAGGTTCTATAGCTAATGGAAAAGCCTAGGTATGATTCCAAGTTCTGCCTCTTTCAAAATTCATTGCCACAAGGAAAGTTGGTTAGTCTCAAGTAGTAGCATAGGTTTTCTCAATTTAATTTACTAGCCTGAAAGAGGGTATAGTCGGGAAAGTAGGGGAGTTACAGGCATTAAATGACATAAAGAATGTGAAGTATATGGCACAGTGCAGGGCACGTGTTGAGTGGCCAATGAGTGCTGTGCTTCCCTTGTTCTGGTAACTAGAAAATACGTTTCAGACTGAGAGCTTCTAAATTTATATCTCCAGCTTCAACCCCTCTCTTGAATTCCAGGCTCGTGTAACCAGCTGCAATAAATGACCTTTCAACACATCTCAAACCCCATGTGTTCCACATGGGACTCCCAATCGTTGCCTCCAACCGGCTCCTCCTGTAACTTTCCTAATCCCAGCTGATGGCAACTCCAGGCTTCCGGGGGCTCTTGTCAAAGATCCTGGGGGAACCCACGCCCCCTCTCATTCTCTTTACATCACACCCCATCTACCTGCAAGTTCAGTTAGTTCTACTTGCCACGTAATCCTGAATCTGAGTACTTCTCACTACCTGTACGGCAACAACTGAAGTCAAGCTAACATCATGCCTAGTACTAATTACCACAGAAACGTCTCAGCAGTTCTCTCTGCTTTCCTGAGCGACTTCAGAGTATGTCAGTTAATGTTACTCTTCCGCTCAAAATCATCCAATGACAGGAAAAGTCAAGGACTCTCTAACACCCTACAAGGTCCGATGTCATTGAGCTCCTGTCATTACCTCATCTCCAGTTACCTGTCCCCGCATTTTGTTTCAGCTACTCATTGAGAGCATTTGCACTGGCTCTTCTCTCAGCCTGGAACACTCTCTACCTAGATATCCTCGTAGCTCGTTTTCTTAGTGCCTGTGTCTTCCAGGATTTAATCCAGTGTTGCCTTCCTGATGCTGATTAGCCTGACCGCCTCCCAAGCCCATTTCAAATTGAAGCCCCTACCCATACTCCCTACTACCAATCCCTTTTACCTTACTTTCTCTTTCTGAAAGAGCACGTATTACTAATTTTATATACATTTATTATTATTATGTAAATTTGTTATTTATTATGTTTCTCTTCCACTAAAATTTAAGCTCCATGATGGTGGAGCTACTTTTTTGTTTTGTTTTGTTCACCAATACTTCCAAAGCATTTAGAAAGTGTCTGGCACATTATGGATGCTCAAAAGGTACTCATAGAATGAATTAGATTATTAGCAAAAATTAAATCAGAAGAATGCATTTCTAGAGGTTTTTTTTTACACATCTCCCATACTATTTATTTAAGTGGAACCAGTTTAGACAGAATAGCAATTAAGGTAGTCAATTTGCCATTTGGAAAACAACTGAGAATCAACATATATTAAGCAATGAAGATATGATAGTGGCTTTGGAAATGGACTACATGAGATTAATTCCTGTTTCAGCCACATAAAAATATCATCGGGATCATCAGTTTTCTGATTATTTTATAATCAACCTGAATACTTTAAAATAATTAATAATGGAGTCAGTACCCACAAAAATGATCTTGTTTTTTCCCCCCATTGTTTTTTTAGCCAGCAATTGTTTTTCTTAAGCATCCAAAATCCATAAATGTGGACACTCATTTTATCCTTTGAAGAAGCCATCCTTTCAAGATTAGGAATTATATCTCCAAGTCAAAATATAAAATTCCATCATTATTTATCTACATATGTCTTCCTCACACGTACCCAGCATTTTCCATTTATTTTCGGCTCGTACACTTGCATCCTGTCACCAGACCTTAAACTGCCCTTCTTATGTTGGATTTGTGACTTTGTGCGTCATCAAGAGCTGTTCTCAAAAACGCAGATTCAATTATGTCTAACAAACAGGCCAAATACCTAATCTCCCACCATTAAAACTGTATTAACCAGCTTCTATTCAGTGGGGGAGTTGAATACTAGAGCAAGACCACATTTGTGTCCACAGCTGCTTCCTTTTAGGTCAAAACTGTGCCACGATATTCTAGACAAGTGCTTTTAAAGAGTCGGTACGTAAAACACACTTTTAGGTATCAAAGGCCCTTGTTACTGTTCTGGGCGTCTAGTTTCCCACCTGTTTTCCACCTTCCAGAGGGTCTACCTTGTCTTTTTCGGGTGCCTACCGCATTACCTTCTGTTCCTCTCATTAAACCCCCTGTTCCAGAAACAATCTATCATTTATGTCTTTGTGTGAACTGTTTATCCTGGAAGTATTTGCTTTTATAGCTTAATTTTCAACTAAATAAATAGTATTTTTTCCCTTAAAAATTGGATATGAGTAAGTTATGGGAAACCTATTTTGAGAAGGCTTTTTGGCACTGTGACAACCTCAACAGGTATTACGCCCCTCGCCATTGTTTTACAATGTATGATCCCGAACTGACGATTTTATGTCTGCTGATTATTTTGTTACTAGCTGGCATTTAATGCTTTCCTCCTGATAAATCATCTTTTCTTCTTTTTAGTGAAGCGTCAGAAATCCAGAAATGAATAGAATGTAAAATAAAAATCTCTTGTTTCTGCCCCTTTCAATAAATCATTATTATGTTGCTCAATTTATTTCACAGTTACTGGAATTGGGAGACATGTATGAGATACTCACAAATTTGATAGTGGGAAAGACTAGTTTATTTATTCAATTCACACTTATTTTATTATGAAATGGAACATTTCATGTTTATTAACTATTTGTATTTTCTCTTTTGTGAATTATCATCTCATGAGCATTTTAAATATTAATATTTACTTATTCTAAATGATGATAAAACATTTCAGATGTGTTGCTTGCTTTATACATTTATTTAATATATTTTTGAAATGCAAATGAGCAGTAAACTGTTAACACAGAAATATTTGAGAGAGGTAAAACTAGAGAAAATAGGGAATTTGGTGAAATAGTTGTAGTCTACCAAGCAACATGAATCAATATCACAGTTCAATATGCATATGATGGGAAGCATTGGCAACAGAAAGTGTAAAAGGTGAGGACTGAGAGAAAAATAATCTGAGTAATATTTCTGAAAACCCTTTGTATCTCACACTACTTATGTGTCCCTCTAATGGTGTGAATGTTATTGGTGAAGATTCTAGGATACCATTTGTTTCATATGTCAGTTTGCTACTTGTTTTGCGAATTACTTGATAACAGAAGAGCCTTTACACTTAAGAACATTTGGCATGTCAAGTGATAAATACTTATATAATTTTTCTTTCTGACTTTTTATGCAAAATTTCTAGGCACTAATCTAAAAGAGTTTTAATCGTATAGTGTTTGCATTGTTTAAATGTATTTTCTGTGCTTAAAGATTTAGTGGAGCTGAATTCAAACATATGTAACAGACCTCGAAAATTTGGAATAATTTCTTTTTTATAATAAGGTTTATATTCTACCTTCTGGAATGTCTAACAAGGCCTCCAACATGCTGGCCACGTCTTGTACATTGGGTTTGATTAGCATAATACAGTGGACCAATGTGATATTCTGCAAGATGTCCAGATAGTTCTGACACTGCAGACTACTAGTATATTATGACAGAGGGAGGGGAGAGTTAACATGGTCTCAGGGCAACTGTAAATGTATACTTTTAAATATTACATGTGATTACAAATTGTTTCTGATTCTCTTTTCTGGTATGTATAGGAAAGAACTCATTCCCCTGACCAAAGGCCATGTGCCATGTACCTTAGGTCATATTTCATCAAAGAGACAACATCTGTCATGGTCACCACAGCTGGGGCTGCTGCTTGTTGTCTACTGTAATCCTTGGGACCCTTCTGGTTTTTGAAAGAGCCCGATCATTGAATTACATGGGGACATGATGAGAACCATGGTTTAGATCTTAAGGGAGGCACTAATTTTTGTCTAATAATATGTTTTGAATTGTGACTTCAAGTAGCTCACAACTCCATAAGAGGCTAGATGTCTAAGCAAGTAATTATAGATTTCTTTTAGTGCAATAAAAAAGGTAAGTACATGGTGTTTAAATAGTTGCAGCCTTGAAATAGGGGGGAGCCTAGAAAACTGCTTAAGGAAGTGAAAGTGGTAATGCTTTGAATTGTGTTTTCCAAAAGGTAGTCAGAAAGGCATGGGTAGGGGGGGAGGGAGGAGCAAAACAATATTCAAGGCAGAAAGAGCAAGAAGCAAGAAATAAAATAGCATGGAATGTTTTATGTCTATGTGGTTCAGTCTTGAAGCTACTTGGTTACATGTGGCTAGTAAGCACATGAAATGTAGCTAGTGCAACTGTGGACTTTTATTTAATGAATTTCACTTAA
This sequence comes from Myotis daubentonii, assembly GCF_963259705.1. Classification (NCBI taxonomy): domain Eukaryota; kingdom Metazoa; phylum Chordata; class Mammalia; order Chiroptera; family Vespertilionidae; genus Myotis; species Myotis daubentonii. The sequence goes on from NC_081841.1 coordinate 31,628,550, forward strand.
TGTCATTTGCACATCTGGCAGGTAACTTCTGGATTGGGGTGTGTCGCTCTAGAAGAAAATGTAATGTTCACTTTCTCATAACTCTAGGAGTACTAACTAGCTTCTTTATGGAGGTAGAAAGCTATATTTATGTTTAGCATTGCAATTTAGAAAGGTGGCTTCCTGTGGGGCAGACCTTTGACTTTCTCAACTTACAGAGACGGTTATTATTTCTCTTAAGCAAGTAGATGTTACTGAGTCAGGAGATTCCTATGACACCACACCTGGAGTGACCAAATTGTGAATGGTGGCCCCTGGAACTGTGCATAGAACATCCTTGGCCACCCTGTAAGCTGTGCCACTGCTCAAGGGAATATCTTATTCATTTGCATATCTGCAATGCCTGGCATGCAGTCATCTTTATTCTGGTAAAATAGGCATGCATGTGTTCATTTGAAATATCTACCTTATTGACGGATAGTAATTTTACCTTGTAAAAATCATTTTTTACTGTGTTCCAATAGAACTCATGTAAATTTTCCCTTTGTTCTCTATATATTCATTGATTCGTTCTATATTTATTGAGTACTTACTTTGTAGCAATATTAATTTAAATATTTGGAACACAAAGGTCATTTAGACACTGTACATGCCTTTATAAATTTACAGATTAATGAAGATGGAATGCCATAAATGTGCTACATCATGGAAATAAATAATGTATAGGCACATCATAGTTTTGAACAGCAAAGGAAGAAGATGTGATTTTTTTGTCTGACTGATGATAAAATGGTGTGGATATACGCAAAGAAGGCTGCACCAAGGAGATGACTTTGAAGGCAGGTTCAGAGCAGGCAGTAGGATGAGTTAGGAAGATCAGGCTTGCTGTAGTCCAAGGACTTCACTGGGAATGTCGGAGACATTACCTCACTTCAGTTCTCACATGGGCTCCTCCGAGATACGTGTCCTTATCCTCATTTTAGTGACAGTAAAGCTAAGACGCAGAGTTTAAGACACTTGCCCAAGGTAACTTTGTTACTCAGTGAAGGTGCCAACCTTTGAACCCAGGTCTGTTCAACACCAAAGCCCATGCATTGCACTGGAAGTCACTGGCATCAGTAATGAACAGCGCAACGTGGTTGGAGAAGTCAGGTGGCACCATACCACTGAAGCACAGGATACAAAGAGACGTGACTGAAGAGGTAGAGTAGAGGCATGAGATCATGAAAAACCATCGGTGCCATGGTAACTACACTGGGATTCTTTCTGTAAGTCACGTGGAGCCTTGGATGGGTTAGTTTTAGACTAGACAATGACATCATGGTTCCTAAAGACATTTAGGAGCTAAAATCAACAGCAGATTTGGCTAATTGTTTGACTTGAACTTGTATTCAAATTGGCTTTATTATATCCTGGATACACAGTTGCTGGGAAGTGGCAGAGTTCTACTCTGGTGTATTCTGGCTACCAGCCAGCATAGGAGTAAAAATCCACCGTGAATAGTCAGCCAAGAGACACATGTGGATTTTAAAAAAGTAATTTGCATCTGTCAGTGGAAAGCTTTTGCTATATTTTGGTTTTTGATCATTGGTTTGTTTTAACGTATGTTTATGAAAACATAAAGTGGCAACTCAACAGGTATCTGTTCAAGTTGCCAAATCATTTCAAGGATTTGACCAAGGTTTGTTGATCCCCTTGCTGCTTCCTGACTTCATGTGCTCAAAACCATCCACCATCAGCTCTCAGCCCCATGGCAAAATAAGTCAGGCAAACAGAAACCAGAGCAAGTGTTCTAGGAAGTTCTAGCATATGAGGAGTTTTCTCTTTTGTGCTTAGTTATCCACGAGACTCGTGCTACAAAGAGGGTTGATGATCTGAGATTGAGAGAGACCTTGACTCATGGTACATCCCCTCTCCTACCTCCCTGATGGAGCATTTTTTTCATGTCTACTCACAGCTTGTTCTAAAGCACGGCTTCTCGTGCAGATGAAAGCATATTTTGTTCCAAGTGTAGAGGCATGTTTTTCCTTTCCTTTTTGTTTGGTGTATTTCTTCTCCTGCTTCAAATGCTTTCCTTGCCCAACTCCTGGCTGTCCCTCTAGAACCCTTTTCTTGGGCTCATAAGCATCAGATTAATCTGCAGCTGCCTAGAAACAGGCTGGCTGGACAGAGAGGAAACAGGCAGGCACGGTTTTGAAATGTGTACACAGCATTGAGTGCCAAGAACTTCTGCACAATCTAGCTGCTGAGGGATAAGAATTTATGTTAGAATAGAGGAGTGATGACGTGAGTAATAGGAAAAAATTCTTTAAATGCCTAGAAAACCATAGATGTTAGGCATGCAAGCAGGCATTTCTGCTAATTCGGAGAAGTGAGTTTCAAAAAGTTGAGTACCCAAATGTGAATTAGTGATTATTGAACATGTGTCTCTTTCTTGATTATCCATGCATTTATTAATGATTGATAATATCCTGATTTTCAATTTGATGGCTAGTCCATTTAAAAAAGATGGACATGTGTACTTATACTATACTTTATTTTATAAATGTTTTGGTGTGAATTATTTAGAATCTGACGCCTATGGAAATATCTATTGCATTAAGACAGGCTTATTCCAAAATTATTCATTCATTTGTTCAATCAGTGTTATTGAGCATCATCCCCATGTGTGGTAGGCCAGGTGCCCTCCCATGTGCTGGGGATATAGTGGTGATCTTTTTTTATGAAATGTCATGGCTCCATTCCTAATTTTGTCTTCTTCTTCCAGTCAATTAGTATATACAGCTTTCAGAGCTCTTGTATTTGGAAAGCAGGAAGGTCACCCACTCTGAAAGTGTCTTGTTTGCACTGTTGTTTTTTGTTGTTTTTTTGTTATTGTTGTTTAATAAGCTAAATAAAGCTAGTGGGTAAAACAGAATACATTTCTTTAGGGGAAAAAACAGCCCTGCTCTCCAGGAGCTTAGACTTTGTAAGACAGTGTTTTTCAAACTGTGATTCCTGGTTCAGGAATATCAGCATTATCTGGGAGCTGTCATAACTACAGATTTTCAGGCACCATTCAGACCTACTGAATCTGAAACTCTGATGGGAAAGTCCAGTCATCTGTCTTTAACAGGCCTTCCTGGTGATTGGGAGAGTTTGAGAACTATTGCAGGAAGGCAGTCAATAAACAAATGATTAAGAAAACAAGTGATTAAGGAACACTGAGTGCTAGGAAGAAACTAAAGTAGGGAAAAAGGGTAGAGCGGAAAAGGGTGCCCTGGTGTGGTCAGGGGAGGCTTCTTTGAGGAGCTGTTGGAGCACTTGAGTGATGTGAGGAAGCAACTGTCAGAATGTCTGGTGGTCAGGCTTTGCAGGAATCTAGGTTGGAGATTTTAATGAGTTGAGTGTGGTTAAAATTGCGAAGTATTTTGAAGGCAGAGACTCTAGAACCTGGGAAGGCCGGTGTGGATTCCTAATCCATCTCACCCCCTTCCTCATCCTCAGAGGTAACCTCTGTGTAGTGCAGTCTAGTGGTTAGGAGAATGAAGCTACAGAGTGCCTCTGGACCATGGAGCAGGTTAGTAATCTCACTCTACCTTAGTTTTCTTAAAAGGGAAGGATAATATACCAACCTCACAGAGTGCTTGTGACGATTAAATGAGTTCACCTGTATAGCATGTTTTGAAAAGCGTGCTATATAGCAATCATTACTTAAGTGTTCATTGTTTTTATTGTCATCATTATGTTGAATTTTACATTCGAGAGACTCTAATGTGGCCTACCAACTGGAATTTGAAGGACTAAAAGTTGCTTTAAAAAAATAATAACATGATTGTTCCTTTCATGAATTGTTCTGAGTGTAAACATCCTGATTTATCTTGAGTTTTTTTGCTATCACCTGCTTCACTGTGTGCTTTCAAACTATCTAAGGTGCTTCCATTGAAACAAAGCGGAAATTATTTTAAGCAAAGACTCTTCAATGTCAGTTATTATTTCAAAATTTAACACTAGTCACTAGCCATTTAAGATTTAGTCTTGCCAGGATTTTTGCTAATATGTTATGTAATATTAATGCTGCCTAAGTGCATTTGAATTCAGTGAAGGATGATATTAAAATGTGACAAAAGTATTATTATATATTTTGGGGGTTTCAAGCCCTCTGCTGAGTTTACTAAAGACTACTTCTAAGAGCATGAGAAGGTCAGTGATTGAAAGACAGAGAAGGGGAGAGAGTCACCAAAGTAAGAAGATTGCAAAACAAGAAAATGAGTTACTAAAAATTGCTATCTTATCAGTATTGAGAGCCAAAGAAAATGTTCCCACTTGGAGATTTTTGCTTTTTCCCTTAATATATATAAATAAGGATTAAATAATAATAATTGTTCTTCTTATTTATAATAATAAAGCTTTCCGAGTAAAATAAAATACCCCCCTGTTCTAGGACTCTATTTTGAAATTGATGATGCTTTGAACACTAAGATAAAATTTACCTAAAGTTATTTGGAAATTCTGAGGCCACTTTTCTCCTCCTCTCAACTCATGCAAAGATTATTGTCTGAAATCTCTATTGTGACATGAACATCACACTTGATGATGGCTCCACACCTTCACTGCCTTTGCCCATTGGATTGGGCACCTAAATAAAAATGTCTTATCTTCTATTTAATTAGTGCTATTTTCCCCCAAAAAAGTTATTTTTCTTCCTAATAATATTTATCATTCCCAAGTGGACTTCTAGTCAATAACTCTGTTGGCACCTATTTATTGGTTTTTAATTCTGTATTTTAACAATCCAGCAACACTTCCTTTTTATTGAGATGGCATTTTATCTTTTGGGAAAAAAAATAACTCGTTTACATGTGATTACGTTTTTAAACTGTATCCAGAATCTAAAAATTGACTGGAAAATATGCTTTCCTGTCAAATTTGCTAAAGAAATATAGTGCTGCAATGAAAGCAAGTCAACATGGGAAAAAATGGTAATACAAGCATGTCTAATGTGCCTTATAAACCTCTAAGCACCTGGTCACAGAGATCTGCATTTCATGAATAATCTACAAATTCACTTGATCAGTTCATAACAAGGCGTGTGGGATGTGGAGTAGTGAAGATTCAGTAAAAGCTATCATCCATTTATTTTAGAAAACATTTAGTGCCAGTCATAACGGGTTTTATTTCTTTTACTTGTTGTATCTCCTTTTACATCAGTATGAGTTTATATTGATAATATTGTGTTTGTAATTGATGATCTATCTATCCAACCCCCTCAGTGAAATAAAGTATGGACCTAATAAGATCTTTATGTTTTAGAATCATTAGGAGACATTGTTTTCTTAGTATTTTTTAACACGATGAAAACAAGAGCAGAAGCATAATTCAATAGCTAGCTATCAAGCATCTGGAAAGATTAATGCATCTCCCCTTTCTGAGTGAGTCAGGAGAGAGTTAGTTAAACATTTCTAGACTTATATTTGATTATAGTGTTTGTGCAACCTAATAGTTACCCCTCTCCTCTCTTTTTCTTCCCTAATAATAAGAAGATCGCTCGAGGCATTAAATGAGTGCAAGATAAATAGAAAGGCCATGAGCTTGATGCGCTGTTTCCTTTCTTTTCCCCCATCCTCCCTCCTCCCAACCTACATTTCTTGGCATCTTCCCACTCTCTGTTTGTTAGAGTTCTGACTCTGACGTAAAGAACTCGCAGCAAGTGACCCCCGTGGCAAACCTGTAAAACATTATACAACATGAATAAGAACTTTCTTATTAGATCTGCAGCTGGCGGAGTGCAGACATATGGCAGCAAGGATGTTTTGGAAGAAAGGCCTTGCTTGACAAAGAAGCCAGTCTCTTGAATAAAGGTTTACACTGGCACTCCTTGATGTTTATAATACCTGATGCCAGGGGCAAGACTTTTTCCCCCCCATTATATTGTTATTTTACTGTTTAAACCCCATCGTTTCATGTGTTGAGGTGGCTAAAATGTCGAAGCAGACATTTTATGTGTGTCTGTATAACTTTAAAAAAAAAAAAAAAAGGGAAACCCACAAAACTTTCTCAGGCTCTGCCTGCCCAGCTGGGAGTGCTCGATTCTAGGAGGCCAGACTCTGATGGAAAGTGAGGGAATTTGTGAGAGGGAACCAGCTCTTTCTGAGGAGGATTAAAAGTGATGATCAAAGGGTGCAGAAGCTTTGGAATGCCTGGGCAATTTTGATAGGTCATTTTTTGGTCATTGTTGTCATTCTTTTTAATTGTGAATAGTAACTCTCAATTGCTGGACATTTAGGTTGGGAATAATTTGCACCTGAGGAAGTTGTCACATTAATTTACATCTGATTTGCTATTTCTCAGTCTTTTCATTGCAGCCCTGCTTTCATTTCATTCCCTTTCTCAAACCCCAGCTACTAATATTATGAAGAACACTAGAGGCCCTAGTAGGGTCCCTAGGCTTGGCCTGTGATCAGGGCCATCTGTGGGGTGACCAGCGGGCGATCAGGCGCTCCCCACCCTCCCCCCCCACAAGCACCTGCCTTGGCTGACCTGGGGCTTGCAGGCTGGGGGCAGCTCCTGAATTGAGCATCTGCCCCCTGGTGGTCAGTGTGCATCATAGCGACTGGTCATTCCACCGTTTGTTCGACTTGCATATTAGGCTTTTATTATATAAGATGGTCACATTTGAGGAGCTGCACTAACACACTGGTATTTAGTAATACGTAGTGAATTTTTCCTGATGGTAGCACCTGGGAAGAATAATGACACTGAATTACAGGCGCAACACAACAGACAATCTATATCTAGTAGCTAGCTAAGGTAAATGAATGAAAGCTGCTTCTACTAGGATTATCCAGCTCCTTTTATTATTGATTCTTTGTTTTCTTGATGATATTTATAATGTTCAAAATCTTTGACATGGCCATTACCTTCCTAGACCTTATTGTATCTATAATAACTTAGTAATAACTTATTGCTAAGGAATATAGACTCACTGTACATACCTGATAATATTTTTATTAATATCCCCATTTGGCAGCTGAGAAAACTGAGGCAGGGAGATATCCATGATCTTCCCATAGAACATATAGCAGAGGCCTGTTGAGCCAGGATTGTCACACCAAGGAAATAGGTGCTTTGTGACACTTATGATTTACTTACATGAGCATGTGCTGAGAAGTGTCTATGTATAGAAGAAACATAGGATATGCTGAGAATAGACTGGTGTTGAAAAATTGAAGAACATTGGAAAAAGAATAAGAATAATACTGGAAGTGCTCTGAGTTATGAGAACAATCTTTTTTTCTGATTAGGTTTTCTTGTTAAAAATTATCGGTAAAAGAAATTCTTGGAAAAAACACATGCTGGTCACATTTTGTTGATTTCATCTATAAAATAAGAATGCGGGTCTGAAAACTGTTCTAGAGTCATAAAAGTAATGGCTAGAAAGGTCTTGGAGATCGTCTAATCCAGGAGTCGTAAATCTCTACAGCAAATCTCTAGAGGAATCACGTGGCCAATCACTGTGCCCGACTGGTTCTACTCAGGTTCCCCTAGAAAATGGAGGAGACAGCACAGCTTGGATCAGGTTCTTTTCTTCAGCAGGTGCTACCAATACCACTTTAAGTATATTTTTTATTTTGCACCATTCATAAGTCATGGTGAGCCCCGTTAGGTAGTCTATATTCCCAATTTTATATTTGAGAAAATTAAGACCTATATTTTATGTGTTGAATTATCTCTCTTCCCCCCCCCCTAAAAAAAGATATATTCACGTCCAACCTCCAGTACCTCAGAATGTGACCTCATTTAGAAGGAGGGTCTTTCAATGGGTAAACTGGACTTTACTGCATGTCATTGGCACACCCTTCTCCGGAAACTGGAAATAAGAGGCAGTGTATAAGTTTCATGAGAGACATCTAATGTGAGAACCCAATAGTAGATTACATATAATTTTTCAAGGATTGAATATGAGTCTACAAATGAATATTAATGATGTAAAATATACTTTATAAAGAATTGGTATTGTGGAAACATACCATTTAAATAATTCTCCCTTTCTTTTAAAATTAATTAGTAAATTAAAAAGAGAAATGGACATGCCTCACTAAGCTCAACAAGTTAAAAAATGGAACGTCAATCAATCAAATCCTCCCCCAAGCCTTCTCATTTGGGTGCATTAATTAGAATTATGCTCTGTTCATTTTAAAGAAAATAAACATGTTTTTAAACACCTCCATTTAACGTAAGTTCTGACTGGATTTAATTAAAACTTTATAGCAAATCAGAATTGGGATCCTGAGAATGAAAAGAGATTTATTGTTGCCTGGTTCAGAGTTCAGCCAAAAAAAAAAAAAATCACTCTTCCTTATCATAATCCAGAGGACTGGATCCTTTGAAATGTCACCCAGAACTAGGCCAACAGGATTTTCCTTATCAGGACATATTTCTGATACCCACCCCCACGCAACTCTCTTCTGAGTTCCTATTGGATTGGTTTCTATTTATTTTGACATTCCAAAACAAAATTGCTCCAGTATTTGTTCTAGTAACCTCAGAAAAACCAGTGCCTCTTGTGTTAAAACTGAATTTCTGGGAACACATTTTCTATATGTATTTTTGTAAGACAGTTTGCAGTACCTTATGAACAGTTATCTCTTCTTATTCCATCATTATAGGCACAATAATGTTTATTTGATGTGAAGAGACGTAATCGTAAATTTAAGAAAATTCTACATTTCTTATGCTGAACCTCATACTAAATTTACAAATTGTATAGTCAGTAGTTTGAAAATTGCTTCACAATTTAAGGATTTCCTCTAATCACAACCATTACATCAGTAAGAAAGCACTTTTACGTTTGTTCTCTCATTTGCTCCATTATAAAATTCCTCTGAGAAGGGTAAGATAAATAATTACTGCAATTTCATTTAGAAACTGAAGCTCAGAGAAGTGAAATAAATTTCTGAAACTCACTTATAGTGGAGCCTAGGTGTAAACCTTAGTGTGAAATTTATTCCATTGGAAAAAAAATTGCACGACAGCACTTTATCTGAACTTTGGGAAGTATAGCTTCATTGGGGAATTATTGTCAATTAAGACATTGGGAAATTGTTAACATTTGGACAAGAGTCATACTTTCTAAAACAACTAAGAGGTTAATTGAACAATGAGAGTGACCATTATCAGATTCATTTAAAAGGAAAATCCTTAATTTTTAAATTATTTATTCTATGTCTTTGGCTTCTATTTTTAATTAAATTCTAGGGACTATGAAATAAGAGCTTTTAAAAAAAATATCTTAAATCTCATACCCAAGTCTGATACATCTACACCCTGAGCTTGCTAAGTGGATAGACTTATACCTTTAAGTACTAACATATGCCATCAAAATACAAATAGCTATATATAAAGCAAATCTTTGGAAACTTTAAAGAATTTTTAATTAATTTGTCTACTAACAGATTCTCTGAATACAAAATAGTTATACATGCAGTATCATCTTTAAAGCTATATTTAAAGAAATAAAAAGAAAATGATAGATGTATAGGACAGAAAGGACAAATATTAGCAAAATAGGTGGTAACAAATACGAAGATAGGATACTAGGCAATTGTCACATTCTTATTTAACACAGAGTAGTTCATGTGTATTCTATGTAGATATTTAATGTGTGTAAAATATGTTTGACAAAGTCTCTTATTTTATGGCCAAACAATTTTGAATTTTGTTGTCCGGCTCTTTGCCCTCCCTCTCCCTCCCCAGCTCTGCAGCTCCAGCCCTTTGGCCTCTAGTCTTCCCCTTGGTTTCTTAATGTAGTTGGTTCTCTCCTCTAGTCCCATGGCCCTGCCCCTCTTCTGTGACGGTTTCATATTTGCTAAGATGAATTTGCTCATTAAACATTTTGTTGTATTAAAAAAAATTTTTTTTCTTCTAATTAGTTTCCTTTCAGTGTGCAAGAATTTGTGCACCAGGCCACTAGTTTATAGTATAATATGAAAAGTGCACACATTGTGAGTAATATTTTCTTTCTAAAACTGTCCAAATTTGTCTTTTTAAGTAAATAAAGTTCTACCACAGGGCTGTCTCCTTTACCTCCTCTATTTCTGTTGTCTCTGACTTGGCTCAGATCCTCCTTATCTTTTGCCCAGATTACAGAATTGTTTCTTAACTGGTCTTCCTGCATGCAGGCTCCAACCTTCACCTGACCCCAGTCTATTATACATTTTTTTTTTAATTGGTATCTTTCTAAAGAAGAAATCTGAATAAAGCAATGGGTGTCTTAGAAGCATGGTGTAAATTTTCAAGTTTTTAAACTGCCATGTAGGCCCTTCAAAATTTGCCTCCACTTTTATAGTGTGTCCTAAGTAGAGCCCATCATTGGACTAGTCTTCTTTTCATGAACAAATAATCCATGTATTTGAACAAAATGAGTGAGTTGATGTTTTATCCATCAGGAAGGATCCTCTATATCAGTGGTTCTCAACCTTCCTAATGCCACGGCCCTTTAATACAGTTCCTCATGTTGTGGTGACCCCCAACCATAAAATTATTTTCGTTGCTACTTCATAACTGTAATTTTGCTACTGTTATGAATTGTAATGTAAATATCTGATATGCAGGATGTATTTTCATTGTTACAAATTGAACATAATTAAAGCATAGTGATTAATAACAAAAACAATATGTAATTATATGTGTTTTCCGATGGTCTTAGGTGACCCCCAAAGGGGTCGCGACCCACAGGTTGAGAACCGCTGCTCTGTACCCCTTGACTCCCTCCATTTCTTTATGACAAAACTCTCTTCAACCTTCAAAACACATGTTCAACAATTTATGCAGCCTTTCTTGTCTTTGAGGAACAGATATTTTAAGGGTTATATTAGTATATTTTAATTCTTCATTTACATCTTTTCTTTCCTTCTGTTGAATAAGACTTCCTTCAAAGTAGACACTCATTCCACTTTTTATCTTTCTTATATAACTCAGCATCTGGCTGTTAGTAAGCGCTTCATTATTGTTGAATTAGTGAATGGAAATTATGTGATATGGGTCTCCTCTTCAAAGCAAGTGTATCATTGGCTTTCTGAAGACCTTCATTCTTTGCTTCTCCCAGAGCGACCCCTTTAGTCCTCTTCAATCAATGAGGTGGGTATGACCTACCACTGGTGAGTAATATATGTCATGAGGTTAAATTTTATCTTCTCATTTATATTCACATTCATACTTTAAGAGCAATGTTCTGAGTGGCACAAGCCCTTATACTAATCTGAGTAAATAAAGAAATGGAAATCTGTGTACTTCTTGACCACTTTAGATCACAGGATTCATTGTCTGTCTCAAGGATCCTTTAAAGGTGCTCAGGCTGCAGTTGATATTTAAATTACTGTTTAAAGCAAGGAAAGAGTAAGATTCCTACCACACACACACCCTTTGTGTTGTCCATTCTCTGTCTCCTGTTGTCGGGTTTCTAATTTATTAGGCTTTTCTTTTCTTTGATTAATCATAACCTGCTGATGCAGTTGTACATGTAAAAACACAGATGAGATCATAAAGGTTGTTAATCTTTGAATGTGAAAAGATGAGATGTTTATACCCCAATTCAAATGTATCTTGAATGGACCAGACATTTCCTTATAGGAAGAAGAGAGGAATGAGTTATTAATTTTAAAATGCTATTGTCTGCTTTTGCATTTAAAATATATTCTGAACTCTTAAAATTTTTTATTTATTGATTTCAGTAAAAAGAATGGAGAGGGAGAGAAAGAGGTGGAAGGAGAGAGAGAGAGAGAGAGAGAGAGGCTTGTTGTTTTAATTATTTATGCATTCATTGGTTGATTCTTGTATGTGTTCTGACTGGGGATCAAACCCACATCTTTGTTATATCCTGAAGATGCTCTAAAAAACTAAGTTAAGCATCCAGGGCTATTCTGAACCCTTTAACTTCATGCACAAGGTTCTATATACAAGGGTGGGCAAAAGTAGGTTTACAGTTTTTTGTATGGAAAAAAAATAGAATACAAAAATAAATAAGAATATAAGAATATACTGTGTTTCACATACTCACAACTATAAATCTACTTTTGTCCACCCTGTATGTTGATTCCAGCCTACCTAGCATTCCCCCTCTCCCTAATAATCTCCTATACACACCTTAAATCCCAACTCTAATGTCACATCCTACCTATCTTTACTTCAATTCTCATTGTTATCCCCTGCCTCTCTGGGAAGAACTCATGGTTTCCAGAGTTGTTATTCATTAGCACCCAATTCACTCTTAATATGTGGAGCGAGAAGGGGTACAGTGTAGAGAGTAAGAACTAGTGTTTCAAAGGCAGACTTTTGGCAGATTCCACATGGTAAAGAGTTCTCTGTATATCACAGTTCTGTAATTTACAAATGCTGGGAAATTATATTACTCCACAGGGATTATTTTGAGGATTTCTTGGCATAATGCATAGAAAATACTTAATGCATGCCTGGAACACAGTAAGGACTCCCCATTAGTAGGAAAAAAAGCAAATGCAAGTTTACATTCTATTTTAATTTGCTTATGTTTCTTTCTCTTTTGTTAAAATGAGATGGGCAAAATTCCATTTCTGTCTTCCTTGTACACAAAGCATCTAAGAGCTCTTGGTATATAATATTGGCTTATGTGGTTACTGATGTTAATATGTATGGAAGGCTACATATTGGTCAAAACAATTATTTGAGGAATTATTGCAAGAAGATTATTAAAAATAAGTTTCAAATGCCCATATTAGTGCTGCAATGGACACTCAAATATTGTGAGAGGGGGTTGATCATAGAGAAGAGGAAAATGAAAGCTACTGTGTGAACCACAAATTGAAATAACAAATCTAAAATGTCAAATATTATATCTCTTTAGTGGAGAATTACTCCTGGAGCCAATTTAGAACTAAAAACAATGTAAGTACATACTTATGAAGTCTCCCTTTGGTTCAGAACCAGCAGGTAGAATTAGTGTAAGTGGAAATTTTCCTACGCAATTCCTAAGTAGCTAGTAATAGGAATAACAATCACCATGTGCATACCACTTTCTACTAGAAATAAACCATGCTTGTTTTTACTCTTTAATACAGCTAAAATATCTTACACAAAAACAAGTTAACTATAATGTTCTACGCTATTCCATAACGTTTTCAACAGCACGTCAAAAATTTAAATAGAGATGATGAATCTCATGCTTATCAGTTTGTTTGTTTTCTTAAGGAGCTTCTTTAGTGTGGGATGTGTGTGTGCATAGAGGTGTGTGTGTGCTTATTTTACAAAACAGCTTTATTAGGATATAATTTACATTTATATACCATGAAATTTACTCCAAAAATATAATTGACTGAGTTGTATATATATGTATTTTTTTCACTGTTGTGGGATCATTACTATCTCATTCCAGAACATTTTCTTCATCCCCAAAAGAAAACCTATGTCCATCTGCAATCACTTCTCACCCCTTCTTCCCTCCCTATCACCTCCAGCCCCAGCCAACCACTTATCTATTTTCTGTCTCTATAGACTTGCCTGTTCTGGACTATTTTTAATAAAAGAAATCACACTTTGTGGTCTTTTTTTTTATTGATCTCTGTTTCCTACTATAATATTTTGAAGGCTCATCTATGTTACATCATGTGTCACTACTTTATTCCTTTTTAATGACAAATAAGTTGTGCAGATATACCACATTTTATTTATCCATTGATTAGTTAATGGGCATTTGAGTTGTTTCAACTTTTCAGTTATAAAAAAATGTGCCTATGTACATTAATGTTCAAACTTTTGTGCGATATAGTTTTACCACGTTTGTTTAATTCATGAGTTTGAATTTGATATATGGGTCGTATACATAATGAAAATCAACCTAATGACATACATTGTTTCTCTACATGCTACCAATATAGTTAGAATGTTATGATTTTGTTTTGGAGGGAATCCAGATCTGTTAATGTGTGTGGATCTGTTTCTCATCCATTTCCAAGGCCTTTGCTGTTATATATTTGTTGCCTGTCTTTATTGATGCTCAGAGAGGGAGAGGACAGGGGAAGAGGGCAGGAGAGAATCTGCTCAACTGGAACTCAATGATTACACTTCCATGTCTTCAGGATGTTGAGGCGGAGGCAATTCATCCCCAGAACCCTGTACTTCCTCCAGGCAGGAAGATAGGGAGGCAAAAAAACAAAAGACATAAACCAGGGTAGTCCATCCCTTTTTAAATAGGTTTATTACTTTTTACTGTGACCTTTTTTAATGTTTGTATGATTCTCCTACTCTTTAAAAAAACATTTAATTCTTCAATTGCAGCTTATATTTAATATTATCTTTTATTAGTTTCAGGTGTTTCACTTTGCACAGTGATCCCCCTGATACTTTCAGTAAGCACCTGGCACCATATTTAACTACAATATTTTTTACTATACTCCCTATGCTGTACTTTACATCCCCATGATTATTTTGTAATTACCAATTTGTACTTCTTAATCCTTTCAGCTTTTCACCCAAGTCCCCAACCCCCAACCCTTCTGGCAACCATCAGTCTGTTTGCTATGCCTGTAAGACTGTTGCAATTTTTTTTGTTCATTTATCTTGTTCTTTAGATTTCCATATGCAAGTGAAATCATATGTTATTTATTTTCCTCTGACTTATTTCAGTTAGCATAATATACTCTTAAGTTCATCAATGCTGTTGCAAATGAGAAGATGAAGTTCTTTTTTATGGCTAAGTAATATTCCATTGTATATATGTACCACAGCTTTTTAATCCAATTGTCTGTTGGTGGGCTCTTATGTCATTTTCATAGCTTGGCTATTGTAAATAATGCTGCAATGAACATAAGAGTGCATATATTCTTTCAAATTAGTGTTTTGGGTACCTTTGGGTGTATACGCAGAAGGGAAATTGCTGGGTCATAATGCAGTTACATTTTTAATTTTTTAAGAAAACCCTCCATACTATTTTCCATAGTGGCTGCACCAGTCTGTATTCCCCAGCCCTAGTAGAGGCACATGTAAGAGGCAACCAATCAATGCGTCTCACATTGATGTTTCTCTCTCTCTCTCTCTCTCTCTCTCTCTCTCTCTCTCTCTCTCTCTCTCTCTCTCTCTCTCTTTCTCTCATACTCTATTTCTCCCTACCTTCTACTCTCTAAAAATCAATGGCAAAAATATCCTCAGATGAGGAT
Source organism: Myotis daubentonii (assembly GCF_963259705.1). NCBI lineage: Eukaryota > Metazoa > Chordata > Mammalia > Chiroptera > Vespertilionidae > Myotis > Myotis daubentonii. The sequence continues at coordinate 31,643,696 of NC_081841.1, forward strand.
TAACTATATGTATATATACGGAGTGGCCAGATTATTATGACCACCTGACGTTTGTAGGCAAAGTAGCCGTACACTGCGTCGTGTAGGATATGGAAGCCGAAGGCCTGTTCGAACACCTTTGCTGTCTGCAGTTACCAAGATAAAACGTCTCCAATTCACACAGAAACACAAGGATTGGACAGTCAAGCAATGGAAAAAAGTCATGTGGTCCGATGAATCACGTTTCCAGTTGCATCATGCAGGTGGCAGAGTGAGAATTTGGCGGAAACAGCATGAAAGCATGCACCCCACATGCATGAGTACAACCCTTCAAGCTGGTGCGGGCAGTGTTATGGTTTGGTTTGGGGCATGTTTTCCTGGCATGATTTGGGCCCTTTAATTCGTGTGGAACAACATCTGAATAGCACAACATACCTAAGTATTGCTGCTAATAAAGTTCATCCTATCATGTTGATGGCATACCGGTGGTCGGCAAGCCGCGACTCGCGAGCCACAGGCGGCTCTTTGGCCCCTTGAGTGTGGCTCTTCCACAAAATACCACGTGCAGGCGTGGATATACAGTGCGATTGAAACTTCATGGCCCATGCGCAGAAGTCGGTATATTGTGGAAGAGCCGATATTTTGTGGAAGAGCCACACTCAAGGGGCCAAAGAGCCGCATGTGGCTCACGAGCCTCGGTTTGCTTAGCCGCAGTTTGCCGACCACTGAATGTAGATGGCTTCTTCCAACAAGACAATGCGCCATGCTACGGTGCTTGTATTGTGCAGGAGTGGTTTCAAGAACATGAGGAGACTTTTACCTTGCTTAGGTGGCCCCCACAATCACCAGATCTCAATCCAATTGAGCATTTGTGGGATGAAGTTAAAAGTACCATCAGGCAACTGGTTCCACAACCATCAAACCTCACAGAACTGGACAGTGCTATTCATCAGGCATGGTGTCAGATTCCTCACATCACCTTTCAACATCTTGTGGAGTCAATGCCAAGAAGAATCATCGCAGTATGGAAGGCAAAAGGTGGCCCAACTAAGTACTGATGAGGTGGTCATAATAATCTGGCCACTCAATGTATATTATGATATCCTAATATCTTGCTTGAAAAACAATCCCTTAGCGTAAGTACAGTAAATCCTTTAAACAAAAAAAAAGAGGTGTCACAGAATTTAAAAATGAAAATCATATCCATTTTATTCATTATAATTTGACAAACATATATCTCATAAGAAGCTTTTTTCTAGCAAGAGAAATCCATAGTCAGAATGATATTGAGGATCAGGAAGTATTTTGACAACTATAGAAATTTGAATCAACTCCACATTATCTAAAGTCCTAACTAGTTGAGTCCCCTTATTTAATTTTCTTCTGAATGAATCAGTCAGTCATTCTTTAAACAAATATTTTTTGATTCCCTTAATTGGTGTCAGGCACAGTGCACATAGCAAATAAGACCAACAAGGTTTCTGCTGTTCTAAAGCTCATTTTCTAGAATCGGAAACAGACAATAAACAGTACTGAAATTAACAAAATCATTTTAGATTGCAATAAATGCAGGAAACAGGCAGTCATGCTGAAGAGTAATGGGGGAAGATGAAGGTAAGGCTGGCCTCTTGTTTACTTCCTAACCCCAGTACTTAACCTACTACCAAGCCCAGTGCAGGGTAGGTGCTCAGTATGTATTTGTTTATGTTTGATGAATGGATAGTTGATCAAATGAATGAATGATGGATGGATGGGTGGATGATTGGTCAGTCACGGAAAGTGTCTCTAAGGTGTTACTTGAAATGAAACCTGAATGATGAGAGTGAGCAAACAGTATTAAGAAATGGGAAAATTATGCTAAGTGAAATAAACCAGTCAGTGAAAGATAAATACCACATGATCTCACTCATTTATGGATAATAAAGAACATTACAAACTGTTGAACAAAAATAGACAGAGGCAAAGAAGCATCGAATAGACTGTCAAACTACAGCAGGAAGGTAAGAGAGAGTTGGGGGGGTTAAGAGATCAACCGAAGGACTTGTATGCATGCATATAAGCACAACCAACAGAGGCAAGACACTGGGGACAAGGGCATGTGCCGGGGGGTAGGGGAGACCAGGGGAAGGTCAGTGGAGGGGGAGGAGAGACATATGTACTACTATGTGTAATACCTTAAACAATAAAATTTTTTAAAAAATGGAAAAATTTATTCCAGGCAGGATGAGTAGTATCTACACCTTGTAGATTATTGTAGTGAGTTCGAATTCAATTGTAAAACAAATGAGAAGCTATTGAATGATTTTATAGTGATTATCTTATCTTCATAAAAATTATATGAAGGAGCTAATATTATTACTATCTACATTTTACAAGTGAGGAAATTGAACCTAGAAATGCTAAAGTAACTTAACCAGGTTCATGGGGCTAATAAGTGTGAAATTGGAATTTGATTTCAAGAAATTTCAGTCTGGAACCTACAATGTTATAAAAAGACTCAATAAATATAATATGTATAGTAACTTGCACAACAAGGCAAAGGATTGGTAAATCAGCAAAGAAGAGGGAGGCTGAAAATCAGAGATCTTCCAATTAAATGGACTCAATTTTTAAACAATTTTTAAAACATCTCGTATATTGACTTACGAATGGAATATATAGCATACTCAGAACCATTTCTGGACTGACTTTGTCTTTTGAGGTTAAAATTGTCTTTGTGTAATAAGTTATAAACTGGATTATTTTAAAAAGGGTCTAGTTTTAATGAACTTTTTGAATATAGGGAACTTACACAAAAGAAATATTCTTTAAGTTTAGAATAATAATAACTTGAAATAGGGAAAACATTACGAACTCAAGCTGGGCAGTCCAGTTTGGCTATGCTTTTCAAGTTGAGACTAGACATTGTGTAATATATTGATTCTTAAGAATTGAATTGGCTGTCTACTAAGGATACTATCTAGGGCATTTTGTACATACCCTGGAGCCAGAAACAGCATAAAAACAGTAATTTCCCTTTCAAAAGAGGAGGAGGAGGAGGAGGAGGAGGAGGAGGAGGAGGAGGAGGAGGAGGAGGAGGAGGAGGAGGAGGAGGAGGAGGAGGAGGAATAATGAAGGCTAACAAGAAAATCACCCTAACACTCATGGTGAAACATTTACTATTTCAAGTCATGGTTAGAAGTAAGAAAAAAAGATTTAATTGTATGCTTCGTTTAAGAAAAAATCTAGGGAATTTGCAATTTAGACATATAATCAAATAAGCAAAAGTCCCATCCACTGTATATTATTGATTCAAATTGACAAGGTCAGTGTTAAGTTGACATAGCAGTCAAGCTTCCTCTTCTACAACCCAGGATGATGTTTTCTAATAGCCACTGTTAAGTAGCTATTTGTCTATTTCCTTGTGTTTGTTATTTCCAGATTCACTTAAGTTCTTTTTGTTTTGCCTTTAATAGAGGCTCTGGTACCTAGTAGTTGCTTTAAAAAAAGAAAAGAACAAAGTAAATAAATGCCTCAGCTCTGTGCTTGAGGTAAGAACAGGGACAGAGAAGAACATGGTAACCCTTTTACACCGCAATTCTACCTACTGCAGTTAATAAAAGACTACAAACAATTTCAGGGCATGCTATATGCTTCCTTGTTTTTCCCACTTCCCTTTTCCTTGCCACATCATGCTGTATTCTAATTTATTTTCCTTCATCCCTAGATCCCACGTAATAGGTCCATAAAGGAAATAAATTTCCAAGAAACTTCCCTCCCCCGCCCGCCCCTGCAAAAGAACACTAGTTGTAGTACAAACAAACTCATAAAATCACTTTCAATTTATCAAATGAATTCTGAAGCCATGAAGGAGAAGCGAGAGGCTGGATCGAACTTGGGGGCATAGTTATATTTTATCTTAACCTTGAGCTAAGAGAATATCTCCAGGCCTTATAATAAATTATCTCCAGAAACATTTAAGAAGCTGAGGACAAAATGCACACGTTTCGTTAGAACTCACTAATTGAAAAAAGTGGAAGTAAAGTGATCTTGGCAATATCAAGCTCAGAGGAGAGAAGACACCCAAGGGACTTGTAATGGGGCTGTGGCACATATTGTTCTCTGCCACTGTAGTCAATCTGTCCTTTTATCACTCCTCCCCCAAGGGAAACTGTTTATGGAGGGGAAAGTAGCACGAAAAATGCTTGAAAGTTTGTCATCTTGCTGAAGATTTGGGCATTGATGATAAAAGTGGATATGCATTGAATAAAATAAGACTTTAAAATTTTACAGAAAGCATTTTTTTTTTCTTTTTGCTTCCTGAAAAAAAACACACTAATATCTGATTCTATTATTGGAAAACTTTTAAATATGTTTGGCATTACTGAGTATATCAATCTACTTTTTCAACTCTAAGTTTTTGAAATTTAACTACAGAGCAGTTATTTCCAATTCAAGTTTGTTATCCTAATCAAGATAAGTGTAAAATTACACTTACATCAGATTTCAAAGTATGAAAGACAGAATGTAAAATATCTCATTTATCCTTTTAAAAAATATTATCTGTTGAAATGATAATGTATCGGATATATTGAGTTTAAGAAAATGAATTATTAAAATGAATTTCAACTGTTGAAGAAACATGGCTAAGCACTGAATAAAATAAGACTAAAAATATTACAAAAAAACATGTTTTAGAAAAATGTAACCTCACATTTAGAGGAAATTGTATCGAAATGAAATCAGTATTTTATGTCATTTATCAGACTTAAGATGATGCAACTTAAGTCACATGAATTATTGAGATTTAATATTAAAAAGAACAGTATTGGTTTTTAAGACCTTTTCTTAAGAAAGATGATTTAAGTGGAGAGTTTCCTCCGCTTTAGTTCATGTTGCTGCTGTATGTAACAGCTTACAGACAGCAGTAATATTTTGATAAGTACACAAATGTACACTATCTGAGAATCAAAGTAACTTTCTTCTTTTCAGAACACAGTACTAATTGTAATGCTGCAGTTTAAGAAATTGTGTGTTGCTTATACCACATGCAATATATGAGAATGTTTGATGGAGAAAAAGAAAAAGAAGAACTCAAAACTTTCCAAATGCAAGACCTCATACATCTTGTTGAATTACAACCTTTTTGCCACAACTGAGGCTATGTCTGGATTTCATTATTTTCCCTGTGATTTCCAATTTTTCTTCTAAGGAAATATCAATTTTATAGATAGTTCCATGAAGTTGCCTTGGTGAGTTGGACTGAGGTTTAATAATTTCTTAGGGAAAATAGCCTTTAATGAGTTCTTGCACGTGGCATTGCATAAAAGGAAACTGAATATATAGGGAAACAGAAATGTTAGAGTGATCCGCTCTAAAAACAACAAGTAAAGAGATAGAAATAATAAATGAGACCTTTTTTTTAAAAAAAAAAAAGACTTTTATTTAATTACCCAAATTGACAAATAATACATGAGATAATGTAGTAAACTGTGAAATATACATGGATAGCCACATTCAGTGCTGCTCAGAGATTTGTTTCACCTGAAGTAAAGTTGATAGAGGGAATAAATTAAGGCCATAACTCTTTGTTTAATATTTCACAAGAAAACTGAATTTTGTTTTGCTGCTTAAAACTTAAAAGCTTTTTTTATTGGGGTAAAATTGGTTAATAATAGTATTATATAAATTTCAAGTGTACAACATTATAATTTGATATCTATATACTCTATTGTGTGCTCACACCGGTAGTCTAGTTTCCTTCCGTTACCATATATTTGACCCGCTTTATCCACTTTGCCCTCCTCACTCCTCTCTTCCCTTTGGTAACTACCATTCTGACTACCAAGGGGCAGATGCTCAGACTGGTAGGTTAGCTTGCTGCTGGGGTCTGGCCAACTAGGACTGAGCAAGATGGGCCAGACACGGCCCTGGAGCCCTCCCGCAATCCATCTGTAACTATGAGTTTGTTTTGTTAGTTCTTTTGTTACTTTTTTGTTTTATATTCCACATATGAGTGAAATAATATGTTTTTTGTCTCATTTCATGTTACTCATTTCACTGAGCATAATGCCCCCAAGATCCATCCATGTTGTTGCAAATGGCAATAGTTCATCTTTTTTATGGCTGAGTAATTAGTTTATTATATACTAGAGGCCCAGTGCATGACATCCATGCACTTGGGGGAGAGGGTTCCCTCAGCCAGGCCTGCATCCTCTTGCAGTCCAGGAGCCCTTGGGGAATATCTGACTGACGGACATCCTTAGCGCTGCCGCAGAGGCAGGAGAGGCTCCTGTCACCACCGCTGCACTCGCCAGCTGTGAGCCTGGCTTCTGGTTCAGCGGTGCTCCCCCTATGGGAGTGCACTGACCACCAGGGGGCAGCTCCTGCATTGAGCATCCGCCCCTTGATGGTCAGGGTGCATCATAGCAACCAGTAGTTCAGCCATTCAGTCAATTTGCATATTAGCGTTTTATTATATAGGATCATGTAATTATCCATTTTTATTGTGGTTATTTTAGAAACATTTACATGGATTTTGTGGGTGGTTGTTTTTTCGTTTTTTGGTTTTTTTTGTAGTTGAGTTTATTTGCTTATTTTTTTCAGGCCTATCGATTGCTTTGGAATTTGGTTTTGTTTCCAATAGATGACACACCTGAACATGCAAGTCTTTTCCATGTGGAATAGACTCTCACATTGCTTTTCCCTCAGATTATCTTTTCAAACATCTCTTATTTCTGACTTTGTCTTTTGCTGATTTTTATGCCCCAGGAAGATATCTTATTTTTGCATGCCTCTCTTTACCAGGGTTACCTAGTAATGTTAAAATTTGGATTTTCCAATTGTTATGCAGAAAATAAATCTGAATATGACTCTGTAGACTCAGTAGACTTTATGGTCATGTACATGTAGTACATGTTACTCCGAATAATGATGCATGGTTTTGTTTTACTTAAAAATTTTCTAAAAGTTTGTAAATTGTGTATTGGCATGGTCAAAGAATGGGATTCTTCTATTCTAACTTAATAAAATGTTACCAAAGATATCATCTGAATTATACTTTTCTTAAAGAATTAGAATTCAACAATACTAGAGGATATTATGTAATTATTACAGTGATAGAAATAATAGTTAACATTTAATGAGGCATTACTAGGTGCTATATTGCCTAAATCCTGGAGCTATGGAAGCTAAAGCAAAGATAAATTAAGTTAATTGTCCAAGGTTCTATATCTATTAAGACTGAAAATCTTGTCAAAGATGGAATTTGAACCAATCAATCTGATCTCTAGAGCCCACATGTTTAACCACTACACTACACTTTATTAATGACTCAGAAGGTACTTCAGGATCCTGTGATGCCTCTGGGTTTACAAGCTCAACATTTGTTATGTTTACCTAGAGCACAGAGCTAGATATATAGTGGGTACCCAATAAATATTTGTTAAAATAATGTACGTATGAATGTTGAGCAGTTGAATGCAAGAATGAATAATGTGTTTTATGAGTTGTGCTAATAGAAAATTTAACATAAGTATACATCTGACATAATGTTCTATATATTTTGAGTTTATTGCATAGCCAACATTTCAAAAGGTTATTAATTTTTTGTATTTACATAAGATTTTTAGGAAAATTAACATTTTATTTTATTTCAAAGTGTTTTTTTAAAGAGGTGGAGACTAGAGAGTGACATGAATTTTTGAGAAATAAATCCATCAATTTAACCACCATGAGTTCCATGAACACAAACCAAATCTCATGTCTTTTTCTTTTTCCTTACCAATCTACTTTTGTGAGATTTGGTTAGGACTCGATAATTATTTATTGTTAAAAGTCGTACAGTAGGGAAAAAAGTATATAATTTGCAGCCATTTGACCTAGTTTTTTATTCAGTTTAATTGGGGTGACATTGGTTAATAAAACCATACAGGTTGCAAGTGTACAACTCTATAACACATCATCAGCATACGGTATCATGTGCTCACCACCCAAAGTCAAGTCACTTTCTGCCACCATTTATTCCCCCTTTACCCTCGTCCTCCTCCCCCTCACCCCCTTTCCCTCTGGCCATCACCATACTGTTGAACGTGTCTGTTTTGGTATTATTATTATTATTGTCATTGTTATTATTTTGGTGTTTTGGAGTTATTGTTGCCCTTTCTCCTCTGACAGCTGTCAGTCTGTTCTCTGTATCTGAGTCTGTTTCTATTTTGTTCATCAGTTTATTTATACACAGTCCTCGGTTTAGGTTGGACTCGACGTACGTCATTTCGTGGTTACGTCGCCATCTCTCATTTATTTATAAAAAAAAAAGTTCCATCATTTCGACATATGTGCATATGTGCTTTATCTTTTTTATTATTTATTTGCCACAAGTAAGGTCAGGAATTGTTATCTTTCTTTTCAATGTTTTTTACTGTTTCACTTCATTACTGCTGTTAATGTGCTCCATGTGAGTGACATAGGTGCTTATGTAGGTAGGTGCCGACTTATGGCGAAAATCGGGTTATGTCGCGCCGAAGGAACGGATCTCCGGCGTAACCCGAGGACCTACTGTACATATTAAATTCCACATATGAGTGAAATATGGTACTTGTCTTTCTCTGACTGGCTTATTTCACTTAGCATAATCCATGTTTAACTCCTGGCTAGTTATGTTACAGTTTCACCTCTTTTAATTCATTTTCATATCCATGAAATCAGGATCATATGTCTCTATCTTTTCAATAATGATGAAAGAAAATCATGGATAAGAAAAGCATTTAGAAAACTGTACAAAAAATGTTTCTCAAAATGTGTTCCATGGAAAACCATTCATCTCTTTTGAAACAAAGTGTTGGATGATCAAGTGCTTTTGGAAATATTTGGTTGAATTAAGTTCCTTTGCTTTAGGACTCCCCCAAATGTCAGCAATGCTAATATGTGGGACTATCCAAGGGGTAAGTATATTATGCAGAGTTTCACAAGCTTATTTGACTCTATTACCATTTCTCTATAAAGTATCTCACCGTGTTTCGACGCAAGACTGTTGTGGTCCCATTATCAGTAGGACCAATAAAAGTACAAAAATTCTATGTGACCCAGATAGTCAAGATATTTTAAGTAAAAATAATTGAAGCTTTGTATCATCCGCGGCCACATATAGGTTTAGGGTGATGATTGTAATTATGATAACAGGGACAGAAATAGAATTATGGAAACATTCTAAACTGGAATGTGGGAACATCATTATCTGAAATAGAAACAGCACTTGCACTGGAGAGGCTGGCCTTTCAAAGTCCAGCATATTTGGATTTCTCTCTTATTTGAAGTTTTCTCATTCCCTAATATTTATAAAATTTTTTACTGGCTGCTGGGTTGGAACCCTAAGCGTCAGTATCAGGGATTTATTCTCTGCCTAGTGGATGGAAAGGAAAATATACCCTTTAATTTCAGTGTTTTAGTGCTTTACTGTTTTCAGGCTCTCAATGCTTGCTAAGAGAGTCAATGCTAAAGAATTCTTCTTTTCCTGCCAATGTGTCTGAAGATTCAAGATGAGGATACTGGGAGAAAACGAAATTTTTCTGAGAATGATAAAAAGATATTTGTGTTCTGGGAAAGATTATCAAGGCTTTGAAGGCTGGGATCAGTAAGCTAAAAGACTTACTTCCTTGCCCCACCCCAAGAGGAAAGGGCAGAGGTGGTGACGGCTGCCAAAAGAATAAACAAAAACACCAAAAAACAAAACAAAACAACAAAAAGCTTTGTAATACCCTCGTAGATCGATGATGAATATTTCTGTGGCTTTCCATGGTATTCTGTGTAATGTAACCATGTCCTGTTTCCTTAGGAAATTTTCAGTAACATCCCCATCACTGGATGCGCTGTAGAGTGGGATGGATTTGGGGTTTGGGGTGATGTGATGAAGTGAGAGTGGTGAAGGTGGGCTGTGACTAAGAACTGAGGCTGCTGATAATCTGGTTTCCTCAAAGGAAGCTGATGGAGTCTCCCAGTTTATAAATTTCATTATAAAGGAGGTTCAGTCTTTTTCAGTGCCATTTGTATTAGGCCTTCCTAGGTGCCAAATGCCATGTAGAACCCAGGAGGGGTGGATGACAATGTGTGGGAGCCTCAGGGATTCTGCTAACACCTTTGGCCTAAGGCCTAAGCCTAATGCAGACTTCCAGTATCGATTTTTTGCAGAGTGCAATGAATGCAGTGTGGGCTTCTTGTCCCATGGATAACAAGAGGAAAAAGGAAAAATACACCAAGGATTAAGAGCTATTCCCTTGCAAGGTCTAGACAGGAGCTAAGCTGGCCCAAACTGTCAATCACCAATCTTCCTAGGCCAGGCCACTGCCATTCAGTAAGCCCTGTGGGCAGAGAAGTGAGCAGTCCAAACCCATCTTTCCACATGGAATTCTGGAGAGAGAAAACATACATAGTAAACTCATTAAAAAAAACGAAGATTATGCCAAGGGAAGAATCCAAAGGGAGCTGCCAGGGGCAAAGGAGCTGTAATTTGCTTATCAAATTGAAAGTTCCATGCATAGCATAGTAAGTGGTGTTAACAGCGAGCCTCTGCTCTGATGCATTTTATGAGTTTGAAAACAAAACACATGTAAAGGGCCAGCGAAATTGTGCTATGAACTAAGACTAGTATAAGGATGTGGTCCGTGCTCCACAAATTCTCGTTGTATTGAATGAAATTGAGCAAGAGTTTGAGAAAGGGAGAATCCCTGGTCCATTAGTTTATCTCTAGAAAGTGTAATCTTTAATTAGTGGAGCTACTGGTTAACTTTTGGACAATTTTATACCAGTGAAAGGGAATAATTACAAAATATATAATAATATACCTATGGCTAAAAAGACCCAACCCATTTTAAAATTTTGGCTTAAAATAAGTCAGATGTACCATTCCTACTCCCATTGCACAGCCTTTGCATCTTCTGTTTGCTCAGCCTGGCCTATCTGTTCTCCAGATATCTGTGTGTCTGGCACTCTCCCTTTATATAATATCTGGCTAAAATACCACTCTTTCAGAAAGGACTACCCTGATATACTTATATAAATTAGTTCTGTTCCTAGCCCTTACCTGCCATTACCCTACTCCAAGCTTCTTTACAGGTTTATCATCACCTGGTACATTATATGTTTGTTTCTTTGTGTTTGATCTTCCTTCACTAGAATTCTCAGTGCCAGCAGAATAGAGATGGCTCTTAGTTTGTTCACTGATAGGCGTAGGTTGTGCCTAGAACAGTTTCTTGAACATAGTAGTCATACGATAAATGTTTATTTAGTGATTATTGGATGAAATAAAGAGAGGGAGTTGTGTGAGAAATGTTATATCTTTATATGTATTTTTATACATTTTTCAAAAAGATGTTTTAGTAATTTTCCACTAGTGAAATAGGAGAATCGTTTTCCTGAGAATAATGGGAGAACAAGAGTTATCCCTTTTCATATCAAACCTTTTGCTTTTTTAAGTGCATGCAAAGAATAATTTTTTACTAGTCATAGTTCTCCTGCAGCTTTCATCTCTTCGATAATAGCAAGGGTAAATTTATTCTTCTAAGATGCCCCTAAAGAGACATTTTTAAATAATATATACTAAAAAAATAGGAGAAAATAGCAGAGGGAAAACTATATAAACAAGGAAGGTAAATATTTTACCTACAGAAATATACTTTCAATTATCTTCATTTCTCATGCTATTATTAAAAATATCTCTGCTTGGATGGAACCGTTTGTTTCCGTGCTGCCTTCTCCTTTGCTTCTCTTGTGAACTTTTTAAATTTTGCGTCTGGCAGCAGTTTTGTTTTCCTTGGCACTCAGTACTGTGTAACATACTCTTAGCTGAAGGCTGTGATGTAGAAATTTATTATTAAAAATAAAAGTGAGGGAGAGAAGAATTTATTCCATAAGGATAAAAATGACAGTGTCAAGGAAGTTAGGATTTTCAAAATGCTTTATATAACAGATTATATTTCTTTTCAAGGAAGTATACTTGTTTCCTATGAATAATTATAAGGGTCTTCCTTTTGCCTATCCTGATATTAATGGGGGATGAGGAAAGGAGGAAAGATAGTGGGGGTTTTTTTGTTGTTGTTTTTTTTCCAGAGAATTTCTTCCTCAGATGGAAAGATTTTTTTTTGCCATATATAGGCATAACCTTGGTGACCTGTATATCCCAAACCTTCTGGTAAGATGCTTATTAAAATGTTGTTACCCAGAGGAGTAATCATAGTTAAATAGCTATGAGAATATCTTTTATAGATGGTGAGAGACAAACTTTTTTTCCTTACTGAATTAAGCAGCCATATACTTTTTATCAACCAGAATATATTTCAGTTTTCTCTTTTTTAATAATTTTTCTAGTCTGTGTCACTACCCTCCCCTGTTTTTACATTTCTAGCACCTTTCTATAACTAATCTTAAAATCATTGGTATTCCTCCTCCAGAAACAGTATTGTGTCATGTTAATAAACTTTGTCTCTTTTCCCAGAATTGCCTAGATATCATACTGCTACTCATTGATCTTGAAAGCTTAGCCCAGATGAACTCAATTGCTAAAAGAAAATAATAATTCCACAATTTCAACTTCAGTTCCTCATTGTCCATGACCCATTTATGTCTTTTATCTAATCCCATGATAATGTCAGGTGACTACTTTGGTCATCTGCAATTTAATACTAATCCTACCTGCTTGATTCACAGGATGTTTTGACTTTCTCATTGATATAACATCAACATCAGTTTGCGCTTAATTCTGAAATTCATTGACTTCATTGTGCAAGCTCTCCTCTTTACTGTTTATTATAACTGACCAATTAATTTCATTTGTCTTAATCATTAGTCAAGGGAGTGGGGATAGAGAAGCATCTTTGTACTTCCTAAAACACTAGCCCTGTGGTTCTGCTTTAACAGAAATATGTACCAGTTCCCAAATGCTTAATTTCAATTTAATCTATAATATTAAGTAAGTCAGGCAGTTTAACCACACAGTGGGGGTTTACTTTTTGGTACAGCTTTTGTGTGTTTTTTTTTTTTTTTATTGTGGCAAAATATACATAACATAGAATTCACCACCTTAAACACTTTCTTCATTTAATCAAAAGTATACATATTTTTACATTTAATATTATTTTGTATTAGTTTATGAATAGTTTTTTAAGGAATACTGAAAACATTCTGCCTATTTTAGTCTTTGGTCCATGCTCTGAGAACAGTGTTCTTATGACAGCAAAATAAATTCCATATGTAAATAGGATAAATATTCATATGCTATCATGTGCTAATATGAAGCGAATCCTCACTTCCCCACTCTGCACCCAGCATCCCATCTGTGCCAGGTATGGAGAGGTATGAAGGCCCGATATCCTATCCAGCCCACAGCACCACCTCTTTCTTTGCATTTTTAAAAAAAATATAGAAAATAATATAACAAACCACATACACCAACTGAAATAATTAATACTGATTTTCAGCTTCGATTATTTTAATTCAAAATAGAGTTTAAATGTTAAAGCCCTTGTGTGATTTCCTCAAGTGCAAAGGGAAAAATACCCTATTGATTTCTGTTAAATAAGAACGTTCCAGTATCTCATTTATCATCTGAGTTCATTCCTTTATAGATTATATTTTACTTAGCATACAGATTTTTATAACTTTGCATTACTTTGAAGAAAGTAGTAACAGTATACATTTAAAAATATTACCGCATGCTTGGTCAACTCAGATCATTAAAATATCTTTAATAATAAAAGCATAATATGCTAATTAGGCCAGATTTCCTTTTGGACTACCTTCCTGATAAAGCCAGGGCTGCGAGGGAAGCCCAGGTAACGGGTGCCAGAGGGAAGCAGGTGCTAGGCAGCCAAGGGAAGGAAGGCCTATACTTGCACAGATTTATAGCCTATGTAGTAAAGAGGTAATATGCAAATTGACCATCACTCCAACACACAAGATGGCTGGGAGGGGAGAGCAGTTGTGGGTGATCAGGCCAGCAGGGGAGGGCAGTTGGGAGGGACCAGGCCTGCAGGGGAGTGCAGTTGGGGGGGGACCAGGCCAGCAGGGGAGGGCAGTAAGGGGAAATTGGGCCAGCAGGGGAGGGATGTTAGGGGTGACCACGCTGGCAAGGGAGGGCAGTTGGGGGCAACTGGGCCAGCAGGGGTGGGCAGTTGGGGGTGAACAGGCTGGCAGGGGAGGGCAGTTAGGGGCAATCGGGCTGGCAGGGGAGCAGTTAGGCGTTGATCAGGCTTCAGGGGAATGGTTAGGGGGTGATCAGGCTGGCAGGCAAAAGCAGTTAGGAGCAATCAGGCAGGCAGGCAGGCGTGAGGTTGGGAGCCAGCAGTCCTGGATTGTGAGAGAGGGGTCCCAGATTGGAGGGGATGCAGGCTGGGCTGAGGGACACACACAGGCCCACCCCCCACCCCCCGCCCATGCACGAATTTCATGCACCAGGCCTCTAGTATTAATGATATTAAAATATTTATATATATAAAAGACTAAGCAACTGTCCTACCATCCAACCGGCTGGTAGGTATGATGCACAATGACCACCAGGGGGCAGATGCTCAACGCAGTGCCGTGACTTGGCAGTGGTAGTTCTTGGGTGATGCACCCCAGAAACAGAGAAGAGGGAGCCTGATTCCTCTCAGGACCCCATGATTCCACCAGGCTGAGGGGCCCCACCTGCTGGAGGGATCCCACTTACTCACCAGATGCCCTTCGAGCTGTGGCCCTGCCCCAGGTGCAACAGGCCAGGGAGGGACCGCAGGAGGTTGGCTCCAGGTATGTCTGGCCTGTCTTGCCCAGTCCCATCCCCCCAACCACCTTCTTATTAATTTGCTTTCAATGTGCATAGATATGTGCAGCCGGGGGAAGGAAGGCCTACTCTTGCACAAATTTTGTGCATCGGGCCTCTAGTAATAGAATAGATTTCCTTTACCCTAAATTTCTCCCATTTGCCTCTTACATAATTCTGGGAAAATAATTATCTCTGATAGATAAATTTCGGCCAATTTTACTGTCTTATGCTTCAAAGGAAAAAGTCAGATTTAGAGAGTAAATTTTTGGAGGTTTATTTCATAAGTCCTGGTTTGTTAATTAACAGATTTATCTTGTAGTAAGTGATGGTGCTAATGAGTCTATATTTATATGGAATTTTTTCACTTCCAGTAAAATTACACTTTTAGCATGAGTCTACTGACTATTGATATTCATCCTGTTAATTGTCCCTATCTATAAATTACCCCAGTTATCTACTAGTATTATATTTATTTGAATTTTTTAGAACTCTTAATATATTGGAATACATTATTCATTTACTGCAGATCTTTCATCAATGTGGTATTTCTGATACTGATAACATTTGAAGATTTTATATAGTGGATCTATTGAACCTTTGTGTGTGTTTTTTAATAAATTAGAAAATCTTTCTACATTCCAAGATAGTATATGCCTGGATTTTATTCTATTTTATACTGATGGTTTCATCTTTTTAGAATTTAAATATTTTTATCTGTCTAGAATTTATATTTGTTTATATTTTATAAGGTTCAGTCCAAAGAATCTATTATTATGCTTTCATTTGTTGAATAACTCATCAAATACCCATTTATTTTTTAATTTCCTTTTTCATATTTTTTTTGCTACATATACTTGAGTTCATTTCAAAAATAAGGAGCTGAATACATCTCATTCATTTATATTTCGAATCTTAAATCACTATCCCATAATCCATTTAAATATTATAATATATTTTAATGACCACTATGTCACTTTTAGCTTTTCTAATATTTTTCTGATCCCTTTAAGTTTATTCTCTCAGGTAAAATAAGCTTATTGGGTGTGTGTTTTCAATTTTCTTGAAAAGTACAATTAGCTTTTGATTGAAATTGAGTTAAACCTGTAAATTTCTTTGTGTACAACTGAACACTTGAAATTTTTATAGAATTCAGACTTCTTTACCATTTTTTGTATATGGTTATCAAACATTTTTTAATAATGTTCTAAGGTATATTATTTTTTGTGGCTTTGTTAATAGTTTCTTTGTCATTACATCTACTGAAGTCATGCTGTTATATGGAGATGATAATGATTATAAACATGATGTATAGTATACCTTATTAATGAGCTAGATTATTAGTGGCAGGAGTATTCATGAGTAGTAAGTGTACTGGACTCTTGCACAGATTTCATGCACCAGGCCTCTAGTATGTAAATAAAGCTTAACATGGTTTAATGTCTGTTCAGGGTTTTTCTTACAATGAACTGTAAAACTGTCCATTAGCAAACTCTTTTTGTCACACAGTGATATTAAAATATCTTCATAACTACTAGCAGTTGAAATATTACCTATTAAACCAGAAATTTATTACTTCATGTATGTTCATTTATTCATGATGACTATTTAATACATTACTATTAAAACATACATTTCAAAAGCCTATTCTTTAAAGAAAGAGTAAAAATATTTGCCATGTAAAATAAGTATCATTTAATTTGCTGTAATTATTATATTATCTTACAGCTCATGGGGCATTCAGAATGGGACCACAAACGAGGGCCAAGAGGATCACAGGTAGGTTATTTTCTTTTCTGTTTCTTTTTTGCATTTTATTTCTTAACACTTTGAGCCATGAGATTTCTAAAACTCAAAAAAAAAAAAAAAAGAAGAAGAAATAGAGGAAGAGGCAAAATAATCATGCCATTTGTTTTTACTTAAGTTAGCTATAATTAAAATCTGGTTTCAAATCCCAAAAGCAGAGGCCAGTGTATTCCTTCTCAGAGCTTTCTGGTATCCCAAGTTGGCTGTGTTTTTATGAATGCAGATTTTATATGCATCTTGTCTCTGCCAAACACATTTTGATCAGCAACTCACTCTCCTGATTTTATTCACTTCCTTTGATAATTTTTCTATGTATTTCTTCTTTTCTCTATCTTCCTGTGTTTGGTTAAATATTTTGAAATATAATCAGACTAAACCCTGAACTAATTACAGATTTTGTCTGTAAATTAACTGTCTTCGTCTTAGGGAAATAGAAAGATGAAAGGACCTATTATTTTGAAAAGAAACAAATTCTAAACCTTTCTATATTACCAGACTGTTTTCATTGTCTTACTTGATGTCTTAGGCAAGGAGAAAAGCTTCCATGACGCATTTATGCTTTTTAATGACCTAATTAGACAATGTGGATTTGTTTTGCTTCCATAATTACTTTGCCTGACAGAATAAAGGCTGAGTTTTTAGCTTCAGAAAATTATCTCTCCTCCCAAGATATTTTGTGAAGAAATATAAAAATTATTTATTTCATAGCAGCCTGAGTTTATCTGATGATAAACATGCCAAATGAAAATGAAGTAGATGGGCCATGTTTACCGCTGCTGCTCACATTTTGCACTTGCCACTAAGAAATATGGTTAAAAGAGAGCTGAATGGGTGATACTGTCTCTGAAAGTTCCTTATGGAATGTGAGACTCTCCCGGTGTTTGACAGCACTGACCTGGACCTATGCAGTGATTAAGTTTGCATGGTTAACTATTTAATTTGGGTCCCTGGGAAAATAAAACCGAGTCAGTCAATTGTTTCCAGTTGTTCTTCTAATAGCTGTGGTTTTATTTTTGTTCATTATCAATTTGACTAGTAAATCCAGTTAAATTAGGATTACCCAGAAGAATTTATGCCTTGCTTTTTCCTACCTCTCACTTCTCCTTCTCCATTTTCTCTGGCAGCAACTCTCCCTCCATCCATATCATAATATTAGAGGCCCAATGCATGAATTCATCCACCAGTGGGGTCCCTCGGACTGGCCTGCAGGATTGGGCCAAAACCAGCTCTCTGTCATCCCCCGAGGGGTCTCAGATTGCGAGAGGGTGCAGGGCAAGCCCAGGGACACCACCGGTGCATGATCAGGGCCAGGGAGGGATGCGGGAGGTTGGCCAGCCAGGAAGGGGCCACAGGAGGGCTCCAGGTTGTGTCCGGACTGTCTCGCTCAGTCCTGATTGGCCAGACCCCAGCAACAAGCTAACCTACCAGTCGGAGTGTCTGCCCCCTGGTGGTCAGTACACATTCATGGCAACTGGTTGACCAGTCGACTGTCTGCCCTCTGGTGATCAGTGCACATCATAGCTAGCGGTTGAGCAGCCTTAGCATACCATTGGCATATTACACTTTGGTTGAACAGACGACCAGATGACTGGACACTTAGCATATTAGGCTTATATTATATAGGATTTTAAATCAGAATATACTGCAAAGTCATTAATGAAATGATGAAATTAATGTATGTTAAAAACTTTGTGATTCTAAAGCAATAAAAAGTAAAGATGAGCACAAGTAAGAAATGCCACCATGGTTTCTGGTTAATGCCATCAAAGACATTTTTATATTCAAACATGCCAAGTTACTTGCTTATGACATGTCCCTTCAAAGTAATGTAATGTTAAACTTGTTTAATATTTACTCTTATCATGACCTATTTGAATATAAGTTATCTTCAGGTTTGGATTGTCAATATTAATTGAAAAAAATTGTTATAAAAGTACAGTGTTGTGTTAACATTAAGCATAAAAACCCCAGAATGAAAGTTTTTAAAAATTCAGTGTATTGCTCATAGCTATAAAACTTCAGAATTCTACATACACTCACAAAATATGTTCATAAATAATGTTGATTATATTTAAAAGGTTGAAATGGTTCAAAACAGCAAAAGCACTTAGAACATTCTTGCATGAATTACTATTATCAGCACCAAGGTCTTTCTTAGACCTCTCAACTAGCTAAATAACTATTCCAAATGTAGTACACCTTTGCCTCACTTCAACTCAGAAAAAAAAAAAATTATCAAGGTAAAAAGCAAAACATGCACCAAAAAATAAAAACAATAACAGCTTCAACAAAAAAACTTTGGGGGGAGGGGTTTCAGATAAATAAATTAAGCATTGAGTAATAACTTCTTATCTAAGTGTAATTTTCTTTAGGGGGGAAATACATTGTATGTATGCTTTAGATGATTGATTTTTTTAATCTTGCTATATTTCCTTGGACTATAAGTCTAGTCAAAAGCCTTTCAGCAATTCCAAAGGAATTCCAGACAGACTGGACTTGAACACAGATCTCTTAATATTTTATTAATACCCCAAGGCCTTGCTCAAATTCCATCTCAGTTTAGTTTCAATGAAGACAGATTTTAAGCACTGACTACGTGTAGAGCACTATTGTAGATATAACTTTGAAAAAATTGAATGACAAGGTTACTGCTTTCTAGAAGCTCAAAAGTTATGGTTGGAAACAGAGCAATACTTAAACACAGTTGTTTGTGTGGGAGATAATACAATAATTAATAAATAATATGGCAAGAATAAACTTTTTTGCAGACTCACAACTGTAAACCTCCTTTTGCCCCACTCTCTATATAATTTGCATGTAATTCAGACTAGCAGATGTGATATTAAATATATAAGCAAACTGTGATAGGGGCATGATGTCTGATCATCAAGAAATACCTAGTAGAAAGCAGACAGCTGTTACAGATGTGAGAGGTTGGACTTCAAGACAAATTTTAACCTATTTTACATGATTCAAAAAACACCAATATGTGCCAGGCATTTTTTGAGCCTTGGAGGAGTTAAAAATGAACTAAACAACATTGGCCTTCAAAAGCATATAACTTTATCTAAAGTCAGCCTGACTTCAGAGGATAAAGGAAAAAAGAAGCTAGTATTGCCTGGCTTTTCCCCCAACATGCTTTCTAAATAAGAGATCGTGTCAGATTTGACCTAATCCTCCTAAATTATATCATATGTGCATTATCACAGAGGATACAAAGGTGTACCTTTCATATCAAATCTTTCTGATTTTAAAAAAATACATATATTGCTTCAAATAAAGTCTAACATTTATTTGCTTATGACTCTTTAGACTCAGCAAGAATTTAAATCCAAATGCATTTATTTATTCTCAATAATTTTCATGACATAATTTGTCAACTCACTCACATCTCTCAGACTGATTCTTCTTTAAAAAAAAAAAAAAGAATGTTCTTTCAAGTAGTAGATCATCCAAATTAGGGAAGATGCTAAAGGATAAATAAACTTCCAGCAGCATGCAGAACTCCTTCATCTGGCAGCATTCCCAGTAATACCAAATGAAGTCAGGGGAAGAAATTCTCAGAAGGCAATTAGTTGGATTTTTTTTTCTTTTAAATTCTTGAGGAAAAGTTTTCCAGTGGGAAGTTGAGAGAGGCAGTAGAAAATTTATCTCCTTTGAAAAGCTAAAAGTGCTGGGTCGGGGAGTGGGGGAGGTTCCACAGAGCCACTAATTTACTTATAACTTAGTTGAGAGTCTTTGTAGGAAAAAATTACTTCAAAGTGTGAATTTGTAAATTTCCTAGCATTTTAATGTACTAGGAACAAGCTGACCCTTATGTATCCATAGTTAGAGACTAGTAGGTTCTTTAGTCATTTAGTATTTTATTGATGACTTACTGACTTCCAGCCAGGCCTTATCAAATAGACTTAAGGCTTCTTATGGAAGAAACAGCTTTTTCATTGAAGTATTGCATGCACAATAGAAGAAGATAGCTGAACATTCTGGTGGGGAAAATGTTATTAGATACATTAGGCTGTCAGTATGCTTAAAAAACATGGCTTTCATTGTCTACCATGTACTGGAGTCTCCAAATAAAACTAGAAATAGAAGCACCTACCTAGTTAAGTTAGCTTTTGCAGCACTATTTTTAATCTCAAGGATGAATTTCAAAGGGAAGTTATACTTCAGTATCCTTTCTCCTTGGGTATTCAAGAGAAAGAGTCTGTCGATAACTAGTTCCTAAAGTTGATGAACCTAAGCATTTGCCTCTTAGTGGTCTAATTTGGTGACAGACCAGTTCTTTTCTGGGTTAAATAATTTGTTTCTGAGAAGACAATGTGAAGAGGAATTTAAATGCCTTCAGACTTACCTAGAATAACGCCATATACATTTATTAAAGTTAACTCCACTTAATACATTTAGAAATACAACCATCTGGATTTCCCAGAAATGTATTCCAAGGATTGTGAGTAGAATGGGAGTCCATCATTACATTTCCCAAATGCCCTGTGTTTTGCCAAAGAATAATTCATGCCCTAGATGCAGCTTTTTCCACAAACATAGTGCTTTTCACCAGGGTCCCCAAAGGTGTGGACGGAGTCGGTGAAGAAGGAATGACACAGAGGCAGCGTTCAGGTGATCATCATAGCCGGGTTCTCTTGTCAGGGTCTCCAGCCAAGTTCTAGCCAAGTTCTGTTCAGGATCTCCAGCTAGGTTCTCCAGCCGGGTTCTTCAGCCAGCTTCTGTCTAGGTTCTCCAGCCAAGTTCAGTCACCAGGTTCTAGTCAGGTTCTCTTGCTATGTTCTATCCAGGTTCTGTAGCCAGGTTCTGTCTCTAGGTTCTTCAGCCAGGTTCTCTCACTAGGTTCTGTCTCTAGGTTCTGTGGCCAGTTTCTGTCCAGGATCTTTTGCCATGTTCTCTCCAGCGAAGTTCTTCTGTCTCTAGGTTCTGTGTAGGTTCTGTGTGTAGGTTCTGTGTCTAGGTTCTGTATCTAGTTTCTGTAGGTTCTTTGTCTAGGTTCTGTGTCCTGTTGTCTTGTTACATCTGTATTTATACCAGTTGATTCCAATCCTATCAATCTCTATTCCAAAGGTTAGGGCGTTTCTTATCTCCATTCCAGGGAGTAAAGATTATGTAGCTTAAGGATTATTGTTCGTAGTTAAAGTGATTAATTACCCACCTGGCACTTAGTTAAGGGGTTTTATTCCCTCCCTAACTTCAGGGGAAAATCCCTACCTGGGGAAACAACCTTTCTCAGAGAGGTGACCTTGGTTAAAACACACAGTGCCAAGAAGGTGAGCAAACATATTAAGAACAGTATGCCATATATGCCAGGTCCCTTGAAACAGCAAGGATGGACCGGCTCCCAGCATTGCACTTCCTTCTCCTTTTTCACTTTTTCATATATAAACCTAACAATTGTTACTGCTAGTTTAGAAATTGTTGCAATAATAATTTTATTTTTTGGTGACTCTCCAAGGAAAGTTTGTCTTTCTTTCTTTCCTTCTTTTTTTTTTTTTTTTTTTTTTGGTTGTTGTGTTGTGAAATGTGGTTGAATTTTGTTTGTATGGGCAGGGATCACACACCAAATATATATCTGGGTTCTACACATCTCAGGAGAGGCCTTTTAATCTCATACAATAGTGCAGGAAAGGAAGGACCTGGTAGTTTAATACTTATTGAAAGACCCTCTTGTCTTAGGGACTATGGACATCATCCACATGATATGTGATATACCTTGTGTTTGTTTTTGTTAAAACCCAAACTTCTGCTACGTTATATGAAGTAAATTTAAAAAATTGCATACCAATTTTGTTCATTCAATTCTCCTCTCGGTATTTTTTTTTATATATTTTATTGATTTTCTGCAGAGAGGAAGGGAGAGAGATAGAGCGTTAGAAACATCGATGAGAGAGAAACATCGATCAGCTGCCTCCTGCACATCTCCCAATGGGGATGTGCCCGCAACCCAGGTACATGCCCTTGACCGGAATCGAACCCGGGACTTTTCAGTCCGCAGGCAGACGCTCCATCCACTGAGCCAAACCGGTTTCGGCTAAGTATTTTTAATTTAACCCATTAAGCAGATTATTTACTATCCACCTCTCATTCTCTGAAATTGTTTTGAATCTAGCTGTAGTTTAGTGTTATGTCTTTAATTTGCATTGACAAAATTTACATGACACAGTCTTGGAAAACTTGTCCTGGTGAGAATATTTTTGAAAATGTTCACAGCATCCACAATGTCAGGAGATGCAGGTACATTTTTCTTTGCCTTTGTCCTCAGAGATGAGAAAATGGTGTTTCTCGTTAACAACCGAACCCAGGGGTTTATTACCTTTCAAGCATCCCGGTCTCTCCCCAGTAGATGCCAGCAGCAAACTCCCCATCCTGCAGTTGTTATAATGAGTAATATCTGCAGACATTATCAAGTGTACCCAGGAGAAAAAAAATTGCTTCTGGTTGAGAACTACTGAGAGTAGAGCATACTGTCTTTGCCATTCACATAGGAGATAATAAGTAAATATTTACTGATTAATTTGACACTTCATATGCAAAAAATGCTTCTCCAAGCATTTATGCTTTCACGCTTTTAGGTGCCATCTTTACATCTACCAAACAGTAATTTTAAAGAGCATATTCATTTCATTGTGAGGTAGTTTACTCACGGTAGAATCATGTCCTAGACAACTAGGAGGAAAAAATGCACTCTTTCCACACTCTAAGCATTCAAGTGATTCAGAGGAGCAGCCTAAGAGAGAACGTGGCTCTGCCAGGCAGTGGTTGCACAGAACACGTGATTCAAGTGAACTAATGCATGACCTTGAATAAGTCACTCTTTATTAAAGGCTCTGGTCCCTCTAAAATGGCATCAATGAACTGGAATCAAACAAGTCCACAGAAATAAACGCAGGAGTTGCCACTAGCATTTATGCACCCCCTTGTTTATAGATTAGTAAACATGTTTAATACTTATTGGATGACCTTTTCTTGGGGACTGTGGATATCGTTTCTATGACACACACACTGCCTATGCTTGCTTTTGCCAAGTCAGAACTTTCTGGTATGTTATATGAAACAAAATGAAGAAGTGAAATAAGCATTATAGATGGCCAGTATTTATCTGCAGGAGCAGTAAATAGCTTAAGAAATAGTCATATTTACTAAGTGCACAGAAGCATACTCTGAAAAAAATAAAAATAATTCTAGCACTGTAAGCAACAAGTTGTTTCTGACCACTTTTGCATTTTCATCTTTAATTATATTTTAATATATTTTGATGTAAACATTAAGAAACTTAATGCAAGTATTTTGCATTTAAAGCATGTTGCATTTAAGTTCCTATAAAATACAGACATTCTGGAAACTAATCTTGCAGCTCTAAAGTTTTGCTTTCCACTTGCTAGAATAACAGGAGAAAGATATGCTAACTTGCAACTTTCACTTTATCTTTGAATTGCAATACCTGACAAAAGGAAATAATTTTTACTGTGTGCTGGGTGATTTTATGCACTTTGGCATACAGTAAGATCTTGTTCATTAATTATAAAACCACTAGAGGCCCAGTGCACAAAATTCGTGCATGGGTAGGGTCCCTAGTGTCTGCCAGCTGCCAGCCGGGGCCTTCCTTAATTCCGTGCCACCCTGTGGTGGTCAGCACACGTCATAGCGAGCAATAGAACTCCCAGTCAGTGAGACTCCCAAGGGGACACTTTGCTCATTAGGCTTTTATATATATAGATAATCTAAAAAGAAAGTTTGGGAGTAGATTTAAAAGTTTTTATTCTACTTATAGATAAAACTTATGAAAAAGGATTGTACTGAATGTTATGATTTTCATAAGAGACAAAAATCTAAGACTAGGCTATACTGATTAGAACAACTTACCTGATAGAGTGGTAGGTGAAGGTCAAGTGAGGTGAAAAAGGTCCCATGACAGTTAGAAGGCCAGTTAACTAGAAGGTGTAAATTAAGGTAATGGAAATAGGAGCTGGTTGATCTGTTAAGGTAAATATGGACATCTGTTTTGATATACTAATAAAAAAGCACCAAGATGCAGGTTTTTGGTACCTTCTTAGTGCAACTCAGAAATCTGGAGGTAGTGAATATATTTTTTTAATTTCTTAGTATTATATTCAGGATATATGTAAAATATGCATTTCTAATATGTAACAGTCTTATTTATGATATAGGGATTTTTCTTTACTTTCATTCTATAAGACAGACTAAAAGGTTATTTAATGGCATCCCCCACTTGATTTTATATTATTATCATCAAAGCTACTGATTTTTTACAAAGTTTTACATTAGAGAATGAAGATTGCTTATCAGTTCCATTTTCAGCATTAAATGGCTGTCCCATTGTGCGTAGAATGTAGCCCTTGTGGGAAAATTAGTAAAGGAACTGGTGCTGATAATTACAAAGCAAAATCCTGGACAACATTAGAGATATGCGTGAACTGAAATGATCTCAAAAGTCACAAAGATGAAGCTTCTTGTCAGGTTTGATTTTCCAGATCATAAAGCGTATTTCTGTTTTTGTTTTGTTTTGCTTTTGTGCATGTGGTGACGCCTGATGTAATGACCAATTTCTGGAAAATTCTGAGTGTTACAAGTTAAAGCTTGCTCTTATTGGAAGTCTGCAAGTTATCAAACTTGAATCAAAATAGTTTGCTTACTGAATCCTGTGGCCCCATGGTTAAATACTTCTGGGTGACAGTTCATACTTGGATCTCTACGACTCTTTCCATTTCAGAATTTTGTAACTATGTACTTTTCAAATCATTTTAACTCCAAGTCCACAGAAAGTTGTTTAGACAGTGATATACACTTAAAAGATCAATTTTAAAAGTTTTGGAGGAAAAAAACCATCTCAGAAGGCAATTGTGGATGAGACAAACATGGAGCAGAAATTTCAAAAGTAAACCAACCTGATCACTCAGGAAGATAAAGAAGTGCAAACAGATGTAAAAGCTCTAGTTCTCACAGGATGGGGAGCAGGGGAATGAAAAGAAGTTATCTGTCAAAGATAATACAGAAGAGACCTCAGGGGGAAAGGATTAGTAAATAGAGAAGATGACTTCATGAAGCAAGATAAAGACCTTCAGGGCCATGTTGAGAAAGTTAGAAACATACTTAAAAGCCCTTTGATTCTGAGCATTGTGATTTGGTGATGTGTTATGTCGTAAACCCAGTTTTACTGCTCATTACCCCTAGTCATGATTAGGGTGACACTTTGCCATAACTTATTGACAATTCTCTCATACTTCAAAAATGTGACCATATGATGTATGCATGGTCATTGTATTTTTGGTCTTTATGATTTTTGAAAAATATTCTAGTGCACCAAGTAAGTTTGTGAAAGCTAATCGCAGGACATTTTGGTTTTCTTCTGACTTTAACTAAGTTTTGCTAAATAGCATAATTCCAGTAGTTGGTTTTATTTTAGGCTGAGGGTGGCAACCCAGCACAGAGTGGATTTTTAATAGATATTTGTAAAATTCGTGAAAACATGTTAGAATTTATAAATTTGGAGTTTAATTTATTCAAGTAAGTTTTGAAGAACCAGTGTGTCTTGGGAAAGTTTCTATTAATCAATATAGAAACATAGAAACCTTCTAGGACTTAGTGAAGTGACTTCTAAAGTATAAATAATATAGGCAAGCTTCTTTTGTTTTATTTATGCTATTTCTCTGCATTTGAGCTTTCTATTTTTAAGTATACAGGTAAAGTGAGAGCTCCTCGTTTTAATATCTATAATGCCATATTTCAGGATGAACTCTAAAATGATGTTAGGGTATGAGGAAAACTTTTCATGTTGATATGAATTAAGAAGAAGGTAGAATTTAAACATATAGTTGCCCATATAAGAACATGTGTTCCTCTCATTCTCAAGGCCACTGTGACTCCTCCCTCCCTCTGTTCCCTTGCCCTCATGACAAGGGCCTCTTAAGCACAGGAGTGATGGTGTCTCACGCAGAACAGGGATGTGAAATTTATATAAGGACTTTAATAGAAACCTATGACACATGATGAGACCAGGCTTTTCACTATTTTTTGCCATTTATTTGGCTTAAAACCAATGGAACAAACTGAACTTGGCATTACTATTTCTGTTCAAAAAAAAGAAAAATATATAATTTTACCATTTCTTATGTTTGGGTCTTGGCACTGTGGCTTTTGTTTATGGAAAAAGACAGGAGAGGAAAATGCATTATTTTAACTTCACAAGATAAATAATTATACTAAACTGAAATATCCTCAAAAAGCATCTTTTCTTTTTCTTTCTTATTATAATACAGATAGCTACTTAGTGCAAGCTTGAAATAAGAAGTAATAGTAATATCTTCTTTAATGTTATATGTTTAAATGCATCACTAAGATTACATTGTATATATATCCATTAGACTTGAATTTGTTTCTGTGCCTATGCATGAATAAAGGGAAGCTTTCATTTTATTATGGATGTTACTATTTCCTCCTGAAAAATTCTTATAGCAAGGGGGGAAAAAGCATTTAGATTTACTTTCAGCAAAACATCAGGTCACACTTATTGTTAAGCCCTCTTATAAGGGCTTTCTGGACATTATAAACTACTTTAAAATGTTAACTATTCTTACCTAGAGTGACTTTCTACAAATACTAAGGAATAATAGGAATATAATTAATGTATCTGACTTCCAATTGTTTAAATAATATTTTATTTTTATCATTTTGTGCACTGGTGGTCATGAAAAAAATTTTTTAAATATGTTTTATTGATTTTTTACAGAGAGGGAGAGGGATAGAAAGTTAGAAACATCAATGAGAGAGAAACACTGATCAACCACCTCCTACATGCCCCCCACTGGGGATGTGCCCGCAACCAAGGTACATGCCCTTGACCAGAATCGAACCCAGGACCCTTGAGTCCGCAGGCCAACGCTCTATCCACTGAGCCAAACCAGTTCTGGCGGTCATGAAAATTTTAATTGGTAGATGCAGTATAGGAAGTTTTTTCTCAGAATGAAAACAGTGTATTATACATATTATGTGCATAGCTGAACTTAAGAGATGTTATGTTACATTAAGTACAAAAACGTTTAAACCTTTCTCTCTTTTTTTGCGTTATAGAATATTTCAAACATGCAGCAAAGTTGAGTGAACAGTGTATAAAAACCATATTCTCCCCACGTAAACTTAATAAATATTCACATTACACTATGCTTGATTCAAACTTTTTATTAATTGATAGATGATTACTTAGAAATATTCTTATTAAACTTTTTCACAATGTATACCTTTTTCTTATTAGAAATGTGCTTAGTTCAATTTATTTCATGGTATTTGATGATGTGGGAATTTTCAAAATATGTAAATATTTTATAGAATATGGAAAAGAACTAGAGAATATGAAAAAAAAATTTTCAGGGATGCAAGCAAGATGTTTGTTTGTTTTTAAAGCAGAGCACATTGATAGATATGTACTCATGTAATATCTACTTTAAAACCATCTGCAACAAGCTAGTGTATGACTACTATACTAACAATTAAGTATCTCAAGATGAGTCAACATAAATACATGAGTATAGTTAGAAGCATGCCCTCTAATAAAAATAAAATTCTTAATATCAAGATATTAAGAAAATAATATAAGAAATTTTATTAACATTAAATATTCTATTCCAAAAAGATTAGCGATTAGCTGTGGTAACCAGATTTAAAATATTTTGAAATCATGTGTTATAAATGGTAGCCAGATCACCTTCTTAAAATCAGCTTCACATAAGGAAACTATAAAAGTGGAAACTAATATTATCATCCATTGCCCCAATGTTGCCTAAAAGTGTTATTTTCAATACATTTAAATATTTAATGGTTATTTTAAAGCTTAAAAGATTAAGATGTTCTATGTATTTTTATTTTAAAAGTTTATTTGATCATTTATGTGGGAGTTAAGTTTACAGATAGTGTATTCATCTCTTCTTTCATAACCTTATTCTCACTCATCTATAAATATAAAAGGCTAGTATCCAAAGTGTTCCCGCTGGAGTTCGGGGAGACCAGTAGTTCTATCACTCACTATGACATGTGCTGACTACCAGGGGGTGGTGCAGAATGGAGAAAGGCCCCAGCTGGCAGACAGCAGCCAAAGAAGGGAGGCCCAGCCAGCAGCCAGAAGGACCCAATTGGCCCTGATCACCAGCTAGGCCTAGGGACCCTACCCGTGCACGGATTTTGTGCACCAGGCCTCTAGCTCATTTATAAATTATAGAAGCTTTCATTTGGTTATTGATATTGGTCACTTATTAGTAAGAATGAAGCATGAGAATAATATTTTATGAAGGAGTAGAGCAAAGAAACCAAGGTACTGAGTACTAGAGTTGAAAGATGGGGAAAAGTCTTGAGAATTGATGCTGAATTCTCTTCTCCCCACTTCTGACACCAGGACAATATTTTATTCTACTCCAAGGACAGTCATTCATATTGTAATCTGCATGGAGGATGCCTCCTAGATGGGGCAGCGTGCAAAATGCACAGCTGCATACATTGCCCTGTTAGCCCATTTTAAAAATTTTTATTAAATGTACAATTTTATAATACATCATCTGTATATTGCATTGTGTGTTTAATTCCCAAAGTCACATCTTCTGTCACCATATATTTGACCTCTTTATTTATCCTTTACTACCCTCCTCCAACCTCCCTTTACCTCTGTAACCACCATACTGTTGTCTGTGTCTATGAGGTTTTGTCTGTTTCTCTTGTTCATTCATTTATTGCTTTCAATTTTATATCTAACTTATGAGTGAAATCATATGGCTCTTGACTTTTACTATCTGACTTATTTCACTTAGCATGGTATTTAGCACTTTAAATCTACACTCATAACAATATGCTTATTCTAAAACCTAAACTTGAATGTGTCACAGATTAACTCTCAGGGAAATGACACAAAGTCTTTATTTTCTGGCTCCTAGCTTTCTACTAACATCATCCCCCTCTCTCCAAAATACATTAACTTTTCTATACCTTGGAGGACCTCTTGTTATTTTACTCTTCTGTGTTTCTACAAGAGTGTTTTCTCTGCCTATAACAAATACCTTTTTCTCTTATTATCTTCTTAAATTCTTCTTCGATACAGTTAAAACATTGAGTACCAACTGTATTTAAGCATGAACTATGTTCTCATAACCCCCCTTTTTTTTTTATCCATTGTGCATTTTTCATAAAACTTAGAATAGCATGTAAAATTTCTCTCACGACTAAAGCTTGTTATATTCAGGAACTGTGTCTTGTTTGACTCTGAGTAACTGTCACTCAGAAGTTGTTCAAGAAACAATGAATCAGTGAATGAGTGAACGGGGGCAAACAGTGTGAAATCTGAGCACAGAGAACTTTGATTTAACCTACTTCACAATTTGGTTATGGTGTGGTCTTGCTTTAATTTGAGGATACCTGGAGTTCCAGTAACCATTCTGGAAAGCACACTTTGAAGAAATGAAAACTGTTGTAACAAAGTCTGAACTTTAAAAAATATCTTATTACTGATTATAAATGGTAACAATATTTAGCAAATTTTAGAGCTACTACTGGTAAAAGATCTGAATAACCTTTTTGTTCTAAAATGATTATCAACAGGAGTTATATTAATAAAGGAAAGCTGATAAACAGTTAAAAGCAAGAAACCCAGAAACTAACAGAAATCAAGTTTATGATCAACTTGTTCGGCCCTAGCAGGTTTGGATCAGTGGATAGAGCATCGGCCTGCAGACTAAAAGGTCCCAGGTTCAATTCTGGCCAAGGGCACATGCCCGGGTTGCGGGTTCGATTTCCCCTGCCTTAGGGGGTGTGCATGAGGCAGCCAATCAATAATTCTCTCTCATCATTGATGTTTCTATTTCTCGATCTCTCTCTCTTCCTCTCTGAAATCAATGAAAAAAAATATATTTTGAAAAAAAGAAAAACAGAATATGGTTCCTCAAAAGTTAAAAAATAAAAATGAAAATTACTTTGAAAAAATACTTGCTCAGATTATATCTCAAATGTTTTTAGGTAAGTTTTCATGTTAATTTTTAACAAAAGTATGACCTGGGACAGAAAAACACACACACACCCCTTTGCAGAAAATATTTTAGAATTACTTTTAAGGTCCTACTAAACTATCTTAAAATGTTATGTAAAATATTTTATTTGTGTAGAAATCTTCACTAAACTTTCAAGTAGAAACCCAATCTTGTCACCCAAAAGTAAAAGATTGAAATGCATGAACCTTTATAACCTTTATCTAGTACTGAATCTACGTTTCTTTAAAGACTGACAGTGTTCTTCCTTCTGCATTTTTCTCCTACTTTCCTTCTGTGTTGATTGCATACTTAGGGTTTTTAAGGTGTTTAATGCTAAAATTTATGGGAGAACAGAAAAATATATAACATCCTGATACCATAGCAGGGAGTAATAAATATCTGTTGAAAGAATAACAACTTCAGCAGACAAGTCATTTATTTTTAAGATATGCAAGTAATTTTAGTGCTTCGGAAAAGACTTTTCACCACCATGGCCACTGAACTCCAATTCTGCAGTTCAAGCATGTGTTACATGCTTTAGTTGGAAGTTAACTTTGTGAAATGTATGAAGTAAAAACTCAGCCATGAGAAAAGACGGAATACTGCCATTGTGACAACATGAATAGACCTTGAGGATATTATGCTAAGTGAAATAAGCCAGTCAGACAAAGCTAAGAACCATATGATTTCACTCATGTGGGATATAAAACTGAAACTTGTGGACACAAACAGCAGTGCAGTGGTCGACAGAGGGAAGGGGGTTGGGAGGTGGGGGGTAGAGGGGACGTAATATATGGTGACTTTGGGTGGGGGGCACACAGTGCAATATACAGATCTTGTAGCATAGAAATTTACACCTGAAACATAAGTTCCTATTAACCAATGTCACCCCAAGCAATGTAATTACATATTAACTCATAAATGTTAATATGGAATATCTTCCCCCCATATTGTCTTGATTGATAATAATCCATCCTTACCAATCAAGATGGTGATCCTACATCTATAATCATATAAATCTTTCCAAAAGATTGGTTTTGGTTCATCTTGAACTATATGGTTAACTGGAGACTTTTGTGCTTTTTCCTTTTTTTGTTGACTTTGATGGCAATTTTTCCATATTTAATAAGTAATTTTTTCTTGCTTCTTGTAACAAAAAGATAAAAGATTTTAAATAAAATATTAAAAACATATTGAGTTAAACCACAGGAGAAAAAAAATAACAGTCATTGAATATGTATTTTTTGCCAGATATTGTGTTATGTACTTTTCACATAATTTATTCTAATCTATAAAACAATTCTGGAAGGTCAATAATTATTTATTTAGCTAAAGTTTTTGAGTACCTCCTGTGTGTGGTGTACAGTGCTAGTGGCAAGGCAGGTCTATGGAAAACAGGACAAATTTTGCCCCTGAAATCTCATATTCTAGAATTCTGGATAGCATTTCACATTTACAACTGAAGAGATAGACTTAAACAGTTTATGCGACTTGCCAAAGGTCACAGAGCTAGAAAGAGATAAGATTGTGTTCAAACCCATGTGTCTGATGCTTAGTCCTGCTTTTGAGTCTACTATGACATATATGCTCTACCAATTATGTTTATATCTGTTTTATCATGAGGGCATCAAAATACTTTATCAGATAAGGTAGCAATTCAGTTTTTATGCTAACTGCCATCATTTAAAATAGATAAGCTTATTTTTATTTAATGAATTGTGCAGCCTTAATTTTAATTAGTAACATAAGCCCTAGTGATGAAGGTTATAAATTCAGAGTCTCAGAAATCTAAATAACTGCAAGGTCAGTCTTTGAGTCGTGGGTTTTTCAAACAGTCTTGTAAATGTGCAGGAAATAAACATTTCAGAATTACTTTTCTGACAAAAAAAAAAATGGTGGTTTCAGCCAACAGAAATATATGACTTTTTTCCTACTGCCAAGCCTGCCTTGCATAAATTAGATTTATTATGTACAGTGCATGAAGACGTTCTATTTCAAATCTGAGTAGTTCTCTAACCTTTCCACTTTACCACGTATGCAACAGGAATGTTAAGGGGGATAGTTTATTTATGATGGGGTAGAAATTACCTCTGAATATGAACTTTGGAAGACCTCTAAAAGTGCTACAACCTCCGATTTAACCAGCAGCAGCTCATGGAGGTAAAACATACTCCTCCTCGTCTTCTTAAAGCTGCACATCTGTCAGAGCAAAAGGTTATAATTAAGTTTCCTTGGAATTTCATGGAGCTACAAATTGTAGAGTATAGTTCAGCAGGATTCCACACTCACTGAAATGAAAGACAGGTTGTGGTGGTAAAGGGAGTGATCTTTGAAGTTATAAAGAGCCCAACTCCACCATTAAACATATGTCATTTTAATGAGATATTTAATCTTTGGAAGTCATAGTTTTCTCATCTGGAAAATGAGTTAAAATTTACTTTGTAGGCTTGCTCTGTGGATACAATAAATTGTAAAGCATCAGGTCAAAAAGGGCATCTGGAAAAGAGTAATGATAGTAACTCTCATTGAAATGATAGCATGAAGCCATCTCATCCTCATCACCATCATCATCATCTACCTCCACCACCATCTCTATCTGATGCTATTCAAGCACTATGTATGGGGTGAAGGACTTAGCCCTTCTCTCCCATCTGATCCTGCAGAACACATACTATTCATCTTCCCTTGGCCACTGAGAACCAACTGACAAGGCCCTCTTGTCAATATGTCCCTAATTATCAATTGGTAGCATTTTCTTTTCTTGTCTTTCTTTTCCAAAGCCAGCGTGAGATCTCACAATCATATTGGGGCAAAGAGGATTATGCTTATCATTACACAGAATTATTTAATGTAGGAGAAATGGCATTATAACTGAGCTCCCAAATGGAGATACATTTGTCCAAGTTTCTGTGTTATTTATTGCTTTATTTACTGAGGTACATCTGATTGCATAGGTAAGATCAATTATTTGCTTTTGAATGCCTACTTCTTAAGTAATTTATGCGGATGAATATAATGTCATCCATAAAGTATTTTTCAGATATTTTTCATGGGAATACTAATTTTTACAACCTATGTTTTATAAAACAAAAAGAATAAACTAAAATGGATAAAAGACTTAAATGTAAGTCATGAAACCAAAAAAATCCTTGAAGAAAACATAGGCAGCAAAATCTCAGTCAACTCTCGTAGCAATATGTTTGCCAGTTTATCTCCTAGCAGTGGTCGGCAAACTCATTAGTCAACAGAGCCAAATATCAAGAGTACAACGATTGAAATTTCTTTTGAGAGCCAAATTTTTTAAACTTAAACTATATAGGTAGGTACATTGTTAGTAACTTAATTAGGGTACTCCTAAGGCTTAGGAAGAACTACACTCAAGGGGCCAAAGAGCCGCATGTGGCTCACGAGCCGAGCTGCAGTTTGCTGACCACGGCCCTAAGGCAAGGGAAACTAAGGAGAAAATAAGCAAATGGGACTACATCAAAATAAAAAGCTTCTGCACTGCAAAAGAAACCATCAACAAAATGAAAAGGGAGCCCACTATATGGGAGAACATATTTGCCAATGATACATATGATAAGATGTTAATATCCAAAACATAGAAGGAACTCATACAACTTAACAAAAGGAAGATAAAACATCCAATTTTAAAAAATAGGCAAAGAACCCAAATAGGTACTTCTCCAAAGTGAACATACAGCTGGCCAAGAGACATAGGAAAAAATGCTCAAAGTCACTAATCACCAGAGAGTTACAAACTAGAACGACAATGAGGTATCACCTCACACCTGTCATATTCACCAGGCAACCTCAGAAATCACCTTGTGCTGTCTGTCTACTAGTAATAATTCGGCCTGATAGATGGGGAGTGTTTGGGAATCCTTAATACATAGATAATTTAATAACATATATAATTAATTAATACATATTTTAATAATATATAATATATAATTCAATAACATATACTATATAATTAAATATATAGTTTAATAATAACATCTAATTTAATATATAACACATTAATCTCTCATATTGTGTAAGGGACCTACAGACTTCCAACATTGTGACAACAATTCTTTTTCTACTTCGTTCTGAATAATAAAATGTCACAAGATCCTGTTAAATTGAGCTGCTTATACAGTTTTTACTGAGAGGCTGTTTCTTTTACCCTCCTATCTTTTTTAGGCTGAGACTATTTGATTTGACCTAACTAATAAACTCAAATAACAAATTATAATCTGACAATTCTACTATTTTTATACAATTGATGATTGAAGAGGTTTTTTAATAGACAATGAAACTCAAATGAATAAAAACGTAGAAATTA
Organism: Myotis daubentonii; assembly: GCF_963259705.1. Lineage (NCBI taxonomy): Eukaryota > Metazoa > Chordata > Mammalia > Chiroptera > Vespertilionidae > Myotis > Myotis daubentonii. The sequence continues at coordinate 31,678,605 of NC_081841.1, forward strand.
GCTAAAATTTGTATATATTCACAAATTAAAGTTTTCATACTGAAAAACTATTGCCACATCTTAATTTGAACTTATTACACCACACTTATCCATACAATTAATGTTACTGAGAAAATTCTTAAATTTCAGTCTTTAAAAGTTTTCTAAATGTAGTTTTGGAGTAAAATATTACCTTATCATTCTGAAGTTAGGAATTTGAGGCCAAATTTTTTTTTCAGGTATTATTGAATTGTGAGTACTCTTTCATATGTTATCATTTTAACATCTACTGAATGTTTGATTAACAGGAAATAGACATAAAATTGACTAAAATAAAGACATGAACATCCTGAAATAAAGACAGCACTATATACAAACTAATTAAAAACAGGGAAGAGTAGTTTGGCAGATACATGAAGATATCTGGAAAACAGGAAATAAGGATTGCCTTAGTCTTGCATAATGTGAAAGGACTGAATCCTCTACCAGCAATAAACAGACCAGAGGAACTGACTCGCAGCATTAGCAGTCATTTACAGTGGAAATGAGATTAGACAGTCTTCATTTTTGGTATGCTCAATTTGTGGAAATCCACAAAAACATAATTTATCAAGTAGAAAACAATTTTCTTGCCAGTTACCTGAAGAGATTGATAATGAAAATATTATATATCCTTCTTTAGTTATGTGTGACTATAGGACAGATGGACTTTCTCATTTTTCCAATGGAGTATGTCTCCTTGTTAGAGGATTCGGCAACACAGCAAGAATAACATGCAATTATACAAAGGAGTAAAAGAAAAGAGTAAGTTGATAAAAATTGAATGAATGTATACTTTCTAATTTCTAGTTTTGGATTTCAGAGTCACACCAAAGTTTACAATTAGTTTTTTTTTGTAATTTTTGTTAGGCTTATCTTTTACATTAATACTGTAGCACACATCTACACAGTATTTTCCTGTAAGTGTTCATTCAGAAAACAATATTTGAATGTCTACCTTGTGTTAAGTGCTATTAAAAATAAGATTAGTAAGTATAATTCTTGTATACCTGAAAAAACACACAACATATTATTTATTAAACCATTCATTCAACATTGTGTGCCTTTTGCCAGGCAGACACTGTGCTAAGTACTAGAAATTGGATCACAAAAAACAAAACTACCCTGGTCTTAGTCTACTAGATGAAACATACAGTGAATTTGGTTGGCACTGTGTTGGCAGCATGCTCTGCGAATGATAGGAGTCTATCAGAAAGGTATATAAATATACTAGATAGGAAATGCCTCTTGAAAGTTGATTAGGAATTAATCAAGGGAAGAGGTGTGGAGGACTTTCCAGGTAAAGGTACTGTGTATAAAAGCCTAGCAGAATCTTAATTCAGGAAAAGAAAAATATACTCATGTCCTTCTCAAGGCAGACAACCAAAAAGCCCCATGTAGTCAATGTCTGCATGATGCATAGTGTTTTTTCTCATCAGGGATTGCGTTCATGTGCTAGGGCTGCCATTACAAAGTAGCACTAATGGGTGGCTTAAACATAATAAATATATTGTTTCACAGATCTGGAAGGAAGACGTCCAAGATCAAGGTGTCTACAGGGTTGGTTCCTTATGAGGACTGTGAGAGAGAATTTGTTCCAGCCTTTTTACCTAATTTCTGGCAGTGTGCTGACAATGTTTATTCCTCCTTTGCTTATAGAAGCATTCCCCCCCCACCCCGTCTCCCTACTCCTACCCCCTACCTCTGGCTTCATCTTCACATGGCTTTCTCCCTGTGTGTATGCTGTCTTCAAATTTCCCCTTTTTATAAGGACATTAATTATATTGTATTATGGCTATCCTAAATACCTGATCTCCAATAATACCACATAATGGGGTACTGGAGTTAGTACTTTAACAAAGGGATTTGGGGGAAACACAATTTAACCCATAACAGGGAGTTATGTGAAGACTTTTCTTTATCAAATTTGGATGTGGCTCCTATTGATCCAGAGATCTCTAAATGTAAACACAGGTTATCGGTCTTCCCATCCTCCCATAGCTAATATGTATACAGGTACACACACACTCACACACCATTGGAAACGGAGAGGATCAGCACATTTGAAAAGGAAAGGGAGTCACACAGCATGATTAAACTGAAGCAAATCCAAAATCATCCTGGGAAGCAATTTTAAGGTCTCTTATTCCTGGAGAGAAATACATTGTTATTAGACCCTGGTTCTGCTTCCTGGGAGAAGACCCTGTCCACTGTTCTCTGGTTCCCTAGCTCCAACCTCAGAGGTTCCCCCTGGTCTGACTATTCTCCCAGACCCACTGTAGAGTGGGTATTGGGAAGTATGCCCTCCTCAGGGGATGAGTGCCTTTACGTGATCACTTCCTACCTGTAGAGCTTTGGGGGTTGAAGGATTGTATCAGGCACTGAAAAATGTTTCTGTGTTGTTGTGTGTGTTTTTTTGGTAGAATAACCCTCTCAAAAAACAAAGCTCCTTGTTTTAAATCCATCCCATTCATATGCTAATAACTACACCTACAGTCGTTGTTGTTCTAAGATGAATAATAATGCATCTTAGATTTACGCTATTCTTTAGGCCTATGCTTCTCACTCCTAATTTGGTTATTGGTAATATGACACTATCAGGCTTTGTTGAGAAAACCTGAGAGATTTTCCATGAGAAAAGGATCCTAGGACTCTTTTCCCTGCATTTCTTTATCCCACTGAAAGGATATTTTGAGTATTGCACCTTAATTTGATTTTGCTCTAAGACATCTCAATCCATTCAGAGGTTTTAACAGTGGGTGTGATCCTTTCTTGAATAATCCTTATGAAGTCTAAGTTGTCAGAGGCGTTTAGAGCTCAGTGCCTTCTCAGTTTATTCTTTTGCCATTTGAGAATGGAAGCAGTGGCCTCTTCCCTGTCCTTGTCACTTTCTATTCTCTTTTCTTCTTCTCCGCAGGTCATGTGTTTCTTGTCTGTCCTACCTTGTCCAATGCTACAGCTCACAGTAACCTACACCTGCTACTCACATCCTGCTTTCCAATCTCTCTGCTAGAGCTACAAATTCATTAGGTCCATCATCTAATTTCACCAATACTGGAGACAACAGTGTTTCCATATGTTCATTCTGTGTGTCACATGGACCACCATTTTTTCAGCCTCTAAGGGCAGGCTCTGCACCATCTACCACCAAGTTCCCAACCCATCGCCTCATATATTAGGGGATTCTTACAGCAACATCCCACTTTTATGTGCCAGTTTCTGAATAGTTTTTTTATTATGCAGTTGGCAGTATATACGATGATTCAGAGTTGCACCTTGAGTAATGCTTTGTTAAAAATCAAAGGCTCTCAGACTTAATTTATAGTTCAGAGAAAGCAACTGAAGAGCCAAGTAGAAATGGGGTGGGCAAAGGCCTCTGACAGGAAGAAGAGCACCTACTGAAAAGGAAGTTTATCCATTCACAGAAGAAACTGCAAAAGCTTGAAGAAACCACGATTTGGGGCCAAGAAATGAGACCATGCATATTAGATAAAAAATTGTAAATATAAAAATGAAACATAACTAATTAAAATTACATAGTTGGCGCTATAGATGTCTCTATTCGAACAAATTAAACTCACTGCACCATGTTGCATTTATCACATAATAAGCCTTCCCCTGGGGATGTCTATGCCAGTTTCAGTGAGTTCATAGTTTGGGGATCGGGGATAGTGGAGAGGGAACAAAGAGTTGTGAGTAATTCCTGGGGTTCAACGATATGCCTCCTTTCCACAAAACTTAAAATGTTGGTTCAAGAACAACCAACATGAGAAGCACACAAAAATGAAGAAAACAATATAACATTTTAATGGTCCAATATTGACTCTGGTGGTTGGGAGTTAGAGAAGGGAAAAAGTCAGAATAGGTTGGCATCTTCAGGGAAAATTTCATAGGAGCTAGTGGCTTAGAAGGATGAATAACAGATAATTGGGGGTAGGAGAGAAGAAAAGGTCATTTCAGAACTCAGCTCTGTAACCACACTGGTAATATTAAAAATAATCTAAGTTCCAAAAGTATTTAGTTAACTCAGCTCTGCCATCACAGGGATCAATGAACTAGTGTGTATTTTGACAGGCAGGGGCTTTCTGATTCTCTTCTGTTTCTATTTCGATTGATCACGGAGCTAGACTGCAAATTATATCTTGCTTTTTTGTGTGTGATACCAAGAGCAATAGTGTGTGCGAAAGGAGAGGAATAAATGTGCAGTGTAATATTAAAGTAATGCTCCTCCACCCCTCTCCACACACTCGCACATTGCTTTCCTGACAAATATGCAAATAAGCAAGCATTTCTTAAAAGTGACAGCTAACAGTATAAATTAACCTCCTAAATCTGGTTCTGGCATTTTCAAAACTACTGTAGCACATAAAAGATAGTGATGAAATATGAATAATAAATGGGAAGAAGAATGACATGCCCTCCTACTGCTTTCAGAAGCAAATGGAGGGTTCCACTATCAAGAAAATTACAGCCTCTAGGTTTGTTTATTACTGAGCTTTTCAAACAACCTTCCTTACAATCAACTGATTTGGGCTTGGTAAAAATAGCAAAGACAGTTCTTTCTAAATTCCCTTTGAGAATAATGAAAGGTACTCGTAATATTGGATTTCATCGCCAGCAGAATAAAGGCAAACTAAAAATAGGTTATCACCCTGATAAACATTAAATTGAACCAGAATAGCTGGTACAATATATGATGCCAAAGGGAATGCTGACTGCCCAATATTTTCATACGTTTGTGTCTTTGAGGTAAAAGTCTAGTGTTTTGTTGTTGTTTGTTTGGGCTTTGGTTTTCTTTTGCTAAAGGATCATCAAGCAACAAGTGACTGTTTAATATTGATACAGGTCATTGTATGAGAAAGTTATGGGGAACTAGGCAGAACATGTTTCATAGCTTAGAGCCAAATATGTCTACTGCCACCTCACCTAATGCTTTTTATCCTCCTGTTAGAATTGGTTTCTTAACCAGTTAAATACACACATCCATAGACATTGCAAGCACAGCAGCATAATAGAACTTGCAATCTTTTTCTTCCTTTAGAACTGAGCATATAGATATGTTTCTAAGTGTAGAATATAAAGCAAATTGTGAAATACCAGAATTTTAAAATTGGGCATAGCTTTATTGACTAATATGATAAAGAAGAAAAGCTCCTTTGAAATATTTAATTCTACATTTTAAAAATGTGTATTTGGGTTAGTTTGGGGGAATTTTTTAATTTTTCATTCTCTTAGCAAGTCTCTGTTCTCTGATTCTGACACTAAATCTCTTTACGAAAGATATCGCCCTCCAAATTAAGACCTAATGGAAATATCCCTCTGTGATCTGCATTTAAAAAAAATGGAGATAAAAGAAAATTATTTGGATAGAAATAGTTAATTTTTAAATAATACATTTGAATTATTATTTAATTATATTTTTAAATATTTCAGAATATTGAAGTAATAGAATTATAACATATGTACTTACATAGTAAATTATGAAACTTAAAATGGTTTGTCATCAGTGACCCATGCATGGTACAAGCTAGAACCTGAAACAATGTTCATTGCAAATATACATGTTGATATTTGTAGCAATATGTTTGGGACTGTAAACTTTTTCATTTTTATGTTTTCTCTTGTCTATCTGTAAGTGGAAATATTTATTCCAATATGACCTTTGATTACACTTGAAAACAAGTGCACTGTTGTAGAGTGAAGTTCATGGCAGGATATAGAGGAAGTACATTTATAAATACTATTCTCCCACAATTTAATATGTGGAGGGAGAAAAAGATAATTTTAGTAATCGCTGAAACTAAACTGTTCTTGACAAACTACCTTCTAAGAAACTCTTGAATTCGGCAGAACAGTTTGAAAATTTCAGACTTATTTCCTGATTCTTCCCCCCTTCATTGTCTAAAAACTGGTTTTTGCTTTCACTTATTATATATGTATATTTTACCGAGCTTAGATCCTCCCAAAATTCATATACTGAAATACTCCCCTCACCCTTACCTTACCTCATTCATGGTGTACAGTTTTGAATATAGAAACTATATATATAATTTCCCATATTTCTGTAGTTTTGATAAATAAATAGTTGTGAGTTAGGAGGTCAGAAAGTATCTATACCAGGGGTGGGCAAACTTTTTGACTCGAGGGCCACAATGGGTTCTTAAACTGGACCGGAGGGCCGGAACAAAAGCATGGATGGAGTGTTTGCGTGAACTAATATAAATTCAAAGTAAACATCATTACATAAAAGGGTACGGTCTTTTTTTTCAGTAGTTTTATTCATTTCAAACGGGCCGGATTTGGCCCGCGGGCCATAGTTTGCCCACAGCTGATCTATATTAATAAAAGGGTAATATACTAATTAAACCTGATAGACCGGACGTCTTCCGGATGTCCTTCTGGACAAACCCATGGTGGCAGGGGCCGAGGCAGAGCAGTTAGGGGTGATCAGGCTGGCAGGGGAGAGTGGTTAGGGGTGATCAGGCAGGCAGGCAGGTAAGCCATTAGGAGCCAGTGGTCCCAGCAGTCGGACATCCCCCAAGGGGTCCCGGATTGGAGAGGGTGCAGGCCGGGCTAAGGCCCCCCCCCCCGCCCTGTGCATGAATTTCGTGCACCAGGCCTCTAGTAGCTATATAATTTTCCAGTGATTTCTAGGCTGTTCTCAAGGAGTTGCTTAATTTGCTCTACTTTAATTCCTATGGTGATTTCATTAAGAATGAGAGGATTGATAAGAATGTCTTCAAAATGGATATCAGTGAGACAGTATAGAGGTTAATGGTTAAGAGAACACAGTGTGGAGTCAGAGGCTGCCTGGGATCACATCCTGCCTCACCAGTTACTACATGTGTGACCTTGTGTTGGTTATTTAAACTCTACTAGCTCATCTATAAAACACTGATGATGTCAGTACCTTCTTGCCAGGTGATATTAGGAGGGAATGGCATAGTCCATATAAGTGCTTAGACTAGTTCCTGACATAAGCCTTGAATAAGTGCTAATTTTTTTTTGTTTGTTTTCCCAGTATTACCTTTGTTTGCTTTGTTTTCATTGATCAGTGAAAAAAAACAACACAGGTTTCATCTTTTTATAGCCTATGAATATTAGGAGAAAACACAAATGGTGTGAAATATATATTAATTCTACTATAACATAGAACAGGAGAGCAGCATACTTTCTATGGAGAACTAGGAAGTGTAAAAGAGGTTTGACTGATGAGGACCGAAGTAGGACTGATCAGTGAAGGCCACTCTCAGCTGATCTTCTGATGACCGGTGCAGAAAAGAGACTAGTTTGTGAAGTGGTAGAAGCCTCGCTCCTTTCACAAAAGACAACCCAAATAAAGAGCTTTCCTTCTTATCAAGGTCACACAGATGGCAGTGTCCTTGTCGAATGATGACCCCCTGATTTAGCAGGTGCAGAAATTTGCTTTTGAGAGCTAACCTGGGAAACCACACTCTGGAATACTTACACATTAGAAACGTCCATATGAGTGGGATAAAGTATTATCAACTCAAAATCACATTATGGTTTTGTCAGAAAATTATAGATTTTGGTCAGTTGCTCAGGAAATTCCACCACGTAGTACATGAGGCCACTGAGAATCCCAAATTGTTGATCAGAGGCAGTGGAACATGAAATTACTGCAATATGATTATGAAACCCTTAAGTTTCCTATGGCTGTAGAATGTTTTCGTCTACATAAAGTATAGCAGCATCACTCCCCAATATCAGAACCTTCTACTTCACCTCAACAGGCTTTACACATATTGATTGTTCCTTGTTAGCAACCAGTATTCATAACTTGATGCAGAATGCCAGACTCCTGATTAAAATAGTCTGTTTTACAGACCAACTATAAGACTGGTGTGTAAGTTTTATTTTTCTTTTTTACATTACAATCCTAGAAATAACTCCAAAAAGCATTATCACGAGTATGAGATGTTTTATGTTGATTCAAAGTCAGACTAGTTCTCAGACAAGATAAGGCATGATCTGTCTCAACTGTGCCATTCGAATTCAGAATGCTTTTTTCCCCTGGTAATTTTCATCTTTTGTGTCCTTGCTTTCCTTCTCCTACAAAGATGTGAACTGTATTCTAGACAATTGTGGAGTCTGTTCTCTCAATTTCTCTAAGAAAAGTAATTTTCACTTAAAATCAGTTATAATTAGGTAAGGCACTCAGAACACTCTTTGCCTCTCTGTTTTATTTAACACTTTCTGGAAAGTATGTTAGACTTTTTGGCTCATTAGTAAAAGCTTGAAAGAACAAATCTACTAATAGGTCCTTGAGCTCATTCTTTCTCCTGTTGCTAAATTGATATTTTCCTTTGCCCTATTCTACCAGGGCCTCCTGGATTTCTTATTTTTCATTCTTAAACCAATATGCACAGCTCATAAAAAAAGTAGTAGTTACCAAGTGACAGGTGTTTTTGAAAAACTTGCTAAGTTTATATGTTCCATGAAGATGTAGTCTCTAAATCAGCAGTGAGTAATGACCTTTTGTTCCAGGGAGCGGTTACAAATTCAGGCGGAGTCCTGGGACTGAAGCATAGTTTAGATTTAGCCTCGAGTTGGAATTTTTCAAATCTACTTTGTTTTGTTTTTATCTTATTTCCTAATAGATTTATTATTAGAATTTTCAAGATTCACCTCAACTTCAACAATAGGTTATTCATTTTTTTGCCTTCTCTTCCCATCCCCCCTTCTGCCTGAAGCAAAACAACAAAGGTTATTAAATATCTTGTAAAGTTACAGTGTCCACATACCTGCACTTCATTTTGCCACCACCATTTGCCAGCTGAGGAACTATTAAGTAATTCTCAAAGCCTCTCGAATCTAATTTTTTATATATAAGTGGTAATAATACCCACTTATCAGGTTTAGTTTACCATGGAGTGGGATAATATGTGAAAATGCCTAGCATGCTACTAGGTACATAGTAAATGTTCAATAAATCCTTTCCTTCAGCCATAAGTTATCTTTTGAATCTTTTTTTGTTTGTTTAGTAATGACATTTCAGTTATGACTTTGGTTGATGTCTTTTTCTTTCCTTGTTGTGCTTGTCTTGCCTTTTCTTTTTTCCTTTCTTTCATTCATTCTCCAGCCATGTATTGAATCCTTAATAGCATGATAGACACTGAGGATACAAAGGTGAATAATAGCACCCTAATCTTAATGGAGTTCACAGTTTCATGAGGAAATGTTCATAGACTATCATAGATTATTGCAATTTGGATGGTGTTTCTTCTATAATTCTAGAAGTTAGAACAAGGATATGTGCACAGGGCACTTTTAATGCAGAGTAGAGATGGATCAACAAAGGACTCCTGGGGAATGGGAATTGCAATTTAACCCATAAAGAATAGGGGATTTATGGATTTATGCATGGCCAACATGGCTCAGTGGTTGAGTGTCAACCTATGAGCCAGGAAGTCATGGTTCGATTCCCGGGTTGCAGGCTCAAACCCCAGGGGGGTTGTGCAAGAGGCAGCTAATTAATGATTTGCTTTCATCATTGATGTTTCTATCTCTCTCTCTCTCCCTCTTCCTTCCTCTCTGAAGTCAATAAAAATATTTTTTTAAAGAAGGTTAATAGATAAGAGGGAGCTATTGAAAAAAAGTTAGACTAGAAGTGACATAGTTATATATGTACATTAAAATCGCTCACCTAATTTATGCAATGGATTTTCATGAGAAAGTACAATTGGAAAATAACGGTGTTCAGTGTTCTTTTTCATTAGAATGTTTAAGATTTTTTAAGAAGTGAAAAAGCAAAACATTAAGAAAGGCCAGGAATTGGGTCGGAAGCAATGCATCTAACAATTACCAAGATTGGCTAGTATTTACTTAATAGACACCCTTAATTTAATATATAAAATTGTTTTTCAAAATTATTTTCATCTGATAATGGTCTGACTAGCTAAGTAGGTGGTACCAGTGATATGGATAAAATTGTAGGCTCTTGTTCAAATGTGGACTCTTTTTACCTTGACAAGTAATCCTTTTGGAGCCTGAAAAATGGCTGATGAATCAGCTTTTAATGAGGTCATTTTACTCTTTACTTTTAGTGGAGCTTGTCTATTTCCAGGAACAGATTAGGCATTGTCAGTATTCACCTTCCCCCTTGCAATCAAAAAAGCCAAAATAGGTACCAATAACTTAAAACTTCTATGCCCTATTATACTGTGTGCAAATACTAGGGTAGGTTTTTGTTTGTTTTTAATTAGGACTTCTCTAAGGGATTTGAGTTGGATGGTGTTTCTTTGATGAGGGTACAAACATTCAAGTGACCTATTCGCTTTTTGTTCAATAATTTTAAAATATACATTGTTCATGGAATATATCGAAGGCAAAATAACTTGATAACTGTTATCATATGACTTCAACATAGGAAAAAAAACCTGTCCATCTAAGCTTCTAATGAACTATTGAAAGACGTGTGTATGATATGTAAGTTCTCAAGTCAGTGTTTTCAGCCTCGGGCTGCAGGCTTGCTCTCAGCATAACACTGGGTGTTTATTTGCAACGATCAAAGAGAGCATGTGTGGAATCAGAAGTCACATTAATAGTTTTCTTTAACACCTCTAGTCTCGGAATAAACGTACATCAAGTTCTCAAACACACATAGAAAAGGCTTTAAAATTTCTCTTTCATGTAATGATCTATACAGCCTCTAACAGGAATGGGGAGAGCTAGGACCAAGGCCATGGCTGCTCTGATGCTAAAGCTGTTTCGGAGCAGACGAGCAATAGAGATCATCTTTTTTAAAGGTTACTCTGCTCCTGTCCTTCTCCGTAACTAAAAGTTGGAGCTTTTTGCCAGGGAGGAGGGGAGAGCAGAGTTGGGGGTGGAAGAGAATGATGAGGAAAGCAGTGGGGCAGTTGTTTTTCTATGCCTGCTGACGTCAACGAAATTGCCAGATGGCATTTGAATGCCTTGCAAAAAGACAGGCGCCTTTTATTACAGCTGTCACATGGGGTTTCATTCATTTGCATTCCCAGAAGTGGTCTAAAGCTTTCCCTGACTGTAGGAGTAATGAGTGCTCTGTACCTTTAGAGACCCAGAGGGCCTTTTGTAGGATGTTGTTACCTTAAGTGGCTCTGATAAGGGGCACATGCCCAGAGGATGGCATGTTTCACTGTCAGCTTCAGAGAGCCATGAACGACTCAGCTTCAATTAGGACTGTAATGGGATCGTTCAAAATATCTTCTCCGCAGAAGGTCTTTTGTGGATCCTGCCAGCCCTGGAAACACACTCAAACACCTGACGGGTCTAACATGGTAACGATGGGCTATTAAAAGGTAACAAAGCAAAACACAGGTTCTGTGAATTGATCCCAGGACTGAGAAATAACCAATGGACAGCAGACAAGTGCATCCATACCACAGCTCTGACCTCATCATCGTGCCCCCCGCTGCCTTGTCATCCCCACACCCTTTGGAGGGACAAAAAAAGGAACTTTTAGAAAATCTGTGGGTCGATTTGTCGAAGACAGAAAGGAGCTTTGAAATATCTGGAGCTGCTCTCAGAAACTGGCCCCAGGGCCACGCTCTGGAGCCAGGCTGGCCTGTCCCTTCCACACCTCAGCCTTTCCCGCCGCAAGTTTTCATGTTTTACGTGTTACTTGAATGCCTGGAATTTCACAAACTTTTAATGACTAATGGGTTATCCAGTACATTCTTTTTACAATGTACCTATTTTTGGACAGTTAATTGGATGAATCGATTTCCATAGCCAATTTGAGGTGGTGGGGAGAATCAAGTTCTTATACGAGAGAGAGCTTTTGTCATTGTTGCTGTAACTCATATTACTTATGGTAAATGATTTGACATTTTAAGATTGAGCTGAGAGCTGTGTTCCTCAGGTCACTTTCTTCCTAGTTCTTACCTGAAGTCATGATATGATACACTTAAGAGGTATACACTTGTTTTGGTTTGGATTTTGTTGTTGTTGTTTTTTGCTAATCCTCAACTGAGGATATTTTTTCCATTGATCTTTAAAGAGAGTAAAAGAGAGGGAGAGAGAGACATATTGATGGGTTGTCTCCTGCACCCACCCCAACTGGGACTGGGAATCAAACCTGCAACCCAGTTACCTACCCTTGATCAGAATTAAACCCACCACCCTTTGGTGCACCCCCTATGCTCTAACCACTTAGCATGCCATCCGGGTCCAGTGGTAGAAGTTTTAATGGCAGTAGGTCTGTGTCTTATGCTAAAATGCGAAGCATCTAGATACCCAGGGGATTGGAGGCTGGAGACCAGACATGCTTAAAACTTAGCTTCTATATACCACCTACCTGCAGTCTTACACCTACACTAGCAATGCTAATAGAACACAGTGTGGACAGATCATCTCGGTCTAGTGAAAAATCTTTTGCCATCTTGTCAGCGGCCACACATCAGATGGACGTAAAGACTATGGACTCGAGAGACAGACAAACCTGGAGCAGTGTTCCGTGTGCCCTATTATGCTGCAAATGAAACAAACAAGTACAGTCACTCTTGCCATTCCATGTTCCAAATGCATACACAGGCCCGGCCATGAATATTTTCCAAATATAAACAGTGAGCATAGAACTGCTGCGGAATGTGTCCACCTCACTTTAATTTCACTTTCTGGTTATACTTCGGGGTTTAGAGGTATTTAGGAGGTGATGGTGATGCTTATGAATATTTCAAGCAGCTTTCCGTTGCCTTCCTCTGATCCCTCTCGGCCGCAGGGGACAGGGGCCCCGGGATGGGTATGGTCAGGCCCTCGTATTCACAAGAAGATGCAGCTCTGAGAGGTAACGTGAGGTCAGGAACCAGGAACACAAAACCAACATTCAAGAATCACCCTTAGGAGAAAGGGAGGATTAGGAAACACAATGGGAAGCATGATGGGGATTAAAAAAGGAAGATTATAAATATAAATCACCACCTCCAACACCAGGCAGCACCAAGGTGTATTGCAGACAGAACCAAGAATATAAACGTATTCATACATAAATGTTTCACACAGGGTATATGTACCCGGGTCTCACCCTCAAAAGTGTGCAGGCCATCGTAGGTCTGTTATGGGTTGTGTTCCTGTTTCCCCAAGGAAAGTTGTTGTGTTAACAGCAGTGCCCTACTTTGCATGTCCCAGCTCCCGGTCCACTTTGAAAGTACAGAGCACTTGTCTCAGGCATAAGTGTTGCCATTGTTGACGTTACAATGGTCATCATTTATTATCACTATTCTAACAGGCTAAGGTTTGCCTGAGCATGGCTAGAATTAAAACAATATGTTCCTGAATGGAACTCCAGGTGATGGTCATTTTTGCCATATTAAATTCATCCCCACCAAAGTTCTGAAACAGCAAGCTCATGATTCATTTATCGGCTATGAAAAATACTGTTCTGTTATATCCCTTAATTATGAAATACTTTTTTGATTGTTCGGTAATATATCGTACACATTTGGCAGTGGTACAGCTCAGAGGCAGTATAAAACCACATCTACATTGACTTTGTTTTGAATGGAGTATCATGGATAATCAATTGTCGAGCTATCTTAGACTCAAACCACCATCCAACTCTTACTACAATGACATCATTTTTCAATCAGAAGCAGTTGATATACGATTTTTTATGACCTCATATCTCAGTGCTTTGATCCTAAACACAGTTAGGTTTTACAAGGGAGTAACCACAGGGCACCTTTGTCCTGACACAGACATAACCTTCGCATGCCTAAGGCAAGTGGCCAAGACATGTGCCTTGTTAGAGATCAGAGGCAGCAGTGACGACAGGCTGTTCTGGGCTGAGTCCCATGAGTCTAGCTGAAGGGCTGGTAAAGCTGTTATTTACTTCCTCAGACTTAAAGCCTGGAGACTAACTTCACCCGGAGAATTGAGGTTTTAATGCACATGCATTTTAACTTATCTCATGAGAGGCTGATAAATAAACCAGAATGTTCATGTACTCATTTTTCCTGAGAAATATCATTGCTAAACAGATTATAACACTCATATTTTTCTTCTGGAATAGGAAAGATCACCTGGGCAAACAAGTCAGTAAATAAATGGATGCACTTATTAATTTGGTAAATGTTTTTGTGCACCTAATGGGTACCATACACTGTGATAAACACCGAAGAAAAAGTTGTAAAAATACACAGCCTAGTGATGAAGAAAGATATGCACACAAATCATTGCAATTTAAGTGCAATGATTGACAATTAAGTAGGGTGTTTTAGGAGTACAAATAATGGGTAGCTGGCCCAGCTTGGGGCAGTGGGGGGGGGGGTCAGAGAAAGTGTTTTTGGATGAATTAGGTGGTAATGGAGTTGTAGGAATAATCCACATAAAGGTGGTAGTGAGGGGTAGAAGGCAGGGGAATTACATTTGCCAATATATGTGTGATTAAAGGTAATATATGGAAAACAGCAATTAAGTGGTTTTGGAGCAGAGGAACAAATGTAATAATCTGAACAATAAAGATTTAATAATAAAAAAAAAGTGGTTTTGGAGCAGTGAAAAAGGAGAACAAGTTACATAGGAAGTGAAAATGGCGAGACTCAGTGATTAATGAAATGAAGGAAAGGGAAAGAGAGGTTTCTAGCGTGAATGGTTTGGTGGCCATTGGAGGCACGGACTGAGTTCCATAGTAAGGTAAGCCCATTGAGAGAGCCAGGTAAGGTGGGGCTTGTCTCCAAGGAAGTCTTGTAACAGGTAAGGCTCTGGGGTGGGAGATGGCTTAGGAGTTGTTAGCTGGAAGTGATGGTATGGTTTTCATGAAAGTGTGTGAACAAATCTAGAGAGAGCCTAGAGAGTGAAAAGAGAAGTGGGCTAAGAGGTAAAACCTGGGGAAATGGCTTTTAAATGCTAGGAGTGAAGGATAGTGAGGGGGAAATTCCAGAAGTAAAAGAATGTTCAGGAAAAGGGCTAGAAGGCCATGATGTGCAGGGACTTGAAGTAAGGGAGGTTTTCAGAAAATGAGAGTCACCAATACAGTAAACCTTTATGAAGAAGTCCTGTAATGCAGGGACTGAAAAATATCCTTTGAGTTTAGTCATGAAAACCCACTGTAATTCTAAGTCTTTGTTCTAGAAGTGGACTGGGATATGAATGGAAAGCAAGAAAATGAAGGCACTGAATATTAACTGTTCTTTTACAGATTTTGGTAGAGAAATGTGATAATAGTTGACAGGGATGTGGAGACTGTGGAAAGAATGTGCATTAAAGAAGTATATAGGGGCCCTGGCTGGGTGGCTCAGTCGATTCGAGCATTGTCCCATACACCAAAAGGTTGTGAGTTCAGTTCCCAGTCAAGGCATATGCTGGAGGCAACCAATCAATGTTTCTCCACTCTCTTCCTCCCTCTGGAACATCAATAAAAACATATCCTTGGGTGAGGATTTAAAAAAGAAGAAGAAGATAAGGTATCCTATAAAAAAGGAGACTGGTGTGTCTAAAACTGTGGGACTCTGGTGGATTTGTAGGCAGAGGAGAAGACACTAATATCAGAAGTTTGCTTGGGAAGTGTCAGAGTTAAGAGACATAAGTGATGTTAATGGTTACTGTCATCTTCCCCTAAGCTTCCTGTGTCCTTCTCAATGTCAGGACTTCATCTGCCAGCTTCTTTTGAAAAACTCAGGTTGGCCAGTTAGGTGCAGTTGAGTTGCACTGAAGCAAGCTCTTCCTTTCCAGCTGCTCCTTTCTAATATTCCTTGCAAAAACATTGGCTACAATAAACGCTTCATGGCAAGCATAATGTCCATTGTGGCATTTTCAGTCTATGCCTGACATTGCAGCACAGATACCAGTAGGTCACTCAAGCAAAAAGGCAATCATTCACAATCTTAGGTGGGTTATATTTATGAAAATGGTGAATCTTATCTATTTAAAGACTTAATTAAGAGGCTTTTTTTTTAGCTTCCCAAATCTGAAAGAAGAAAGAATATCATCTTATAAGAGCAAGCATGTAAAATGCTATTTGCTGATTACAATGGGCAGCTCAAAAGATAATATTTGCTTTAAGGAGGCAGAAAGATTGACTATGCATCTCCAGAATTACCTTTCTTTGAAGGTATAAATGATCAACCTGCACTCAATACAAGGAATTTAAACAATGTATGCAATCATAGACTGTATATAGTACCATACTACTATTTTAGCAATGGGTTAAAATCTGTTCACTCTTATTTTCTTCTTTCTATGTCCTAGTGTTTTCCAGTGATGCAAATGAGCCATTACTACAAAGAAAGCCACTTTCTGTCAAGTGTGCACCTAAGCTAGAGTACTAACCATACAGAGGAGCCCTGAAAATAAGCAGTGAGCCATGTAGTCAAAGACATATGAAAATCAGGGAGAGCATCCCTAGAAAATGTGTCTATTCTCCCTCTGCTTTCTATTCTCTTTTTATTCATTGCCAGTCATGTGAGTGTGTTTATTGCAGGCAGACAGTCGCCTTAAGTGGCATGCTACTCGGTAAGAGGTAGTAAGGACTTGAAGGGGGTCTTGTTTGACTATAAGAGCCAGGCGAAGGCATACTTCCAGGACTGATTACATTGATAGAGGTTCTCCAAACTTTTGGGAACTGTTTGTAAGAACAGCATATTGTGTTAGAAGGAAAAACTCATTTATTTAATAATTGGGTGTGGGTTTTTCTCAGTTCTTACAGTATACTGAGTATTAGATTATTTAAAAAAAATAATTGCCCTCAAATTCACAATCTGGCACAGAATTCAGTCACAAACAATTAGCAACAGCACAATATGGTGATAGATGTTGGAACAAAATACTATGAAGGTTTTGAGGGTGAAGTGATTCATTTGGTGTCAGTCTGGGCATAAAGCTAAAATGTTTTTGATCATTAAAGCTGGATCTTGGTTGTTTATACCCATACACCAGAGAAATGAAGTCCTAGGTGGAAGTAACACCAAAAGCAAAGACACGGGTTGTGAGAGCATATTTGAGGAGATCATCCAGGACAGTTAGGGGCGGAGGGGGGGGGCATTCGTGGGGTGTATGGAAATGTAGCTGGAAAAGGGGGTTAAAGGCTACATATTAAGACACTCGAAGGCATGCCAAGAAGTTGAATTTTGTTTTGTACCTTTGGGAAACCATCAAAGAAAATCACAGAGCAGCATAAACAGTGTGCTCTGTAAAAAAGTGAGTTTGTGGTGGGAGAAAATTAGGAGACAAAAACTGCAGCCATTCTCATGTGAAGTAATGAGAGATGGCTTAAGGCAAGGATGAAGGCATTTAAAGGAAGAAGTCATTGACAGAGACTCTTCAGCAGACATTTCCAGATGCAGTAACCAGATGGAAGTCAGGGTATCAGTTTTGGTGAGTGATTTTGTTGTTAGCCACGGAAGGAAATTGAGGAGGAAACGAAGAGTTCGGGAGGTGAGGATGAAGTATTCTCTTTGGGAAAGTTGGGCCTGAGCACCCAGGAGATACCTGGAGTGCCACTGTCCACAGACCAGATATGAACACGGCCCAAGTGCTGAGAAATGGTCAGTGTTGAAGCTCCAGCTTAGTGGGTATTCATTGAAACACAGGTGAGAACTGGAAGAGAAGGGCATAGATTAGGATGAGGGGAAAAAACAAAATAATAAAAAGGAGCAACAGTTAAGGATAGAAAAGGAGCCAGCGAAGCAGAGTTACTTCTCAGAGGGTCTAGAGCAGTGGTTCTCAACCTTCCTAATGCCACGACCCTTTAGTACAGTTCCTCATGTGTGGTGACCCCCAATTTCATTGTTACAAATTGAACATAATTAAAGCATAGTGATTAATCACAAAAACAATATGTAATTATATATGTGTTTTCCGATGGTCTTAGGCGACGCCTGTGAAAGGGTCATTCGACCCCGAAGGGGTCGCAACCCACAGGTTGAGAACCGCTGGTCTAGAGAAAGCCAGGCCAGGGCAGAGCCAAGACGAGAAAGAGGCTGTGGCGCTGGGCCAAGGAAGACAGGGTCAGGACTGTCCTTAGATATTTAAGATACTGATTGAATTTGATATAGGGAGTTTTATGTTATCTGGAAGAGATCTAAATTAGGCTGCCAAGAATGGAAGCTTAAATACCTTTCAAAAGGCTGTTAAGAGAGAAGAGAGCTCTCTTTCCAGTGACCTAAGAGGTTAGAATTTAAAAAGAATAGATAGCACTATAAAGGTAAATTAAAGTTTCCAGTGGAGGATTAGATAATTTTTGTATATTTTCCACCAACAAGAATCAGAGAAAGAAAATTCATTTAAACTAATTAGGCACAGTTTTTGCTGAGCATCGTTAAAGTTGCTGTGGGAATAGAAAATAAATATAAAATGATTGTCTTCCAGAAGCTCATAAAATCTGTACATCTGTAATAGAGTGTATTTGCACAGGAAGATATTATGAATGGCATTTTGGTTATTACAAGTCACTTTGAAGGTCGATGGCATGTGGAAATTTGAAATTAAGGTACAGATATGGCTAGTGTGCTGGGTGCTGGTGTTACAAGTGATTCACTTGTCTAGAGCGAAACTAGCCAACACTCCACTCTCCGAGCACATGGTGGTCTCATAGCTCTCCGTGGGCTACCAGTACCCGCTGAACCCAGGATAATCATATATTTTACCGTCTCATAACATTCTGAATATAAGACAATCACTGAAACCAGTTTCTTAAAGTCAAGTGATTAACCCAGATTTGTAGACAGCTATTTTGTGAAATTCTATTTTTATCACCACTTATGTATCTACTAATTACATATATACTTGGTAAAATGGTATGCCCTGTTAGTTATTTCTAACCAGAAGCAAAAGAAAACTTTACTCAGACTAGCTGTGGCACTAAAGAAATGTTATTATCAATGTTATTATCCCTCATGATAATAAGGCTTCCGGGTCAGTGAATTCAGTGGCACAATAATGTTGTAGTTGACCTAGGTCTTTCTGTTCTCTCTACTTTGGCTACTGTTTCACGATTGGCTCCATCCGAAAGCTGATTCCACTCGTGAGCCAAAGATGGCTGTTAGCAACAGCACTGTTTCCTGCTGGTGGGAGGGAATTTCCTCTCCTGGAAGCACTAAGCAAAGCTCCTCTCATGTCTCATTCACTGACTCACATAGATGAAGGCCTGCCCATCCTTGACCAAACACCTGGTCTTGGTGATTAAATCAGCATGATTGCTGTAGAAGTCAATCCCAACATCCGCTGTACCTGGTCTGAAGAGAGTTCAGAAGTGGGGCATTTCACAGTATTTCTGGATATATTCATCCTAACGTCAAAATGCTACAATACTTCCTAGAACAAGTGCCAAACCTGGCAGTTGATCCAACAGTCACAAGACCTGCTTAATGGACATCTGAGAGAAGCCGTTGTAATCTTTTGGGCCAGCATAAGGTGGCATTAATGACAGAGACACTATATTAAGTTAGAACTAGTGAAAGCAGCAGGAAGATAATTTGAGGCTATTTTTAGTTAGACCTCAGTATATACATATATTCATTTTAGTCTTTAGTTTGTTTGCCATCAGAATCAGCACATGAAAGGATTCATTTCTTCTATTCTATGTTTGTTTGCTTCAATGATGCTTGCTTATTTGTTTCTATGGGAAACTTTAATTAAATTTCTTGTACCATACTTCCATTCTCATCTCATTTTAAGATGAAACAAAACTACAGTGGACTGAAATGATGGCTAAAGAGGAATTCACTACCAGTTTCTTCTTCGATCCTTCCTCTTTATCCTTTATCCCCCAGTGCTGGGGCTGGGGGAGAGGGGTAGCCCACATTTTTATTCAGCAGTTTTATTGATCTTTTAAAATTATAATCTTAATTCATGAAGTTATTTTGTCTTCTTATTATACATCTTTGTGTTGAAAAATCTGTGCTGAAATCTCAACAAATTGTTGGTCATTTGTATTTCTTAAATATGCCATAATTGATATCCTATGGCATATGGAAGCATTGACTAAACTAAAAATTATGTCCACAAGGAAGAAAACAATTTATGACATAAATGTTGAGTGACTCATTATTATGACCAAATGACTTGTTTTCTTACCTGATTTCCTCCAACACTGTGTTGCTAAATGTGAACAGTAGGGTATCAATTTGAGATGCTTCTCATGCAAACCCTTTAAGTTCCTGCCCAAAATCTGCTTATTAAATATCTTGGTGAGCTACTAGGGTCTGCTGACCTGAAGATAATCATATTTATTATCTGAATGTCTCATATATTATGAATATAATAAGATTATAACTGAAACCAATTTCTTAAACTGAAGTAATTAACTCAGACTTGTAGACAGATACATTATAAAATTTTATTTTCATTACCACCTAAAAGGAAAATGAAGACAGATGCTTTTCTATTACCAACAGAAGTCTCCATAAGAGCCCATTAGTTTTTCCTTCCAGAGGTTGTCTTAAGCATAGGAAATTGGGAGAAAGAATAATTTTTTTTTTTTAATGGAGAAAACTTAGAGAACTTCTCTAAGACTTAGTAAGAGTCTAATTTGATTTTCAAAAAAAATGTGAAGGAAGGGAGTATACCATGAATTCTCAGCTTACTTATGATGTTAATAAGTTCCCCTTTGATAAAAAGAGTCTAAGTTGATAAAGATTAATTGAAGGAAGAGTTTGCAAAACTAACAGCATGTAGCAAATTGGCAAAGATTTTCATGCCATTAAAAGTAAGTGATCACCCTAGCTCAGTGGTCGGCAAACTCATTAGTCAACAGAGCCAAATATCAAGAGTACAACGATTGAAATTTCTTTTGAGAGCCAAATTTTTTAAACTTAAACTATATAGGTAGGTACATTGTTATTAACTTAATTAGGGTACTCCTAAGGCTTAGGAAGCGCCACACTCAAGGGGCCAAAGAGCCGCATGTGTCTCGAGAGCCACAGTTTGCCGACCACGGCCCTAGCTGGTTTTTCTCAGTGGATAGAGCATCAGCCTCTGGACTGAAGGGTCCCAGGTTCGATTATGGTCAAGGGCACATGCCTGGGTTGCGTCTCAATCCCCAGTGGGGAGCGTGCAGGAGGCAGCCAATCAATGATTCTCTCTCATCATTGATGTTTCTAGCTCTCTCTCCCTCTCCCTTCCTCTCTGAAATCAATAAAAATATATATATTTTTAAAAAGTAAGTGATCATATGTAGGAAAAGTTACTCAAAATACAGATGGCAGTTTAGCATTGTAATTAATAGTGGAGGTCCAGACTGCCTGGGTTGGGATTCTACCTCTGCCAGTTCTTATCTATGTAACTTTGGGCAAGTTACTTAACTTTTTATGCACTAATTTCAAATTTTCAAAGTCATTACCTTTATCATGTAATTTTTAGAGCTGTGAGTTGCCTTCTGGAAAATCAAGAAGTGATATTGCAGACCTTTAATATTTACACAAATCTCCTCTGTATGCAAAATTGTTCACAGATAAGCTCGCCTCATTCCTTAAACCAGTTAGCAAAAAGTAGATGCTCACGTACTCTGAGAGGCAAGATTTCAAGTTCCCTGCTCTCTATTGGGAAAACTGGAAGCTGGAGAGCCCAGGAACCCGTTTCAAAGTTGAGACCTGGTGTTGGACCTATGGGAGTTATAAGGGCTGAAGGCTTTGAGGGAAATGCTAAGAAACCTGAGGTTTCTCTATTTGAGTGGTACGTATCTTAGCCACCAGTCCCTCTCTGTTCTCATGCTTCTCCTCTCTGGAGAATTGATCGTCCTCTTCTTTAATCCTGCTTGGAGGAGAGGTATGGATGGGAAATGTGATGAGAATGGATGCAACTTGGTTCAGGGCAGCCATTTTCAAAGTTTGTGTGGAACAGAATTACATGGCTGGGTGCAGGTGTTTTTGAGTCCTGCATTTTTTTTTTAAATATATTTTATTGATTTTTTACAGAGAGGAAGGGAGAGGAACAGAGAGTCAGAAGCATCGATGAGAGAGAAACATCAATCAGCTGCCTCCTGCACATGCCCCACTGGGGATGTGCCCGCAACCAAGGTACATGCCCTTGATTGGAATCGAACCCGGGACCCTTGCATCCACAGGCCGACGCTCTATCCACTGAGCCACACCGGCTAGGGCGAGTCCTGCATTTTTAGAAACAACTGTTCATTTTGAGAAGCGGCCTCTTTCACTCTTGTCATAACCTAAGGCCATAGGGATACATCCACAAGAGCAGTTTTCAACCCCTGTGCCACAAGAGTTTTTGAACCATACAATACCTGACTATTTAGTCAGGGGCACTGACCTCTTTTTCCCTTAGATTGTCAAAGGAAAAAAATAACAATAGCCAACACAACAATAGCTGTGCAGTGTGAGTCAAAATTATACTTTTATTGTCACAGCAACAAAAAATATATTCATTGGTGTGCCACCAAATTTTAGTAATTAATTTATGTGTGCCATGAGATGAGAAAGGTTGAAAATTGCTGATCCACAGGATTCCCTCAGTTTCCTCTTTTGCTCTCTGATCCCTTTCAGTCCCTAGAACATCTTTCACTAGACTGCACGCTGCTTGGGGGCAGCAGCCCAGACCCATTCATCTTTGTAGCCCCAGGGTCTAGGCCAGTGATGGAGAATCTATGACACACGTGTCAGAGGTGAAACGCGAACTCAGTTTTTTGGTTGATTTTTCTTTGTTAAATGGCATTTAAATATATAAAATAAATATCAAAAATATAAGGCTTTGTTTTACTATGGTTGCAAATATCAAAAAACTTATATATGTGACACGGCACCAGAGTTAAGTTAGGGTTTTTCAAAATGCTGACACGCCAAGCTCAAAAGGTTCGCCGTCACTGGTCTAGACAGTACCAACTACCCCATACATGTTCAGTTAATATTTGTTGAACTAATGAGGCAAAATGGATGTTTCCCAGTGCATTCATATTCCCTTTCTCAACCACACCATTGATATATATTTTTTGTTCTTTAAAATATTGCATTGTAGCCCTAACCGGTTTGGCTTAGTGGATAGAGCGTCAGCCTGCCGACTGAACAGTCCCAGGTTCGATTCCGGTCAAGGGCATGTACCTTGGTTGCGGGCACATCCCCAGTAGGAGGTGTGCAGGAGGCAGCTGATCGATGCTTCTCTCCCATCGATGTTTCTAACTCTCTATCCCTCTCCCTTCCTCTCTGTAAAAAATCAATAAAATATATTTTTTAAAAAACATTGCTTTGTAACTGATTTAGAGTGCCTTTGCAATGGAAATAATGCCATTGTAACTATTATTAAGTGATTGTATAAGCTTTTGTGGGGTAGCATAGGAATTTCATCACTTTATAGCATTATTTCTCTGGAAAATGCATTCTAAGTTCAAAAAAAATGGTTTACTAGTGTTTTGAAGTTTGATCTATTTATAATGTTGGAAACATTGCTTAATTTATGATATCTTTGACTAGTTGCAGGAACTGGAATTTATTGAGTTTTAAAATATATTTATGAAATGTTTAATTTGTATGAAACAATCTGTGGTTATTAAGAGCATCCACTCACCCTTTATGTTTACACTCTGGAGGGCTGTGATCATAGTATATCAAAAAGAGAACATTTTGTTAGACGTTGTCAAACCCAATATAGATTTTATGCACTCACAAGGAAACACACTCCGTTTTATTTTGTGAGGGCAGGGGCACTTGAAGAGATTTCTGTAATAAGTGAAGACTATTATGGGAATAAATACATTGCATTTTTTTCATGTCCCAATATCAAATCACTTTATAAGTACAATTGATTTTCCTTAATGTTACTCTCGCTCTGCCCTTCTAGTTCATTCATGCTGCAAGTATCCTAGTTTCACATATTTATTGTTGTGACAGCCTTGTTCAAATCTGACTTCCATGCTACACCTAACCTTCCTCAAGTACTGTACACTGTTCAATTACATCATTTTCCTTCTCAGACAACTTCATCACTCAATTACCAAATGATAGAATTAGAAAAAATCTGTCTTTCATTCATTGGCATCTAAATCTGGCCTGATATTTCCTTTTCAACCTTATTTTCTACTAATAGAAAGCAGAAACTTTCCATGCCTGAGTGACTAGTCTACCCATGGAATCTACATTCATTTTTCTCATGCAGACATCCCGACCCACTCTGACTTCATGCTTCTTCATGCTTTTCCGCTCTGTCCCTCACATGCTCTGCGCCTGCTTGTCCACCTCACCAGGGTCTCCAATCCCCATGTCCAATTTCCTTTCTTTCCTATCTGGCAGACCCCTCCTGTTTTCACTTCTTTGCCTTTTCATGCGTAATTTTATGACAGTCACTCTCTTGTATCTCTAATCTCAACATTGTCTACATCACTCTCTTAACAATGGACTCATGACTAATTTATAGGATAAATAGAAGTCAACATCTAAGAACTCCAACTTCTCACCTGCATCTCTATGTTCTTCCTTCTCTCTGTTATCATGGGAAAGGCATCCCCCATTGTGAAAAGTATCCACCGTTTACTTTCTTCTCTTGGACCTTGATCTATTGAGCACCCCATGGGCTTTATTGCATTTTAGATACCCCACACTAGTGGGATGCCCCTTTAACATTTAGGCTTGCTCACTTGCTCACCAGATCTTTAGAGCATGTCTTACCTCTAGGTACTGACATATCTCTATCTTCCATTTTATAGCCAGTTTTCACCAAATAGTTGTCTCTGTTGTCTCCATTGTCATGTCTTCCTGTCACTGCTCTGTTTATTGCAGTGTGACTTCCAGCCTCAATACTTCACTGACACTGCGCTCTCCAATGTTACCAGTGACCTTCTAGATACTAAACTAATAGATATTTTCAGAATTTATTAATTTCTCAAATTCATTCGTCACTGCTGGTGACTCATCCCACCTGGACAAAAGCATTTCCATGGCCCATTCGATCATACACTCAGAGTTTTCAATTGTCCCTTTTCATTTTTCTTTGCGAGTTTCTCTTCCACCTGTCCCTTAAAGGTTGGTATTGATTATGGCTCTGCCCTCAGCACAATATCTTTTTTCTTTATACATGTCCATGGTAGTGTGTTTTTGAAATGGTCATATCTGTGTCATTCATACCCAAAGGTGTATTTCCAGTCCAGATGTTGCTCCTGATATTCATCTTGAATCACCCCATGAGTGTCACATATCTACTAAAAGTTGAATATCTCAACATCCACACCAAATCTTATTCCTTCCCCTTTGATTCCCTAACTTAGAGGCAGCCTGACTCCTTCCTACACTCATATCGATAATGTCACTACCTGCAGAGGGTTCTTGTTGCCTTGAGTCATTCATTAAAGCTCTTGATTTTGGCTCATGTTCCTCTCATGATACATTCCCTCCAGCCTCTCAAGATACATCCTTTTCTTTGTTGTTGTTGTTGTTGTTGTTTGTTTTATTTAGATACTAGTGGCCTGGTGCACGGATTCGTGCACATTGAAAGGAAATTAATTAGAAGAAATATCTTAATATTCCTATTCACCCTTTCTCTATAACAGAAGTGTCAACCAAATTCACAATTGATAATGACAGATTGAAACACATGCATGCAATTGGTGCCAGCGAGAGCTTTATATGTATCACGCATGCACGAGTCAACATTTATTTTTAAATTGCCAGTGCACGTCATATGTACTGGACAGTTAGACAGATGGACAGCCACTTAGCCTTTTATATATAGAGATAATTGACATATAACATTATAGTTTCCAATGTGCAACATTCAGTGTTTGTGTATATTGAGAAATGATCAGCACAGTAAGTCTAATTGCTATTCATCACCATACATACACATTTTTTATGATAAAAACTTTTAAGATTTATTCTCTTACCATTTCAAATATGCAATACAGCATTATTACCTATTATCATTATTCTGTACTCAGACCTATCCTCTTCTACCTGAAGTACAAATTACTTCAGTTGAACTTTGTCCTCAAAGGCCATTCTCTCTCTACCTCCACTCTTTTAGGATTTTCTCTTTTCCCAAAAATATTCATTCATTATACACTAATTCTCTGCTTACTCTTTTCATATATGTACCAAATTATAGAAACATGTGTAATGTTGCTTTCTTTTACCAGTATTATTACTTCTCCTTGGCAGTTTCACTATTTTCTGAATAGTACTTATTCTAGAATCAGTTTCTTAAATATAATTTTTACTCATGATTTCAATATTGCAGTAACTATTCTCAATTTTTTTTAATATATTTTATTGATTTTTTACAGAGAGGAAGGGAGAGAGATAGTTAGAAACATCGATGAGAGAGAAACATCGATCAGCTGCCTCCTGCACATCTCCTACTGGGGATATGCCCGAAACCCAGGTACATGCCCTTGACCGGAATCGAACCTGGGACCTTTCAGTCCGCAGGCCGACGCTCTATCCACTGAGCCAAACCGGTTTCGACTATTCTCAATATTTTTAATTGTTTTTATTGATTAAGTTATTACATATGTGTCCTTATCCCCCTCAATATCTTTTTTAATTTTAAGTTTAATATTAGAACATAAAATTGTGCTAGAAGGTTAAAATGTTTTAGGGTGGTTTCTAGAAAATTCAGTTATTTGTTTTAAGGAAATATCTTGGACACTATAATTTTTCTTTTTACTTTTCTTTAAGGTGAAGAACTGGAGAGAGGAAAATTACTTATCTTTGGAGGTTGGGAGTATAGTTCTTATAAGTTCACTAATTTCAATATCACTGAGTGTCTAAAAAAAGTACCAGATCCTAAGCAAGGCACTGGGAGTAAACTGGTGAATGAAAATTAGCATTGCCTTTGTCCTCCTTCCACTCTCAGCCTCAGAGAGGAAGACAAACCTTCATCCAATGACCAAACACCAGAAGTTGAACTGAAAACTGTCACAAGTTCTATGACAGAGAGGTTCTACGAATACATCGGAGAACTGGTCGGAGATGCAAGGTCTCTCTGAAGTTACAGCTCCCATGGTTTTTCATTTGTGTTGTTGTTGATGCTTTCAGTATATGGAGCACAGAATGCCCCAACAGAATTCACATGGAGACCAGATTGGCTGCTATTGCGGCAGGCCAGAGATCTCCCAGATCAGCAGTAGTAGATGCAAATAAGTAGCATAGATAAGTGCCCCCTGATCACAGGGGAGGAAAGTTCTAGTGATAAATGACACAACGTGGGTAAAACCAATGCCACTGAAGGCTCACAAGACCATTGTGTTAGAATGCACATTTTAAAGATGTTTGTTTTATGGATATTTTAATCACAATAGTAGGTAATTACATGTGGAAAATAATTTAAATCAAGTTGTGCAATGAAAGAGGTCGTGTTTACAATGTGTATCTTATAAAAATTGAGAAAGGTGACGGCACTGAAATGTTGTCTTAGAGGAATTATTGCTAATGTGATCCTAGTTTCACTTAAACAGTGATCTCTAGAGACAGTCTAGAGACACAATTTAAACACTTTTATTACTTTCTACCAATAGTCTTATGTAAATTATTCTTTTTTTAGGTGTTTTTTTTTTCTGTGAAAAGAATCTAAACTCTGAGAAAGCAGCACTCATTCAAAAAGATGTTCAGACAATTAAGAGTTCTTTACAAAGGCAGAATACTGCCATCTGTTGTTCACTGAAATTGGTTTTAGACTAAGCAAATATAAACCTCAAGTTCAACAGTAATTCTGAAAATTTAACAAACAAAAGACCATCAAAATTCATCAACTTGTGAGTTCATACTTATTTTAGAGGTTCTCAATTTTCCTGTAATGTTTACCAACTTGTACTCAATCAGAAAATCCAATTCCTTCCACCAACAGAAATAATAATGCTTTATATTTGCATAGCAATTTGTACTAAACCAAGCCTCTCCACCTTCATTTGCATGCACACCCCTGTGAACAGTTTATTACCTAAACTCCTCATAGCTTTGCCATCTCTTCTTTCTAAACAGAGATAACCAGTTTGGACATCAATGCAGCTGATATCTTCTTGGGGATATGGGTGTTTACTAAAGTACACAATTTAATAAGTATGTCTTATTTCTTAAATAATAAGACAGTATTCTGTGATAATAATTATTTTTTAAGCTATAGGATGAAATTGCTAGTGTCTGGAAGGTATTTAGGACACAACAGAGGGACAGTTTTAATCATTTTTATCTTATTGGCAGATAGACTATAGGGAGATAAAGAAAGACACAAGGCCATGTACAACATCCCATTTGGTGATATGGAATGTTCTTTGAACATCAAAAGAGAGGGAAGTGAAGAATTCTGGTAACTGCTGGAGTTTGTTGTGTCTCACATCTCAAATGGGGCCAGCAGCGGTGTTGGTGGAAAGTGGTTGGATGAAGGGCCTGATATGTTTTTCTCCTACTGTACATACATATTATCTTAAGGAGAAAATCCAAATGTAAACTCATATTCTCTGCCAGAAAATTAAAATAAGCAAACATCTGCTTCCTTAAGGATGGCATCTAGCCAAGGTTCAGCCTACAATGAGTTACTGCAAAATTTTCACATGATTTCATTTTTTAAAAATTTCCCAACCAACTTCAAGTCTAAAATTATAAATGGGTCCGATGAAAGTATAAACACATATGCCATTTTGCTGGCTCTGGGGTCAGAACCAGTAATACACCAAAGATCATTTATTGAATCCTGCTCTTCTTCTAAATCCATTAAAGACCAAGATAGTACTCTTCCTAATGTCATAGACAGCCTCCCAGAGAAAGATTTGGAGGGTGCGGGGTGGTGGCAAACTACTTTAGACATGTATGGGGAGACAGCTCCCGAAAACCCAGCAGGCATCTTTTCCCAGCATTGAGGACCAAAGTTGGGTAAGAAAAGTCCCAGTGACTCTCTCCCTTTATGTGTCATCTCTTACACTGTTTATTCCTCTCTTACGTATCCCAATTCCCTTTTCACCCTGAGAATGTTCTTCCCATGCTGTTTGCCTCCCGGGGTGCTTCCCAGGATGACTAAAAAGAAAAAAAAAAAACAAAGACAAAAAACCACTTCCAACAATGGAGTTAAGATGTCTGCTTTTAGAATTCCTTTCACATACTGTTTTATAAATCATACCAGTGCAATCAACCATATTAACTGAAAGCAGGACTTTTGTACAATTACTACATTTAATCTCGGAAGTATTAGCGAGTATAATCTTTATGCCTTTGTTTACCTAGAATAAGAAGTGAAAGTATTGGGGATTTTGTTTTTGTTGTTTTATGTTGTGGTTGTTGGTAGTGAAATCATATCTCTATGCTGCCTTCATTTATAAACTACTGGCCCAGTACAAGTAAGAGACAAACATGCAAGCACAGTATGCATCTCTTTGTACACACAGTTTTTTCAATGCAATAATAATGATAATAATAATAATGGTGACTATAATTATTTATCAAACATATACTATGGGCCAAGCACTCTTCTGAGTTCTACGTGTGCCTGATCTCATTTAATCGTCAATAATACTACACAGCAGGTATTATGATTATTAGCCCCCTTTTAGAGAAACAAGAATATAGATGAATTTTCTAAAATCCCAAATTTCAAATGTGAAATATGAACACAGGAAGATCCTGTGCTCTGAAAAGTCCATGTACTACCTCATAAAATAAAAATTTGATATTGATGAATGAATAAAAATTTCACTCTGATATCCTAGTTCTTTATCATTTGGCTCTCCAGCTTCTCACCTATACAACCTTCTAAATTATGTACATGATGAAAATATGCACTCGTGTCTTTTTGCATCCCAAGTGCTAATTCATATACCATTCAAGACCAGTAGTTGGTCTGTTACTGTAAGAAATTTTTAAAGCAGAGAGTTATAAAAATGACATATATTTTCTGTACCTCTAGAGAGGTATTTTATATGTAAATCTGCTGGCTTTCACGCAGTTTTTGATGGAGAACCAAGACTTTCTCTTCGACTATGTGTCCACTATATTGAATTTGCAGTTGTCTTTCTTACATCCACCACACCTACATTTCATTGTCTACAACTGTCAGTGCTAGGTGTGTTTTTTATCATGGAAATGACTTGGGCACTTGGAAGCATTCTGAGTTGAAAATCTTTCAGGTACATTATCATTTTCTTTTTGAATTTTACAGTTGCATCTCCCCTACTTAATTTAACAGAAATCAATGTTAAAGCCAAGAAAATCAGTTATTTTTGGTTTGATATATAAAACTGCATTTTCCTCCACTGTTTATCAGACTTAAATTCCAGATTTTCTATTTAAAGGTGGCAATCCAAATTTGGTCACTATTTAAACAGTGTCTGGGGAAATTATACTTGCATTTTCTTAAATGTTAAATATAAATATTTCTATTATAAGGAGAGCCTACGAAGTAGAATGTTTTTTATTGCTTGGTTACTTTTTCTTTAAACGAAAAGATTTGTTTGATCTGCTCCATAAAAAGACTCAACTGTGGTTTTATGCTTAGTATAGTTCATTACTGCACTCAAAGATGATTTCAGGCGGTTAGCTTAAGACTTTCCTTTAAAGTAACTTTCGTATAAACTTTACCTTGAGTATTTGTTATCACTTTTTAAGATTTCATAAGTTAAATGAAATATTTCTGAGTATTACTTGGTATACTTAGAAATTTAGTGGTACCATTGAAAGTTGAATAGGTGTGGGACTGCCCTCTGTGAGAGTCATTCCATTGTATGTGACTCTATACATCATGTGAGAAAACTCTGCCATCCACCAAAGCCCCTCTCCCCTAAAATCCCTGCATGGTGACCCCCTAGACATGCCTGCATCTTTGTTATTTGCCTGCTGTTTATTGAAATAGTGTCCAGTCTGTCTTCCAGGCTTTCAGCATTTTATGTGTGGTTAGTCTTGGCGATTCCTTGGCAGATGGATCTGATTGTTGGTTTAAGATTTCATGCTTCATTGAAGCCTCTGGCTATTTGAGTCAAAAAGTGGTGATAATGTCTTATGTGCGATACAACTTTTTACTGTTATACCAATAAGCCAATAAAGCAAAGACCTGACTTACTAATAGCGGGAAGAGTTTCAATGGTAAAAGTATTCACTTTGGTTTCTTAGCCAATTCCAATATGGTTAAATACTTCTTACTGGCCTGAATAATGCTTTTTTTTTTTTTTTTCACTTAAAGAATTTTGCTTTCACAAAGGCTTTAGCACAAGTGTTATTGAAATATGTAATGTGCTTATTTTCTAAATTTTTATGTTAACACTGACTGACTTATGAGGATAGTTCTGTTTCTATTTTAGCTTGAAATTTTTAATGTTTTGAGTATATAAGAAGTACATCTATTGCTTTAAAAATATATAAAATTGAAGAATTATGAAAACACTGTTCTCTCACCAATAATTTATTTTAAAAATTATAATTCTAACTATCAGTAAAAAAAAATAATAATTCTAACTATCAGTGAAAATGCTCTACTTTTTTCAGATTTGTAAGTTTTAAATATTGAGAACATTTTGAGAAAACCTCTCTAAATATTAAATATTAGAGCATAAACTCTTAGTTTCCATGTCAGAAAGTCTACAAATATATGTCCTGGAAACAAAGTTTGACTTAAATTTTCAATTTTTTAGAGAAGGTGTGCAACTTGTTAGTTCAACTTTATTAAAATGACATGGGTAGGACTAAATATTACTCTTTCAGAAGATCATACTGAGTTTTTCAGAAACATAATAATTAGAGATCCATTTGAAAATTTATGTTTCTACAAGAGAATATTAACCTAGTTCACTGTCATTTCTTGTGGACATTTTGGAAGTTAACAATATAGACACATAAATGAAATGTACATAATTATACATTCTAAAGCTGTTTCCATTACACTAAATTTTTATACTGGTTTATAATATATATTTAGGCCTACACACAGATAAAAACATGGCCCAGTCCTATATAATGAAAGGCTAATATGCAACTTGAACAGCAGAATGACCAGTCGCTATGATGTGCACTGACCACCAGGGAGCAGACGCTCAATGAAGGAGCTGCCCCCTGGTGGTCAGTGCACTCTCACAGGGGAAGCGCTGCTCAGCCAGAAGCCGGGCTTATGGCTGGCGGCTGGCGCATACAGCAGCAGTGGCAGGAGCCTCTCCTGCCTCTGCAGCCTCTCCCGCCTCTGCAGCAGCACTAAAAATGTCCGACTGGGGAGCAGGCCTAAGCTGTCAGTCAGACATCTCCTGAGGGTTCCTGGACTGCGAGAGGGTGCAGGCTGGGCTGAGGGACCCACCCCCCAACCCCCGAGTGCATGAATTACATGCACTGGGCCTCTAGTGATTAAATAAGACGTTAAATACAGGTATGTATACATAAGAACTTAAGATGAAAAGGCTCGGTATTTACTCCAGTGTACTAACTAGCTCAACACTTAAGCTGAAGCATGAGAGTACTTGTGTTTGAAGCCCAGCATTTCTAAGTTCCAGCTATCTGATTCTGATTTTGCCAAGTTATTTTTTACTAATAAAAATGAAGGTAATGCCTGGCTGGTGTGGCTCAGTAGTTGAGCATCAACCCATGCACCAGGAGGTCATGGTTCAATTCCTGGTCAGGGAACATCCCTTTTTTCTTCCTATGGACCCTCTCCATCCCCCCCTCCCCCCCCCACACACACACACACAGGCCTTCACTATACTAATGTCTCTCAGTCTGATAGGCAGTTTGGCAAAACATGATAAATGTGTTGCAGAATTCCAGAACTAAAATGTCTATTCTTACCAACCACCAGAAGAGGGACAATTTGTGAATTTGAACACAAATTGAGTTGCTTTTTGTGCTTATCTCTAATAGTAGTTGAATAGGTACCACAAACTAGACTAAAATATTATATTTTAATAAAACTAAAGTTTTGTCTTTTCAGAAAGAAATTACTAAAATTAAAATCATATAGTATATTAACAATGTTATTTCCAAAATGAAATTTCTAGATAATATACATTAAAATGTCGAGCTCTTCATAAGGAATAAGGAATATGAAGTTTTCTCAGGTCCTCTGAAATGGTGTGCCTTTTAAAAATTAATATTTATGTGTTTAACCTCTTTAAATATATCCCCTCCTTCCCAAATTTTAGCATTATAAAAAGTGTGCCATGAACACAAACATGGCGGAAGCCGTGGCAAATTTTGGCAAAGTTTGAAACAGAAACGTGTTTTGAATGTTACTCTCCCGTAGCCCCAAGGAGTCAATTCGGTCCATTTGGCAAACAAGCCCAATTGCATTCTCTGTGCCTTCAGATGCAGACCTTGCTTATCTGACTGTTCCTTTGTTTGGTGTCTCAGTCTTCAGGAACCAGTATCACTGTGGACATTGCCGTGATGGGCGAGGCTCACGGCCTCATTACCGACCTCCTGGCAGACCCTTCTCTGCCCCCCAATGTGTGCACATCCTTGCGGGCCGTGAGCAACCTGCTCAGCACCCAGCTCACCTTCCAGGCCATTCACAAGCCCCGAGTGAATCCTGTCGTTTCCTTCAGTGAAAACTATACCTGTTCTGATTCTGAAGAAAGCTCCGAAAAGGACAAGCTGGCTATTCCCAAGGTAGGTGGGAATGACACACCCCTGGAAAGCCTAAACGTTTTCTTTCTTTCCTCTAGGTCTCTCTCTTGTCACTCTGAACCCATATGCTAATTTAAATCAGCGTCTGTGAAATGTCTTGATCATGGTGACCAGAGTAATGAAAGTTTAACGTGAAGACTTCTGTCCTTATACTTGATTGCTTTCTGTAAATTAAATTTTTACCAGTTTATGTTATCTTTTTTTATTCAGACTTTCTATATGCCAGGCCCTGTTGAGTGGGATAAGGTCATGGCAGAGCAACAACAACAACAAGTCCCTGGTCCCATTCTAGTGTGGCTTCTGTGTAAAATCTACTGCCTCTGAAACACACAGTTTCTTTGCTCTTTGCATTCTTAGTATGGTATCCTTCATTGTACCCTGATAGCCTTCCCAAACCCAGTAAGATTTGAACTCAGAACGTTTTAGTTGATTTGGGATTATTTAAAGTAAAAAATGGTCTTCATCTTTTGTATAATTTTTTTTCTTTTGACACGTAAGATATACTAAGAATTTTATACAAGTAAGCTATAGGGAATAAGTCCTAAACTTGGTTTACACCTCACATTAGTTGAGAACAAGCCGTATTAAAGACTAAACATAATAAATAAGTCGGAACTGAAGTGGTCCCTGGTACGTCCTGCACCGTTATCTATTTGGGAAACCAGCAGCCATTCTCTTGAACTGGTGATCAATCAGTAGTAACATGCAAGCTCTTGCTGTTGTGTCTCTTGGCTCAGGAATGTGTTCTTTATACAACTTTGTCAATTAGCTGTTACATAGTTTCCTTCCAACATCTACTTCTCTGAGAAAGGTATGGCTCAGCATGACATGGAACAGAATGAGATTAACTGATTCCTTTGGCTCTCAAAATAGATTATCAAGTCAGTGACAGATTTATAGGCAACAATCCTGGTGTTTACAGTGCATGACCTTTTGTCTTGCTATTGAATTACCTTCTTAGATGCAAATTAAGATCTTTAAGAGGCATGGAGAACTACTTAGAATCAGAGGTATATACTTCACTTCTCAGAAATTTCTCAATCCTCAGGAGAGCAGATTGCATCTTTATAAACTGTGCTTCCATGAGTGGTCTATTGACCAATGGTTTGAGCTCCTACCTATTGTAACAGTTGCTGCCGTTGTAGCAGAATATCTCCACTTTTTAAGGTGAAGGCCCTCTTTACCAGGCTGGTGCTCATCCTGGTGAGCTCAGAATCTTGCCTCAGTGCTGATGATGCCACATACCCCACTTAGGATATGAAAGGAGGAGAAATAATAAAGAGAAAGTTGCAGCCCTAACCGGTTTGGCTCAGTGGATAGAGCATCGGCCTACAGACTGAGGGGTCCCAGGTTCGATTCTGGTCAAGGGCATGTACCTTGGTTACGGGCACATCCCCGGTGGGGGTTGTGTGGGAGGCAGCTGATCGATGTTTCTCTCTCATCGATGTTTCTGGCTCTCTGTCCCTCTCCCTTCCTCTCTGTAAAAAATCAATAAAATATATTTTTTTTTTTAAAAGAAAGAGAAAGTTGCAGGTCAACCAGCAAAGTCTCCTACTAGGAGGAATTGGTACCGATGATGTTACCCATAGGCCTGAGGTCTAAGTGACGTTAACCACAAAGTGGTGGTGCATTTTATGTTATACTCTTACTCTTTTTATTTAAATATATTTTTTATTGATTTTAGAGAGGAAGGAAGAGGGAGAGAGAGAGAGAGAGAAATATCAATGATGAAAGAGAATCATTGATTGGCTGCCTCCTGCACGCTCCCCACTGGGGATTGAGCCTGCAACCCAGATATGTGCCCTTGACCGGAATTGAACCTGGGACCTTTCAGTTTGCAGGCCGATGGTCTATCCACTGAGCCAAACCTGCTAGGGCCACTCTTTTACTCTTATGTCCTGTCATTTGTGCGTCAAGAAATTAAAAGTAAATTAATAAACACTTTGGTGTAGAGACTGTTGTGCAAGATGATTATCAATTAATTCATGCCCCAAACAAGTGACTTTTGAGGGAAATCGTTTGCTCATAATAACTAAAATGACCTGTGTGTATAGGTATATAAATTCTGTTGAACTTATAAAACAATAAAATTACCTCAAAAGTAGTTGACTGTCATTCCAATAATCCTATATTTGTGTAATCATTGAAGTGAATGTTCCAAATGTTATTTTATTGTATTCATTTGTTCTGACCACAGTCTTTTATTGCATATCTGAGTACCCACATTTTAGACAGGTGATAGTCAACCAATATAGGTTAATAAATTTGCTTCCAAGTAAAAGCCATTTTCTCCCATTATATGACATTGAGGTTGGTGATAGAAAATATGCTTGGCAATAAAATCGACTCTCCTTCTTCCTAGCGCCTGAGAAGGAGCTTGCCCCCCGGTTTGTTGAGACGAGTTTCGTCGACTTGGACAACCACCACCTCAGCCACAGGTCTACCCACTTTGGAGCCGGCCCCAGTACGGCGGGATCGCAGCGCCAGCATCAAACTGCATGAAGCACCTTTACCAAGGTTAGCAATGCTCCTATTCGTTTCGCATCTCTTAGAGAAGTTACTTGCCAAACAGGAATTGTAAATTACAGGGGAAGGGTGGTCCAACCAATTAGAGTTGGTTGGAGGCCAGCTTTGGAAATGAAAAAAGTGTAGGCATGGTTTAAATGCAGAGCAGCACAGGGATTAGCATCAGATAATTAGGCTTACATTGTGTTTTGAGCAATGCATGCAGATTAAGTTTTGGTTTGGAACATCTCCAAAATATAGATCCCTTTAATTACATCTCTATGTAACATTCTCTATTCTACCGATAGATTACTAATTCCAGATTTATTTACAATAATAACCTAGACAAACCAAGGCTATCCTGCAGAAAGCATTCCCTAAATGAAGCTCACTGTCTGTTACCTTTCATCTAGCAAATAGCATCAGTGTGTTTGGCAGCAGGTTCATCATTCACATGTTTACAAGGAGATTTTGATCATCATCCTTTTTTTTCCCAGGGTGTCACCAGGGAAAAAAAAAATGTAGGCTAAATCCCTGTAGCTGACCTTTTCCTTCCCAAGGAAATATTGCAAAAATATTATTTTTGAATGATTTTACAAGCATTTAATTTTTTAATTTAGATATACCAAGAATGATAAATAATAAAGAACACAATTCATGTAAGTCCCTCTGCATCTTAACTAGTAAATTTGCCAAGTTGTTAGGAAACCTATGAGGGACATGATTCTATAAGTAGAAAGAGGTGTTTGATTCCTGTTAATTGGATAAGTAGGAAAGTTATCTTTGCACTTTTGTTAATCCATATGCTTGATGAGTGACTTCTAAATCCACACAGCAGAGATTGAGCTTAGTTGTCCTATTTTGTCATTTGGACAAGGTGATCCTATCACTGAACCTGGACCATGACTCAGATGGCAAGTCGAATATGGAAATGAT
Organism: Myotis daubentonii; assembly: GCF_963259705.1. Taxonomy (NCBI): domain Eukaryota; kingdom Metazoa; phylum Chordata; class Mammalia; order Chiroptera; family Vespertilionidae; genus Myotis; species Myotis daubentonii. The sequence goes on from NC_081841.1 coordinate 31,715,525, forward strand.
GGTTGGGTTTTGGCAAGTTCTGCCCCAATGGTTGATGAACAACTTACTTATTTTTCTTTATGCTCTGTCTTTATAGTGCTGGTAGTTCTGATTCTTGGAATAACCCTGCGATGATGACCCTCACCAAAAGCAGATCCTTCAGCTCGTCCTATGCCGTTTCTGCAGCTAACTATGTAAAGACTAAAAAGCCAAGTCGCCCAGGTAAGTGACTTGCTGGGAGAAGAGTTCCTATTCACTGAGCGTGCAGTCACCGAGAGAACTAAGCCTTAAGTACTTAAATAAGATTCAGAGGATGCTCTGCACATGGGTATATTTGGTTTGACTCTTCTAAAAAGAAAAAAACCTCAATAACCAACTAATTACCTAAATTTCCACTTTATATGATGAAACTGATGCTTTCAAGGTTGCTGTACCAGATATTTTACCTTGAGCATATTGGATGAATAGGAAATCACTCTCACCAATAATTTGGATAATAATGAGGATAATTTCCAGAAGCATCATCTTATAATATATCAGAGCTAATGTACTTATGAAATTTCAATTTTATTCTTAGTGGCTATTAAAAGAAACTTATTTTTCAGAAACATGATATTTATAGGAGCTTGAAGAAATGCTTTATTTACTATACATATTATAATTTTTCAAAGAAATTCTTACTTATGTCACTCACCACCCCCTTCTCACTGGGCTGTTACAACATTCAAACTTTGCCTGCCTTGATAGCCCCAAACTCCAATTTTTGTGTCATCAGCCTCATGACATTGCTAATAGCTCTGCTGGCTTGTTTTCCTAATTGCTGCATCCTGCTGCCTGGGTTTTCAGCCTTTTTGCTCTATGCTAATTGTTAGTAAATAATGCTCTGAAAGGAAGAACCGTTCATGGGGTTTTAGTCACACTGCTAAAGATCTCTTCTTTCTAGAAACCTAGTCCTCCACATTAGTTGTCTCACCTTGATAGGTTTTTTCTTTTAAATTCAGCATTTCTATTGGTTGTCAAAGCAACAGGAATTTACTACAAACTACAGAATCATAGCCAGAAGCAGAAGTTCTCAAAATGACAATGTTTTTATGAGAGTTAGAGAAGTAGTACTCACATCCCACTGATATTTCAAGAGACCAACTTGAAATAAACTCTTAAGTATAAGAAACACAAATTAAGGAAGCATTTCTGTTGTCTGTTTTTACATCTAGAAAAAAAAATTAGTGATTTCTTTCCCTTTGATCATCCCCTTTTTATTGGCGACTGTTTCTTGAAACCATTTAAACACCAACGTTGCTTAAATCTCTACTGTTTGGTGTTAGAAAGACACTTTCTCCAGCAAATATACTTTTATTGGAATTGCATCACTGAATTGCATCACAGTAAAGGTTATTTGGTTTTCCAAAAACTAATCAGGTCCTCTCGGCTCTTTGAAAATGTTCATTAAATCTTAGAGGTCACATGACCTGAGAAATAGACTGGAGCTTTCACCTAGGCCAGGAACAGGCAAGGTGGGAAGATACTTAAATTGGGTTGCCCTGAGGGCAGATACAGATGAGCTCAGTGTTGTGGAGACTCAGGTGGGACTCCAGCAAGGTGAAGGAACTGGATGTGAGCATTTCACATTGAACCTGAGACTTTTAAAGGGTACTAAAGTGATCATAGGTCAGGAGGACCCCTAGGCTCCCTATAAAAATATGTGCAAATAATTTTTGAAGGAAAGCATCACCAGGTAAGGGCCATATGATTTCAACATATCAAATTCATACAAATCAGAACTTGCAACCAAGATCACTAAGCACACAAGAAATATGAGTTAGAGAAAAAGGAAAGAAAAATAACTTTACAGATCTCGAAAAGGGTGGAGATATTTAAATGCTAAAAATTTTCATTTAATTTTAAAATATTAAAAGAAAAATACAAGGTTATAAAAATAACAGCAATGGGAGAAGATATCATTGAAGGTCATCTAAACATAACTTTTAAAAATATAAGCAAGGTAATAAGATATGTTAAGTGACGTAATATAGTATTCAAGGGAAAATTAACAAACGGGGAGTCAGAAAATGTGCATAAGGTATCTCTATCCTGATTACTTTGGAGAGGACTTTGCATTGTGGCATCTCTAGACTGCTATCACAGCAGAGCTAAATGTTTATAAAATAGCCTATATATTAAGCATGCTTGATTCAACTAAAATTCCTGCGAGTCTGCCAAAAGGGGGAAAAAAATCCATCAAGAATCAGAGACCTGAAATTCAGTTACAGTTCTCCCTGATCAGATAGGTCCTTCTGCTTTGAAACCCTTGTTTGCTTTTAATGATGGTATTGGGTTGATTGAGCTAATGAGGTGTGTTATGTTTGATATAACTGTCTGTGATGCCGGCTGCTTTTAACTAAACTATGTGGAAAGGGGCCTGGTAAAGTCCCTTTATGTGGCAAAGAATGTAAGGAAATATATAGAATCAAAGTGTGAATAGAGTCTAAGGAGGAAAATACCAACTAATAGGCAAAAGAGGTTGGAGAATGCAAGCAAAAAGTAGAAAATAGAACCACTGAAAAATAAGTGAGCTGTTTTTAGAGGGGACTAATGAAATCTATGCTTTGCACAAATCATTTCAACAGTGTGTCCTCTAGCTTGATCAGTCAGCATTGATTTAAATAGTTGAAACACAACCATTTATTTACAGTTACTATTATAAAATAAATGGGTGAAATCACATGAGTCTTGATTAAAGCATAAAATAGGAGATTGAAATATGACTTGCATTTTCAATCTTGCTTTTCTATTTATGAGTCACTGACAATGTAGAGCTGCCATTATGCCAGTAATGGGCCTTTAGAATTCCTCTGATTTCATACTTAGTGAGCTTGTAGTAGTCCCTTCACAGATTCTTATAATTCTTATAAAATTCTTATAATATTATTTTATAAGAATTAGATCTTATAAAGATTAGATTTTATAAGATCTTTCTGTAATCATTAAAGTAAGCTAGACTGAGTTTTCCCTTATAGAAAATATGAAATGAGAGATAACTTAAATTATGACTTTGTGATTTTATTTTTTCATTCTCTATAGTTTAGATACATGTTCTGTTTTGGAAAACTATTAGGATTGTCCATTTGCCTGTGGGCAGGGAAAAGAGGCGTGTATTTATCAGACATGCTGGTTCCTTTCTTGTTCAATTAAAATTAAGCTGAGAGAGTTTTACAGCACAAAACAGATGGATTCACTTAAATGATTTCCTTCCAGTATTGTTTATCATCTCCCTTTGATTGCCCAAAGTTCCTTGTGTCTTGACACACATTTTTTCATGCTCTTGGGAGCAAGAAATTACAGACTGAATTACTCAAAGGACCTGGCATTTTAGAATTTTTTAAAGTTGTATCTTAAGTTTTTTTTTATTTTTTAATGTTTCAACTATTTCACATTAGACTAGCTTCAGTTACTCAAGGATTTGTAGTTCATGAGCTAATACGTCTCTTTTCTGGAGTCTCTTAAAATTACTGAAATATAAATGAAGATAAGCATATTTGAATGAATACATATTTATCTGAATCCCTTCACTAGGTTGTGTGTATAAATGTGTGAGTGTGCAACATAAAGGTGGGTGAGATTTCAAATGTTACAAAGTTCACTAACGTTACACCCGATTACACATAAACTACCTTAAAAAACAATCTGTTCTTGAAAACTTTAAAAAAAAAAGGGTCTTTCTCCCATTTCCCTGGAGTATCCAGTTTCTGTGTCTGATATAATTTCATTTGTAGTCTTTCCTTTCTAAAAAGGTTATTTGGTTTTTATCTGCACTTATATCTTTCTATCTACTTGAAAACTAATATGTAAACATGGGCCCATTTCCTATAGCATTCTCTTTCTGCTTTTAAAACTTTAAGTAAACTAAGATAATGCACACTGTGAGAAATAGGAGTTCGGTTTGGGGAACAAAGGAATTTATATGTTTATACCTTATCTTCTCACCTACAGAATAAAAATATCCCTGCTTTTCAGGGCTGTTGCCAAGACTCTTGCTTGTTAGCTGTATTCAAAATACATAGACTCTCAGCTCTGCAGAAGCGAAGTGCTTCTCCTCTGTTTCAAGGTTTATTTTAAATTTCTTCCCAGGCAGTAAATGTGGAGTCTTAAGGTCTGCTTATTTTTTTTTTTTAAGTTTAGTTAATCCATGAGTTCTAAGAACTCTAATCGTTGAGTGGATTTTTAAGAGAGAATTTCATTTCTCTGAGAACATCAGCTGGCATCTACTAAAAATTAGCAATGAAAAAAAATCACTCTTCTCGTAAATGACCTTCAGAGAGCACGCTGTGTCAAAACAGAAATGTGCAATGTTTCCACGGGCTTTGTAAAAAAGTGGCAGAAACTTGTCAAAAAACTCACAACTACCTAGCAAAATAATGAAGGAAATGTCTCAGGCAATGCCTATCAGGAGTCTCTTTTTTTTTAAGACCACAATTAAGCCCTTGCCTTGGCCCGCAGCTCTGTACCATCTTACCCAGCAACCTCTCTGGTCACATTCCCTGCCCCTCTTCTTCCTCCTTGCTAAGCTGAAGCCACACTGATCCTCTGGTAGGTCCCTCTTTCTAGAACATGCTTCCCCAGGTGCTTGTCTAAATAGACATTTAGATCTCTGTTGAAATTTTACACTGAGAGCATTTCTGTCCTCTGTCCTCTACCCCCGCATTATTTTTCTTTCTATTACTTAAAACTGCCTGACTTTCTTTTCTTCCTTTTCCTCCTATACCTCTTCCTTTTTTTTTCTTAACCTTCTTTTTCCTTACTTCCCCTTTTCTCCCTCCTCCTCTTCTTCTAAGTCCTTTTCTTCTTCTAATTCTTTTTTAATTTTTGTTTCCCCACAACAGAGTGGACGCTCCATAAGAATAGAGCATTTTGTGTTCACTACTGCCTCCTTAGCCCCTGGAACAGGGCACACAGTCATTCCTTATCAGCGGTTCTCAACCTGTGGGTCGCGACCCCTTTGGGGGTCGAACGACCCCTTCACAGGGGTCTCCTAAGACCATCGGAAAACACATATATAATCACATATTGTTTTTGTGATTAATCACTATGCTTTAATTATGTTCAATTTGTAACAATGAAATTGGGGGTCACCACAACATGAGGAACTGTATTAAAGGGTCACAGCATTAGGAAAATTGAAAACCACTGCGACAAATCATTGAGCTAATTTGTAACCTTTATAATATGTCACACCCCCATCCAGCTCCTTAATGCTTATACTGCTTTTTTCTAATATATCTGGTGACTCAGTCAGCTGTAATCTAACAAATAGTCTAAATTAAACTAGTCCTTTTCAGCCTTTTTTTTAAAAAAAAACAGAGCACACATATACGTATGTGTAATAATGTGAATACGATGTTATATAGCAGGGGGAAAGTGAGAAGGGATTTAGAGCTTGTTGAACATTTTATTTCCTGCATTTGCTAAAATTATAATAATTATAATTAGATTTTAATATAATTTACAATATAAATCTAATATTAGAGATAATATTAAACACTAATTTTCTTCTGGGGCCTCCAAATAAAGTCTTTTTTTAAAAAATTCACAGCCATTAATACTTCACAGGTATCTGTAACACACTTGCTGCACCCAATGATAGGCTGGTTGAGAAACTGAGATAAATATGTAGTGAACTTCATTTTCTTATGGCTTAAGAGATGATGTGATCTGAGGGTTGTCAATATCTCTGCTAAAATAGCTAAGCCTTTTCACTGAAAGTGGAAATCAAAATTAAAACCATAAAGCTTGTCATTGTACAGAGCAATACAAGTGCTGCCTGGTAGGCAATGCATTCTCCCATGGGCATCCTCTGCCAGAGTGGCTAAGAAGCCACCTTTTACAAGAATAACTGTCCCCACTCCATATTCTCCTGTTGACTAGCACTGTGACCCTGGGAAAGTTATGTTACCTCTCTGGGCCTATGAGGTTTCAGTTAGGCATAAAGGCCAGGGTTCTCTTGATCAGGAATCAACAATAGAAATATTGAGAAAAGGGCTAGGAGGCGTTGCAGGCCTCCACACTGAATCAAAGGAAGAGTATGATAGTAAAACAAAAGAAATAACAAAACAAAAAAACTTAATTACCAAAGCCCTTCAGCAAGCTTCATATTCCTTCCAGTGGGCCAAGAAAACTGTGAACTGTGGGTGTGACAAACAAAACATTTGGGAGAACTAAACATGGGAAGCCGACTAGCCAGCTGCCAGTTCCCCACACATATTATGATGTGAGAGCTGCTGGCTGTACATTTCCCTGGAGTGGTGAGGAATCGGAAACAACTTTTCATGATTTCATTTCATTTGCTGTACAGTAGATTGTTCAGCATCAGTAAACAGGTGGTTGTTCAGAAGCTATTTCTCTCTTTTCTTCAGTTTTAACATGGGTTGCTTTCCCTACATGAGAGAGGAAATTCAAAAGACATCGCCCCTGAACTCAAACATTGGAAATCTAACTCAGTGTTCTGTAAAATCCTCACAACCGAGAGTAAACAGTTTGCCACAAACACCCACACTTAAAGTTTAAACTTCAGGCCTATTGTGTGATCGGAAAGGGGGCATATTACATTTTTAAATGTCTTCTTCAGAAATTACTCTGATCAAAGTAATTTCACACCCAAACTAGTCATTTTGCTGAAAACACCCATGGGTAATAAAGTTAAATGCCTCTGATGAATGTATCTTCTTTATTTACATATTTTAAGCATTGTATGCCTGCCAAACCCTGCTCCAGACATGTTAATATTTAAAATAATTCCCGATCTTCTTGCTGCTAAAAACTTCACAGCAGAAGAGAAGGCAAACATATGAGAAAATGTTAACCATTAACATCATTTTAGAATGACAAGAAGAAACAAAAATAATATTCTTCTGTCCTGAAGTTACTCCAGGCCACCAAGGCTTTCACTGGATTTGCCAACATTGCCACCAATTGTCTTCACAATGATTCATTCCTTTCATCTCATGCTGTGAAGATACCCCCGCTGTCCATACACCCCGTCCACCCCGTCTCCAGCTGGTGGCATGCAGGGGAGGCCTGACCGGGCCCGAGTACTCCTGGGGCCTTTAGTGCGTTCAAAGGAGTCCAAGGTGAAGTTTAAGAGTAGCAGGTTTGAATTCCAAAGACATGTCTTGTGACTTAATGATTTCTTTTCTTCTCAGGTGCCCTCGCTAAAATTTCACCTCTTTCATCGCCCTGTTCCTCACCTCTCCAAGGGACTCCAGCCAGCAGTCCTGTCAGCAAAATTCCTACAGTTCAGTTTCTAGAATCTGCCGACACAACTGCCAAACCGGGCCTAGGTTCGCACAGGGCCTTAACTTACACTCAGAGTGCCCCTGACCTGTCTCCTCAGATACTGACGCCACCTGTCATATGTAGCGGGTAAGAATTGTACGTTGTTAGCTGGAGTTTAATAAGGAAACCAGTACTACTTCTCCTCTTAGGAACACTCACCGGCAGTCCACATAGCTATGTGTATGTTTGCCAGAGTAGTTGATAAGGAAGTATAGGATAATGTGATCTGTGTTGAATAAGGTATAATAGAAACTTAACTTTTCAGTGGTTTTCTACTAGTAGAAAGTTTAGAGTCCATATGGGCCATACAACTAATCTTGAGAGATGCAATAATTAGTTGTATATTTTGTCTGCTTACTGATAGAACATACATAAAGCATATGTTTTTAAAAACCATGTCAGGTAATTAAATATAGTTTGATATTATGTTGGAATTTTTTTTTTTTTTTACTTCTTCAGGGAGGGTTTTATACTGATTTTTAAAGGCATTTTATGTTAAGTTTGCAATTCCTATTTTAACACTTTAAAAATGTGCAAATAACACAGGGCTCTTAGAATGCAAAGCAATTGCTTGTGCTGATCTACCATGTTGAAATAGACTTGCAAAGTGTTGTCTTTTCCTAGAGGGTTAGAAAATAAGGGCCTCGCATGGCAAGAGTAATTATTTTGCCAACATTGTCCCTAAGACAGAAATACTGCCTCTTACGGATTAGCTTCATCTTCAGAAATAGCTTCATCTTGAACCATTGAGCTTAAAGCTTTACAATATTTCTTTCAGTCAAAAAGAGTTGAATGTTTTTAAACTAAGTATAATCACAGGAGTGTCTTGAATAACATGCTACTTTTCTAAGGTTCATGAGTATAACCGTTCGAATAAATTAGTTACATGTTGGTCTTCTAATGTCACATGTTTCACAGACCCAGATTTGATCAATATTTTCAGTTTTGAGCTTCACAAATTTCATATTCAGATCCTTTGTTTATAAACTCTATATTAAATGAATGTTGTTTATAACCTTTATTTTTATTTCCTTTCTCTTTATAAATATTTTTATAGGGAAAAAACATTTTTTGTTTGTTTGTTTGGCCACGGCCAGAATAAAAAGTGGTTCTACTGACCAAAAGTTATTCAACTGCCTTCTCTATGTCAGCTTTTTATTTATTTTTTTAAATATATTTTATTGATTTTTTACAGAGAGGAAGGGAGAGAGGGAGAGGGATAGAGAGTTAGAAACATCGATGAGAGAGAAACATCGATGAGAGAGAAACATCGATCAGCTGCCTCCTGCACACCCCCCACTGGGGATATGCCCGCAACCAAGGTACATGCCCTTGACTGGAATCGAACCTGGGACCCTTTAGTTCCTAGGCTGACGCTCTATCCACTGAGCCAAACCGGTTAGGGCTATGACAGCTTTTTAAATAAAATAATTTCTGTAGGATACTAATCCCATCTTTTCCCGCTACGAAAAAAAAAAAAAAAAAAAAAAAAAAAGGCATGCTCTGTGGTAAAACATACATATTCCCCTTGTAGTGATTCACAACATTCATGACTTTATCAAAAGCTCTGAGACATCCTGCAAAAGGAAAACCTCTTGATTTTTGTTTCATCTAGATGTCTGTTTATTTAACCACAGAACCAATTTCATTAGGTTAACACCCAATAATTGCCCACGGAGCTAGTGTTTGGGGGAGCACCCTTCAGAAACATTTTGGGGGTATGCATCCTAAGCCAAGAAGAAGCCCAGTGGAATATCAGCATCAAGGACATCTGCTGTGGCCTCCAGATTCGTGAGGTATAAGTCGCCTAAAGAAGGGAGGGAGAGAGGTGGCCAGGAAAGATCTGCCGCTCACATAGCTTTTCTCATCCCAGTCTATTTATTGTATTCCTAGCAGGAAGAATGTAATGGGCTTTTTATAAAAAAAGCTTTTGGAGAAAAACAAGGCAATTTCACTGCCTACTTGTTCAGTAATGTTTATAAATCCAGTAGTGTGTGTTTTATGTGTTTGGGCTTCATAAATCTATAATTCAAACCATGTTTTATTATTGCCTTCAAGGCAGCCACCCATGTAGGCCCAGGGAGCTCCAGAAACACACGACTAATTATTGTGGTTTCCCCTGCTGAACTCGAAGGGTTTGGCGTTGCTTCCCAGCCTCTTGGCTGCTGTAATGTCTATGCAACAAGCTGTTTTTTTGGCATAAAAGGTAGTATGTTTGAACTACTAATTTAAATGTTCCTTTTAAGTATTATCTTGCAATGAAAAATTTAAAACTAATAAACGCTGCTTCTACTAAGTTTCATTGGACAATGTAAGCACATCATTGGCATCTACTTTCTCTTTCCTTTGGCCCTGTCATTTTCTTTTGATTCCCTAATGGGATTTCATAATTTGAAATATTTTGAGTGCGATGTTTTTCCACTTACCTTCAAGGCTCAAAAAGTAAATTAAGTTAGGATGAAAAGACTATCTAACTAGAAAGTGTTTATCTGTACCACGCATATAAGCACAATGGGCGGGGGGGGGGTGGTGATGAGATATTAATTATATTAAATTATAAACTATCACTCACTTCTTTTATTTTTAGAGTGAATCTGTGGTTAAATAACAAACAGAAGCCCTCTGAGACCCTTTGTAATATTAGGCAAAAGGAAGGAACTCAGAAGCAAATACAGAATTAAAACCTAACCCTGAAGTCTCTAAACAAGATGAGTGAAAGGGGAAATTTGCCAGGACATTTGTGAGGTTATTTTTTAATTTATAATACAGTCAAAATGGTTGAGAAAGCAAAAGTATCCTATATCCTCCAACCTCCACAGTTTAAGGTACCACCTCTCAGATATCTTCTTTTTCTCAGTTACCCACAATGTACTTCCTTGGTTTGTTTTTCTCAACTTGAATCCTATGCTGTTATTTTACAATCAACCTTCATCATTTCCTAAGGGCCTTAACAGGTAATTGATCCAACTGCAAAAAAAAAAAAAAAAATTGGAGGCAAAAAAAAATTCATATATTATTTTATTTCCGCACATACAATCTTTTCTTAAAGGGCTCTTTGGACATAAAATGTCTTCAGCCATAAAAATAAATCCAATAGTGAGGTTTTTACATAGGCCCAGAGGGATTCTATTAGGGGAGATATTTTTGACCAAATACACATTGACATCTCCAAAACCATTACTATAAGGAGGTAGCAGGCTATGCCAGGATTCTCTGAATTATATAACAACATTTTGCTGGTAGTTTCACTTCCAATATGGTCTAGACCAGGGGTGGGCAAACTTTTTGACTCTAGGGCCACAATGGGTTCTTAAACTGGACTCAGAAGAAGGAGCTGCGGCCGTGTTTCCCGACGTTGCCATGTTAACACTGCTGCTGGTGAAGGAGCGGAGGGGAGAGCAAGAGAACCCTCCGCTCCTTCTGCTCCGCAGGCCGGATAGAACAGCCGAATGGGCCGGATCCGGCCCATCGGCCATAGTTTGCCCATGGCTGGTCTAGACTATGGAAAGGGATGAGAGTCAAATGAAGCTTCTGATCCTTTGTATTGATCATGTTCTCACAAGAAAGAAAATATATTGCATATCAGCATCCATGTATAAAACCAAATGACTTTCCCCCTTAAACAAGTAGAAGGTAGAAATATTTGATTATTGCTATTTATCAATGTAGATAGATGGTGTATGCCTGTGATTTTTCTGAAAAGAGGATATACTTACAGCTGTTCCAATATTTTTCAGCTGTGGCAGGCCATTTTCCCAAGGCAATCCTGCTGACGGGCCCCTGGAGAGCAGTGGTACAGCCATTCGGACACCAAGCAGAACAGGTAATTCTTTATTTGCATTCTCTTCCTCAAAAAGGAAATTGCTTTACTTTCTTCTGATCACAAATGAAATGTTCCTGATATTTAGATGAGAAATTTTAAAAGACAATGAAAGAAATCAAAATCATCCATAATTTGACTGCCTAGAGCAGTGGTTCTCAACCTTCCTAATGCCGCAACCTTTTAATATAGTTCCTCAAGTTGTGGTGACCCCCAATTTCATTGTTACAAATTGAACATAATTAAAGCATAGTGATTAATCACAAAAATAATATCTACACTAATAAAAGACAAACATGCAAATTGACCATACCTTCACTACTCCTTAAGCCATGCCCACCAACCAATCAGAGCAACTATATGCAAATTAACCCAACCAAGATGGTGGCTGGCAGCCACGGAGCTGGAGCAAGAAGGAGGCTTGGTTGCCCCAATGATGGAGGAAGCCAAGCTTCCCGCTTGCCGCTGAGGGCTCTGAGCTCCACTCAAAGCAATAAAGTTTCAATTATAGAAGGTAAATAAACCCCAGATACCTGCTTTCAGCCAGCCGTGGCCACGGAGCTGGAGCGAGCAGGAGGCTTCCCTCCCGCCCATCCTGGCCAGCTCTGAGCTCCTCTCAAGACTACAAAGTTTCAATTAAATAAATCAAAGTTTAAATAAATCCCAGAATAAAAATAAAAAATAAAAAAAGGAGAGGCTGGGAGCTTCCATCGCCAGGGGGCTTAGCCAGCCTGAAAATGGCCCTCAGCCCCTCACCCAGACTGGCCAGGCACCCCAGTGGGGAACCCCCACCCTAAATGGGGTGTGGCCAGCCTGAAAACAGCCACTAGACCCTCACCCAGGCTAGCCAAACCTCCATGGGGTGAGGGTCCCCACTGGGGGGGGCTTGACCAGCCTGCAAACAGCCATCAGCCCCTCACCCAGGCTGGCCAGGTACCCCAATGGGGACCCTGACCTGAAGGGGGTGTGACCAGCTGCACACAGCCATCAGCCCCTCACCCAGGCTGGCCAGGCACCCCAGCGGGACCCCCACCCTAATCCGAGACACCCTTCAGGGTAAACCAGCCAGCCCCCACCTATGCACCAGGCCTCTATCCTATATAATAAAAGGGTAATATGCAAACTGACCCTAACAGCAGAAAGACTGGGAATTACTGGTCACTATGACACACACTGACCACCAGGAAGCAGATGCTTCATGCAGGAGCTGCCTTCTGGTGGTCAGTGCGCTCCAACAGGGGAGCTCTGGTCAGCCACAAGCCAAGCTGATGGCTGCCAGTACAACGGCGGTGGTGGGAGCCTCTCCCGCCTCCTCAGCAGCACTAAGGATGTCCAACTGCAGCTTAGGCCTGCTCCCCGCTGGCAAGTGGACATCCCCCAAGGGCTGCCAGGCTGCCAGAGGGATGTCTGACTGCCAGCTTGGGCCCGATCCCCCAACAAGCGGGCCTAAGCCAGCAGGTGGACATCCTCTGAGGGGTCCCAGACTGCAAGAGGGCATAGGCCAGGCTGAGGGTCTCCCCCCCCCCGCCCCGCGGGTGCACAAATTTTTGTGCACCGGGCCTCTAGTGTAATTATATATGTGTTTTCCAATGGTCTTAGGCGATCCCTATGAAAGGGTCATTCAACCCCCAAAGGGGTTGCGACCCACAGGTTGAGAACCGCTGACCTAGAGTTAGTCATGGGTAAAATCTTGGTGCAAAGCTGTCCAAAATGTTTCTATATATCTACACCCAACATATACATATGATCCTATATTCTCGGTGTGTAAAGGCTCATGAAGGCAATAGTTCTCTCAAAACTGTATTAACCACATGCATTTTAGGAATATTCACTTAAATGGGACCACATTCTTGTTACAAGTTTCATAACAGGCTGATTTCTTTCAATTCCAGATGACACTGCTCAAGTTACCTCTGATTATGAAACTAATAACAACAGTGATAGCAGTGATATTGTACAGAATGAAGATGAAACCGAGTGCCCAGCAGAGCCACTGAGGAAAGCTTCAGCTTGTAGCACCTATGCGCCTGAGACCATGATGTTCCTGGTAGCCCCATATCACTTATCTCATTTGTTGACCTGAGAAATTGGACTCTATTATAGGGATTGGCTTAAATATAAATCCCAGAATCATTAGGCTTACAGAAATATCTCATTTGGATTTTAGATGTACTATAGCTCTCCCCATATATATGAATATAATTTTCCCTATTTAAGTCTTATCTCTTAATAATTTATTTTCTTAGTGAATAAAAATATAAGTATTCATCTCCACAAATGATTATACCTATTTCTTAACCCAATCTAAAAGTGTAAATATGCATAAGAAAAATGAATTATTTCATTCAGTAAAATAATCCAATACAATAAAAGCCTAATATGCTAAGTGTCTGGTCGTCCATTCAACCAATCAAAGCATAAAGTGCTAAAGCCACTCAACCACTCGCTAAAATGTGCACTGACCACCAGGGGGCAGACAGTCGACCAGTTGCTATGATGTGCACTGACCACAAGGTGGCAGACACTCCGACTGGTAGGTTAGCTTGCTGCTGGGATCCAGCTGATAGGGACTGAGCCAGACAGGCAAGACAAGCCCTGGAGCCCTCCCACAATCCTCCCCGGCCCCAATCATGCACCAGTGGGGTCCCTCGGCCTGGCCTACACCCTCTTGCAATCTGGGACCCCTCAGGGGATGTCAGAGAGCCAGTTTCAGCCCGATCCCACAGGCCAGGCCCAGGGACCCCACTGGTGCATGAATTAGTGCACCGGGCCTCTCGCATTTTATGAATATCAATCATTCAATAAAGTGAAATGTGTTAGTTGTCCTAGGGCATCTGCTTGTTGTTGTTTTGTGCGTGTGTGTTTCTAGCATCTCCTTAATTTAGAAACTGAGTCAATATTTGTTTTCTTTTTTGTGTTAAATCAGGTTTACATAGACACTTGCTATCCATTAAAATATCCTTTAATAATGACTTATTTTGTGTGTTTAAAGTGATCTATTTAAAAAAGGTTAAAGCATATTTGAGTCAGGTTAATTTTGGGGAGGCAACAAATGGTAGAAAGTAGTGGGCTGTCATGTGATTATCAATTACTGCTATTATCATTCTTCTTTAACCTGATTTATCATTTAATACTTTTAAATCAAAGAGATTTTCAAACAAAATAATTTACATTTTTTATCCGCATTATCTTTCTTTTCTTTTTTATAGATGTATTCTTAATAATGTCCTCACTAGGGATCAATTATAAAATGTCTATACATGTATAAGGTACATGTTTCTTTGGAAACTGTAATCACATGAATTAAATTAAAATCCTGAAAAAATGTGGCTGTTGTCATTCCACGGGATTAACCCTAATTTTGAAGCAGTAACACAAATTTGACCAATTTTAGTAGGGATCATAAATGCCTCCTCCTCACTCAAGAGTTTCTTTTGAGAGTCCAATATGAGCTAGGAATGTTCATCTCAAAAAATTTTACATAAACGTATAAAGAGATAAATTTAATGCAATTTCCAAGTGTTCTGAAGCCCTTGAATTTTTCCTTAAGAACCCTACAGTAGTTATGTAAACTTATGGAAGAAGCATCTTTCTTTTTTCTTTTCTTTTCTTTTCTTTTTTTTTTTCCTGTAGCATGTATGAACCAGCACAAGCAGGCACCTAATAATACAAAACATGGTCTGAAACAGCATAAGGACCATTTCTCCTTACTTAGGGGCCAATGTCTTGTTCATCTTGATGTTTTTTTAAAGCTCACCCATTCACCCTGAAGTATTAAGCCATTTACTTCAAATAAACTCAGTTGTTGCATTGAACTTACTAAAGCATGAACTACTTTATAGAAAAACTGTATATTGTTAAAATATTTTCATCTTTATTCCAGGACAAACCAATTCTTGCTCCTGAACCTCTTGTCATGGATAACTTGGACTCAATTATGGAGCAGCTAAATACTTGGAATTTTCCAATTTTTGATTTGGTGGAAAAAATAGGAAGAAAATGTGGCCGTATTCTTAGTCAAGTAAGAAATGAATTCATACCTATGACTTTAAATATAGAAAAAAAAAATTCCTTGGTTGGTTAAAGCTCTGTACACACTTGATACCAGTGGTGGGTAGTGAGTACAGAAAGGAAATTTTAGTACCCAACATTCTATAGATTTGGTGGTCGTGGGTTAACAAAAGTAATTGGAACTTCAAATGAGTAAAATACCATATTCTGCAATTAAAATATGTATTTTGGGGTGGGATATACAAGCAAGATGGAGAAATGATCTAAAATTCATAGAACTCAGCAGAAGAAAAACTGACACAGGCCCTCAAAAAAAGAAAGCTGCCTATTTATAAACACTAATTTATTGTAATTATTTCCATTGACTATTTTCTAAACTTTTTAATTTTACAGTGTTTAGACCTATGAAAACTAAGATATTATGCATAAATATCTTCCCCTCCAGTGCTATGAGAAACACATTCAAAGAGAGTTCTCTGTATTTTAGTATGGAAACAACCTTTATGCATCACAAGCTAGACTATTTTCAAATTTTCCCAAATAAATATTTGTTTCTATGAGGGAGAAAAAATATATAGAAATTAAGAATGAAAATTTTCTCAATAATCAAAAAAACAATGGATTCACTCAATTAATGAGCACATATCAAAATATTTACTCTTAAATGGGATGATGCAATAACACTTATTACCTTATTTTAAAATGTCTTAGGTGAATTCTTATAGATTAAATAAAGATCACAGCAGAGATATGAAAGACTACCAACTCCTTAATATAAGGTTTAGATGAGAATTCAGGACCCTGATTTATTGTTGCACTAACATTCCCTGGAAAACACCAGAAGACAAGTCAGTTTATATACTGATTTCTACTTCAAACATTGGAGACAGGCTTTGCTTGGACCTCTCAGCCAATATCTGAGTGTGGAACTTCAGGATGAAGATTCCTGATCTATGAAGGTTTGAAGGAATAAGATAGAGGGACCTTTTCCTCCATTGTTCAGTTCCACAAACAAGTACTAATCTGGTCTTCAAGAAGAAAAATGTGTTTCTGCCTTAAAATCCTACCAGACCCGAGGCCCTGAACCTAACTGTCCCCTATACCTGGGCTCCTGAGCATTAAAGAGAAAAAACCAACATGATATAGAAAAATGTTAGTTACATGCAAACAAGTGGTTAGAATAAGATGGAATGTGGAGACATGTAGAAAATAGGTCTACCTTTCATCTACCTTTCATCAAGCGCCAATATTCCACCTTTGTGTGGAAATTACTGAAAAATCGGTACAGCAGTCTGGTAGACTTAAAGGAATTCCTGTTCTATCAGGAAATTGAGATGTCTGTCAAAATTAAATGACAGTTCATGCTACAGACAAGAGAAGTATCCTAAAAATGATTGATAAAATATGAAACTCAGAATAATTACAAAGTCTATGTAATATGCAATTGTTGCCGCTGCTATACTTCATCATGGCCATGCACATATTGAGGACTAAAATGGCCTTATTCTTTTCTTAGGAGTTATTATTCCCTTTCTTCTCTCCCTTTCTCCTCATGCTAGGCAAC
Organism: Myotis daubentonii; assembly: GCF_963259705.1. Taxonomy (NCBI): domain Eukaryota; kingdom Metazoa; phylum Chordata; class Mammalia; order Chiroptera; family Vespertilionidae; genus Myotis; species Myotis daubentonii. Next base: position 31,732,228 of record NC_081841.1, read on the forward strand.
ATTTTTTATGCTAGCTGATCTTAAGGACAGGCTTTAGGGTAGACTTTTTTCTTTTCTTAATTAAAGAATTATGATTAAAATTAAATTTATTGGGGGTGACATTGGTTAATAAGATTATATAGCTTTCAAGTGTATATTTCTATGTTACCTGATCTATATATTGCATTGTGTGTCCACTACCCAAGGTCAAATCATCTTCCCGCCCCATTTATTTTGTCCCCTTTACCCTTCACTGACCCCCCACCCTCCTGTCTTCTGGTAATCACCATACTATTGTCTGTGTCTATGAGTTTCAGTTTTACAACCCACATACGAATGAAATTATATGGTTCTTTTTCCAATAGACTTGTTTCCCTTAACATGATACTCTCATGGTCCATTCCTGTTATCACAAACGGCGGTGTTTCATCGTTTCTTATGGCTGAATAGTACTCAGGGCAGCCGTTTTTCTTCACTCCACCCTAGCCTCATGCATCAGGGCTCCCCTGGGAGGTTTTGCATTCCACTTTCTGAAACCCGTGGCAGACTGTGACTCTGAGGGAGTGATTTTTCCTGCAAATATGCCTGTCATGGTGCCACCGGAAAAACGTGGCCCTGGGCCAGGAGCTCTTCTCTCTTTTACTGGACAGTGTTCCCTGGTGTGGAGAGAAAAATCTCCCATTGTTTTGTATGTGATGCGTACATCACAGACTCCCCGAAACTCTAGTTTACTTTTCTCAGTAACTTTGATGCAGGAATTTTTTTTTTCAATCTCTATTTTACAGAAGAGGAAATTGAGACTTCAAAGAGGAAATACTATTCATCTGCGGTCATATAGGGCATATTGGATCCATGATTTGAATGCAGACATATCGTGTTGGAAGTCCAGGCTTTTTACCTTTATTTCAACTGCTGTTTAGCCTCCTATAAGACACACTCACTTATTATATCTCCAACTCTTCGAATGGAGAGTCTGAGCAGTAGAAAAGTGGTTATGATAGCAGCCGGTTTGACAGCAGCAGTGACAGTGTACCAGGCATCATTGTAGCATCCCATCTCCCCTCAAAGTTCTGTGAGCTGGAGGGAGGGAGGGTGGGCCTTGACCAGCTTTTCCACCAAATGTTTTCTAAGCGTCTTGGATATGAGTAGCCATCCGAAAGATTAGACATGATTAACAATTCAATTTTGACAAGATTCATTAATGTTATTTTCCACTCTTCTTTCAAAAATAAAATAATATGTAACTGCATGATCCTTGTTATGTCACTTTATTTTTTCAACTTACAAAACGGTAAACTTTTTGGAATTGCCGCTTCATTTGCACTGCTAAATAGAACTTTATGGGAGTTTTTTGCTCTTTGATTTGAGTTTATAAGGACAAACATCATGAAATTTTCACTGTGTGAAAGGCATATTTTTTTTTTCACCTTAGTAAGAATTTAGGACAGCTGAAATGAATTAACTTGACCATTCCAAGAAATCACCTTTTGGCTAAAACTTCACAGAAAATGCCTCACTTCAAAAGACTTTAAAAGAGACATATGTGTAGTGGAAATGACTTCTCAGTCTCAATGTACTGCCTGCCTGTCTTTTTTATGATTATCATGTTTATTTTAATAAAGTTGAAAGGACATTATTCAGATTTTTGAATGCTGCTCACTTATTTCAGTCACCAATATCTATCTGGTTAATGGTGCTGTTTATTTATGAGTTTGGATTATTGATGGTTGATTTTTAGCAGCTTCTTGGTGAAAATTCTCCTGTTTTAAAATCACACTGTAAAATATCCTGTTGTCTTAATTTTTTTAATTCATCTTACAAATGTTAAAAAAGAATAATAGGAAAATTTAATTTAAAAATCATTGCATTTCAAATATTGGTGGTAGGATTTGAAGCTGTTAAAAGTACAAAATCTGAAGCCAAACTACTTGGCTTGTATTCTAGTTCTGATAATGTGCCAGCTGTGTGATCTTAAACAAGTCACTCACCTCTCTGTGCCTCAGTTTCTCCTGTTTTCAAATATTAATAATTAATCGTATCTATCTCAGAAGGTGTGAGTATTAATTACATGTAAATAATTAATATATGTAAATTATTTAAAGTAGGCTTCTCACTTATTAAATGCCAAATATATATATGTATATATACACATAGAAGCTGTTATTGGTGTTATTATTGAATTAATATGCAGAAATAAATCCATTAGGTATTTATAAATAAGAACTCAAATATTATATGAAGCATTAGTAAAGGGGAAATAACTAAAAGAATTGGCTTGAAATATTAAAGAAACCATAAACTTCACTTTCTATTGCATTTTTAAATTCTTTATTATTTAAAGTATTACATGAGTCTCCTTTTTCCCCCCATTGACCTCTCCCCTGTCACCCCCACCCCCAAGCATAAGCCCTCACCCCCCTACTGTCTGTGTCCATTGGTTTTGCTCATATGCATGCATACAAGTCCTTTGGTTAATCTCTGACCCCCTCACACCCCGCCTTCCCTCATAGGTTGTACCGTCGGTTCGATGCTTCTATGTCTCTGGTTCTAATTTTGTTCATCAGTTTATGTTGTTCATTATATTCCACAAATGAGTGATCATGTGATATTTATCTTTCTCTGACTGGCTTATTTTGCTTAGCACAATGCTCTCTAGTTCCATCGATGTTGTTGGAAATGGTAAGAATTCCTTCTTTTTTACAGCAGTGTAGAATTCCATTGTGTAGATGAACCACAGTTTTCTAATCCACTCGTGTGTTGATGGGCACTTAGGCTGATTCCAAATCTTAGCTATTGTAAATTATGCTGCTGTGAACATAGGGGTGCATATATCCTTTCTAATTGGTGTTTCTGTTTTCTTGGGATATATTCCTAGAAGTGGGATCACTGGGTCAAATGGAAGTTCCATTTTTAATTTTTTGAGGAATCTATTGCATTTTTTAAAGAGAAGAAGTGGGATGTTATATTACACAGAAAAAGGCTAAAAATTAAATATGCTTACTGTCCAAAGTGAAAAAAAAAACCCCACAAAGAATTGATATACATTATATTCTGTTCCCAACCAGCCACTACAGTGCTCCTTTTAAAACATATGTCAAATAAAGTTACTTTCCAGCTTCATTGTCTTCAATGGCTCCCTACGTCATGCAGAGTGAAATCCTTACAATGGTCAATATGACTGTCAAACACCAAGATTGCACCAATCCCAGTTTAAAGTCTACTCCTGCCTTCATTCCATACTGGCCTTCTTGCTTTATCCATGCTGGCTTTCTTGCTGTTTCTTGTGTACCTCGGGGCCTTTGCATTGGCTTTTACTCTATGTGAGCAACTCTTTCCTTAGATATCCACGTACCTCCCTTCACACTTCCTTTAACTCTTTGCTCAAATGTCCCTGATCCCGTTTTTCTTTTTGTATATGACTTCTGACTTTCTGTCAAAGTATATACCTTTCTTATTATGTCTACTACCTTGCCCTACCAGATCCATGAAGGAATACACACACACACACACACACACACACACACACACACACACACCACGTATATAACAAACTGCCTAGAAAATAGTAGGCACTCAATAGATATACGCTGAATGGCTGAATGAATGAATCTCATATATACATAGTGACAAACACTGAATATATAATTTTAAACTGTTACTGAATTTGAATAGATTTAAAGTCAATAACAAAAGATGAAGATTTATCTATGTAGGCATATATTAAAGTTTTAGAGGAAGCAGTCCAAGATAATTTTATGAAGAAAATCTCCTGAATTATACCCAATACTGTGCCTTTGTGACATGAAGTAAGGCTGCTCTAAATGCTGTTGTATTCCACTTTACCACTAGAATAACCACTTCTCTCTCCAATACCTTCTTCTGCCCCTTTATTCTTTTTTCTTCATTTGCATGTCAAAAATGCCAGTTATATCCAAAGGCATTTACTTAATTTTAGTCACTAGAGCTTTGAAAGGAATTGGATGGAAAATAGTTATTCAGAGGAGAAAGAGAGCAAGCTAGAAAAAATAGTTTAGACATTGTTATTTTGAATAGAATAAATCTTTTTTCTCTATACATTTTACTCAAGGCAACCCTTTTCTCTCTCATAATTTTTTTTCCTTATCCTTCACTAATACACAACTCTGAATTCTTTATCCTCTGGAAAACTTTTATATAGATAGATAGATAGATAGATAGATAGATAGATAGATATAGATATATACATGTATATATATATATATACATGTATATATATATATATATATATATATATATATATATATATATATATATATAGAGAGAGAGAGAGAGAGAGAGAGAGAGAGAGAGAGAGATAATTTGGATAAATTAAAGCTGTCTCATTCTTTTATTACATTTATAGTATGTACTATATAATTAGAAATGTAGTAAATATTATTCTCCAATTAATGATATTACATGCAATTTAATTTCTTATATGTTTCTATAGTTTATACTGCATTCTGAGTTGGTTGTTTTTTGGGTGAATGTCTCTATCTTTAAAAATATGTCCTCCTTGTGCTCAGGTATTTCAAGGGCTAAGCACATAGAGGCCTTCAAAATCAATTTGATATCTTGTTCCAATAATTGTTTCTATTGGACATAAATAATATGATTTTTTTCTTTTTATGTCTAATACACACTCAGGAATGTGCTTTAAGGCTTTGCTTTCTGTCTTACAGGTATCATACAGACTTTTTGAAGACATGGGCCTCTTTGAAGCTTTCAAAATTCCAGTTAGGGAATTTATGAATTACTTTCATGCTTTGGAGATTGGATACAGGGAAATTCCTTGTAAGTCTAAGTTATTTATGAAATAATACTTTAAACATTCATGTAATTTGCTAAAGTTAATGGTATATTGAATCACTAGCAGCCAGCACAGAATTACATATAGCGGGGCCTTGACTTACAAGTTTAATTCGTTCCGTGACAGAGCTCAAAACTCAAATTACTCGTATGTCAAATCAAAAAGTGAACGAATGAGACACGTGATGCTGGGCTGATGTTGTGGCGTTCACTGTGAAGTTCGCTGCGCCAACTAGCAGTGGGGTATCTGAAGCTGGCTCATAACCCCAATTTTAGCTCGCAGCTCAAAGCAAAAAATCGGCCAAGAGACAGCTCATATCTCGAAAAACTAGTTAGTCGGGACACGCGTAAGTCAAGGCCCCACTGTATTGTAAACTTGCCCTATGGCCACAGGGTATAGTCTAGGAAATGATAGCCTGTGTTAAAATCCTGGACTCTTCACTTATCACCTGTGGGAGAGCCTGGGTCTTTTACCCTCTGCATGCCCCATTTCTTAATCTGTAAATTGGGATCATAATACCTGCTTCATAGAATTAGTATGAGGATAAAATGAGGTAATACCTCTAAAACAATTATAATAGTGCCTTACATATAGTAAGTGCTGCTTAAATGTATGCTAAATAAATCATTAAATGTTCAATGTATTGCTCGTTTTCCAATGTATGCCTTTCATTGACTGAATTCAACTTTTGTTCTGGGGGCTGCAGAGTTAAATCACTTACTATTGAAGTTTTTCCATATAAGGTAAACCTGGTTTGGGGTAGAAGGAAGGTAGGATGATGGTCTAAGTAATAAACTAGAAAAGAAGAAACATCTGGAAGTAGTTGTGAAGAAGTTATTAGAAACATTTTTAAATGAAATAAATGGGAAGAACCAAGGAAAGGATACAGCCAGTGTTCAAGCTTATGAACTTTGAATATTCTGAGAGAAAGTTTGTCATTTACATCATGAGACATTGGAACACAAAGGAGATGTTAAACTATATTGTTAATATGTAGCATTTCAGGTAGCATCAGAACACGGAAGTAAAATTGTCCTACATGCTAAAAACTACATGAAACTGGAGAAAATGTACATAAATCTAATTAATGAGGTTGCGGAAATGTGTAGAAAGCATGTGGTACTTTTAGAAAATAAATGTGTAGTAAGAAAAATAGTCAAACGTAATATATGGGTTGGAACATGCCTTAGAAATATGTTGTTTAAATCATATTTTAACTTTTAAGTTTTAGATTTGCTTTTATGTACCTTGGACTTTAGAACCCATGTCTTTTTGTAGTTACAAAGAGCTGAAGTAAATGAAAGTTATATGGAGAGGATAAAGCACAGGTATTTCCAGAAACTGGTATACATTGACCTAGTGACCCATTATGAAAGGATTGTTTTTCAAGATGCCATGCACATACTACATTGGAATGAAAATGCACAGCTGGTGATGTGTGATGGCAAAGGAGAATGAAGAATCAAACCTACAAATTACATTTGTGGGATTAGGCGAGAGACGAGCCGTGGGAGTATGAGAGAGAGGAGCTTAAGAGCCCTGGGCCCTTTGGGAGAGAGTCTGGTCAATGGCCTATGAAGTTGGCAGAGAGAAATGAGAAAGGGGTAGTTTGAAAGGATCTCAAGATAAGTCTTGCTTTCTTAATAATATTTCCAAGGCCCACCCTGGTTGGATGCCAGTGATTGACATGAGTTAGTGATTTCTCAAAGGTAAGACTCTAGTAGTTACATAAATACACTTTTATAGAAAGGAAGCCACCAAAAACACTAAGCGACCGCTAGTTACCAGACTGACTTTACAAATTATGTCATATTTCCAAATATAGTTTTGTGATACAGTCCACTACAGGCAAGTTCCAGGGAGCACTTGACATAATGATTACTGACATTTCTATAGGTAGAATACCACTAAGTTGTAGGGAAAGTTGACAAATACGTAAGTGGAAAAAGAAGTTTCTAAATCCTAAATTTTTAAATTAATTTTTACACTTTCTTATTACATGTTTATATGTTATAAGTAAATAGTTTTTTTCCTGAAATAGTGGGTTCTTCATTCTATGTGAAAAGAATTTGTTATAATAAACCTGCTTGTCCTATTAGAAGCCCCACTTTTCATGAAGGGAATTTATATCTTCTCACAAGAAAGTTTTAGCTTGATTGGTGATTACGTTTAAATAATAATACCTTGGATGTGGAAGGGTTGTAAATCTATACTAATCAAAAGCATTGTGTATCATTAATTATAATGGTCACACATAAAATTTTGTTGTATGTCTACTTTTTATTTTTACTTTTTTTAAAAATATTTTTTATTGATTTTTTACAAAGAGGAAGGGAGCGGGATAGAGAGTTAGAAACATCGATGAGAGAGAAACATCGATCAGCTGCATCCTGCACACTCCTTACTGGGGATGTGCCTGCAACCAAGGTACATGCCCTTGACCGGAATCGAACCTGGGACCGTTGAGTCCGCAGGCCGTCGCTCTATCCCCTGAGCCAAACCAGTTTGGACTGTATGTCTACTTTTTAAATATTTACTGCTAGAGAACTAGATTTCTAACAACTCTGGCTAAATAAATCCATAACTAAATGAAAAAAGCCTGAGTAACCAAAATAGAGTTAAATTAACTTTAATATGACAATGACCTAAAATTTTAGAAACTAAATTTTATTTTACTTTTAAGTATACTTTAAAATGTTTTCCAAGAAAGAAAATATGAAAACTTTTAAATTTTTACCCAGAACCCTTACCAAAATTTAAAGAATCTAGATTTTAAAATAGTTCCCCTGTACCTGATTTTGTCTATCTCTCAACTCAAACAAGCTCCACAAATACCCCACTACTGCCCCCTTCCACTCTGCAATTTTGGGTGCATGCACAAGTTTCCTTGACTAGCAATAGTGATGGTAATTACTTGTTCACAGTAATTTTCCCAGCTTGCAACAGGAAGAGGAACTCTCAGAAGGTCTCTCCCAACTCATCCCCTAACCACGGCACCCTCTGCCCAGAGGCCATCTTCTTCCTCTATGGGGTCAACACTGCCTTCTTCCTCCTCAAGGACTTAGCATAGCTCTTATTTTAACTTTGTCAGTATAGTCTCAGGAATCATCGAGAGAAAACTGGTGATCTGTGCTAATTCACCATTTTGTTCCAACAGCAATAATTTGTTTTATCTGAATGATATTTACATTAATTACAAGCTTACTATATCATATACTCTTAAGATGCATTCCGGCCCTGGCCAAGTGACTCAGTTGATTGGAGCATTGTCCCATATAGGAGACAATCGGACAGCAGTGTTTCTCTCTCACATCAATGTCTCTCTCTCTCTCTTTCCCTCTCTCTCTCTCTCACACTCTCTTTCTCTCTTTCCCTCTTTCCCTCTTCCTCTCCCTCTCTCTCCCCTCCCTTCCTCTCTCTCTAAAATGAATAAAAGCATATCCTCAGCTGAGGATTAAAAATATAAAAAATAAAATATGTCCTAGCAGTTGTGGATAGAGCATTGGCCTGCGGACTGAAGGGTCACTGGTTCGATTCCCATTCAAAAGCACGTACCTTGGTTGAGGCTGGATCCCTGGCCGGGGCTGGTGCAGGAGGCAGATGATCCATGTGTCTCTCTCACATTGAAATTTCTCTCTGTGTGTGTCTCTCTCGCTCCCTTCCACTCTCTAAAAATCAATAGAAAAATATCCTCAGGTGAGGATTCACCAAAAAATAAAAATAAATATGTTTCCTTCTGTAATTCTCACAATTGTACTGTCAAAGCTTTTATAAAGACATTTCTCAAGCACTCACCCAGCCCCTCAACTGAATTACCATGTCACCTAAAGATTTACTCAAAGAGTTGCCAGAATTGTAGGAAATAGGCACCATCTACCTACATCCTCTGTGTGCTGCCAACACCACAGATGTCATGGTTTCTTCTTTCTTCTTTGACCAGGGGACAGGTCTTTCTCTCAAATTCCCATTAACATTTCTGTTCTCTTCTGTTTTCTCCTCATCTGTTCAATATTACTCAGAGATGTAATCTATATTCTAAAAACCCAGTGGCCCTAACGCCATAATGACCAAAGACCGGTGTGGGCGGGCGGGGCTCTGAGCACAGCCAGGTTGCGCGGGTGGGCGGGGCCATGCGATTTCGCGCATTGGGCTTCTAGTATATTATATAGTTATATGCCACATAGCAACATTTTGGTCAATGACAGACTACCTTTATGAGGGTGGCATACCATACAGTCTAGGTGTGTAGTAGATATACCATCTAGGTTTGTGTAAGTGCCCGCTATGATGCTCCCAATTAGAAAATTGCCTAGCGATGCATTTCTTACAACAGATCCCCGGCATTAGATGGTGTATGATTGTGTTGGGGAAGGACACTGTATCATGGTTAGTCAGCAAAAATAAAATGTGTAAAGTAAGCACATTTATAATAAAGCATACCAATCAATGAAGCATCATGAGGGCTAGATAAACAAGAGAAAACTTAGGAGAATTGCGCCAGAAAAGGAAGGCAAGCAAAGAGAGCACTGGGCCTTTGTTCACTGTTCAACAGAAGCTGAACTGTACATAAGAAATAGACCCCTCCCTTCCTTTGATAATGACACTATTAAATTCTGGTTTCCCCATAGTTTTTATTCTTCTAAATGGCCTACCTCCCTACATTACTGTACAAAAACATATTTATTTTTCTTTTTAGGTATTTCCTATAACTTTATCCCCAAATCAAAATTTCTAGATCAGAGAATATTACTGATTTTGGTTTTTAATTTTGCTTTGTGGATTCACTTTTATTAGAGTATTTTAAGTTTGATTACAAAAGAATACTGCTATATTCTATTCACAGATCATATTTGGATGCAATTTATCAGAGATGAAATATTGAGTGGTATAGACCATTGGTCTGACCAGTTGAAGTATGTCATGGGTCTTTCTTTAATCTACTGCCCAGTCTTATACAGAAGCATGAAAATAAATGTGAGAGTAAGCATTACAGTTGTTTCACATAGTGAGTTTCCTATATATATTAGGTTTCTAGTATGCTCTGGATATAGATTTTTATACTTCAGACATCTGCACACATAAAGAATATTGAGTGGTTTGTGGCGCGGGAGGGCGTGGGGGTTCTTGTTACTATAGATATTATAGAATAATGGAAGAGTAATCGAAGAGTATTTTTCCTAGAATGTTTGGCTGGCATTCATTGGGATATTAAAATGTTCAGACTAAACTATTTATCCAGTAGATGGCACTCTTAGTCCTTGGACCCCAAAGTTCACAAATGAATGACTGTTCCTTTGCATTGGTTATATAGATCATAACAGAATCCATGCTACTGACGTCTTACATGCTGTTTGGTATCTTACTACACAACCTATTCCTGGCCTCTCAACTGTGATTAATGATCATGGATCAGCAAGTGATTCAGGTACGTGCTAAGGACATCTGTGCTCCCTTGTGAGCCATCGGAACAATAGAGTACCTTTTTTTAGGAGGTCAAGATAAATGATATCATTTAATTCTTGTTCAAAATCTCTATTACTTTCATCTTTTCTTTTCAGATTCTGACAGTGGATTTACACATGGACACATGGGATATGTATTCTCAAAAATGTACAATGTGCCAGACGATAAATATGGATGTCTGTCTGGAAATATTCCTGCCTTAGAGTTGATGGCACTGTATGTGGCTGCAGCCATGCATGACTATGACCACCCAGGAAGGACTAACGCATTCCTGGTTGCAACTAGTGCTCCTCAGGTAACTCTATTTTGATTACGAGAAATAATTCAATTGAGAGATTTCTCTGGAAAAAAAATCGTTTTAAATTTGATTTATAATAGGCACCAAATAAATATGAGCCGAACTATATTTGGCCCTGACATAAAGTTCTTAGAGATCATGCCAGCTTTGAAAAGATAATGTGATTTGTTCCAAGTTATTCATGGCAGGTATGCAACTTGATTACCCATGGAAATCTCTTCTTAGTTTTTTCCTAGGGAAGGAAAACTACTTGAATTCATGTTTATGAACTTCCTCAACAAAATCCAACTTGTACAGAAGTCCCTTTCTGAAAAGATTAGAGAACCAAATCTTTTTGGACTTTTAAGAATGCAAGGCTTCTTTGTATATAAATCCCATTCCTTTGAAATATATTTTTATTATAACAATTATGATTCTTAAGGTATTTTTTTGGTTAGTCGGAATTAAAAATAAGTTTATTTCATTTGAGGGAAATTTTTTCCTGAGCCTAGCATTCCAAAATGGTAACTTTAAAGAAGCACATCCTTAGCATATATTTACATGGAAGTCAAAATTAATCACTAAGTATCTAATTATCATTAGCTATTCAGTTAAACTCAGTAAACATCTTCCTGTTTTATAGTCTAGAATTTTCTTTTACTCTGTATACAATAAAAATGTTCTGTTGCTTTTTTTTCCCGACTACCTACTTCAACTTATTTCAATGTGTCCTTTGAGCAGAAGCATTATTTTTTGTATAGTCATGCAAATCCTCTTGCCTCTTACTATTCAAATTGTCCTATTTTTATACCTTAGTAATAATGTCCTTCTGTCCTAATGCCTTTTGTTTTCTATCCTCTATCACACTGTCTTCAAGCATTTTTTTAGGCCTCTTCTTCTGGGCCTTTTCTGAGCATTATTAGAAAATTGCAAACAAGTAGATACTGTTATCTTCAATTACTAGATAAAGGGTGATAGTTCCTATGGTTGATCATGGACTTGTCAGGGATTTCATTCCTCTTTATTAGTTATATCTTTAACTAAGAGGAGGCCATTCTTATTCTAGATGCAAAAATAGCTGAGTTACCTCTCAGGTATATTAATACGTTTGCATATTTTTATTGTTAAATTCCTGTGTCCTTCAAAGAAATCTAATAAAATCTAGCACTAAGCCCCTCACTTGGAAGTGTTTGGAATAAAGTTTCAAGTACATTACCTTTATTTTACCAAAAAAGAAAGAACGAAATTTAACCAAAAAGAGCAATCAACAGCCAATGTGCAGCAATCAGTGATTCTTAATAACCAGCAGTCACAAGACTACATTTTTGTGTTCCATGAAAAAAGAAAATTCCAAATGCATTGCATATTCTTGTCTGTTTTTGTAATATTTTTTAACTTAAAAAATTGAACTCTTCCCTCTCTCGCTTGTTTGCCTAGGCGGTGCTCTACAATGATCGCTCAGTTCTGGAGAATCATCATGCAGCTGCTGCATGGAACCTTTTCATGTCCCGGCCAGAGTACAACTTCTTAGTTAACCTTGACCATGTGGAATTTAAGCATTTCCGTTTCCTTGTCATTGAAGCAATTTTGGCCACTGACTTGAAGAAACACTTTGACTTTGTAGCCAAATTTAATGCCAAGGTAACTAGATTTGTACCAGTCTTCATTTCATGGCCACACTGAAAGATGTCATGGAACTGAAGTATTGAACAAGAGTCATTGCTATCACCTCTTATATGTCCAATGTGAAAATGAAATTCAATAAAATGTTTAACTAGAAGCAGATAAATAGTCATTGGTCCCAATATAGGAACTTGAGACATTGAGGTGTTGTCTATATTTTATTTTGTGATACAGGGAAATAATGAAATTCTGTCATTGTGTTTTTGTTTGACTTAATTTGCTCCCACGTCTGTGGTATACAAACGTAAGTAATCTGGCAGTAGAAAAGTCAAAACCCTGAAGCAGTATTTCATATGTCAAACATAAATGCTCAAATCTTAATTCAAGAAAATTTCTTATTTGTAGCTACATTACTTTAATAGTAATAGATAACATGCTAATTTTAAATAGCATTTATTTTCAACTGCATAATTAATAATTAGTCATCATTTGTTATTTTATTTTTATAAACTATTTTACTATTTATACAAGGCAGTAACATTATTTTAATTAGCTGAAAAAATTCTCATCACTTGGCATTCTGATCTCCACATGGTACAAAAACAATAAATTTTGTATTTTTTATTCTCCTGGTCAATTTTTGCTTTCCTTGAGGTAAAACACATCCATCTTTGTTTCTCAAACAGGTAAACGATGAGGTTGGAATAGATTGGACCAATGAAAATGATCGCCTACTAGTTTGTCAAATGTGCATAAAGCTGGCTGATATCAATGGGCCAGCTAAATGTAAAGAGCTCCATCTTCAGTGGACAGAGGGTATTGTCAGTGAATTTTATGAACAGGTAACTGATTTCATCCATGCTTAGGCTGCTCATAAATTTTGCAAAGTTCCCAAAAGCTTGGAGTGTGATAAATCTATTTCATATTCACCCTAACATTAGAAAATGCATTGGCCAATTTTAATCACAGGATTAAAAAGATGACCAAAAAATGGACTAAATTATAACCATAAAAACTGTAAGATAAAGTTATTTGCAAGTATTTTGAGAGATGTTGAAGTAATAGAGACTTTGGGAAGACCACAGAAATATTGTCCTTTTACAAATTCATTATAATAGAAGCCAATTTTAGTTTAAATATATGAATATATACCAGATTAAGTTTACTTTTCTAATATAGTTAAGAACCACAGTGTATGAAAAGGCTTAAAAAAACAGGCATTTTTTGCCCTAACTGGTTTGGCTTAGTGGATAGAGCATCGGCCTGCAAACTGAAAAGGGTCCCAGGTTCGATTCCGGTCAAGGGCATGTACCTTGGTTGTGGGCACATCCCCAGAAGGGGGTGTGCAGAAGGCAGCTGATCGATGTTTCTCTCTCATCGATTTTTCTAACTCGCTATCCCTCTCCTTTCCTCTCTGTGAAAAATCAATAAAATATTTTAAAAAAAAAAACAAGCATTTTATTTGACATGTTAATGTGAGGTTTAGCACACTACCAAAAAACTACCACCAAAATGTAAACATGAGTGGTCTTCCCTGAATTACCCTCCACAGACCAGATTATACTGGAAATTTTGTATTGAGTATTGTGAGCCAGCCTCTTAAGATGAATCTGGAGGTAGAGCCTGGGTAAAGTACAGGGATCAGTGACATAAAAGCACATGAAGACATTAAAGGAAGTGAAGCTATTAATCCTGGGGGGGAATAGAAGTGATATAGTAACTATCTTCAGATACTTAACAGACTGACATACAAATTTAGGATTAGGTTTACCATGCAGTAGTTGTGGAGATTAAAGAAGATATATTATATGAAGTACTTGACACAGAGTCTGATTTATAAGAAACATTAGATTCCTCTCTGCTTCCCTAAAAAGGGTATGAATATAACCAGTTTATAGAAGTTATGAGGAGATAGATTTCAGGTGAATGCCAGAAATAAATTCACATTACTAACAGCATCCAAAAATAGGATGAGACACCTTAACAAGTAATAAATTGTCTGGACATATTCAAGAGATTAGAAAGAACTTTTACAGGTATTATTCACAAGGTTCATATGTACGATAAAAGGTTTGTGCTTCTAGAAAATAATGTACTGCCTCTCCTAGGAATGAGGTTAATTCATAATACTGAAATACTGAAATACAGGAAAACTCTAAAGAAAAAGGAAAATTTGCTTATAGTAATTCCCACTATATTGTCATAAACATCGTTGATATATTAGTATATTTCTTTATGGTTGACAATCTGGTTTTTTTCCAGAAAGATTTGAAACTGTTCCAAAGACAAACATGTGTAGAATGGTCCTATTATATAAATAGTAAATAAGAATATAGACATCATATAATCACTGAAGATATAATTCAACCAAAAGCTAGAATAAGGTAGCAACTTTAATTGAACAATATCATATTTTAAGATTTCTGGTAGCCAAGACAAAAAAAAAGAAAACATGATAGATTATGTATTTGCTTGATAATTATTTCCAGACTTGGTTTTTATGATATATGTATATAAGGCAAACTGACTAATGTGATAAGAAATATCGTCTGCTGAGACATTAAACCATTTCTTATATAGATCCCCTTGATCAAAAGCCAGAGCCTCAAGATCAAAAGAGTGGTATCTTTTGGGGGGAATCTCTTAGCAATAAAGAGGGAATTCACACATGGATATCTGGGTTCTTGCGTATTTGCAAATTTTAGATGCTAAGCAAATGTTGACTTTACTTGTATTTTAAACTTCCCTTTCCTGGTAACTTCCCGATTTTAGGGTGACGAAGAGGCCAGCCTTGGGTTACCAATAAGCCCCTTCATGGACCGTTCTGCTCCCCAGCTGGCCAACCTTCAGGAATCCTTCATCTCTCACATTGTGGGTCCTCTGTGCAACTCCTATGATTCAGCCGGACTGATGCCGGGGAAATGGGTGGAAGGCAGCGATGAGTCAGGAGACACCGATGACCCAGAAGAAGAGGAGGAGGAAGAAGAAGCACCAAATGAAGAGGAAACCTATGAAAATAATGAATCTCCAAGTAAGTTATAAAATCTTTTTCTAGGTTCAGATGAATCATCTGCTTTTTATGAATTATATACTTTTGAGTCCCAATATCATCTGCTGCATTTGATTATGGAAAACCCCCTTAAATCTCATAAAAAGAGAAATTACAGGTTATGGGATTTACAATAATACCATGTTTATACAAAGACATGTTCTCTGTCATGAAGTAAAAAAAAAAAAATTAAATAGTTGAAGCCTATTCTTCAGAGTATCTTAATGATTTCGGGATAAAAGGAATATCAGGTACCATCTACAGAAACTATAGGCTTTTATTGGCTTGGTAAGGGGGAGGCCATGTAAAGCAGTGAGACATGGTAATCACTCATTCAGCAGATATTTACTGAGTACCTACTCTATGGCAGCCATTCTTCCAGGTACTGAAGACAGAGCTGTGAACAAGTCAGACAAGAGAATAAATAAATCCTTGCCTTTTTAGACTTTCATTCCAGTGGGGTCAGCGGACATTAAGCAAGATAATCAGTAAATCAAAGCATGTTAGGTACAGGTAAATGTTAAAATTTTTTGAAAGGTAAGGGGATACAAAATTAAAATGTTAAAATTTAAATAAGGTGGCCATGGAAGGTCTAAATAAAAAAAGACAGATGTTTAAAAAATGTTTACAGACCTGAAAAAAGTGCAGGAGTGACTCATAAAGATAGAGATAAGAAGAACATTCTAAGGGGAGGGGAAAGCAGCCGTGTAAAGGTCCGGAGGTAGGCAGAGGTGGGCTCGGCTGGGTGTTCAAGGAGCATCAGGAGAGCTGGGTGGCTGAAGCAGAGGAGAAGGGGTGGGAGAGCAGCAGGAAAGAGAAGCGGGGGCTGTATGAAGTGAGGTTTGAAGGTAGGGCTCTTAGGTCACAGTATGGAGTTCGGCTTTTACTCTGCCTGAGTTGGGAAGCCATCAGAGGTTTTGAGCAGAAGTGTTTGTTGATTCAGCTCACATCTCAACTGCATTGTTTCAGCTGCTGTATTGAGTAAATTATTGAGTTTGGGGTAGGAAAAGGGGTCTGAGCAAATGGGATGAGTTGAAATTGCCCAAATGAGAGATATCTGTGGCTTTGGACTGACTTAGTGGCAAGAGGGACAAGGAGAAGTGCTCACATCTGTTCATTGATTTGGACTGCACAGTGTACCCAATCTAATCCATTTAATTAGCTATAAAAACATTATTTTTCTTCATGTGGTGAAATATTCTCAACAAAGGCTCTTTGCTATTTCTCCTGCCCTCTTCCACCCAAATCCCACCCTGCCCCAGGCCTTCATCACACTATTGCCTGTGTCCATGGGTTATGCATATATGCATACAAGCTCTTTGGTTGATCTCTTCCCACCCACCCACCTACTCCCCCCCTCCCCCCTGCCTTCCCTCTGAGATTCGACAGTCTGTTCCATGCTTCTGTGTCTCTGGATCTATTTTGTTTATCAGTTTATTTTGTTCATTAGATTCCACATAAAATAAGCCAGTCAGAGAAAGACGAGACATAGTGGAATTTTAGAAATGGGAGGAGAACTGGTGATCATCTGGTTTAGCTGCCTCCTTTTACAAAAGCCTAAACAGAGGCTCAAAAATTTAAGTAACATTCCAAGGTGTAGATGTTTTCTGCAGAATCAGAAAGGAATCCCAAGTCTCCTTATGTTTAACTCCATGGCTATTTCCTCTTGTCCTTTTAATTTCAGAATTCATGTTGACTATGATGGTTAACTGGATTTAGCCTGAAATTAAATATGCACTGATAACTTCAGCAATTTGCAAAACTTGGAGACCTCCCAGGAAACATAGAATAAAATGTTTCAATATGGTATCCTAGGGAAAGAAGGCTTTTTCCTACCTCATAATTAAATCTGAAAGATTCCTGCAGCGAACTAAGAGGTTTCTAATGAAGTACTAAGCTGCATTTAGAATTTGAGCAATGAAAGGCTCTTTGTTCTCCTTTCAAGAGGTTCCAGTGCCGAACAATTTGGCTCCCAATGCAAGCATGTTTTAGACCACCTGCAGACTCTAATCTACGCAAATGTATTTGGTACAAACTTGCTTCTACGTCACCTCATTCAGTTTAATTCCAGAGAGGTTTATTGCTCATGTTCAACAGCATTAATAAGAGATCAGCTGCTCTCATGGGGGCTGACCTGAAAGGAAAAGGAAAAAGTTGAGCTTTGTGTTAGCGCCCTCCCTGTGAATGCCCTGCCATGAATGTGTATAAATTTCGGATGGAGTAATCACCCTTCGTGGTAGAATATTTCCTCTGACCGTGATGCAAGTCTGTGCTGCAGCCAGTGGCCATCTGTAGCTCTCTTGATTCGAAAGGTTAGCATAGGAAGTATGCTAACCTTTTAAAATTTCTCAGCAGAAACTGATTTGTATTTAGCTACAACATAAACAAAGTAGAAATAGACAAGTAAATGGCTTTGGTAGGAGAGTATTTTATAGATTTGCTTGTTAAAATCTAATGTATTCATCGATTTTATAATTAATGCATCTCCCTTGCTGAGAAGCTTTCAAATAAAGAAATCTATGTCATGCTTCAGGCCTGTGCACATGCCCCTCATTCTGCCCAGAATGCTACCAGCCCCTTCTTCACCCAGTGTATTAAGTCTCGTCATTTACATCTCATTCAAAGGTGTCATTTCCTTTGAAAAAAAGCTTACCTGTTTCCCCACAGGTTGAGTCTTTCTTTCACTACGGTTTGACATGTCAGAAATAAACTGTACTACACACTTGTCAAAAATGGCAAGGAAGACATTATTCAAGACCATTGCAACAAGGAGGAAAAATGGAACTCACCTCCCTTGAAACAAAGGCAGGAGAGTTTTTAAGGGCTGGGATGAACTAGTGACAGAGGATGGAGGACCTTAGAGGGAGTTGCTCACTTAGGCCATGAGTGTTTGCTAACCGGTGCTTATGGAAGTTAGGCTCTCAGATCCTTGAGATGATGTTCAAATTGTAAAACTGGCTAGAGGCTGGGAAATATACTAGGAGCCCAGCGCGTGAAATCGCGCGGCCTGCACACACACCCGCTGCCCTGCCCTGACACCCGAACCTCTCCACGCAGAGCTCCAGCGCACCTGGCCCAGCCCCCCCACCCCTCTGGCCTTCTCTGGCCGCTTCAAGCCCTGCCCTAGTCCCTGAGTCGCCTCGGGCTGGTTCCGCCTTCTCCAGGCACCTCCCCGCTTTTGCCCGTCTCGGGAGCAACGTGGCAGCTCCCCCTCGTCATGGCGCTGGAGGAAAGCGTGGAAACGTCTCACCTGCTGTGCCCTGCTCCTTCCTCAGGCAGGCGAGCGCGGGGGCTCTGAGTGCGAGCTGTGGGTGGCGAAGGACTGGTGAGGGGGGCACTACGAGCTCTCACCCCCGCCCTCCCAGGACGGGCCTCCTCCGGGCGCCTCCCCGCTTCCCCCCGTCTCCAGGAGCAACGCCCCGCCACACACACACAGGCAGCCTCCTCCTTAGCGGTCATGACTGTGACACTGTTAGGACCAATTAGCATATTACCTCTTTATATATATATAGAGAGAGGGAGAGTGAGAGAGAGATTACAAGGGGTCAGATAAAGAATTAGCAGTTTGAAGCTCACCTCCCTTTTCTTAGAATATTTATTTTATAAAACTTGAAAAAAACCTGTCTAAAGTTTATTCAAGCTGAGGGGAACATTAAAGCCATCTTGGTCACATGAGTATGTCTGTTATAAAATACAGCATGTGTATTTCATTTTTTGTCTTCTTGGCTTTCTGGCCCATAGATTATACAAGCTCTGAGGCAAATTGGTCATTGTTTCCATAGCATCCAGGAAACTGTCTGTCAGTTAGTAGGTGGTCAATATAGGTTTGATTGATGGGTCCATTTCACAAATAAAATAATGAGTAAAGTAGATATATATTTTTTTAATTCTTGCTTAAGACTGCCTGTATCCATTTAACCGTTTAACGAGTTTTGTTATATATGGTTCAAAAGTAATTCAAGATTATTTTTTATTTCATGTCTTGTTTCTGAACTGTGTTTTAAAAATTGATCTTGTCCTATAAAGTACAAAATATTCCAGTGGTATATTAAAATAAAACCATTGTAGCAATCATTAGCACTTCCACAAAAATTCTGGTGTAGGACCTCCAAGACAGCTAGTTCCTTTGGCACATCTCATAGCAATTGACTTTTTCATTTTTTTCTTTTTTGCTATTGTTACTGTTTTCTCCCCCTCCCCTTCCTTCTCCTCCTCCTCCTCCTCCTCCCCCCCCTCTTCCTCCCCTTCCTTCTCCTCCTCCTCCTCTTCTTCCTCTTCCTCCTTTCCTTCTTCCTACTCTTTTTCTTCTTCTTTCTTCCAGATTATACATTGTAAATCATTATCACTTCATTAAGGAAACCCAAATATCTGAACATGTGATAACTTGTACTGGTAACTCTTTGATATAGTCTCAAGAAGATCAGAATTTCCTGTGGACCACTTTTTCAAATCATTATACTATTTTTATCACTTATCAATACTTCATCATTTACTTGCAACTCTGGAACAGAAACTAGAGAGAACATGATTCATTTGCTAAACTTCTATTGAATACTTACAAAAGGCTGGAGCTTTATGGATATACACACAAAAGGGGGGAATTGCTTCTTACCATAGGGAAGCTTACAATCTAATGGT
Organism: Myotis daubentonii; assembly: GCF_963259705.1. Lineage (NCBI taxonomy): Eukaryota > Metazoa > Chordata > Mammalia > Chiroptera > Vespertilionidae > Myotis > Myotis daubentonii. The sequence continues at coordinate 31,752,085 of NC_081841.1, forward strand.
AGGATTTAGCCTAATTTATAAATTCTTCACTGAGTCTAAAATGCTCACCCAGATGAAAATACTGAGAGTTACATTATATTCTGGAAGCTTAGAACAGAACAGCCCTCTCTTTTCTGCACAAGGTCAGCTGCCTACTTTACCCCTCCTCTTGTAGGTCTCTCCGACACTTTATGTTCAATAAACCCCTCAAATCTGCTCCTCATCTGATGCTCCCTTTCTCAGGACATCATCTCCCCATCTACTCAGCTGCTCCAGCCAGGCAGTTTAGGGTTGTCTTTGATTCCTCCCTCTTATTTCCTACATCTAATCAGTTGCCAAAGTCGTATTGATTGAGCTTCACAAATATGTCCCACATTCATCTATCTTCATTTTCATTACCCCCATCTTAGTCCAAGCCACCGTCATCATGCAGAATCCTCCAGGTGAGACATTTCCCTCTGAGTCTGCTGCCTTTCAAAGACTTTATAAAACTCAATATAATTGTAGCAACTTGTTCACTCTGTATATCCCCACTAGAGTAAAAGCTCCATGCTGGCATGTATTATATCTATCTCGCCTATCAGTGAATCACCAGACAGTGGCACACGTAGTACAGATTAGGTGCTGAGTAAATACATAAGGAATTAGAAGCCTAAATAGTAAATTATGACATCAAGGCAAATTATTTAAAGCATCTTATGTTTCTTCCCTTGAAACTAATTTTATTATATTTCTTCAATCAAGACATGCAATTCTATGAAAATTGTCTTCAGTTCTTCTATATTGAGGACATTAAATTGTTTGGACACAAGTAAATGTAATCTGTTTATTTATGAAATGCATATTTGCTGAGCCTTGCCATGTATAAGATCTGTGCAGATCTTCACAAGGCTCCCTCAGAGAGGCTGTAGTCTAATAAAGGAGCTGGAATCTATGAGAATAAGGTAAGTGCCTTCGAGGATTTAGGACATTGTTTTTGATACAAGTGACAAAACTTAAATCAAATGAATATATACGAAAGGGAAATTAACATAATGTTGGCTGGTATGAGAGCTACTTGCTCCTGTTCTTATCTCTGACTCATCTGCCTAGCGACTTGTTTTTCAGTCTTGCTCTATGTTAACTTCATTTCAAATACATTAGCAGAGAAGAAAAGATCTCCAATCCTGACTCCCAGACCTCATGCTCATGTTGCACCAATAGTAAAAGTCCCAGGGAAGGACTCTGATAGGCCTGAATTAGGTTCCATACCTGTGCACTGACCAATCACTAGGACACAGCTATGTTGTCGGAAGTGGGTGGGGAAGTTGAATTTGATCGCCTTTTCCAGAACTATGTAACTGAAAGAAAGGGTCACTCTCCCTAAATGATTTTGGATATGTAGTTACCAGAAAAAGAGGTAATGATAATGAGAAATTTAAAAAAAAACTACTATCTACTATAAGAAACATATATAGAGTGACAAGAGAGTTTGAGAGAGAGATTGAAAGATTTTACTTAGAAGAGGAATTCAATGAATGTGACCGGATCTCAAAATAATAAATGAACATGAACTTTCAGTGACTGAGAAGAGCATTTCAGAAGGAGAGGTTGTACCAGCTAGAAAGTACAAGTGTTCAGTGTATATACAGAAAAGAGAGCAGGTAAGTGCAGATACAAACCAGCCTGCGGATGGAGGAAGACTGCAAAAGTGTGTTTGTGTCAGCTTGTGGGAAAACTTTGAGAGGAGTTTGAAATTAATGTATTAGTGCACATGAAGCAGAGCAGGAACATCAAAACCCTCTTGAAAGAAATCAATTGTGTGGACTCTTGTGAGTTGAAGTGGTTGACAAAGTAAAGGAAGACATAGCAAGAAGTTATGTTAGCCATCTTTTGGCGCAGTCTTGAGAGTCTGAAGGAGTGGGCATAATACCAAGCTTCCAATACAAAGAACCTTGTATTGACATTACCAAATATCAACTGCCATTCAGAGTCCTGTCTCAATGCTATAGTAATGGTGACCGCCATCTCCCTCTTCTCTCCCCATTCTGGAAATGACATTATTACCAGACACAAGTCCAATGACAGATATCTGTATCCATTTGGTACTTAATTCCTATAGATAATGTGAAAAGAAATAACTGTTGTATTCAGCACACAAATAAGTAGTCTAATTTGGTGTTTTCTCAGGAAAGAAAACTTTCAAAAGGAGGAAAATCTGCTGCCAAATAACTCAGCACCTCGTGCAGAACCACACGATGTGGAAGAAAGTCATTGAAGAGGAGCAGCGGTTGGCGGGAAGTGAAAGCCAGTCCCCGGACCAGTCTCCCCAACAGCATTCCTCAGAACACATCCAGGCCATCAGGGAAGAGGAAGAAGAAAAGGGGAAGCCGAGAGAAGAGGAGACCCTAACCCCACAGCCAAACCAGTGACAGTGGATAGTATGGGCTCTGCCTCGAAACCCAGTGACTTGTCACAGACTCTTTCCAAGCCAGCACAACACTTAGACACAACACTGTAGAAATACGAGAAGATGAGCAAATGGCCATTGCATTTGGGGAGTCTTCGCATTTTATGTGTTTATTTTTACAGTGAGGTACATGGTTAAAAACTCTTGCTCAGAGAAGCTTTCACATTGCAACACCAGCTTCTAAAGATTTTTTTTTAAAGGAAGAAATATATATATGTGTGTGTGTATATAAGCTCTCACATAGATACATGTAAAATATATTCACACACACACAACACACATACACACTGAAAGCCAGCAGTACTGGCTCCACATTTTAGTAACATTCATATTAAGATATATAGTGGTCACTGTGATATAATAAATCGTAAAAAGAAAAAATAAAGGAAAACGAAGGAAATGGTGAGGCTTAGCAGGGAACAGGGCAGCCAATGTAGGTTACAACTAAGAAGCTTTTGCTCTTAGGACTGAGGGATGAATGTTCCAGAGAATTATTTGAATTCTTGTACACCCTACCAACATCGTGTGTGTGTGTGTGTGTGTGTGTGTTAGAGAGAGAGAGAGAACTGATGGGGTGTTTGTGGGTATGGATGTTAATGTGTATGTAAAGAGAGATTTTTGTGGTTAGTAATTTATAGAATTCCACCAGCAGATGACTCAACACATGTGAACAAACGGAGGGAAGTTCGCTCTGGAGTGTCTTTGAGAGGCAGCCATTCCCAATGCCTTCCTCCATTTAGCTTCAATAAAGGTCCCTCTGCAGAGGGAGGGGTGTTCACGGGCTGGGTGAGAGGGCCACGTGATGGGTACTGCTGCTAAACACCGCTTGGAGGCTCTCCGTCACCAGTCTTAAACGTGGAAGACTGAGGCATTTTCCAATCTCCTGGCCTAATGCATGTGTAGGGGCTGTTTGTCTGCGAGTATGCCTGTCACTCACCTAAGATCAAATCACTATTAAGGGGATGGCATTCTTTATGCATAAACACCTAGGAATAAGCTAGAGTCCAGTCTTTTCATCAGGTGAGAATTCTAAAAGGTTTTCCAGAGAAGACCTGGGAATTGCTCTTCACGGTGATCCCCATGTCTTAATCTGCTACAAACTGTGCCTGGTAGAAAACAGAAAAAGAAAGGAAGGCAAACAGAAACCATGTGAGAGATGAATGGGGAGACTTTGAAACTAGGGTTTGGTATTGGCTGACACAGGCAAAGCCCGATTCCCGGCAGCTGTTGAAGATTGGCTTTTGGGTGGCAAAGGGCCCACTGACCCACCCTGTGGTGGTATTCCACACACTGTGTGATGGGGTAGCTTCTATCTGCAATCTGGCCCATTGTCACGCTCCTTTTGGCAGGGAAGAATATGGGAGGGTTTGGGGGGACTGGGCCTATTATTGAAAGTCTTTTTTTTTTTTTTTTTGGTTTGTTTGTTTATCTACACTTGTTTATGCTGTGAGCCAAACCTCTATTTAAAAAGTTGATACTCACTTTCAATATTTTATTTCATATTATTATATTTGTCATGAATAGTTATCTTGATGTAAATATAAAGATTTTTTTTTTGTTTCTGTAGATAGTAAACTTTTTTTAAGAAACAAAAGGGAAAATGAAACGTTTTTATAAAGTTACATTTTAATCACCATTTTTATACATTGAAGCTATCTCCACGCCCAGTAAGAGAGTGATGATTCATTTGCATGGAGGTCTTTGGACAGCCGCTCTCCTACCTACTCTAATATAAATGACCATCTGATACAGTTATTTTGTGCCAATTAAATGAGGATGCTGAAAGAATGTTTTTTCACCGGCAAATTTTGCTAACTTTTGGGTAGCGTTTGGGTCCATGACTCCCAAGGGAAAGACTTTTTAAACAACACCGAATGCTTATCATTGGTGTCCATTTCTTCCCAACACCTTTTGGGTATAACTCTTCCTTCAGTATGATAGACAGACCAGCTCGTCATCGATCCAAGCAAGCTCCTAAGTAAGTCTTGATTGTGATTTTTACTTTTTATTTCCTCTGAAGTCATAGAAAAGAGCGTTTACGTTAAACATGCCTTTGTTTCTCATAAATGATTATCTTTCCCTTCCAAAGCAATGATTTTACAGTAATTCACGACATTTGTCAAACAAGGCAAAGATAATACAATAAAAAATAACATGGTTTCAAGGCAGATTTCCCAATAAGTATGAAAATATTGAAAGGATGAAATTAGTATGAAAATATTGAAAGGATGAAATTGTTGCCGACTCTAAATAATGAGGATATTTGCTCTTTTTTTTTTTTTTGTCTTCATTATTTAGGACTTACTGAGTTTTCCATTTTTTTAGTATTGCCTATGTGCCTTTATGTTTGCAAAAGTTATTTTTGAGTCAGTACATTTCCCCAATGAACTTAACTATTCTCCTTCCCTTGCGAATAAGAGAATGGGGGGGGGGGGGGGAAGGATTTAGACTCACATACCGCTTAAGTCTAGTTCCTTCACCAAACTGATCTTTTCCCCCTTCTCCAAATGCCATACTTTCTAAAATAAATATAAGTCCAGGAAAGATCTAGGTGTGGAGCAAGTAGAATGGCAGGAGAACAGATGTGAGTCTGTAACCTTATATGAGCAGCTTCGTCCAAGCGGCTTGACCCCAAGCAAAGGCCAGAGTACAGGCCTCAGTGAACGGCCTGTTTTGTTTGTTTTGTTTTAAAGCACATGAAGGAATGATGGCCAAAGCAGTTGGAACCTCTTCATTCCAGAGTTGTGTTTATCAGTCTAGGCAGACTGATCATTTTCCTTCAAAAATAAATTATCCGGGTATTAAAGCAGGAAGTCAATTGAAATGAAGGAACAGAGATTCATCAAGTATGTGGCTTTCATACACCCCAGTACATCCCCAAGGATGCCTAGGGCCATGGAAAGTCATTTCTGCTCGTGAAGTTCCCCCCCCTCCTTGATGACAGCGTTAGTATTGTGTTCACTTCCAACTCCAGAGCTTCACTCCTTGAAGTGTATTTGTTGCAATTCGTTACATTTTTATAGGAGTCTACTTATAGGTGCCATTAGATAAACTCAGGTCTTTCAAATGAAGGAATTTCTGGCCCATTTAGGGGAAAAAAGAATTGTATAGGCAGCCATGAAACCAGTGGTAGAAAAGGTTGGAACTAACGACCTTGATGCTAGTGGTGGTTCTCCATGGAGGAAAAGACCAGGTGTAATACGAGGGATATCCATGTCTTTCCAGCCATCTAAGCCAACTTTTAAAATAGTTTCTTTGGTGAAAACACCACTTTAAGGTGTTTTTTCAAGTGTAATTTTTTTCTCATTTATATCACACCTGGTTTTCTCAGCAGAAGATGAAGACAGTAGCTCTGTACAGGGATATATCTATTGGTCTTCATCTGACAAGGAATTTCTTCATATTATGTTTAAGAAAATATCCACTTTATAAAAACAGAATATCCAATTTTGTCCAGTCCATTTTGATGGAATTCAGAACAAGTTCCAATCATTGCAATCCCAGTAAAACTGAAGAAAAGGGGTTGCATGTCGTGTAGACTGTTCATATTACATGTATGTATTGCGATTTCCTCGTGTCCCCTGCCTCTCTTGGTTCACGGTTTCCTGATGTCCCTGTCACTTTCCCAGAGAACTTTCCTTGAAGGTAAAAGCTGTGCAAAAGGCATGAGTCTCAGGCCTATACTTTGTTTAAATGATGGAAAAACATAAATTATTTTCTAAGTAATAAAGATATGAAAATTATCATTGTAAATAAAGTTTAAAGTTTGAAATAACTGCTTTACAAATGTGAACTATTTGTGTGATGAACAAGTTTTGCCTAATGAGAAGCGAATAATCAAAAAATTATTACCTATTCTACGTTGGAAGGTCTTTTTGGTGCTTCTGTGTCAGTATGGGGATCTCTACTGTCCTCATTTTCAATATTTCTAAAATAATAATGAAAACCACAATAAGAGTCTTATCCTTTCTTCTAACCTAACCCTGATTTCTACTTAATGCCTTATCTAGTTTATATGCCATTTTAGAAATAAACTGCCTTTTAAACTGTCAGAAGACTCAAGTACAACAGAGTTCTGCAAACTTTCATAGTCTAGAGTAAATCAAGATATTCCTTATTCTAGAGATTATCAGTAATGCTTAAGGGGGGAAATCAATCAAATTTTAAGTGCTAGTAGCTGAACTCTATATAATTGATAGCTAAAGTATCTACATACTTTGAACCAAATTGGGTTTCTTTCATTCACCTTCTCTCCTAACAAGCAGCAAAATACTTTATGCCCGTTGTTCTAGTTCATTCATTTCTCTCGTGATTTTTTTCATGAGGTAAAACTGTGAACTTGCTGATATTGTCCGTTCATTTTTCTTAGTTGTTCAACAAAATGAAAACCTTAAAGTAGGAGACAGATTAGCCATGTTATGTAAAAGGCATTCCAAAACTAAATTACTCTTAGAATTTATAATCAAAGGAAAATAATACCAGTCCTATATTCATACCAGTTTGTTCCTCTAGAAAACATTCAAATTCTATTGAAAATTTGGGGGTGAATTACTTAAAGTTGAAGCTACAAACCATGCATTAGCTAAAGGACTTAAATTGAGTTTCCATAAGCATGTGTATGTTTCATACTAGAGAACCATAGAGAAGAACACAAACATGTTTTTTCAGTCTGTGTTATGCACCATGGATTTTAGGCAATTTCATTTGCTAAAATGATGCTGCTTTTTTCTAACTTAAAGGTTCTTTCACCTTACCTAAACTTATCTTTATGTTCAGACTATCAAGTCATTCGAACAGCAGGTTAACAATGGTGACAAAAATAATAACTGGGCATTTTGTTGCTAAACATGTTTGAAGATACAAACTGAAGATTAAGAATTTGTTTTATTGTTGGAACTCAGTGTTAATTTGCTTTAAAAATACTGATGCAATATAAATTGCTTGAGTGCAGGGAAGACTATAAACTATATAAAATGATATATAGATGGAAAACAAAATTAGTTTTTGACATATGCCTAACGTTCTAAAGAGAATCCAAATTCTCCATATTATACTTTTAAGGTAAAGTACCTTGACAGGTGTTGGAATCTGTGGATTTCTGCTTCACTGAGGAGCTGTGGAACACAGAAGAAAATTCGAGCCTTCTTATTGATAAGAAATACTGAACATGTCCATGTTCAGATAGATTTCCTCATGGCTTCATATCAAGAAATCATTTTTTAATCATGCAAATAATGCAATAAAAAATGCTTCACAGATAGTAATATTTAATCATCAAATGTACTTTCAAGAATATTTACATTTGATTTATTTTTAACCAAAGCTGTTCATTTATTATTCAACTTAAATGAAACCCACAAAATGACATTCCATGATATAGAGATGCTAAATATATTGATATAATCAGAACTAATATTATGTAACAGGAAGCTGTAAAGATGAATATTTATTTTTTTCTAATGTCCTTTAACTCAGGGAGAAAATTTTTTTACAAGGAGTCTAATAAATACATGTGATAGAGAAATTTACTCCCAACGATTTAATTAGATTAAGTGTACAAATTATACTCAGAGTTCTGAGTTACCTTAAGAAAAAAGGATGTATTATCCAGCTACTTAATCATGTTTTAGCTTATTTTAAGATAAATGGTATATTGGTAGAGGTTATATTTTACTAAATCATAATGCAATTTAAAACCTAAATACTTATCTTCATTACCAAGAAAAGTTAAATCTTATTAATCTTGACTTCCACAGATGAAACACTGACCAGTCAATAAACCACACTCACTGCATTCATCTGCCAAGAGTGATCAAATGGTCGGTTGGAATTTGAAATTTATAAATAGAAAAGAACTTAAAAATATTTGTAAAGCTTTAATGCTTTAACTAAATTTTTGGTGTCAGTAGAAATACCTATTTCCAATGAAACAGAAACTACAGCAGGGAATCAGGGAATTCTTGTCTTCTAAAAAAAAATAAAGTCAAAGGCATAGGGGGAGAATAAGGGCGTCTCCTCAATTTTACTTCTCTAACTTAAAGTAAGTAAAGAAAAAAATAATTAGAAATTCTCCTCTGATGTAATAAGGAGATTGCCTTTTACCTTAAGTTCCAACTCGGCACATCTAGTTTTATTGTACAGCCCATCTTACTAACAAGTGAAAAAATAAAAAAATAAAAAGGCAGAACTGTGGATTGGGAGTGAACACTACATAAAACTTCAAGGATCATCCCAGTACACCTCTCAATTTTATGACAACCAATTTAGTTAGTTATTAGTTACTCTGGAGTAAAGGGACTTATTTGCTTAATGGATCCATATTTCCACCCTGACTTCATTTACTACAATCAGCACTTACACATGTTTCAGAATGTGAATTAGCCCTTGGAGCTTTGAAACTGCTGCTTGAATACTTTTGAAAAGAAGGATTTTTTTAAAATATTAGTAATTTTACTCCTTTAGAATAACAAACTATTCAGATGGTTCAATGTGAAATTAAAAGTAATTGCTTAAAGATCTTTTCTTCGTCTATATAACTTGTTGCTGATATAATTGCCATCACCTTTCTTTTAAAATTTAACTGATTATGATTTTAAACCCATATTGTTAGATACTTTGCTTTAGCTATTATAAGCATAATCCAGTACTGTAGTCTTACTGTCTTTAAATAATAGCCCTAACATATCTATATATTACCTGTTAGTGGAATTAAAGTGGCTTAAACTTTAGTATATATTTGTTCATTAGTTTAAAGATCACTATTTTTAACACTCTGTAAAATATTTGCATGGGATTATTACCATGTTATGGATGCTTAACTGGTGTGTTTGTTTTCATTTTTTAGTGTAGTTCATTTCTTGGTATATTCCCACAGAACTCATAGCATTTTTGTTCCAACAGGACAATTTATTAGTTGACAAGCACTGCAGATGAATATCACTGAACCCATCATCCCCTGCTATTTCTTCCTAGAGATTTTTATCATGCAAATTACAAAATGAAAATTGGTGCTTTTATAAATATTCTGAAAGTGTCAATGCAAAATGATGAAAATTAGATTCTCCATGGCTTTCTATAATGACATTAGGATATGCAACTGAAAGAATTTCCATTTCAATCCAGAGTTGTTTTTGTTTGGATTGATTTGCTTACTTTGACTCAGTTTTTGGTGTTAAAATATGTTGATTCCTGAGGAGGTATATTGTTCTGACCAGTGGTTACCTCTCCCAGGCATAAAACTGTCATTGGAAAGTTGAAATTAGCATGTCTCAAATATTTGAATTTGTAGGATATTTACAAGCCAGAGAGTATTAACTTAATTTAGTATTCCTAAAAAGCAATATTTTCAAATAACTACCAACCAAAGTAAGAGTGTAAGGGATGTCATTTGTACATGAGAATGTAATTCTCATGACTTTTAACAACTGAATATGTTTATTAATACCTTTCCAAATTTATCAACGTTTAAAAACCTAAGAGTGAGGCATTGAACTTAAGTAATCATTTTGCAATTAAAAAATAAATCTGTCTTCTCAACTGTCTCTTGCACTTAATATATGTAGCAATACTTTGTATCACCCTATTATAAATACTGTTGGTTAAGTGACATAGTTAATGGCTGATACATGTTTTGTAAAAAGTAGAATCTGTACAGAAAAATTATTAGGTAAATTGTATTTATTTTTATTAATTTTTAGCTTAGAAACTATACTGATGCTCCTTTTTTGCCAGATTTACTGGAAGTGCCTCCTGGTTTTCTCTATATATTAATATTACAGTAAAAATATACTCAAGATTATTAGACTTGTGTCACAAATGATGGATGTGGATTTATGATGTGAATATATGTATAATATAACTATAATTCTGTGGTATCATGTTTGATGTAGCTCTTTGTACAACCCAAGTCATCCATCCAGCCTTTTGAAGGCATGCTTTCCTCTCATATCCAAATACAGTGGTTGTACCAAACCTATAATGGTGTGACAATCATTGGCCTTCCTACAATTTCCAAGGACTCCTGAGAGCTTCTATTCCCATGGTCATATGTAGAGGGATAGTTTGGGGCTAGAGTGATGGGAGCTTTGAATATCCCAGGATCCAGAGTTGGGATTTTGCCTCATAGACAATAGGGAAATCAATATATTTGAAAAATTAACTCCTTGGGAACTTGGGGTAGAAATCACATTTTCCTTTTGTTTGTTTCTTAGGACTATGCTATAGTTTAGTCTTCAAAGTTAGTTTATGGGTGTCCAATACATGAGATATTTGGTTGGACAGACTCAGAATTATTTTTCTTCTGAGTGTTTAAACAACTTTAGAGAGAAATTTGTCTTCATGCTTTAATAATTCTAATGAACATAATAAATAGGAAAGGCAGGATAAATGCATAACTTTTTCCTGTAAATACCAGTTTTAAATGTATTGAAGTGGTAGCTTAGAAACAACCAAAGTTAACCATATGATTTTTGTACTGTTATTATATGAATTCATGAATTTATTCTATGTATTTCAACTGTTATAGTTATTCTTATTGATAGTCAAACATTCTTATATTTGACTCTTAGGATCTTATTCAAGCTGTCTCTTAAGTCTTTTGGGCACAGTCTCATTGATTCTTCACATGACAAAATATTCCAGGCTTATCTTATATCCCTTCAACTGGTAACAGTCACATATGAAGAAGCCATCGTTCCTTTTTTAATGCTGTTTCAGTGCTAGTTGTACTTATTGGTACAGCACTTGGTTGGGCATTGTTTCTAGATCTTTTCAGTGCAGAGAACTAGGACATGTATAATTCAGATGGAAAGTGCCTAATTCAAATTTCAGACTACAAAGTTTTTCTTAACCTCATTCATCTTGTAGATGATATTTTAAGACTGGCTGAGGTCACTAAGGGAGTGAGTGTAAATAGAGCAAAGAGAAGCTTCCAAGGACTGAACTGTGGGGGATTCCAGCAATGAAGGCTAAGAGAAAATGACCACTGAGGCAGGAGGAAAACTAAGGGAATGTGGAGTTCTGAAAATGAATGCAGAAAATAGGCCAAAGAGAAGGGCACAATCAATGTCCTTCTTTTCTGCTAATAGCGCAATTAAACTGAGGTCTGGAAATTAATCGTTAGATTTAATCATGTAAAAGTCGGATAAAAACAGTTGTGGTGGAGTGGGAGGCAAAAAACTACTGTTTTCCCTTCTCTATTTGAAAACAGACAATACGAATGTACATATACGTGGGTAGTAAATGTGGTGATGGCAAATTGTGATATTTGTCTCCTGATTTTTTTTCTATTTCATCATTGAATTCCCTAGCAAAGTCATCAGCTGGTAAGGAGAGTTGGGGAAGAAATGTTGCAAGTTGTAGAAGTCACTCGGGAGAGAGGGAAATGATTGGGTTGTTGAAAGGTATTAGGTGTAACAACGCCTGTAAGGGGCCAGTGAGGCTAGTGGTCATAAGTTCAAAAGAATCCTGGAGGGCATGCTAGTGAGTTGTTCTTCAATTATTTAAAACAGGGTAGTTGTACACCGGGAGTTGACAGAAAGTTGGGTTTAGCCCAGGTGTGGTTTGCCAAAGTAAAACAACTAATTGCCACATAAGCAAGATAATTGAGGCTGCATGGAAGTGAGTGATTCAAGTGAGATCAACCAAAGGACCTGTACGTATGCATATAAGCATAACTAATGGACACAGATACCAGGGTGGTGAGGGCCTGAGCGGGGGTGGAGAGACAAGGGGGGATAAGGACACAGATGTAATACCTTAATAAAGAAAAGGTAATAAATAATAAAATAAAATGAGTACAAGAAACTCAACTCAGGTAAGGAGCAAAATGAGTATATGAATGCTGTGGGTTGAATTGTGTCCCCCCAAAGAGATACGTTAAAATCCTAATCCCCTGTTTCAGTGAATGGGCCATATTTGGAAATGGGTTTTTGCAGATGTAATCAATTACTATGAAGTCCTTAGAGTGGGCCCTAATTCATACGACTAGTAACTTTTGAAGAATAGGAAAGATACATGGGGAGAAGATTGCCATGTGATCACAGAGGCAGAAATTGAAGTGATGGATCTACAAGCCAAGGAATACTATCAATGGTCAGCAAGCACCGGAAGGTAGAAAAGGCAAGGACAAATTCTCCGCTACAGATTTCAACAGGAGCGTAACTCTGCCAACACCTTGATTTTGGGCTTCTAGCTTCCAGAACTGTGAGATAATCAAGTTCTGTTGTTGTAAGCCTCACAGTTTATGGTACTTTGGTACAGCAAACTTAGGAAGCTCAGGCATTTACTGTTCATTCATTTATGGTAATTTCACACTACAGGGGCAGTTGAGTGGTGACAGGGATTGGATGGCCTGCAAAACCCCAAAAATCTACTGTTTGACCCTTTACCGAAAAACTTTGCTGATCCTTGATCTATTCTGGAGTATGAAAGTGGGATACAGCCAATTAAAGACTATGTATGAGAAGCTCTGAATATTGTGTAAAATAAGTATCATGTTGATCAAAATAGTAACATTAACTGTAGACAGTAGAGGCTCAAAGGCATCTTCTTAGAGAGTGAATTTAAACAAGTTGGGAATAGACCAAATTACACTCTCAGGGAAAAATCACTTTGTTTTGTTTTGTTTCGTTGTCAGCCCTTTGCACTTTGGGCTGATAAATACTGTCTCTCCTTTAATGCACCAGTGGCCGCCTGTTGTACACATTGAAAATATCAGATCTACTCAGATGTTTGCTCACTATTCCTGATGACAAAGGCTGGTTTGATTGCTTAAATTAATTGGTCTTTCAGAGTCCGGTGCACACCATTGCTTTATTGTAAGGCTTATTATTTTCTTTATTTTCCTTGCATCCTTTCTTTCTGTCATAGTAAATATGCTTATAATAATATCTGAATATCGATTCATGATCCAGACCATTATGTGAACTGAAATTATATATGCAATGATGATACTGTCGAGTCATTAATGCTTTGTTATTTCCAATGCACTTGTAGGGGAACTCACTTTAGAGATTTAATATGGCCCAGCAGTAAAGGCTGGGAAATGTTGGACTCTCTGTTTCACTCTCTGCAGCCTCAGGTCTGACTAACTACCCAGAAAGCCAGGTGCGGCCCAAGCTTAAATGTCAGGCCCTGGGCAGGAGGCTAATGAATGTGTAGAATGTGGAAAACTGCCTGATGTTATCTGTTTACTTAGAAATGCATTTTCTTTGTAGTGATCTACGTGACTACCTACCATACGTGTTTACTGTAATCCCCTGTAAGCAAGAGACCCTGTCCTGGGAGGGGGTAGATTCTTCCCACCGGCCACCACTGGGAGCAGGCAGCTGTTTGCCTGTGTATATACATTTCTCCAATTAAAGCTCTTATGACTTTGAATAAGGCTGCATGCCAGTTCCTTGGAACTGATCCTGAATTTAGACTTTGGGGGCTTTCCCCCAACAATTGCTGCTGTGAGCAGGGTTCCAAAGAACCCACAAAACCCAGGGGGTACAGGGGGAGAACAGGCTCTGCTGGGGGAAATCCCAGGATGGCCAAGTTCTCATGCTTTGGGCCAGTTGGCACAAGCATTGAAGGCTTGGGGGCCACTGCGTGAATATAGGAACGGCCTGAAGACACCTGCCTGAGTAGCAGAGTGATGGGGGAGTCTGATAGATAAGGAAAAGAGAGATGTTAAGGCCACAGTGGCCTTGGTAGCTGGGCCCCTTCTTTGTGCCTGGGGGTTCTCTTGGGAAGAGGCATGAGCACTGGCCGCTAGGAATCGCCATTTAGAAGGGGACTTCTAGTTAGAAAGGGAAGCCCGCCTGGCTACTGCTGAACGGCTCTCAACACGCCTTCGTGATAGTGACAAGAAGGTAGAAACCTTAGCCTGTGGGGGTGCGAAAGGGAACTGGGTGCTGTGCAGCCAGGTCCGAATGGTCCTGGTCAGGGCAAACTGGAACCCCAAGACGTGGGACCCCATTGAGGATTCAACCCTTTCTTTCTCTCAGAGGAGGAGGAAGAGGTGGACATGACAGAGATACCAGACTTACAAGCACGACCAGGACTGATTACCAAGTTTAAGACAGAGCAGCCGTGGCCACAGGGGGTGAACTTGGGGGAACTCCCTGGGAGGGGTGTCAGTTTACTTCTGTGAGGGAATACACCTCGGCTGAGTTAGGAGGGTTAGGAAACAGGTATAGGCAGAAAGGAGTCTGGATGCTGTGCTTGTGGGACTCGTGTGCCAAAGGCAGCCTCTTGACAGGGGCAGAAATCTCTGGGTGCATGCCAGGGAGCTTGGCTAAATGGGGCGACCTGCCCTCCTCCCCACCCCGATGGTAGACCATAGGAGCACTTCAGGAATTGATTAGAGAGCTAGAAATAAGGAATGTTATTTAGGTGCAGCATTTCTGGGGGGTCTGATACTGAGCTATTTACCTTGGCATGAAAGATACTATACTACAGTCTTCCCCCCAATCAGTGGTATGGACCTCTGGTGTTGGTCCTGAACCCCCTGGTTAGACTCCCGGTAAACCAAATGGCCCAGGCTATTGCAGATGTAGGAGAAACTAAGAGAGCCAGAAGATCAGCTAATATTTGGGCAATAGGCCATAAGGGGGGCAAGTGCGGAGAGAAAGGCCTGATCAGTTGATTCAATGAAAGTGGCACGCCATTAGAATTTGGTAGAGGCAGAAATAGAATTTTGGGGACTAGCTATAATTATAAGGCATATTAATCATGCTCTGTTAAACTGACTGTTCTGTTCTGATTGGAGAAAGCACATTCTAACTGGCTGAGAGTTGTATGCCCTGGGACATGGGAGCTAACAGAGGAATGCAGTCCATCCTCCTTTTCTGAGAACTGAGTAGAATAACAACCTTGTTGCTGAGACAATCTGGTCCCAGAGGCATCTGCCCTTTGCAACCACAAGCCCCTATATGGCCTGTAATCTGGTCCTGGAAGTACCTGGGGGCACCCGCCCTCTGTAACCCCCAGCCCACATTGCCTGCAGCCATTATGCCTTGCCTACTTTCCCATGCCTGTAATTCCTACCTTCCTATGTAATCTTTGTCCCTCTACCCAATATAAGCAGTTGGCTTGTGGGGAGGGGCAGAGAAGATTTTTGTGGATGACCTGCTGCTCTCCCATACTGCTGGCAGTATTGGAATAAACACTCATATAGGATTCAACCCTGACTCTGCTCAATTGGCTCAAGTTGTGACAGGCAGCCCAGACCCATTGGTTGTCTGGTTACATATTCTGGCTACTCTGGTGGGACCACTAGCGGAGAGTCTTCTGGGGTGAGTACCAGGGATCCCACTTGCTGCCTGGACTGGGGGTTCCCGGGGCTGAGGCCTGGAATCTTTTATTTGCAATGCTGCCAAGAACTTTCCCGTTTGGAGTCCCAGCCGCAGCCTCCGCAATCCCTGTCATCTCACCTAACACCTAAGTTGAATTGAATGTTCTATAACTCTGTAAGGAGGGGCGCCTGTTGTCTATTGTCTGTTGCACACCCATCAGGTGTGAGCCTGATCAGCTCTTGGTTGCAAGCAGCCTCTCACAGTTCTTGCCTGTCCACACCCAAGCCTGATCAACTTAGGTCGAGACACGACCCTGAGTGGCGCAGGACCTCTGTCTGGTATTCTGTCTGGCTGTGCAGGTACACCACAAGTGGCTATCTGTCTATTGTGCACACTTATAAATATTGTACATGAGAGTGTCTCTGTTGATGGTTATGTTGTGCCTCTTTGTTGTTTGGTTTAATTTGTTCAAAGATGCAGGCATATCCCACTTTGCTGGGGGCCCCAGCTGCTTGTGGCAGGCTGAACTTGTGGCAGGGATTGCAGGACCTTCCCAGAAACCTTAATCTCGGGGACCCACCCTGCTCTCCCTCTCAAGGCATCAGCCACCCGTAATGCTTAGCTAGTGAGAGTTCTTATCTGTCTGTAATGTAACTTTGGTTACAGATGTTCTTTGCTTGCTTTTTCTTTTTTATCTTTTGGGGACTTCATTTGCTTCTCGCAGCAGTTTTATGCACATAGGGAATCCTCTGTCTCTGTTGTTTGTCTTTGTGCTACTCAGACCAAAGGTCATTTGCTGTGCTGGGTTAGTGTGTGATAAGAGTCTAAAGCTAATGTACCAGTCCTTCCTTTTGAAGAGTACTCATCTATTTACTTTAGGGTTTGTTTCTGTTTCTGTTTTGCAATAGGATAAGATCTCTTCTTATATGCAAGATTTCATGTTGTTACTGTCTATTCAGAAAGAAAAATATGGGAAATAAACCTTCTAAACCCCGCAGGATTTTTTTCTTGTTTTTCTTTTAAATTAATTTCTATATTGATTAAGGTATTACATATGTGTCCTTATGCCCCCCTACACCCCACTCATGTCCACCTCCTGTTGTCCGTGTCCATTGGTTAGGCTTATATGCATGCATATAAGTCCTTTGGTTGATCTCTCTCCCTTACCCCCAACCTCCCCTACCTTCCCTCTGAGGTTTGACGGTCTGATCGATGCTTCTCTGTCTCTGGATCTGTTTTTGTTCATTAGTTTATGTTGTTCATTATATTTCATAAATGAATGAGATCATGTGATATTTATCTTTCTCTGACTGGCTTATTTCACTTAGCATAATGCTCTCCAGTTCCATCCATGCTGTTGCAAATGGTAAGATTTCCTTCTTTTTTACAGCAGCGTAGTATTCCATTGTGTAGATGTACCACAATTTTTTAATCCACTCATCTGCTGATGGGCACTTAGGCTGATTCCAAATCTTAGCTATTGTAAATTGTGCTGCTATGAACATAGGGGTGCATATATCCTTTCTGATTGGTGTTTCTGTTTTCTTGGGATATAGTCCTAGAAGTGGGATCACTGGGTCAAATGGGAGTTCCATTTTTAGTTTTTTGAGGAAACTCCATACTGTTCTCCACAGTGGCTGCACCAGCCTGAATTCCTACCAGCAATGCACGAGGGTTCCTTTTTCTCAGCATCCTCGCCAGCACTTGTCATTTGTTGATTTGTTGATGATAGCCACTCTGACAGGTGTGAGATGGTATTGCATTGTCATTTTGATTTGCATCTCTCAGATGATTAGTGACTTTGAGCATGTTTTCATATGTCTCTCAGCCTTCTGTATGTCATCTTTCGAAAAGTATCTATTTAGATCCGTTCCATTTTTTTGATTGGGTTGTTTATCTTCCTTTTGTTTAATTGTATGAGTTCCCTGTATATGTTGGAGATTAAACCCTTATCGGTGATAACATTGGCAAATATGTTCTCCCATGCAGTGGGTTTTCTTGTTGTTTTGTTGACGGTTTCTTTTGCTGTGCAGAAGCTTTTTATTTTGATGTAGTCCCATTTGTTTATTTTCTCTTTAGTTTCCATTGCCCTAGGAGCGGTATAGGTGAAGAAATTGCCTCGGCATATGTCTGAGATTTTGCTGCCTGTGGATTCCTCTAGTATTTTTATGGTTTCAGGTCTTATGTTAAGTCCTTTATCCATTTTGAGTTTGTTTTTGTGGATGGTGTAAGTTTTTCTCCTAGAAGGGCTGGAACTGCAGAAATGCCCTTGAGCAAGGGGCCACTCCCACTTTGTAAGGGGAAAAAAATAGTAAAGTCTTTGGTAACTTAAACTTTTGGAGTTCTGCTGGGTTAAGTAGTAAAAATTATTAAATATCTAGGTATTTTAAAATAACAGGATGCTTAAATATCAATCTGAGTTTGCCTACTTTTGACTTCTTATCACAGAGAATCTAGAGGATGGATTTTAATCTGCTAATTAATGTGTATCATACTTCATTTGAAATATACTTCTCAAAAATCTGAATGTATTGCTAATCTGAGGAATGTTAATTATTTCCTTTTCACCTAAAAATTAAGGTTTCTGAAAGTTAAGAATACTAACTAATTGGAAAGAATTTGTGTAGTTTTGATATTAGAGGGCGTGAGGCATAGAGATGCATTTTGAAGGAAAAAGTTATAGAGCTGTTTTTTTTTTCTGGATGGATAAGAAGGTTTGTGAAAGTTGAAGAAAAGTTTGTGAAAGTTATAGAAGGATTATGAAGGAAATCTTAAAATGAAATTATAGGTTATCTGAATAACATTTAATTAGATAAATGGATCTGAAGTATAATGCTTTTACAAAAATGTTACATCTTCTGAGGGATCCATGGAAAGAATTCTGACTTATTTTAAATTACATATCTCTGAGAATTAAAAAAAAATCAGATCATCCCCTTCGAACTGGATAAAAATTATTAGCACTTATAGAGTATCTGGATTTATAGAAGTACTGGCAGGAAAAATCAGGAAAGCCACAAATTGATTATGGGACTGCATCAACTGAAAATAATTATATGTTTTTTGTAATTTTTGTTGAAAGTATTGCTGATTTTTAATCTTTTTTTTTCAAACATAAGGAAACTTGTTTCTTTTCTTAAATCAATTTGGTAAATTATATATTTTTCTCCCTACCTGATCCCTCCAGAATTTTGCAGTTCTTAATGAGTGAGTCATGGCAATATGTTTCTTTCCATGAATTCAACAAGACCAGTTTTCAGTTGTGGTTTTATTAACTAAATAAATTGTGGTTTTATTTGACTGGAATACCATGTCTTAGAGAGACATGCCCAGACTCTGGATGTCACCAGAAAACTGACTTTGAAGCCAATAAGAGCACCTTGGAGAAGTAGCCTGGTACCTTGCTTGGTAACATGGTTTATGCCAGTCTTTCCAGGTAAAGAACAAAGGTTGTTTTCCTGGGAGATGGCAAAGTAAGAACCTGAAGAATGTGAGGAATTTACCCAAGTTTATAGGTATTGCAGGAAAACCTGATGGCAACTAGGTGGCTCAGCTTCTTTGCCCATGAAATTCCAGCAAAGCAGATGTTTAAAAAAGCCTATGATCAATTGCTATTCTTATTATGCTCATGAAAAGCAATCAGGCCAAATTGAAACTAGACTTACTACAGTAAATAAATTGGTCTTAATTTGGCTCCTTAATGAAAATGAGGGTGATTTTTTGGGGGGCGGGGCGGGGCGGTGGGAGGATTGTTCTTCAGTAGACTAGTGAATTCAGTAGACTCTATAACACAGAGTTGTGAATATTAGACTCAGCTTTATTTTTCACCTATGAATTGAACTGGATTTCCTGATTTATCTCTAGCTCTTGCCCCAATCATACTAAAATTTATAGCACAGTTTTTCTCTACTAGGTTATAAGCCCTACTCATACTCAGGGAATACCACCTCTAGACACCATTTTCATCTCCTTCCATGCCCGGACTTCGTCATTCCTCTGACAGAGAGCAAGGATCTCTTGGCTCTGAGGTTAATTTTGTCCCTCCTCAGTATGAAGCAGCTACAAAAGAGACGTGAACCCTTTCTCTCTGAAAGGATTCAGAGCCAAGATTCTTGGGGGGGCGGGGGGGTGTGTGGTAGGCAGTTAGACAGACATGAGCAGAGCAAGGACAATGGGTCAGGTACAGAAGATCACCAGGGTGGAAAGCCCCAGGTGCCTAGCAAGGGCCATCACTCCAGAGTGAAGAGGGTGCCAGAAGGGGAAGAATGGGGGACCAGGCCCAAGGAATACCTCAAGAGCATCTTTCGAAGGCAACATTTGTTATAATTGCACTCGACCACTGCTAATCTGGCTAAAGGAGATCTGGTTGCATTCAGAAGAGATGAAAATATTTGGGTGTATTTAGCAAAAGAAATATTTTTAATATCTCTGACTTTTGCCTTTTAGGGGGAACCTATGTAGAACAGATGTTTATATCCTACCTAGTAAGAGTTGGGACACCTATTGCTGATATACAGAATTATACTCATTCTATTCATTTGGGGAAGAAAGTCACATAAAAGGACCTTTATGTGTTGGGACCCACTGTCTGGGAAAAGGGTGCAGAGATATTATTTCTAAAGGTTGCTGCAGTAGCTTTACTGGCTGTTCTAGCTATTGTCTTTCAGTATCTAATAATCACAATATGAAACGTTCTGATAATTTCACCTTCCCTTACAGTAATGGACATGCTAAGCTGCTGACTGTTTAGTTTCTGATATGTGGGGTAACTGATTATTCATATATCCCTGCCAGTAGCACAGGGAGGCCTTGTGCCTTAGGACGATGGACTGGCTTTATGCCCCAGAAATATCACAGGATCCAGACCAAAAGAGACCTTTTCACAGCTGTGGCACCAGACTGCAATGACGATCTCTACCTTGGAGCTCTGCTGAATAGATTGCTTCAACCATTTTTGTTATGCTGGTAATAGTAGGCTCCCTTAATGTAGAAGTGACCCAGCTGACTTGTAGCATGGTAAAAGCCCTGAAGGCCACTTCCAGACTATACATGGGACAAATCAAAAGCTGAGCCAGGTCAGGGGGACAGTTCTATAGAATCTGACCTGATTTATCTCCTGTTTATTTTTATAGTCTAATTGCTTGCTGCTGCGTTCAATGTCTTCCTCTTTTTAGATACTGTATTTCCTGTATTCCATCTTCATGAACTGCTTTCAAGACAGAAGCAAAGGCAGTCCAGCAGGAGGAAACTTTTCACCTAAAACTAATCTCATAGATATGAGATGATAGAAATAGCAGTGGGGAATGTTAGGGGCAAAAACAGAATATTGGGGACTAACTATAATTATAAGACATATTAATCATGCTCTGCTAACCTAATTGTTCTGTTCTGACTAGGAAAGCATATTCTAACCTGGCTGAGAATTTTATGCCTTTGGATTCCTTTTGTTTGGGGTTCTCTGCGCTTCCTGGACCTGTAAGTCTATTTCTTTCACCAGGTGGGGGAAGTTTTCTGTCATTATTTCTTCAAATAGGTTTTCAATATCTTGCTCTCTCTCATCTTCTGGCACCCCTATAATTCTGATGTTGGTACGCTTGAAGTTGTCCCAGAGGCTCCTTACACTATCTTCGTATTTTCGGATTCTTTTTTCATTTTGCTTTTCCGGTTGGGTGTTTTTAGCTTCTTCGCATTTCAAATCTTTGACTTGATTCTTATGCTCCTCTGGTCTGCTGTTGGGAGTCTGTGTAATATTCTTTATTTCAGTCAGTGTATGCTTAATTTCTAGTTGGTTCTTTATCACAACATCGAGGGTCTCATTAGATTTCTTGAGGATCTCACTACATTTATCGGCAGTTTTTAGAAAATTATTGAAAGACCTTGAAAGTGTGGTTTTGAGGTCTATAGCTTCCATTTCTGACATTTGTGCCCTGTTTCTTTGTCTCCTCATTTTTTTATGTTTTCTTGGTGCACCCCCCTAGTGGTCTTTGTGTGCAGTCTTGTTGTAGTTAAGCCTTGATTGTTGTAGGTAATACTAGAGGGGATTTGAGCTCCAGGCCAAGTGGCTGTGAGAATCAGCTGTGTCTGCAGTGAGAGAACTTCTGTCCTCTAGAGAGTGCTAATCTAGCCTTTGCCTGAGGCTATCCTGCAAATGGCTCTGTGCAGGGCTTGGGCAGGGCGTTTCCCAGGGGATCAACAAGGCAGGCTGAGTGAGCAGTTATGGCTGCTCTCAGTCCCGTCCCCAGGGGCTCTGCCTCTCAGAGTCCCAGCAACTGCTGCAAACCTCGGAGAGAAAGCTGCCTTCGAGTTCCGACTGAAGCCAGACAGTCCCGCTTCTCCTGTTTGAGTCTGGGTCCCTAGAGACTCGCCCGGATCTGGAGCTCAGAATCTGAGACTCCCTCCCGATTGGAAAAGACAACCGCACCCTCAGCCGCCAGCCCGTTCCACGCACCTCCGCACCTTAGTATTTGACTTCAGCACTGCGCCTCCTCTGAGTCTCAGTATGTTATTCTCTTTCCTCCTAGCTGTAGAACTTCCACTCAGCCAGCCTTCCTGTGGTTCTGGATGATGTCCGGTCTGTCTTTTAGTTGTATTTTTGAAGTGGTTGTACGAGGCTGCAAACTCCGGTGTTAACCTATGCCGCCATCTTGGGTCCCCTCAAGAAATCCATTCTTTAAAGGGTTGGATGCATAGGTTGTCAGAAGCTCTCATGGAACTCAATAGCTACACCAGACAAGCACGTCCTACTCGGTATCATCTCTTAACCAGTGGACCACTGACAGCGATGAGGATTCAGCTGGAGAGCTCAACTGCTGAATGGACTCTGGGACTGGGGCCACATTATGCCATATTGTTGATGGATCCATATGACCCAGGGCCAGGGACCAGTCACCTAAGAGTACCTTGGGTGTGGCAGATTCCACCCAGATGGTTAGGGCTCATTGGAGCCTATGGGGAGGGAAAAAATCTTAACATGCAGGTAACTCCTTGTTTGCTTCCAGTAACCCCTTGTCAGCTTGTGGTGCAGAACCCATCAGACAAAACACTAAGGGCATGATGATTTGGAGTATTATTATTCCACGCCTCCTTAAGTCAGTGCCTCCAAATGCCCCATCCCCTACTGGGAACTCAGTGTGGTATTGTAAACCCGGGCAGAAACCACTCCCAGGCAAATGACAAGGTACCCTGTATTTTGCCTGAAGCTTATGATTAATCTTTGCTTATGTCTGTAACTTCTTTGTCTTTCTGGCCATAGTGTGTGGTATGGTACATAGATCTTTTATCATTTTTCTTCCCAGCTGTAGCTGCTGTTAGTTTAGAATGGCAGATTACCCATTAGTTAATGATACTGCCCAAGCCCTTAATAGTTTCAAGTATGCTATAGATTTTTTAGAACAACACAAATGAGAAAAATAGTGTTGGATGACCACATGGCTTAGATATACTTACTGCTGCCCAGGGAGGAACATGCGCTCTTATACGTACTGATTGTTGTGTATATATTCCTGATAATCATCATGATATATCCCTTGCTCTGACCCAAATGACCAACCAAATCTCAACTATTCAGCAATTAGGAATTGGTCTTCTGTCCACTTGATCCTCTGTTCAGTCTGTGTCCCTACCTTGGAAGGGGGCTTTGTTCAGCATTATTATTGTTTGTTTGTTAATGATACTGGGCATCTATGGATTATATTGTTGCTGTGCCTTCCAACTCCAAGCCATTATGGTGCAAAGGTTCCGAGGGAATTTGTGGAAGTTTGATGTTTAAAATGGAAGGATCAAAATTAATCTGGGGTGGAGTGTGGGGAACTCACTTTAGAGATGCAATATGGCTCCAGAAGTAAAGGTGTCTAGGAAATGTTGGACTCTCTGTTAAACTTTCTGTGACTGTTTAACTCACTGTAGCCTCAGGTTTGGCTGACTACCCAGAAAGCGGAATGCTGCCCAAATATAATCATCAGGCCCCAGCAAGGAGACTAATGAATGTGTAGAGTGTGAATAACTGCGTGATGTTATCTGTTAACTTAGAGATGCATTGTTTAAGTTATGCAATGTCTGGTCACTGGGTTGTACAAAAGTAAAAATAAATAAAGAAGAAATGCATTGTTCTTTCTGGTGGTCTATGTGACTATCCACCGTATGTTTTTACTATATATTTTTTTGTTTTATTGCTTAAAGTATTTCAAAGAGTATTATATATGTCTCCTTTCCCCCCCGCCTCCGCTTGACCTTCCCCCGACCTCCCCTACCCCCCAGTGTCTTGTGTCCATTGGTTATGCTTATATGCATGCATACAAGTCCTTCAGTTGATCTCTTACCACCCCCCAACCCCCAACTCTCCTCGGCCTTTCCGCTGTAGTTTGTCAGTCTGTTCGATGCTGCTCTGACTCTGTATCTATTTTTGTTCATCAGTTTATAATGAGTTTATTATCCATAAATGAGTGAGATCATGTGGTATTTTTCTTTCATTGACTGGCTTATTTCACTTAGCATAATGCTCTCCAGTTCCATCCATGCTGTTGCAAATGGTAAGAATTCCTTTTTTTTTTTTTTTTTTTACAGCAGCATAGTATTCCATTGTGTAAATTGTGCTGCTATGAACATAGGGGTGCATATATCCTTTCTGACTGGTATTTCTGGTTTCTTGGGATATATTCCTAGAAGTGGGATCACTGGGTCAAATGGGAGTTCCATTTTTAGTTTTTTGAGGAAACTCCATATTGTCTTCCACAGTGGCTGCACCAGCCTGCATTCCCACCAGCAGTGCACGAGTGTTCCCTTTTCTCCGCATCCTCTCCAACACTTGTCATTTGTTGATTTGTAGATGATAGCCATTCTGACAGGTGTGAGATGGTACCTCATTGTTGTTTTGATTTGCATCTCTCCAATGAGTAGTGACTTTGAGCATGTTTTCATATGTCTCTTGGCTTTCTGAATGTCCTCTTTTGAAAAGTGTCTATTTAGGTCCTTTGCCCATTTTTGATTGGATTGTTTATCTTCCTTTTGTTAAGTTGTATGAGTTCCCTATAAATGTTGGAGATTAAAACCTTATTGGTGATAACATTGGCAAATATGTTCTCCCATGCAGTGGGCTTTCTTGTTGTTTTGTTGACAGTTTCTTTTGTTGTGCAGAAGCTTTTTATTTTGATGTAGTCCCATTTGTTTATTTTCTCTTTAGTTTCCAATGCCCTACGAGCTGTATCGGTGAAGAAATTGCTTTGGCATATGTCTGAGATTTTGTTGCCTTTGGATTCCTCTAGTATTTTTATGGTTTCCCATCTTACATTTAAGTCCTTCATCCATTTTGAGTTTATTTTTGTGTATGGTGTAAGTTGGTGGTCTAGTTTCATTTTTTTTTGCATGTATCTGTCCAATTTTCCCAACACCATTTATTGAACAGACTGTCTTGACTCCATTGTATGTTCTTGTCTCCTTTGTCAAATATTAATTGAGCATATTGGTTTGGGTCGATTTCTGGGCTCTCTAGTCTATTCCATTGATCTATATGTCTGTTCTTGTGCCAGTACCAGGCAGTTTTGAAATCAGTGGCTTTGTAATACAGCTTAATATCTGATATTGAGATCCCACATACTTTGTTCTTCTTTCTCCGGATCACTGCAGCTATTAGGGGTCTTTTTTTTATGCCAGATGAATTTTTGGAGAGCTTGTTCTAGGTCTTTGAAATATGCCATTGGTATTTTAATGGGAAGTGCGTAGAATTTATAGATCGCTTTAGGTAGTATGGACATTTTAATGATGTTGATTCTACCAATCCATGAACATGGTATGCTCTTCCATCTGTTTATGTCTTCCCCTATCTCTTTTTTCAGTATCCTGTAGTTTTCTGAGCAGAGGTCTTTTACCTCTTTAGTTAAGTTTATTCTCAGTTATCTTAATTTTTTTGGTGTGATGGTAAATGGGATTGCTTTTTTAGTCTCTCTTTCTGTAAGTTCACTATTGGTGTATAGAAATGCCTCAGATTTCTTGGCGTTAATTTTGTATCCTGCTACATTGCCGAATTCATTTATCAAGTCTAATTGTTTTTTGATGGAGTCTTTGGGGTTTTTTATGTATAATATCATGTCATCTGTGAATAAGGACAGTTTTACTTCCTCTTTTCCAATTTGGATGCCTTTTATTTCGTCTTCTTGTCTAATCGCAATGGCTAATACTTCCAGTATTATGTCTAACAGGAGTTGTGAGAGTGGCCATCCCTGTCTTGTTCCTGTTCTTAAGGGAAATGGTTTTAGTTTTTGCCCATTGAGTATGATGTTGGCTATGGGTTTGCCATATATGGCTTTTATTATGTTGAGGTATGATTCTTCTATTCCCACCTCGCTGAGAGCTTTTATCAAAAATGGGTGTTGGATTTTGTCAAATGCTTTTTCTGCATCAATTGATATGACTATGTGGTGTTTTTCTCTCAATTTGTTTACGTGATGTATCACATTTATTGATTTGCGGATATTGTACCATCCTTGCATCCCTGGGATAACTATTAATCTCTATAAAAAAAGAGACCCCATCCTGAGAAGGAGGGGGGTGGATTCTTCCCACTGGTTACCACTGGGAGCAAGCAGCTGCTTTGCCTGTCTATGTAAGTTTCTCCTACTAAAGCTCTTATGAACTTGAATAA
Organism: Myotis daubentonii; assembly: GCF_963259705.1. Taxonomy (NCBI): domain Eukaryota; kingdom Metazoa; phylum Chordata; class Mammalia; order Chiroptera; family Vespertilionidae; genus Myotis; species Myotis daubentonii. Next base: position 31,778,429 of record NC_081841.1, read on the forward strand.
GGTTACATGTCAGTTCTTCGGAGCCAATCCTAGATTTAGGCTTTCCCCCAACAGTACATTTGAATACATGATATAATTTAATCCTTAAAATAATCCTGTGAATCTCTCTCTTAAAAAAAAAAAATCTGCTTTACAAAGGAGGAAGTTGATACTTAGAAAAGTTAAGTGACCAGGCCACAGTCACAGTCACAGTCATTTAAGAATATGGTACATCTTGGATAATTCTGATAGCAAATTCATTAGTAATAAGCCAAATGCAAGCTAATGCTGCTCAAAATCCCCTACAATAGTACTCTTGGGAAAAGAATTTATTAGAATTGTAGAATTTCTAAGTGCAAGGAGTTATCTTTCCTTGGAATTTAGATAGGATAAACAATTAAATGCCAAAAATTCAACGTTTGCTTTTTCTCTATTTTTAAGACTCAGAGATTGTGGGTGTGAGCAACGGATCATGTCTCTGAGAATTAACTCTTTCTGGAGAAAACTCTGCAGAGTCTGGATCCTGGCCTGATATATAGTCCCTGTAGATTCTAGATTCCCAATGGGAAAAGGAACCATGAAGAGATTTAGCCCAGGAGCTCCCCACCCCCACCCTTTTTTTTTTTTTTTTTTTTTTTTTTTTACAGGATCCCAGTGATGTCCTCAAGGAGCAGCTGGCTTAAAAACTTCTTGGAAGGAAAAGGAGGGATCTTTGTTACAAACTTCCTTCCCTCCTCCTGCTTCTGTTCCCTTACCCTCTGCCCCCTGCAGAGTTGTGTTTTCTGGGAATCCGCAAGTAGGATCACAAGTGGTCTTTTCTTTTTTTCACTCTCTCCCATAAAGAAAGCTTTATCACGTGTGGCCTTAAACTTGCAGCAAATTGCAAAGAAATGGCTCAAAGGCTTCAGCTCTTTCTGTGCCCTGGGAGCTGAGTGAGATGCACGTCAGTGGCGTTGCCAGCCTGGCCTGTTCTCTGCCGACTGCCAGGGGAAAGAGGCCAGGAGGAAAGAGGAAAGAAAAGAGATTGCCCAGGGGTGAGGCCATGCCCTTCATCTTTTCTTCCTCCTAATCTGCACTGTCTGTATCCATCCAGGCTCTCCCACCTGGCAAAACCCCTCAGAGCTGCTGGATCATCCACCCCAGTCTGCTCTCTCAGTCTGTGGAGTGTGGTCCAGCCGCTTGCTGAGCACGTTGAGAGGAAGTGGCTGTCTTTGATCTCCACCTCCAGGTAAGGTTTGGTTTCTGCATTCCTATTTTGTGACTATCACGTCAGATCCTCGCAGGGGAGAGGTGAATAAACCCTTGAGTTCTGCATAGTGTCTTATCCATAACACGTTTCCATGAAAGATGTTGGGCCCCTTTGTTCAGCTGGTGGAAACAGAGAAGACTGGTTAAAGAAGTCAGACACACTCAGATCTAGGTTCTCATTTTGACTCTGATGTTTATTAGTTGGGAAGTTTTTGACAAGATGTTTCACTGCTCTGAGCAGTCTCATTTTCTATGAAATGGGAATGATAATATCAAACTTGGTCAGTTGTTTTGAAAAATAGCCAAAAATATATAAATCATCTGGCACATAAATAGTTCCTATTAAATTTGACACAATTACTTTTATTGGGAGATGAGCTTTCTAGAGAACACACATTCCTGAAGGGAAGGATCCTGGTGTCCAGGGTCTCACATCATCATGTGAGATGACTGAGAGAAGAGTGCTGGGAAGTGGCTGCCTTTCTGACTTGGGGCAGTCTTTGGGAGCTGGTTGCTGGATGGTTGGTCACAGGATCAGGGCATTTGTGTGCTCTAACTATAACCTTCTGAGGCCACTTGAGCTCTTTAAAGACCGGAGGATTGATTTTCAAACCTATGGGAACAGGGAATTCCATTTATTTATTTTTTTTCAGACTAAAGTGAAGAAATTCCGCTTGCTTAATTTTCTCTTTCTAGAATAAGTTATACTTCAACCCACTGTGTTGGATGAGAACTTTGCCATGCCTCTTTCTTGGAATTATCTCTCCAAGTGGTAGGAGAACAATGAAGAATTTTCCAAGCACAAATCTTTCTAAATATGTGTGCTGTTGCTCTACGTCTGCAATAGCAAGTCAAGAGCAAAAGAGAACAAGCACCTGCAGGCCCCAAGGATCTTTCTGTTCATGCTATTGAGCTTCTTCCCCCTCTTTTCACAGAGGGATGAAAAGCGCATGCTCCTTGAAACATGCTATACTTGAGAAGATATGCAAATTAGCCATCAAAATAAAATTATATTTTCACTAAAGCTCTTCAGTGTCAGTATTTTAAGTGGGATATCATTTGGCCCTAACACAGCATCGACGAGGATGACTATAGTTCTCTTGTTTTGATATCACTCCTGGAGACTAGTTAGAGAGATTTTTGTGTCAACATCTCCAAATGTAAGAAGACAATGTATTTTGGTGTCTTAAGTTTTTAATAAATTTTTCAAAAGGATGTTTTTTTCTCCTCAGCATTTACATTCTAAATGTAACCCTTTTAATGTTTTCAAACGCATGTGAACAGGGAATTCAATTTGTAAGTGATAGTAATTTTCTTATTAAACAATTTATTTTCATTTTCCAGTAACTGGCTGATGAGAAATAATATTTCTAGACTCCTAAAACAGTAGGTCAGTTTGACTTGTATAGTTTAGTTCTTGGAAGAAGACTGCATTTTAAACTGTACATTTCATAGTATTTACTTTGTATTTTAAAAACTTTCAGGCTCATATTTTTTTTGCTTGGTGATATTTTTATTATTTTAAAGTCTTTTTATATAAGAAATTGGTGTTTGTTATAGAAAACTTAGACAATATAGACACACGAAACATTTTTAAAGATCATCTACAATATCACCAACCAGAAGTAATGAGTGTTAACATTTTCTTAATGGCATTTCTTAAGCTTCGTTTCTATGCATATATATGTGAATGTGTAGGTGTTTCTTATATAAAATAGAATGTTTATACTGCTTAGGAGCATGTATTTTTAAAACCAACTCTATAATGAAAATAGTTATAAATATACATATATATATATAAAGATATATATATGTATATTTACTTTTACACTAATTTCTAAGGGCTTCAAAAGATGTCATTGCCTGAGTACACCATAATTTACTGGATATTTAGTTAGGTTTTTTTTTAATCATTATAAGCAATGGGTTTCTCTAACATTTTAATTAAAGGTCCTCAGTAGTTTTGTACTAAAGAAACCTATTTAACATTGTATAACCTCATTTTTCCCCAGACCCTGTTTTCATTGTTTTTGAAAAATATTGTTCTGGAAAAGTAGTTTCAGCGATCCAATGGATATATAAAGTTGGTCCTTGGTATCCGATAGTTGGTATGAAGAATTTTAATTTTTTAGTTTCTTAGAATGTGTCTTTTTAAAGTCAGAAATGATGTTGAATTTTGTTACTTGCTGTTTTGCATCAACTGAGATTTTATTATTTTTCTATTTTAACTCTCCTTTTACAACTTGAAGTATGATTGCCAAATAAAAAGTATATATTTAAGGTGGACAATGTATCTTTGAATTTTTAATATAGTGATTTAGGTGATATAGTTCCTAATATTATTAAATTTTTAAATATATATATATTAATTATCAAATATTAATTAATTTGAATTTACTAGTATTTTTTTGTATTTAGCATGTCTAGATTTGATCTGAAGTTTTCCTTTTTGTGCTATCTTAATGAAATTTTATTATCAAAGTAATTTTAACTTTGTCAAGTGAATGGAGACTAGTATCATCTGTTTCCATTATTTGCTGTTTTTCCTTGAAAGACATCTCTTGGCAAAACACTCCTATTACATCATCTGTCCTTAGTATTTTTGTTTAAGAGCTAGTTTTAGAGTATTTTTGTTAAGGCTTCCTTGGCTATTTTCTTCTTCTGGTTTATATCAATACAGATAATATTTGCTAGAAAGTTATCTATTTTGTCAAGATTTTAGTTATGTGCCTTGTGCATAATTTTTATTATACTAATATTTACTATTATTAGTAAATATTTCCTATTAATTAGTAAATATTATACTAATATTTACATCTTATTAATATTGTATCCTTGTGTTTTTGTCTTTTGATTTTGTTTAGCATTATCACCTCTTCATTTACTTCAGTTTTTAGGATTTTTAAATCTTTTTCTGTTTTACTCACTTTCCTTTGTCTATATTTTGAACGTTGTTAGGCACATTCATGAAATCAAATAATCTAAAAGTTTAATAATTATTGTTTTAAAACTATTGTTTTAAAACAACTCATTTCACACTCCCTGGAGGAATTCCCTCCACTTTTAAATTGTTTAGGTCTTTTTTTTGATATTTAACTCAGTAACATACGTATTGGCAGAATAAACCTAAATTTCTACCACAGCACTTGGAACTTTGCCCCTAACTTTATTTCTTTAGTAAGAATGATGAAAATATGGAAGACCTCTATTAATGTGCAATGCATCCTCTGATAAACATTAAGGTGACTCGGAAGTTACTTTATTTTTTAATTCTTTCACTTAGATTTCTTTCTCAGGCTGTCACTGAGCGAGCCATGAGGAATCCTAAAGAAAAGGGGACATAAGATATGTAAATATTGATATGAACGGGGATAATATAGGTTCAGAGTATGTGAACATGTCCAAGATGCAGTAAGGGAGGGTGGGAAATTAAACACAGAAAGGGAGGCCAGAGATTACTTTCGCCTGAGTTAAATCTAAGTCTGCAATACAAATTTTACTGTGGTTTCCTTACTTGTCAAACTAAAATGATAACACAAATTGGTCCTTTCTTATTTTTTTCTCTCCATATTTTAAGGGTTTGATGTTGGGGACTTATGGGAGTCACAATGTGGTATTCTAGGACTCTTCCGCTAAGAGGATAGATTTAAAGGCTTTAAAGACTTAATTCTAATGAAGCAATATTCAAATGACCGAATTCCTCTTCTTCCTTTCCTGACTGCTTCTAGTTTAAGCTGGCAAGACCACAAAGTTAGCAAAATTCTGCCTCATTATTTATTCCAAAGGCAACATTTAAATTTATTCTTTGCCATAATGAGGCTTAAACTGGAGAGAAATGCTGGCACCCAACTCCTGATAGCAGGATTATTTAATCAAACATCCTGGTCAATTTTAATTGAAAAACTTTGCCAACTTACTGTGGTACTTTCAGGTCAAATTATGTCTACAGAATTGTGATCTATTGTGAAATAAAAATATTATTTAATAAACCACGTGGGTTTGAATGAAATGTTTTTGTTTTTTACTTTTAAAATCAACTTTGACAGATCAGAGTCAAGGAACATTTTCATAATGGCCACTTCATCCAAAGAAAATATCCAGTTATTCTGCAAAAATTCAGTGCAACCTGTTGAGAGGCCTTCCTTCAAAACAGAATATTCCTCCTCAGAGGAAAAACAGCCCTGCTGTGGTGAACTAAAGGTAAAAAACAATCAAATGCTAAAAAAACTGTAAGTAGTGAACAGAAGAATAACAGCAAATTAAGTGGAGTTGATACTCTTGGCTCTCTGTCTAGTTATATTTTCTATACAATATAACTAGAAGCAAAAATTTGTTTCCTTTTTTAAAAATGACCTTAGATGCAATTTATTGAAACCACCGTGTGCCAGGTAGTGAAAGCAATCTCTGCCTGACCATGCAGATCAGCGGTTCTCAACCTGTGGATCGCGACCCCTTCGGGGGTTGAACGACCCTATCACAGGAGTCGCCTAAGACCATCAGAAAACACATATATAATTACATATTGTTTTGTGATTAATCACTATGCTTTAATTATGTTCAATTTGTAACAATGAAAATACATCCTGCATATCAGATATTTACATTATGATTCATAACAGTCGCAAAATTACAGTTATGAAGTAGCAACGAAAATAATTTTATGGTTGGGAGTCACCACAACATGAGGAACTGTATTAAAGGGTAACAGCATTAGGAAGGTTAAGAACCACTGATGTAGATTAAATTGCTAAGTACTACTTTCCTGGTTCATTTGCATACTCTTTCTTAACAAAAAAAAAAAAGAGAGAGAGGGAGAAGAAACGAATAGTTACTAAATATCTACCATGTGCCAGATACCAGATATTATACCATGCACAGTTATAACATTTAATCTATGAAACATCTACATTATTCCCATTTTAAAAATAAAAAATTTGACCTTTCTTGCTGCACAGTATGGTCAGTGGAGGGGATAGGGTTAAATGGTGCTTTTTTTTTTTACTCCAACTTCCTATTCTTTCTTTGTACCAAACATTCACCAACAAATATGTCTTTTTGATATAAATGATAACCTACCCTATGGATACCCTGTTTTACCCCTGGGTCTAGCAAAATACATATGCCAGATAGCAAAAAAAAATCATGCACCATCACTATGAATCACACAATCATGGGTGCTAGACTTGTGATAAGATGTGAAGTGTTGGTTTATGGTTTCTTATTTTCTTACCTATGAATGGCTCCTACCTCTCTTTGATTCACCATAAAATAAGTTTTCTTTTCAAAGCCACAATTCTTTTCAATGTCCTTTGGAGGAAGGAGGAAGAAGGGAGAGAAAAAAAGGAATTCAACTTAAATTCTGTGTAAAAATCTGTTATTTTCAAAAGAAATTGAATTTTTTTTTTTTTTAGAAATTTACATGAACTTGAGGCTGAAATGCTTGAATAAAATGTTCAATGATAACAAGCTTGCTACATTGTTCTTGGTTTGGGGTTTTGTTTGTTTGTTCATTTATTTGTTTAGTAAGTTTCCAGTTGTGTCAAGCTGGAGTCACTAAGTGTGACCTGTCATATTTTCCAGGTATTCTTGGGCGCCTTATCTTTCGTTTACTTTGCCAAAGCACTGGCAGAAGGCTATCTGAAGAGCACCATCACTCAAATAGAGAGAAGGTTTGAAATCCCTACCTCCCTGGTGGGAGTCATTGATGGAAGTTTTGAAATTGGTAGGTATTGCAGATGCCTGGCTTTTAAGCACAAGGTCTTCGAGGCCTGAGTAAAGGACATCTTCACTGTAATTTGTTCTCTCTGAGCAACCAACAGTACATTCCAGGTGTTCAACATTATACCAATCATCCATTTCAGGGTTCTCAATCAGAGTGAGAGACTTTCCTGGAGGAGGGAGGAGAGGTGAGATGCTCTCAGTATTTTTGAGTTTAAAAGTATGTGGTGAGTGTCTGTACAGAAGCCATTTATCCTGAAAGCTCTGTGGTTCAAAATTGAGAAGAATCCAAATGGGCGGTATGAAAAAATCATTGTAATTATTGAAGAAGAAGTTAAACCATGAAAAGGGGTTTCTGCCCAGTAGCCTAGAAAGAAGAGAGAGGAATTCTGTTGGCAAGACTAGTAGAGCAAAGCAGGTAATAAAATTCTACACTCAGGTGTCTTTAGTTAGCAATTTTGTGTAGACAACCTCTTAGAATTTGAAAAGACCAATTGAGTTTAGTCAAAAGTTTTAGAAGTAATTTAAGAGGTATAATCCCAGTTAGTCTTGAATTGATAAACTAAGAGGCATTAATTCTTTGTTAATGTAGAATAGTAGTTCTGTGGTTACTACTGCCAATTGGGACTCAGATATATGCTATAGTAAAATCTTCGATGGCTACATTTTCAGCTTCACTTGGTAACTTTCAGGACAGTGAAGGAATATTTTAACTCTTCAACAATTGCTTTGTTGAATTCATACTACATATTTCAGTTTTTAACACTGAATATCACAGAAAGAATTAAAAGAATGAATAGTTAACCTCTTGCTTTTGGGCATTTGCTACTTAAATCTTTCATCATTCTACCAGAATGAAATGTCTAAGTTTGGTGCTAATCATATGTTAATGTTCTAGCCAGTGATCGGCAAACTGCGGCTTGCGAGCCACATGCGGTTCTTTGGCCCCTTGAGTGTGGCTCTTCCACAAAATACCGACTTCTGCGCATGGGCCACGAAGTTTCTTTTTTTATTTTTTATTTTTTTTAATTAAATCTTTATTGTTCAGATTATTACATTTGTTCCTTTTTTTCCCCCCCATAACTCCCCTCCTCCCAGTTCCCGCCCCACCCTCCGCCCTCACTCCCCACCCACTGTCCTCATCCATAGGTGCACGATTCCCGTCCAGTCTCTTCCCACATCTCCCACACCCCTCTCCCCCCCAAGAACAGTCAGTCCATTCCCTTTCTATGTCCCTGATTCTATTATAATCAACAGTTCATTCTGTTCATCAGATTATTTATTCACTTGATTCTTAGATTCACTTGTTGATAGATGCATATTTGTTGTTCATAATTTGTATCTTTACCTTTTTCTTCCTCTTCCTCTTCTTAAAGGATACCTTTCAGCATTTCATATAATCCTGGTTTGGTGGTGATGAACTCCTTTAGCTTTTCCTTATCTGTGAAGCTCTTTATCTGACCTTCAATTCTGAATGATAGCTTTGCTGGATAAAGTAATCTTGGTTGTAGGTTCTTGGTATTCATCACTTTGAATATTTCTTGCCACTCCCTTCTGGCCTGCAAAGTTTCTGTTGAGAAATCAGCTGACAGTCATATGGGTATTCCTTTGTAGGTAACTGAGTTTCTTTCTCTTGCTGTTTTTAAGATTCTCTCTTTATCTTTTGCTCTTGGCATTTTAATTATGATGTGTCTTGGTGTGGTCCTCTTTGGATTCCTTTTGTTTGGGGTTCTCCGCGCTTCTTGGACCTGTAAGTCCATTTCTTTCACCAGGTGGGGGAAGTTTTCTGTCATTATTTCTTCAAATAGGTTTTCAATATCTTGCTCTCTCTCATCTTCTGGCATCCCTATAATTCTGATGTTGGTACGCTTGAAGCTGTCCCAGAGGCTCCTTACACTATCCTCGCATTTTTGGATTCTTTTTTCATTTTGCTTTTCTGGTTGGATGTTTTTTGCTTCCTCGCATTTCAAATCATTGACTTGATTCTTGCGCTCCTCTGGTCTGCTGTCGGGCGTCTGTATAATATTCGTTATTTCAGTCCGTGTGTGCTTAATTTCTAGTTGGTTCCCCAATATAAGATCGAGGGTCTTATTAGTTTTCGTGTAGATCTCATTAAGTTTATCGGCAGCTTCTAAACAGTTCTTGAGAGACCTTAAAAGTGTGGTTCTGAACTCTATTTCTTCCATTGACAATTTTGTCCTGTTTCTTTGTCTCCGCATTTTGTTATGCTTCCTTGGTGCACCCCCTAGTGGTCTTTGTTCGCAGTCTTATAGATAAATCTTGATTGTTGTAGCTAATTCCAGGGAGGGTTTGACCTCCAGGCCAAGTGGCTATGAGAATCAGCTGTGTCAGCAGTGAGAGAACTTCTGTCCTCTAGGGAGGTGCTAATCTAGCCTTTGCCTGAGGCTATCCAGCAAATGCCTCTGTGCAGGGCTTGGGCGGGGAGGGTCGCACAGGATCAACAGGGTGGGCCGGAGAGAGCAGTTATGGCGGCTCTCAGTCCTGTCCCAAGGGGCTCTGCCTCTCTGAGTCCCAGCGCCCGCTGCAAAGCTGGGAGAGAAAGTTGCACTCGCTCTGACTGAAGCCAGACAGTCCCGCTTCTCCCGTTTGAGTCTGGGTCCCTAAAGACTCGCCCGGATCTGGTGCTCAGAGTCTGCGACTCCCTCCCGATTGAAAACGCCAACCGCGCCCTCCGCCGCCAGCCCACTCCGCTCCGCACCTCAGAATTTGACTTCAGCACTGCGCCTCCTCTGAGTGTCCGTATGCGTTTCTCTTTCCTCCTAGTTGTAGGACTTCCACTCAGCCAGCGTTCCTGTGGTTCTGGGTGATGTCCCTTCCGTTTTTTGGTTTCACTTTTGAAGTAGTTGTTCAAAGCAGCAAACTCCGGCGTTAACCTATGCCACCATCTTGGTTCTCTTCCTCTTTTTTCTTTTTTTCAATATATTTTTATTGATTTCAGAGAGGAAGGAAGAGGTAGAGAGAATCATTGATTGGCTGTCTCCGGCACGCCCCCAGCTGGGGGAATCAAGCCGGTAACCCGGCATGTGCCCTTGATCCGAATGAACCCAGGACCCTTCAGTAGGCAGGCTGAGGCTCTATCCACCGGCCTCTATTCTAGGGCCAGGTGGGCGCTTCTTCTGGGCCACGAAGTTTCAATCGCACTGTACATGCGCACCCACGTGGTATTTTGTGGAAGAGCCACACTCAAGGGGCCAAAGAGCCGCATGTGGCTTGCAAGCCGCAGTTTGCCGACCACTGTTCTAGGCAGTCTTGTTAATATGCAGATACTGATTCTGTAGAGAGGGAAATAAGATTCTGCATTTCTAAGAAACCCCAGGTGATGCTGATGCTGGGGGAGGGCTCATGGGACAGTGCTTGTGAAGTCTACAGTGGTGCACACTAATGTCCTGAGCCTTCACATTCACTCACAACGAACTCACTAACTTTCCCAAAGCAACTTCTAGTCCTTCAAGCTCCCTTTTATGGTAAGTGCCCTATACCATTTTTGTCTCTTGTATAGTGTGTTTTCACTGTGCCTTTCCTATGTTTAGATATACAAGTACTTACCATTGTGTTACAATTGCCTACAGTATTCAGTACAGTAACCATGCTATACAGGTTAGCAGCCTAGGAGCCATAGGCCACCCCAAGCAGCCTGGGTGTGCAGTAGGTTAGACCATCTCGATACAGTATTGATTTCTAAATGTTATCTGTATGCAGCAACCTTGTTTAATTTTTGTTCATTTTAATTGATTGTCTATAGATGGTGTAGAGTTTTCTGAGCAGACAGTTATATTGTTTGAAACATAAGATGATTTTATGTTATTCTTTCTAAATTCATAGATCTGTTATTTATTGGTTTTGCCTTATTTCTTTGGCCTCAGTATTAGGGTGAATAAAAGCAGTGAAAATGGGCATCCTCTCCTATCTGACCTTAATAAAAATGCTTTTAAAATTTTACAATTAAGCAATGTGTTTGATTATGGTTTTGATATATATGCTTTAAAAGTTAATTTGCTCAGATATTTTTTCTTATTACAAATGAGTGGCTAATTATATTGAACTAGAGGCCCGGTGCACAAAAATTTATGCACTCGGGGGGAAGGGGGGGGTCCCTCAGCCTGGCCTGTGCCCTCTCGCAGTCTGGGACCACTCGGGAGATAACGCCCTGCTGGCTTAGGCCTGCTCCCGGGTGGCAGAGGGCAGGCCCAATCCCTAAGTGTAGCCCCTGGTCGGGCACAGAGCAGGGCCGATTGGGGAGTTGGGGCGCCGCCCCCTGTCATGCACAGAGCAGGGCGGATCGGGAGGTTGCGATGCCACCCCCAGTCACGCTCAGGGTAGGGCCGATTGGGGGGTTGGGGCACCGACCCCTGTCACACTTAAGGCAGGGTCGATGGGGAGGTTGCGGCGCCACCCCCTGTCACGCACAGAGCAGGGCCAATCCGGGGGTTGGGGCGCTGCCCCCTGTCACACACAGAGCAGGGCCCATCAGGGTGGTTGGGGCACCTTACCCTGTCACGCACAGAGCAGGGCCCATCAGGGGGTTGGGGAGCTCCCCCCTGTCATGCACAGAGCAGGGTCGATCAGGGGGTTGGGGAGCTCCCCCCTGTCACACACAGAGCAGGGCCGATCAGGGGTTTGGGACGGCGACACTGTCACACTCACAGCAGGGCCGATGGGGAGGTTATGGCTCTACCCCATCACACACAGAGCAGGGCCCATGGGGGGGGGGGGCGGGGGGTTGTGGTGCCGCCCTCTATCACCCACAGAGCAGGGCCGATCAGGGGGTTGGGGCGCCGACACTCTCACACTCAGGGCAGGGCTGAAGGGGAGGTTATGGCTCTACCCTGTCATACACAGAGCAGGGCCCGTGGGGGGGGTGGGAGGGGGGGTTGGGGCGCCGCACCCTGTCACACCCAGAGCAGGGCTGATCAGGGGGTTGGGGCGCCGCACCCTGTCACACACAGAGCCGCAGGGCGATCAGAGGTTGGGGAGCTCCCCCGTATCAGGCACAGAGCAGGGCTGATCAGGAGGTTGGGGCGCCTTCCCCTGTCACAAACAGAGCAGGGCGGATAGGGAGGTTGTGGCCCCCTATCACACACAGAGCCACAGGGTGATCAGGGGGTTTGGGTGCTGCTGCCTGTCACGCTGATCCCGGTGCTGGGAGGCATATTACCCTTTTACTATATAGGGTAGAGGCCTGGTGCATGGGTGGGGCTGGCTGGTTTGCCCTGAAGGGTGTCCTGGATCAGGGTGGGGGTCCCCACTGGGGTGCCTGGCCAGCCTGTGTGAGAGGCTGAGGGCTGTTTGCAGCTGGTCACACACCCTTCAGGGTCGGGGTCCCCACTGGGGTGCCTGGCCAGTCTGTGTGAGGGGCTGAGGGCTGTTTTCAGACTGGCAGGTGACGGAAGCTCCCAACTGCTCCTTTTTTTCTCTTTTCTTTTTTTTAATTCTGGGACAGCTTTAGCTCTGAGGCTCCAGCTCTTAGGCCTCTGCTGCTGAAAGTAGGTATCTGCTTTGTTTCGGTTCGATACAATGTATAACTCCAGCTCTGACTCCAGCTCTGAGATCCCAGCTCCCTGAAAGCTGGTTTCTGGGGGTTTTTTTAGCTTCTATATTTGTTAAAATGTTTCAAACTGCAGGCTCAGAGGCCTGCAAGGCAGGCGGGGAACATTGGTTTCCTCTGTCACTGAAGCAAGCAAGCCTCATGTTAGTTTCAAGCTGCCTGGCTGCCGCCGCCATCTTGGCTGACAGTTAATTTGCATATCGCCCTGATTAGCCAATGGGAAGGGTAGCAGTCATACACCAATTACCATGTTTCTCTTTTATTAGATAGGATGCTTTTCTACATATGTTAAGATAACCATAGTTATTTTATTAATTTTCTTTTTTTTATAACACCTCTGTACTCCTGGAATATACTATATTTGGTCTTTTCTTTTATTGTTCTTGTATAGCTTTGATTCCAAAATATATTAGTCTTTCCCTAACGAGTTTGGCTCAGTGGATAGAGGTTGGCCTGCAGACTGAAAGGTCCCAGGTTTGATTCCTGTCAAGGGCATGTACCTTGGTTGCGGGCACATCCCCAGTAGGAGGTGTGCAGGAGGCAACTGATTGATGTTTCTCTCTCATTGATGTTTCTAATTCTCTATTCCTCTCCTTTCCTCTCTGTAAAAAATTAATAAATATATTAAAAATATTAGTCTAATAAGATGAGTTGAGGAGTTTTCTGTTATCTGAAATGCTGTGTGTATGTGGAATCTGTTATTTGAAAGTTTGGTAAAACATATTTTTAAAACTCTATGGAACTGTTGCTTTTTGAGAGGCTAGTGATGGTAGATGTGAAAGAATTTTGATATCCAATTCAATCTTTTAAAGATCATTTATCACCATTTATTCTTCAAGTGTATCTTCCAAGAATTCAGAAAGGATACTAAGTAAAAGAACATGACTCGTCTACATATCACAGATGCTGAAATGATATCATGCAGTATTTGGCATACCCACAAATGTAACACAAAAACAGACTGTAAACATTGAGTCCTCTATTGTGAGGGAAGTGGGGAGGGGAGGTGGTGTAGGGAGACAGTATTTATAAACTGAAAACAAACTTTCCGGGTTTTGTTTTGTTTTGTTTTTACTGTGACACTCTAACAAAAATAGAGACATAATTAGCAATATATTCAACACAAAATTTCCTCTACGAAATACTTAGATGTCAAATGAGAAATATCATACTCAATGTTTTTTAATATGAAAATTAAAAGGAGGTTAAATCTTCCGAGAGCCATAAACCCTGGAGCCACGATGTAATCTACTTTTCTCACTATCATTTTTGTCCTCCAGGCTAGAAAAATTGCTGTGCTTTTTGCACTTGACTAATGCTGGCAATGTGAATGAACAGTAGTAAATTAGATGATTGCTTGCAGATGTAAGGGAACACTCTTGCAAAAAAAAGAAATTGGAAACATCAAGAAGGACTTTAACGCAAGGCTACCCATCAGCCATCACAATCAAGTGCTGCGTTATTGCTAAGTTCTTGCTCTATCTAGCACTCTAGTGCTTAGAAAACTAAATGTTCAAAATGCAAATAGTTAATACTTTAAAGCCCTTTGATATCCAACACCCTAGCAGTGTTTATCAAAATATGTTCCAGAAACCATCTTCACCAACACATTTGAGCTAGGATTAAAAATGCAGATTTCTTGGCCTGCCCTCAGATCCGAGGACTCAGACACTTTCGGGAGCTGCCGAGATTCTGCATTTTTAATATTTCTATATCTCTTACCACCTTGTTCCAGGAATTTTGTGCGGAGGAAAGCACGAGGACATCATCCCTAAAGCATGGTTAGTCAGTGTCTTCATCATCACACGCATCTCCAGAGACATTTTAGAAAGACCTAATTCCACCTTCAAAAAGTATTTCTTAGTTATTTTTTTTATAAAGAGATAGATGTGTATAATTTGTGAGATTTTATATTTCATAAAATTTGTATTATAAATATACATGGAAGTTATATAATTAATATGTTCCTAAATTGATATGGGTATTTATGTAATTTATGCTTCTACTTTGAATCTTACCTTTTTGTAAAAAGGATATAAACAAATTATAAATATCATTTGTAAAAATATGAATTTTATAATTTGATTTCATTTAAAGTGAGGTACAGTTGTTTTACTTTTTCTTACTAGTTTATATTCAGCTAAAGCAAGAATATGTGTTTCAAGAGCAAATGGGAAGCTATAAGAAGTTTTATTAGAAAACTTTAATAAATGAAGAAACAATAATAAAGTTTACTTCCAAATCAGCAAAGAAAATTTAAGAGAACAGCTGAAGGATGCCTTCTACAATTTGATTAATGATCAAAACACTTTAAAAGGACAAATCATTAGGGTATGTGAAAATGAAGTAGAAGGCTTGGTCATTAAAATATTCTGACAAAGGGGTAACCTGATTGAAGTAATGAGTAAAAAGACAATTTCAACAGTCTTCTCAGTTTAAAGGAAAGAAAGTCAAATGATAGGAATGATGGTTGGAAACAGTTTAGTCACAACAAAATATCGCTAAGGCTTGCTATAGACATTCATTCATTGACTTAACCTCATGTAGTTATTCTGCTGACTTTTTCTAAGTTCTCTAACTCATGAACATTTATTCTTTTCCTCCAAGGGAATCTCTTAGTTATCACATTTGTTAGCTACTTTGGAGCCAGACTTCACAGGCCAAAAATAATTGGAGCGGGCTGCCTGATCATGGGAGTTGGAACGTTGCTCATCGCACTGCCTCAGTTCTTCATGGAACAGTGAGTCAAATGCAATCATCCTGTTCTTGCTGTAACCGACAGCTGCATTTCTCTCTTTATGGTTACAATTAATTATTCAAATGTTATAAAATGGCCCCTGATAAATTCTATCTTATTTTTATTATATCTTCTTTGGGCAAAATTTCAGAGCACTTGCAATTTTACTTATAATTTAATCTGTAAGAAAAAAAGTTTGAGACACTTCTATGTTTTGATGTCAACAAAATTAAAGGGAAATTTTCAATTACATGTCTTCATTCAACTGCTTTAATTTAGCTGTTGAGACAAAATATATAAGCAAAAAGAAATGAATATATTATGTGATAAATGTCAAATGGGTGTCAAATGGGTAATGAGTGAGTATTACTGGTAATATGCTGGGTCATGGTACACTTGACTGGCAGGACATTGACATAAGGATATGTTATCAAATCAAAATAAGTATTCCATTTACAAATATTATCTCATAGCACTACCTCAATAAAAGTGGGGTGTCTGTATCCTTGAACTCTGAAATCTACTTTTGGGGCTTTGTTAGTACATTTGTTAGTACTTGCATACAACTTTAGTAGTTCCAAAGGTTTTTCACCTTTATTATATCACTGGAGGCCCAGCGTGCATGAAATCGTGATCGAGTAGCTCGCTTCCACTTGCCTCAGCTGGCCGCCCCGCCCATCGCCCCTTGTAGCTCGTGCCCTGCCCTCCACCACTCATAGCTCCCCGCTGCTAGTAGCTCGTCCCGGTCCCGCCTGCCTCTGCTCATTTGGTCATGACGTCCTTATGGCGTCACGGCCATAGGCCTTTTATTAGGATAGATTCCATCCTTACAATAACCCATGGGGTAGAAGAACATAGTTTATACTTTGTTACTTTGGAGCTAAGGACCATGACTTAGAGTCTGGTGACTTTCTCACGTTTAAGTGTCTTATATTATAGCACTGAACTCCTAAAGCAGGTATTCTGACTTTTTTATGCATATCCATGTTGCCTCGGTCCTCTGTGCTTACCTATTCTGACTGAAAGAAGTGACTTCCAAGAGGTATAGAAACAAGAAAATAACTTTAAAATTATATGCCAATTAAAACTTTAATTATTTCCCAGTGTAGATCAATGCATTGTGACATTTTAGAGCGGGAGAGACTTAGAAATGATCTGGTCCAAACTCATCCAAAGATTCCCAGGTCACTTAAATGCCTAGAGTCCGATTCTGGCCTCTGGCCAGTCTGTAAAGGTGCACAGAAGCCTCTGTGTGGCATCTTTCCTACCTGTCTGTATGGTTTCCCTCTACCTTCACTTTTACTTGGAGAGAGATTCACGGCTTCAGGGCTTCTGCCTGCTCTTGGCCATATCTCTGGCCTCCTTTCCACAGGATCACTGAGGTTCTACAAAGGTTTTATGTGGGCCGATGCCTAAGGAAGAGGCAAAGGAAGAGACCAAGGAAAGGAGCGTATCTAAGAGAAGGCCAGCGAGACAGCCGGGCTAGTGCTGACAAAGGATGCCGAAGGGGCAGAAAGAGATTCATATTCATATTCACCTTTTACATGTTGAAAGATATATTTGTTTATTCATTTTTTTTTAGTTGTGCCATTTGCCTGGTGCTGTGTCAGGTAATGGGGCTACTTCACTGAAGAAAAATAAAGAAACAAAACATACACACACTTCATGAAGTTTGCTATCTACTGAGGATTATTACAGTAACTTATTTTCAATCTTCCATAGGATGAGTCACTAATTGGGTACTTGTCCAAATATAATTTTTGTTCTCTAAAAGACTACCTACTACATATGCTCTGTCTGCCTAGCAGCAATACCCTTAATGGCCAACAAATAATATTAATCATGGATATCAATTATTAAGGGCCTGCCCCCAAGAGGCTATGTTTAGCTTTATGTATGGCAGGTCATCTAACTCATGGATTTAAGAAATATACGTATATTGATTATTGTTCTAGGAAATAAGGATAAAGTAGTGAAAAATCTCTGCTTCCATAAATCTTATGAAGAATAGACCATGAACCAACAAATAACGATATAGTAAGTCAGATAACGTTAGAGAAAACCCAATAAGACACAGAAGGAGTATGTGTGTAGCAGGTTGCTATTTAACATAAGATTGTCAGGGAATGGCTCACTGAGATGGTGACATTTGGGAACAACTGAAAGAGATGAAAGGGAGAGCTACACAGATGTCTGGGGAGGAAGATTCTAGGCAAAACGAGCAGTGAATGCTAAGTTTCTAGCAAGAGGGAGCCTGGGTGAACTGTAGAGAGCCTTGTGACCCAGTGGGATGAACCAGGGGAAAGTGTACAAAAAAAATGGGTGAAGGTGTCAAGGTTGTTTCTCAAACTTTGATGGACATTTCACTGGAGGCTCTTGGTAAAATGTAGACTTGAGACTCAGCTGGTGCTGCTGGTCTGCATACCACACCTTGAGTAGTAACGTGGCAAACAATTGCAGGGACGTTAACTTCATCTGGAATGAGATGAGGAACCAGTGGGGAGTTTTGAGCAGAGGGGCATGAGCTGACATATTTTAAAGGGTCACATTGACTACTGCTTGGAAAAATAACTCTGGTGGAACAAACTTGAAAGCAGGGAAACTATTTACAGTAGTCTCTGTAGAGATATAGCTCTCCGTAGCTACTATAGAATTTCATGCATCAGAATCAAGATTGTGTCAGCCATGGTTTGAATCCATGTTAGAACTAAAATCCCTACTTTGAAAGCATTCATACCCTGGGCCTCCTTTCCATTACTTCTTTGCCTCCTTATCTAACCAACTTCAATAGGCATATTTTTCCCACCAAGATAGTATGTAATTTACAGTCATCTTATATTAAAATGAACCTCTATGAATAATTCTTACTTTTATTTTCTTTCATTACAATGGATAATTGACGGGTTCAAATAGGGTACAACACCTATGAACCGGATTTTCTGGCAGTATATTCAGAAATCTCTGCTATTAAACATTGGTTTGGTTTGGTTTGGGGACTCAGGGATAGCTGAGAACTCAAACAAGTACCCTAATGAGTCATGTAGTATACATGCAATATTTTTTGCATGATACTAAATGAGCCTGTAGTAAAGAAAATGTTCTTTTTATACAGGTACAGATATGAAAGGTATTCCTTCTCCAATTCCACTCTTAGCACCTCTCCATGTCTCCTGGAATCAAACAGTCAATTAACAACCTCAGTTATGGAAAAATCACCATCCAAAATAAATAATGGTAAGATTATTTTGTTTTTACTTTAATGACTAGGCAAGCTTTTTTAAAAATACTTTATATGTTCTTTATTATGGACAAATATCTATATAATTTTTGCTGTCTAAAGCTTTACTACTTACATTCTCGCCAGTTTGGCTCAGTGGATAGAGTTTCAGTCCACAGCCTGAAGGGTCCTGAGTTAATTCTGGTCAAGGGCATGTACCTTGGTTGCAGGCTCCATCCCGGATCCTAGTTGGGGTGCACGCAGGAGGCAACCAATCAATATTTCTCACTCCTTGTCTCTCCCCCTTCCTTCCACTTTCTCTAAAAATCAATGGAAAGATATTCTCTGGAGAGAATTAACAACAACAACAAAAAGCTTTACTACTTAGACTGAGATGTTATAGTGCCATAAAAAATCCTAGAATATGAAGCAGTATATGATGAGATCCTAAGAAAATGCATCTATATACACTGAGTGGCCAGATTATTCTGACCACCTGACACTTGTAGGCAAATTAATTTCGTGCTGAAGTTGCTAGAGGACCAGACCATTATAAATAGGGAAACAGGTTTTTTACCAGGACAGTAGAAGTGACTTTTTTTTCTAAAGATATGGGGAAACAACGTGATTTAGCAGCCTTTGAACGTGGGATATATTTGAACATGAGTGGCCAGATTATTATGACCACAGTGTAGGCAAATTAGCCATACACTGTGTTGTATGGGATATGGAAGCCGAAGGCCTACCGAGATAAAACATTTCTAGTTTGCACAGGAACACAAGGATTGGGCAGTCGAGCATTGGAAAAAAGTCATGTGGTCCGACGAATCACGTTTCCAGTTGCATCATGCAGATGGCAGAGTGAGAATTTGACAAAAACAGCATGAAATCATGCACCCCACATGCATGAGTACAACTCTTCAAGCTGATGGGGGCAGTTTTATGGTTTGGGGCATGTTTTCCTGGCATGATTTGGGCCCTTTAATTCGTGTGGAACAACGTCTGAATAGCACAACATACCTAAGTATTGTTGCTGATCAAGTTCATCCTATCATGTTGATGGCGTATCCCAATGGAGATGGCTTCTTCCAACAGACAATGCGCCATGCCATGGTGCTTGTATTGTGCAGGAGTGGTTTCAAGAACATGAGGGAGACTTTACCTTGCTTAGGTGGCCCCCATAATCACCAGATCTCAATCCAATTGAGCATTTGTGGGATGAAGTTAAAAGAGCCATCAGGCAGTTGTTTCCACAACCATCAAATCTCACAGAACTGAACAGTGCTATTCATCAGGCATGGTGTCAGATTCCTCGCATCACCTTTCAACATCTCGTAGAGTCAATGCCAAGAAGAATCGCTGCAGTATTGAAGGCAGAAGGTGGCCCAACGAAGTACTGATGGGGTGGTCATAATAATCTGGCCAGTCATAATAATCTGGCTACTCAGTGTATATATAAGAGCCTAAGCGACCGTTATGAACAGACAACCAGACAACTGGCCAGTAGCTATGATGTGCACTAATCACAAGGGGCTATACACTCAGTTCACTCCCACAGCCAACCTCCCACAGCTGGCCAACCACCCATGGTCCCTCCCTTTGGCTGGCCCAATCTCCAGCCAGGTCGAGGGACGACCCACCCATGCACAAATTTGTGCACCGGGCCTCTAGTAGAAAATAAAATCTTATGGGACAAGGAACATTACTTGCTGGTGACTGCGGAAAGCCTTCTGATAGTTTCAAATAAGTCGGGCCATGAAATCAGGGTAAAGCTAGTTTAGCATTTACAAATCTCAGTCCATTGCTCAGATATGAAAGCAATATATTTTTTCCTGAGAACTCAGTTTAATTTATATGTTCAGCCTCTCTTCATCAAAATGGCAAATACTTAATCTCAGTCAAATTTTCCCTAACCTTTACCCTTTTCCCAGGGTCTGCTTACATTCTGAGGTTACATAATAGTAAAAAGGGGAGTTATGGGAAGAGGATGTCTGGTGTTATTGGTGCCCTCTATTCTTAGACATCTAATCCTTCTGGCCACAGTGTTTGGTCATACATGTCACCTTGGGGTCATCTTGTGTCCATGTCTGTGTGCTCTTAGCACAACTCTCTCTGATGCAGGAGTGATTGTCTTAGAAACATGGATATAATTCTACTTTCCACACAAGATAAGAGTTGGGGAATTTTGTTAGAAAGATAGAGTTCCATGTGGCTGGTGCACATTATACACCAATGATATGTATGAGTCACCCCTGGGGACATGGGAATCATCTCTTGTGTTAATGTAAATGGTGAAAACCTGTGAGGAGCTGAAGATGGGGATGCTTAACTCCATTGTGCAACCAGTTCATGTTTGGGGTCTTACCACCTCCCTGGACTTTGCCTGCTCATGGTGGCACAGGTTCTTCTCATTCATGGAATCCAAAAACCTACCCACAGGTGTTTGTCTCTGGGATACCGCAAAGGCATCCCCTCCCTCCCTATCCCTTCAGCATCAACAGATCAACTCTTATTCCCCAACACCCCCATCTCACTCCCTATTCCTAGATTGAAATTGATTTCTACAAACTATGGAAGAATTCCTTTTATATACCTTCTACCCATCCAAATATTTTATCTTTATATCTTAAAACCTTTCACTCCTCTAATATTCTTATTAATGCTTTCTTTTGAGATGTCTCTTTTCTGGGCAGTGAACACTAGCAGTCTGGCTGTTTGAATGAAGGGGAAGGGCAGAGGATTAAAAGAAATATGGAAATATGAGAAGAGAATGTGGGGGAGGACATGCTGGACATAAAGAATATCATGGATAATAAATTTAATTGACATAAAGAGGCAAGAAACTGAGCTAAAGAGTTTGAGTTTTCATCTGTATACCATGGTCAGTCATTGAAGATATTTTGTTTTTATTTTAGATAATCAGAGAAGAGACAGGATATCAATGACAATACAGCCAATTAGCAAATATTTAAACCTTTGGTGTTAAAAAAGAAACATAAGATTTAGAGATGGAATGAAAATGTTTTTAATGTAAAGAGACGAGTTATTAAGTCAGACACAGAGTATAAGACTCACAACTCAATCCTTTTATTTTCTTTAAAATCATAGACCTATGTGGGCATTAGACATAATGAACACAAGGCTCACCTTGAAGATGCTAGTGGGGCAAATGTAGGACTCTTCTCAAAATGCTCCACATATGACCCTGTTCCTCCCTTCTCCATAATAGTCTAGAGCAAATGTGTCCCCTGGGACTCTCTGTGGTGATGAAAATTCTCTATATCTATGCTGTCCAATACAGTAGCCATTAGCCACATGTGACTAGTAGGTACTAGAAATATAACTAATGTGACTGAGCATCTGAATTTTTACCTTTATGTCATTTTAATTAATTTAAATTTCCATAGCTTCCGGTGGTTTATGGCTACTATATTGGAAAGCACAGATCTAAGGTGTCTACATTTATCTATAAAACTTATCAACAAGCTTCTTAGCAGAACAATAATAAATGTTAGGGCTAGAATTGACATTAGAATCAATTTTTGGTAAAGGAATTCCCATCATACTTTGGCGAATGGAAGAGAAATCTAGAGAAGATAAGTGAAAAACCCAGGGTCCCTTGGCTACATTTCTAGAAGTGGCAGAATCAAGACCGGAAACTATGTGACTGCACAGAGTTCTTTTGTGTTTTGCAGTCAGACTCAACTACATGAAAGCTGAGTCCTACTGAGTCACCTCAGTTCTTTTTTAAAAATTTTTTTTTATTGACTTTAGAGAGAGAGGAAGAGAGAGGGGAAGAGAGATAGACAAGTCAATAAGAGAACATTATTGATTGGCTGCCTCCTGCTTGCACCATACTGGGGATCAAGCCCACAATCTGGGCATGTGCCCTGACTGGGAATCAAACTCTGACCTCTTCGTTCCTGGATTGATGCTCAACTACTGAGCCACATCGGCTGGGCACCCTCCAGTTCTTTGTAACCCAATGCTTTACCTTCAGAAATAGCTTTAAGGATTACTAATAGGTGAAAATAACTCCTACCTCATAGGATTCCTAGGGGAATTCAATTTAAAAATGCCCATAGAACACTTATCCCAGTGCCTCACAGAAAGGGAGCATTCAGAAGTGACAATTTTTGGAGTTGGTGAATATCCTTTTTATTAAAGTGACCAAACCAGGGGTGGGCAACACCTGGCATGAGTGCCCAACATGGCATGCCAGTAACTTTTGCTGGCACGCGAAACCCTCTCTTATAATCTTCCATTTACAATTTTTTTCTTAATATCGACTTTTTTATTTTTCAGATAAATTCAGTGTAGGTGCATCTTAGATAAATAAATAAATTTACATACCATGTATGCATTAAAAAATAAATGTATTTTTCATCATCATATACTGTGTTTTTGTCACTCGAATGGATTTTATTTCTTCAAGGTTCTTCACATACGTACACCTTAAGAGATATCAAATAGGCGTAACATGTTCTCAAAAAATTAGGGTTGGCATGCAGAAGAATTTTGAGTCATAGATTTTGCTGGTTTTGGTATGCACTCACAAAAAGGTTGCCCATCCCTGGACTAAACTCTTGAACAAATATTTCATTTATGATATGGGAGTAATTGTCCAACTTCACAAATTCATATTAAGGCATGGCTTTTATGAAAGCAATTTTAAAATTGTTAGCTTTGAATCTCTAAAAATACATCAAAGGTTCTTTTTGTTGGAATAGTTATACTTCTAAAGCTTATAAGGTTTATAATTTTTAGATGATTTTTTCTAAAAATGAGCCCTAAAGATTGTTATTCATCATCAAACAATTATAATTATAGGCAATGCTACCCAAAGTTGAAGTCTCAGCCATCTAAAATTTTGAATTTCCGATAAAACTTCATCAGCAATAAAATTACAAGTGATTTCTGCTGGAAAAAAAAATAGAAAAGTTTAAAGATTAAGGCAAGAAAAGTCTTTGTTCAAATTTTTGTGTTTGGTCTTAGGAGGATATTGAAGGTTATTGGAGTGTAGGAATTCCAAGAACTTAGCTTATGTATGAAATAAAAAGAAGAGAGAAAATAAGAAGGAAGGGAACAGGAACAAGAAGCAATAGAGTTCCTTGATCAAAGTCTCTGGGGGACTTACACTACCTAAACTACTGAAGTTACGAAACAGACATTTCCCAATCTTGCTCAAGCCTCTCAAACTATGTCTGTCATATTTTACTTTTACATTCTAATCTAATTTTAGGACAACTTGTAGAAAAGCAGAATAAATATTTAACTTTAATTGTAACGTTATTTCATTTGTCTTATTTGCTTTCCTTTTTTTCTTGTTTTCCTTTCCTTTCAAGAATGTGAAATCGATGCCAGCTCCTCCATGTGGGTTTATGTTTTCCTGGGGAACCTTCTTCGTGGAATTGGAGAAACTCCTATTCAGCCCTTAGGCATCACCTACCTTGATGATTTTGCCAGTGAAGACAATGCGGCTTTCTATATTGGTAATGCCCACCTCATTTATCTTCTCAGAAAGCAGGGTACCTGGTTTTCTCAACTCCATTCTAAACTAAATTGGATGTGGAAGGCTTTTTACTTCATACCCAAATCCTTTATTCAGTTCACACATTTCTGAAGTCCACAGTCAGGATTTGAATAGTAAAGAAACTTCAAATATTGGACTCTATTGCATTAGGGGAAGAACATCAAATTAAAGGAAAGTAATTGAGCTCCAAGGCAATGATATATGACCTTGTGTAAGTATCTTCACAGACTTCATGGACTGTAGAAGCATGTAGGTGACATATTTATATATCAGAGAGTCAGTCCTCGTGTTATTTTCTTACTAAGAGGTAATTAATGGCTTAGCTTCTTCCAAAGCTAAGAAGAATTTATTTCCTAATTCAATGAAGTTGAAAAATTGACAAATTGACTACACTTAAATAAAGACTTTATGAAATATTTTCAGTTACTAACCAGTTCTCATTCCACATGTCTTGTTTAAAATTTTATTAATTTACAAAAGCAAAGGTACCTTATTATTTAAGTTTTTTAATTTTTTATTTTATTTATTATTATTATTATTTTTTTGGTGCAGGTTGTGTGCAGACGGTTGCAATTATAGGGCCGATCTTTGGCTTCCTGTTAGGCTCATTATGTGCCAAACTGTATGTTGACATTGGCTTTGTAAATCTAGGTAAGGAAACGAACGTATTGTTATTTGTTCATTTGTTTCACTGCAATTTTATAATGGGATGGGGTAGAAAATAGCAGTTTGACTTTTTATAAAATGATAGGATAGTAATCTTTCATAAAATAAAAATAGGCCAAGAAAAAATGTATTGTTGAGAGAATCCTCATGCACATTAATAAATGGAATATGAAAAATAGGTGGTAATTAGAACTGGATGACCCATGCTATTCAGGTGTATCCTTTTTCCCTTTGGTTAGCCAGTTCAAATGCACTTCACCAGAGCTATGACTACATATTGTGGCTACTTGTTGGCTCTTGTTGGATGCATGTGTATCAACATTTATTATAGTCACATCAATTGATAATGTGTTTATTGACTTGCCAGAAAAACCAAGGATTGAAAGTCTTCTGGCAACCAAAATTCCCTTCTTTACTGTATGTCACGAGACTAGCTTTCCTTCTGGGGGAGTGCTTGCGTAGGGAATAAATGTGGGCCTCATGTTTCCATAGCTATTAGTTTATTTCTTTCCTTGTGAGGTGGACCCCCTGGAAACATATAGTATTTTTGTGTAAAAGAATTCTAAGAAAGCAATTTGAAAAAGTATGCTATTTTTTTTTAAATTCTGGAATTGCACTTTGAAATTATTGTGTTAAAATAGAATGCAAAAGTCTTGTACTAGTTGTTCTTCTTTAATCACATAAAATGCAGGCATATTCCAACATATTTACCTAGTTATTCCTTTGTTAGTTCATTCACCTCCAAATTTTACTTTACAGCTACTTTATCCCAGGAGTGATTGTATCACAGTGAACAAAATAGCTGAGTTTATTGACTCCTTGAATTTTACAGTCCAGTCACAGAGACTGATAGAGACAAGGGATTAGAGGTGTGATGAGTGGTACAGAGGAAAATGGTTAAGGGGAAGCAATGAAGAAGTAGCAATAAACTTGTATAAACATTTTACTGAGTAGAATGTAGTGGCTATTGAGCCTAGATGTCAAAAGACATGTGCTTTTTTGTTGCTCTTAAAGAGGGTGGTGCAGGTAGAGTATAGTAATATGTTTTATAGGTTTTTATATTTAAGAAAAATAGCTGGTTAAAAAAACTGTATCAATTCCCACCTTTTAGTCCAATATGATATGATATTGTTTTATTTACACATGCAAATCTTGCTTCAGGCCTATAAATAGCTCTCAGTATTATTACTAGTAAACATCTATACTAATAAAAGAGAAAAATGGTAATTGGCGTACGACGATACCCTTTTCATTGGCTAATCAGGGCTATATGCAAATTAACTGCCAACTAAGATTGGCAGTTAACTGCCAACAAGATGGCGGTTAATTTGCATATGTAGCACAATGCAGGGAGGCAAAAGGGAAAGCAGGAAGAAGCCCCCTGCCACTGACAGTGATCGGAAACCCAGGGGGGAGCTAAGAGCTGGGGGGCAGGGCAAAGGCGGCCCTGGGGCTGCCTTTGCCCTGCCCCCCAGCCATGATCGGAGAATCAGGCGCCTTTTCCACCCTGGCCAGTGATAGCAGGAAGTAGGGGTGGAGCCAGCAATGGGAGCTGGGCACAGTCGAAGCTGGCAGTCCCAGGAGCTAGGGGTCCCTTGCCTGGGCCTAAAGCGAAGCCCACGATCGCGGGGCCGCTGCAGGTGTGGGTCCCCGCTGCCCGGGCCGGACTCCTCAGCCAGAGGCTTCCTGCAGGGGCAGGGGCGGAGCCCGCACAATTGCGGCCCCCCTGCCCCCGCTGCCACTGCAGGTCCCCGCTGCCACTGCAGGTCCCCGCTGCCCGGGCCGGACGCCTAGGCCAGAGGCGTCAGGCCTGGGCAAGGGGCCGATCCTGCGATTGGAGGGTGATGGGGGTCAATGCCTGAGGGCTTCCCAGTATGTGAGAGGGGGCAGGCGGGGCTGAGGGACCCTCCCCCCCGCCCCTCCCCCCCACACACACCCAGTGCACGAATTTCGTGCACCGGGCCCCTAGTTCTATATAATAAAAGCTGAGCGACCAAAATGGCGGAACGACCAGAGACCAGAATGCCTGGGGCCCCTCTCCCCAGCCAGCCCTTCCCCCCAGCCAGGACCCCCACCCCTGATCCAGGGCCCCCATCAGGGCTGGCCAGCCGGCTCTCACCTGTGCACTGGGCCTCTATCCTATATAATAAAAGGGTAATATGCAAATTGACCCTAACAGTGGAACAACCAGAACGACCACTCAACCAGTCACTATGAGGTGCACTGACCACCTCTCAGTCCCGATTGCCTGATGTCTGGCAGGCTCCAATCGCCTGATGGTGAATGGGGAACTGGAGGTGGGTGGCAGCGGGTGGCAGCCCAGGTAGATGGTCCTGCTCACAGGCCAGGCCTGGGGACCGTACTTGTGCATGAATATCATGCACCAGGCCTCTAGTAATTTAATAAATAGCATTTATAGTGCTTTAGACTAGATTTGGGCCATAGGGTGCAGGATATAACTTTTTCTTTGAGAAAAATCTTAGACCTTCAATTTGTAAATCAGGAAATGGTGCTGATATGACATAGCTGGCAGAAGGTTTTGGACCTTCCTAACTCTCCCTCACATGTCACTTTCCCCCTGCCACAGGCCCAGGGGTCCCTCTGCAGAACTCCAGAGCAGAGTTTAGAAACCCTGGGTTCCCTTCCAGTATTTAGACTCTATATTTATAATCTAAGGAACAACAAAATAAATCATCATGCTCCACCCTCTTTCCTTCAAAAAGCATGATAATAATGTTCAGGTTAGAAAAAGTAATGCATGAATTATTAGGTATTTTGATAATGTGATTGAGATGATGCTAGAATTTTATTTTTTAAAAAAGGCTTATTTCAACATATGAGCTTTGCTGTATATACCACTGAGCCATCCTGTCTCTTTTTCAGATCACATCACCATTACCCCAAAGGATCCCCAATGGGTAGGTGCCTGGTGGCTTGGTTACCTAGTCGCAGGAGTCATAAGTCTTCTTGCAGCTGTGCCTTTCTGGTGTTTACCAAAGAGTCTCCTGAGACCCCAAAGTAAAGAGGATACCAGTTCCTCCTCTGAAAAATCCACATTTATTATGGGGGATCACACAGAGTACCAAACACCCCATAGAGAAAAAGCAAAAATAATGGAAATGGCAAGAGGTGAGCCAGATTCTCCTTGATTGAAACATTTTCAGTTTTTCTGTTTGGGCTTTATAGGGATTCTATAAGTCATTCCCTCTCTCTCCTTCATGTGTTCATAAAAAAAAAGTGAGAAACTATGTAGTAAGCAGAAATGAAGATTTAAAAGTCAGGATTATTAATAAAAAAAAAAAATCGAAGAGCATGACCCAAAATCTTGGTAAACCTTCCTTGCTGACATATCCATCCACACACCTCCTCAGTGGAGACCTCGCAACTGCCCCTATAGGATTGCTGTTTCATACCAGTCTGGGTGGGCAGAAAAAAAAGAGTGAATCTTCAGGGCTTGTGGCCTTTAAAACAGATGACATCCACCCATGTGAGAAATGTATATCAATGTATGTCTCCTACCAGTGATGGAAGGAGCAAGTGTGGTGTGCGGCAAAACCATACATGTTCTAGTGAATTCCCCACACGTGGTGATGGGTATCCATGAGAAAGATTAGTTTCTTTCAATGGGCCTGGAAGGGTTCCCAGTAAGCAATATTTACATTTATAGAAAGCCTTCACCTTTCTAACTGTTTGGCTACATAATAGGAAGAAGGGAGCATGCCAAAGTTCGTTTCTTAAACTAAAGTCCATGCATTAAATGGAGACAACGTTCATATGCCTTTCCTTGTGACGGTGACCCAAGTTTGAAGAATAGACCAGGAAACTGAAGTTCTTGATGTCCTGCTTGTGACTCCCTGCTCTTAGTGAGGGAGTGGTAGTTCTTCTTGCCCTTTACCCACATCAGTTAGAGGAGTCTGTTTTTGTCTGACTTATACCTCAAACTATGATATAGATGTTTTGCCCATAGAAGCATGCTCTATGTCTAGCTCTCATCCTTGACTTGTGCCAATGACTTGATATGTATAGTGTGAATGTGTACCACACTGTAACTGCAGCTGATAATACGACAATGGGACTCAGCCACCTAAGCCCTGCTGCCATGGCTATATCTTCTGCCAAGTGTGACTGTCTTTAATCACTCCATGTTGTTTTTGTCTTACAGATTTTCTTCCGTCGCTGAAGAGTCTTTTAGGAAATCCAGTGTACTTCTTATATTTGTGTGCAAGCACTGTTCAGTTCAATTCTTTATTTGGCATGGTGACATATAAACCAAAGTACATTGAGCAACAGTATGGGCAGTCATCTTCCAAGGCCAACTTTGTTATTGGTATGCTCATCTTCCTTCATGCTTTCCAATAGGTACTACCAGCAGCATCCTGTTAACTCTTAGTACCTTTAGAAAAAAGTGTTCCAATATTTAGACTGAAGGTAATTTATGGTATTTTAGATATGAAGGAAAAAAAAGTGAGTAAAAATAATCTAGCAGGATAAAATATTTAGACAGTCTGTGGTACAACTTTCTAGCAAAGAAAATGTTCACAACTACGGGCGAATGACCATGAAAATATCACATAGATCACATGCATTTTATGAGGAGACTAGAGGCCCAGTGCACAAAATTCATGCACGGGGGGGAGGGTCCCCTCAGCCCAGCCTGAACCCTCTCCAATCCAGGACCCCTCAGGGGATGTCCGACTGCCGGTTTAGGCCCGATCTCTGGGATCTCTGGGATCAGGCCTAAACCGGCAGTCGGACATCCCTCTCACAATCCTGGACTGCTCCTAATTGCTCACCTGCCTGCCTGCCTGGTCACCCCTAACTGCCCCCCCACTGCCAGCCTGATCGCCCCTCACTACCTCTGTGTGCCAGCCTGATCGCCTCTAACTGCCCCCCACTGCTGGCCTGGTCACCCCTAACTGCCCCCCACCAGCCTGGTCGCCCCCAACTACACTCCCCCCACCAGCCTGATTACCCCTAACTGCCCCCCCCCACCAGCCTGGTTGCCTCTTACTGCCCCCCATGCCAGTCTGGTCGCTTCCAACTGTCCCCCACTGCTGGCCTGGTCACTCCTAACTCCTCCCCCTGCTGGCCTGATCACCCCCAACTGGCCCCCATGCCAGCCTGGTAGCCCCACACAGGCTCCTGTTCAGTCATTTGGTTGTCCCTCACTAACCCCCCTGCCAGCCTGGTCATAGGCAGCCATCTTGTGAGGACATGAGGGTTAATTTGCATATTACCTCTTTATTATATAGGATTCTTAATAATGGGTATATGTCTTTCAAGTGCACCCAAAATCTCATAACAGTGGACATTTTACCTGAACACTCTCTACAACTATAAAAAGGGGATATTTATACAGTTAAAGGTGAGCATAACAAAACAAAGTTTGTATTTGTTCAAAGGACTTCTGGTTCCTGGCATTTGAGTTATTTAAAGGGGCCATGTTTCTATCATGGCAATACAGTCAAATAATGAGAAAGATATTCAAGGGCATAGAATAGAATGAAGAACAAGAATCTACAAATACATGAATACCACCCTGCAAATAACTGGATACTTTGAAAACCTGAATCAGTTACTTTAGTTTTAATGTAATGCTACTGTTTCAAGGCATAAAGTATATTCTGTTTTTTTGAACATACCCCTTTATGATAGGAGACTCCAATAGTTTAACATAACTGACTCTTTTTAAAATATTTAAAGAATTGCTCTATGTACCTGTCTCTGAAAGAAAACTTAGGGGGGGGGGTGCATCCTGAGCTTATTATAATTTTTCTGTAACAATCTAGGATAATGGGCACTTAGCAGATGCTAATCTAATAAACTCTGTTTAGACTATTCTTCCTCTAAAGTGTAAGTGTTCAAACTATATCACAGAACTTTTACTTTCAACATTAATCAGTTCAAATTAATTTAATTTTATTATTCAACATCCCTAACATTTATTTTTATAATCTATAGAATGGTGAAAATAAATACATAATTTGGTTGAAATAAAGATTTAAAAATATAAAATGCACCATAAATGTACATAGCTGTCATATAACAAATATTTTTTTTCTCTTCTGACTTACTCATTTCTCTTTTCTCCTTCATTTTTTCCTTTGGGCTATGGATAATGATCCTTTCTGTGATGAAATATGGGAGAGGCAATAAGAAAGCACATTTTCTCTCTACTCTTGGAGAAGGCATTTGACATGACACAGAGGAAAAAATAAACTGAAATTTCCCTATGTGTTCAAAGGCTAGCTGTTACAATGACAATTTTTTGTTGTTGTACATATTTTTGTATGTTCACCATATTCTCTCTAAAGTTTAGAAATAGCATTTTTATGTTAACTACTTTAATTTTGCAAGGAAAATAACAAAAAATGTTTCAAATTCAAGGAGTAAAGAAAATGTCATAAAATGATTTTGCTTTTTTTAATTCTGTGGTTTTTAAAAATTTTCCATTGCAATTTCAGCTGAAAGAAGTTTGAATAGACAGTTGAATTTTCCATTTAAGCCTCTCTATTACTATTAAGCTACATCCATGCAAATGATTTTATCTTTTATCTCCTTCGTAATACACAGATAGTAATCATTTTTTCTGAATTTCTTAAAAATTTTTAATTAAATAAGACCATTTCCAGTAAACACAATACATAATCAATGATAATGATAAAGCATCACACAGAAAAGGAAAAAATAATATAATTATTTGGAGAAAGGTACTTACAATAGAAAACATTAATTTTTGGTGACTAGGCTAACATAGCAAATTTAATAATTATATTATGATGTGTTCCAGAATTAGGTAAAGTTATATTAAAAATCTGTGAGATGATGGAAAATAATCTTAATCTGTGAGAAAAAATACCCAAGAATGATATTATGCCCAAGAATAACAGCTAACTTTACTTCTTTGCACCCAAATGGCTGTAAGAGTGTGAAAAGTCCCATAATCTTTTTCTTGCATTTTTCTCTCTGTAAAATTCAAATCTTAATGTTTATGTATTCTAATATTAGAATAATCGTGTGAAGGTCCATTATATAATATGGAATTTTACTTCACTAGGAGAGAAGCTCTGAAAACATCCCAAAGTACTGTGATTATAACTCATTACTATTTCACCTTAATGGCTAAGGCTATCATACATCTCTATGGGAAACAAAGTCTCCAGTTTATGTGTTAATTATACTGACCATCTCAAAACATTTAATACATCTCTCATAACTCTTGTTTAGGCCAGTAACAAAGAATAGGTATTAAATCTGAATGGGTGAGATGAAATAACAACAAAGTAGCTGAAATTTCTTTTAGCTTTACTGACTGGGTAAATATATTAATGCAAAAGAAAATACTTGAAATAAATTGCAGTTGTTAGTGTAAATTGAAACTAGCATTTTCATTTAGAATATTTAGATGGTAACTATTTTAAGGTCAACATATTGTATGATGTAAGTGTAAAAAGAAAAGTGAGTAATGATGAAATCAGAGTAAAAGTTCTATTTCATTAAATGACTTAAAATACCAAAGATGAAAGAAAAGAAGCTTTGCGAGGCAAGAAGTACATCTTATCTGATATTCAGGAAATTTGCCATCAACTTGGTCCAGCATGGACAGCTTATAGACGCCTAGGGAATTGGAAAGGGAGACTCAAGCAGATAGTGTATTTGAAAATGTCCTACTTATCTTTTTTGGAATCTGTTATAATTTAATCATCTTGAAATATGAGTTAACATATCCAGAGAAATGTGATAAATGAATAAACTTAGTTTGCTCAACTAAGTTTAGTCATGTAGGACATTATTTTGTGGAAAACTGTCTGAGCAAGGAACACGGGATCCTATGATGAGCACAGTTCTTGCTTTGAAGGTTAGATGAGAGGGTGAGAAGTGTGAACCAGACAAGCTAACAGGTCATTGTGATAAGTACCAAGGCTGCTGCCCAGGGGACCCTGCAAAGGGCCTCAGGCTAAGGGAAAAACAAGTTTTTTGATGACTAATTTGTGCACCCTGATTCCAGATGAGTCACAGGGCTGGTGGGGGCAGTTTTAAATACTCTAATTAGGCAAAGTCCTGAGTCCTCCGGAGAAAAAGACTTTGATCTTAGAATCAGAAAAATATCTCTAGGAGAAGGTGTCGATACAACTAGGGTAAGTCAAGAGCAAAAGTATAAAAAGGTATTAAAAGATGAAATTATGAGAAGAGGGGTGAGGTTTTGGAAGGACATTGTATCCAACAAAGTACGTATTTTGTGCAGAAGGACTTGCAGGCAAGAGAACACATGGAACTTCCTGGATGTTTCAAAAGAGCACAGGCCTCTAAAAGGTCAGTTAAAAGATGAAAGTCTTAACTTTTAACAATCCACTCTGAATGAGCAGTGCCCTGAGAATAACCCCATTTCAATTCTCGGACTCTTCTAGGTCAGATAGGGAAGGGAAAGGTCAATGGAATCCAGTGCCATCATGGAGCTACAGAACAATGGGTATTCTTAACGCTCTGATGCCTTATGTCCAGGTGTGAGCTTTACTTTGCAAAATAAAACAAAATCCTAAGCACATTCTCTGAATGTTGTCGTTCAGAGCCTGGGTTTCAGGAGGTTTTTTTTTTCGTGTTTTTTTTTTTTTTTTCATAAACCTCTTTCAGGGGATAGAATTGAGAGAGAGAATAAAAATATACCCTCTTTTTGTGTCAATCTTGGGCCTGTGAGAAATGATGCAAAACCAAGTACTATGTATAGGTAAAAATAGGGACTTAAATGATACACAGCAAATCAAGACAGTGCTTAGTTCTTGGGAAGGAAGACAGAACCTGAAACAGAGAATCAGCTTTATATATTCGCTATTTAAACAATCAGAAAAATTGGAAGAAAATATTAGCATTTATTAACTTGGGTCATGAGTAACAAGGTTTATTGTATTATTTTCTATTATCTGCTCTCTTTAAAAAAAAATAATAATCAGGTGCCTCTTAGCTCATGTTTGGCTCTTGAGGGGCCCATATGCTCATCTCAGCCTCTTGCCAAACTCACAAACCTCTGTTCAGCTGGGGAAGCAAAAATTAACATCTCCTCTTTTTGCAGTTTCACTAATTTCATGATCATGCCCCTTCAAAGTGGGTTGATTTCTAATGTGACCATTTTAATGTTAACTTAATGTACAATCAAAGCAAAAGAGATGAAATAAAATGCCCTTATTGTCTATTAGTACAGGATGAAAAGATTTTTAAAATAAAGTGCTATAATATGTAGCAAAAAATTGTCATGGATTTGCTATTTTAGTTTCTAAGAAAATTATTTCGGAGACTGGATATATAAATCTAAAAAGAAAGAAAGGGGGGAAGGCAAGTGAGTTTGCTTCTCATTGTAATTTTGATTTAATGATGTCTCACCGGGTTGTGAGTCAGAGGCAGGAGACTCGTGGTCATTGTTCACCACAGCAGCTGCTGTGCTCAAACCTCCTTCGTTGTCCAGGATTTCTACAAGCTTCTGCCCTTCTCTCAAAAGCTCAAGGTAATGTGGACATCAATGATTGGTGTGTACACAATATAAAAAGAAATTCTAAAGTAGTAGAGAAATAGCTGATGGTTGAGTGCCAGATTTCTGTTCTCTAGCATTATTTCCCAATTTAAAATCCAACCAACACAGCACCAAAGGGCCCCTTTCTCTCTCTTTTCTGACGTAGAGGTGTTCCACTCCCCCATCACAGTATTTTATCTTTGTGAATCTAATACACTGGAATATGAAGAACCTAACTGAATAATATTTTGTGTCAGATACTGTGCTAAAAGCTTTCCTGTCATTCAATCACTGTTATTAGCTCCATATTGTAGGTGAGCAGACAGGTTTAAGTTCAGAGAATCACCTGTAGTTACACAGCCATTAAGCTGTAGAACTGAAATCTAAACACAGGAAGTTAGGACTCCAGAGTCCAAGCTTTCAACCACTTTGTTAGACCTCTTCCTAGTGTAGTTTTTAAGCCACATCTGTTTGATGACTAAGGAGGTTGAATGTCTATTGATCAAGAAAACTGCCTTCTAAACCCCTTGAAGGAGAGACAGCATAACGTAGTGCTTGAAAGCACAGAACTTGACATCAGACGCCCTGTATTCCAATCTGTTGTCACCACGACCACAAACAAATTGCTCTCTGAAGTGAAAATGATAATATCCCTACCTGAGACTGTGCTATCATGAAACTATAATCTGGACATTCATCAAAATCTCTTTATATGTGCCAGCAGATGATAGTAAATGAATATTTCTGTAACAAAAAATGACAAAGTCATCTGATAGTGTGTCATGAACTATTGCACAGTTTTGTATAAACCCTTAGAAAGTTTGTGTGAGTGTACTCAGATTTCTTTCAGAGATTCACAAAATGATACATACATTTTTTTTCTTGTTCCTCAGGGCTCATCAACATACCTGCAGTAGCCCTTGGAATATTCTCTGGAGGGATAGTAATGAAAAAATTCAGAATCGGTGTATATGGAGCTGCAAAAATCTACCTGGGAGCATCAGTCCTTGGGTACCTCCTATTCCTTTCCCTGTTTGCCCTGGGCTGTGAGAACTCTGCTGTGGCAGGATTAACTGTCTCCTACCAAGGGTATGTTCACTCATGAAATAATCTGAAGAGATTGGCTTGCTTAATCAAATTAATTTTTCATAGAGTTTCATAATAAGATGATTTGATTTTTAACCATCATCGCCATGGAAAGGGGATAATTGTTCTATTGTTCCATAACTGATGATATTTATGACATGAAAGTTATAATTGTCACCAAAATCTGTCATCTCTTTTGAATTTGAATGTCTTAAAGAAATATTTAAAAAAGCTAAACCTACATCTTACTTTAGGGCAGCAACCTGATAGTGGACAATTCAAACCTTGAATGTTGCCTCTCCCCATTCTTAGTGAAAAGACATTGTATGGGTTATTTAATAGAATCCAGCTTCAATTTTCCCATTTAAAAATAGAAGCAATTACTGCCTTTTAAGGTTTTGTAAGACTTAAGCAAGATAGCATATGTGAAAGTGGCCAGTATTGCCTGGCACAAAATATATATTCCATTCATGAAAACAATTGTATTTTTTTTCTTTGACCATAACTGGGAATGTCTCCATGCCACCCTTTGGGGTCTCTGTTGTATTCAAATCAGGTAAAGTTTCAGGAGACAATTCTATTCCTCAACCCAGTGACCCACATGGCAGCTCTCTTTAGTTCTTTGCAGTTGGCCAAGAGAACTTACTGATACTCTCAGGCCTATGACATCCCTATGGGTGGGTGATTAAGTTTCTTGGCTTCCAGAGTCTATCACTCGTTTTTTAATAGTATATTTTTTCAGTTGTACAAGATAGTGATTCAACATTTATATACCTTATGATTTGATCACCATGGTAAATCTATAAGCATCTGTCACCCTACAAAGTCAGTATTATATAATTGACTATATTCCCTGTGCTGTACATTACATCTCTGTGACTTATTTATTTTAACACTGGAAATTATTATCTTTTATTCTCCTTCACCTTTTTCAACCATTTCCCACCTCCCTCCCCTCTGTCAACCATCAGTTTGTTCTCTCATCTATGAGTCTATATCTGTTTTGTTTTGCTTGTTCATTTCTTTCTGATGGAGCTTTTTTTTTTAGATCCCATATACAAGTAAGTCAGATAGTATTTATTTTTCTATGTCTGATTCATTTTACTTAGCACAATTCCCTGTAGGTCCATCCACATTGTCAGACATGACAGATTTCATTTCTTTTCATTACTGAGTAACATTCCCACATATCTCACATTCTCTTTATTCATTCATCTATCAATGGATATCTAGGTTGATTCCAAATCTTGGCTATTATAAATAATGTTGCCATACACTTAAGGGTGCTTATATCTTTTACAATATGTGTTCTCATTTTCCTCAGATAAATATCCATAACTGGAATCTATCACTCTTAAAGCTGGGTCTTGAAGAAACTATTTTGCCTTCTCTTCAAGAGTCCTTAAAATCATTGTCTTTGAACATGAGTTTCCAGAGGCAGCTCTTTTTATCCGTCTACCTACCTCTACATTGTTGGTTTAAAAAAATGATCGAGCCACTCCTGTATGCCATGCCAGCCTTCCTGATTGCACCTGCCTGACTGACTAGAAGTACCTGTGGCTCAAAGGTCAATGCTTCTAACATTACTTTCTGTTTCCTGAAGGTTCAGCTGCTTCTTGCTTACTGCTTGCTTTCCAACTCCCTTCCTATGCTTTCTTCCAAGTTGATCTGTCTTGTCTCCATTTTTCAATCTCCATCACCTTCATTAACTCAGTTTCTTCTATTGTCAAGGGAACATCAGTTATACTTTTGTTATCGAACATGTATAGAAAAATTAATGAATGCACAGTTATTATACCCTGCTTCTGGAAGTTATCACACTAATGTTAGACTCCCCTAAGTGGAGCATCACCTTAGTAACAGTCAGCAATGTAGATTAAGAACAATAATTATAAACAGGAATTACATGAAGGTTCTGGAGAGAGTAGAAGTCTTGTGCTATCTTTATCCCTATAATCCTCATAGTAAATGGACAGTGGTAAAGTACTTTGTATTTTGCAATTTACAAAATATCTTGACTTTCAGTATCTTCCTTGTATCCTCAGAACACCTTGTGAGGTAAATTTTGTTATTCTTGTTTAAAGGAAATTAAGTTTAGAAAGGTTAGTTTACTTCCTCAAAGTATAATAAATTTCTGCAACACCATGCTCTCTATAAGACAAAAGCAACACATAAACAGACAATAATAGCAAACTTTTGAAGTTCATGTTAAAAGTATAACATTTTAGTATAAAATATTTATAATTATCTATACTATAAAAGGGTAATATGCTAATTAGACCAGACATCTTCCAGATGTCCTACCAAACAAAGCCACGGTGGCAGGGGCTGAGACAGAGGCGGTTAGGGGTGATAAGGCTGGCAGGGGAGAGCAGTTAGCAGGCTGGCAGGGGAGGGCAGTTAGGGGCGATCAAGCAGGCAGGCAGGCGAGTGGTTAGGAGCCAGTGGTCCTAGATTGCGAGAGGGATGTCCGGCAGTCAGACATCCCCCGAGGAGTCCTGGATTGGAGAGGGTGCAGGCCAGGCTGAGGGACCACCCTTCTCCCACCCCCACCCCCACCCCAACCCCCTGCATGAATTTCATGCACCAGGCCTCTAGTTTTATTATAAAAATATTTAGAATAGAACATAAATATTATTAAATTAATAGAAAATGATATATTTACTACATGCATACTAGCCCTTAGAAGTACTCATCTTAACAGACTATAACTGCATTGAAATAATGCCATCATTCCTTAAAACATTCTAAAACTCTTCTTTTGCTTTCAAAAATATTCTCAACAATGGCACTGAGTTAGCCTATAAGAGTAGCTTTGCTATTGGAAGCAACCAAAAAAAATTGCAACATCACTGGGGAAGTCTGTCCCCTCCCAGCTTGACTATTTTGAAAGCAAATTTCATTTGAATATAAACATCCTGGCATATTTGATAAAACTCATAATTACAATTTTAAACAACTCCATTGGCAACACATCCTTCTTAAAAATCACGTGTGCAATTAGTTTCTCCATCAAGATTGCCCTAGGTGATAAATTTAACCTACCTTCATTAACATAAAATAATTGGCTTTATAAAATACAACCTGCTCCCCAGGGATCCCCCTGAGTCACTGTGATTCTGGACACTCAACAGGAACATTGTCAAGAACCTTTAGATGAGGTAGTGGAAGGAAGAAAGCTGCTTCTGCAATAATGAGAATAAATCTATTGTGAGACAAGAATTTAGAATCCAGAGACTTATAAGGGTTATAATTTGTCACTAATAAACCTTGGAATTTGAGAAAATTATCTGCCCACAGTGGACCTAATCACAACCAGATTCCTTTTAGCTCCATCCTTCTGTGATCTCAAGATCGATAGTGCCCGATTGTAGGCTTTCAGAGGCACATATTGATACTTTCAGATACTACTGAACAGTCTGTTAACAAGGGATGCCTTATGGGAGGGAATAGAATGAAATATTCCTGTATGATTTGTCAGGAGACCTAGTTAAATACTCTTTAATTTTGTTTGGAGACATCTCAGAGGTCTTTCTTTTTACATTTGAAGTGACCAAATCTATAGCAGTCCTACTAGATAGAATATTACATCAATTAAGAAATTATTATTATAATTATTATAGGAAATAGCTTTCAGAGGGAAGGGTAAAAATGATTGATTCTTTCTCCAAAATAGAGTACCATTTTTTAATTGATTGCTTTACCAAAATCTTGTTTCTTAGCCTACTATGTATCAGGAATTGTTTTTGGTGTTAGTGATACAGAAATGAATAAAACAAATAGTTATCAGTGAGAGTACATGTGTGTGTTTAAGTTTCTCAATTTTTGTAAAAAAAAAAAAAGTAGGCAAAGAGAATAAGCAAATAAATAAATTCAGAATGGGAGAGGAAAAAATGAATTATGAAGGGCCAATGGATGCTAATTAAGGAGCAGATAGAAGAGACATACCACTGTATACGTATACCCATAGAAGAATAAAGAGATATGAATAGGGTAAGGAGAATAAGTATAGGAGGATTCGGTAATTCAGGTGAGAAGAAATAGAAGTGAGGGAGAGAAGGAATTCTTGTACAGATTAAAAGGGAAATACAATGAATGAGAGAACAAAAGAGAGGGGAAAAATAAGAAAAGACAACCAAAATTAGGTCATGTTAACTGTTTTTAAAAAGCCAGCTTTTTGAGGGCAGATATTGTCTCATTCATATTTTTAGCCGTCTTCTCCCAAAGCAAGTACTTGGAAGGCTTCCGATAAATTTTTTATGAATAAATAAATGGGTAAGTCATTTTAAAAAGCATGTGAAATAAAGTCAAAAGATTTGGAAGAGCTACAAACGGTGGGAGGATATGTGGGAGAAAGAAAAGTTAGATGAATTGTCAATGCATTTATCAGTCAGGTGTACACTAATAAGATATGCTATAGATGTTGAAAGTCTGTTGAAATGTTGACTGCCTGACTCTTGTTTTCTTCACCATACCATTAGCAATGCCAATTCTACTGATGTTTAAATAACTCTGAAAGAAATTTACACACACTCCATTTACTATGCATTTACGTACTGTCAAAAATCCTCTAAAGTTTACTTTTCTGCCTTGTAGCCATTTTTCATACGTCTTTGCATAGAAATATATGAGAAGATTCTAGAGGCAATAGACATTAATAAAAAACCGTATTATGTGCAGTTAAAAATCTCTAGAGATAACTTTCAAAAGAATGCTATTCTTGGTGGCTGGTCTCACATTTAATGATCAGAAGCTAATATTTCTAATGAGAATTATGTTTCCAAAAGGGAAACGTTGTTGGCAGTGCCCTTTGTATCACTCCAGAACATTGATTTTTAAAAATATTAGGTTACTGCCTGCTAAGAGGTAATATTTTATACTGTTACATTTCTTTTCAGAACCAAACCTGTCTCTTCTCATGAACGAGCTCTCTTTTCAGATTGCAACTCAAGATGCAAATGTTCAGAGACAAAGTGGGAACCCATGTGTGGTGAAAATGGAATCACATATGCATCAGCTTGTCTTGCTGGCTGTCAAACCTCCACCAGGAGTGGAAAAACTATTGTAAGAAATCTCCCCTAAAGTGTGTACCCATGGGCCTGAAACAATATGTAACTATACAAGTCTATGGGGGTAGGGCTCAGGGGCCAACCCAGAATCAGACCACACTGGTGGGAACCCTGGCTCTTACTCTGCCCTTGTCTTTATTTATTTATTTTATTTGTTTTTTTATTGTTGACAGTATTACAGATGACCTTCATTTTCCCCCCCTTTTACCCTCCACCCCCTTCCCCCACCCCAGGCCTTCCCCACACTATTGTCTGTGTCCATGGGTTATGAGTATATATATATTCTTGGGTTAATCTCTGCCACCCACCTCCTCACTGAGATCTGTTATTCTGTGCCCTTGTTTTCTTGTGTGGAGATAGGAAATATTATCATCATGAAGAAACTAGAGTTGTTGAGAGAATTAAGCTAAAAATTAAAATCATGGAATGGGTAGGATGAGCTTGGTAGTTATGTACTCTAATTCTCTCATTTTGCTTTTAAGGAATATTATTCTTGAATGAGTAAGATCATATAATAAGATCTGTATTGGGATCCATGTCTGCTGACCCCACTACCAATGGTTTTAGGGACGGGACCAATAGAGGCCAGTGTTAGGAAGGCTAGCCTAAGAGGTCTCTAGACCTAAGGGTCGGGCATCTGTTTTTGAGAAGGTTGATGTCTCTGGGACTGCTTCTCCTGAGAAATCAAGCCAATTTGTGTAATAAAGAGTTAGTGGCTGGAATGAAGGGTTCCTCTAGGATGGAAGAGGAAGATGAGGTTGGAAATATAGATAGAAAACCAAGGGTTTTATGTACTTTATTATTAGCAGACTCATCCCCCTGATCACACCTTCACATTCCTACTCAAACTCAGACTCTCCCTCATATCAGCTGTGTATACTGCACAGTGGTCAGGTGGCTTTGTACTGTGGCTGATGAGATCTGCCTGTATTTGACAGTCCTAGAGGGCTGAAAGTAAACACACACATATTTACACATGCTTGTCCACAATAGGAGAATGCTTAGGCAAACACTTCTGCAGACACAGAGTAATACTTTGATTTCCTCTCCGTTTATTGCTATTTTAACATTTTATTCAGAACGTAAAGAATTGGTCTCTAGCAATAGTGAGTAAGACTTCCCTCCCATCTGAAATCTCAGTTTTCACCCTCCATCCCTTTTCATCTTTCTTTCCTTTAAATTTTTTTTTTCTGTAAGCCACTACTTTTTGCAAACAACTGCTTCATTTATTAGAGCTTCATTTATTGAGGACATTGCATGTCAGGGACTAAGAGAGGTGTTTTAAAAACAAACTCGCATTTAAGCATTATTTCCTCAAGTAGATAGGTATTATTTTATTGGTTTTCTTCATGTGAGAACTGTGGCACTGAAATACAAGGGATGCCTAAAACTCACATATCTAGTGAGAGACAGTCAAGATTAAAAAGCTTTTTACCTGACACTAAAAAAATCTCTATCACTTCTCTTTCTTACAAAGGAAATGCCACCTTTACTTCACTGTTTATCTAAAAATTCACAAACTTTTCTGTGATAAAAATGACAACTTATATGTATACATTCATACATCAAATTTACAGAAATAAACTGATGATAGGTTATTAAAGTTGCTTTTCTGTCCACAATTAAGTTGAGTTTTATTTCTCAGGAGACTTTTTTCTCGTAACCACTATAAATGATGTCATATCCTCAAATTTTGCCTCTTTATTTAACAAATTTTTCTTGAGTGCTTAAGAACCTATTTTGGGCTGTAGATGTGAAATGATGACAAAGCTGACAATTTCTGTCAAAGGTGACATTCTAGTGAAGATACATAGTTAAAAATAAATGATTATATATTATTCTTACAGGTAGCAATAAGCACTGTGAGGAAAAGAGGAGTGAGGATAAAAGGGTGGAGAGATGGTTGATCATGGAAGCTCTCTTTAATGAAATATCTGAGCAGAGACCTATGGTGTATATGCCAGCCATGGAGCCACCTAGAAGAGCTGCCCAGAAAAGAAAACAGCAATGAAGCATGGGTAAACTCACCATGTTGAGGCTTGACAAGGGCATGATGGAAACCCATGTGTGTGGCTAAAGCAGGAGGAGAAGGGAAAAATCATTGAGCAGTCAGTTCTGAGTGAAATCCAGGAGCTACATCATACACCATGGATAAGCCACTTTAAGGATTTTGGATTTTATACAAGTTCTAGAGGCCCAGTGCACGAGATTTGTGCACTGGAGGTGGGGGTCCCTCAGCCTGGCCTGCACCCTCTCACAGTCCTGGAGTCCTCAGGGGATGTCTGACTGACCGCTTAGGCCTGCTCCCCACCGATAGTCAGACATCCTTAGTGCTGCTGCGGAGGAGTGAGACACTCCGCCACTGCCGCTGTGCTCGCCAGCCATGAGCTGGCTTCTAGCTGAGTGGTGCTCCCTCTGTGGGAGTGCACTGACCACCAGGGGGCAGCCCCTGCATTGAGTGTCTGCCCCCTGGTGGTCAGTGCGTATCATAGCAACCAGTCATTCTGCAGTTCAGTTGATTTGCATATTACCTTTTTACTATATCCTATATTATATCCTATATAACAAAAGGCCAGCCACCGTAAGTGTAACAACCAGAACAGCCAGAGACCAGAACCACCATGGCCCCTCGCCGGGCTGGCCCCATCCCCAAGCAAGCAGTTAGGAATAATCAGGCAGGCAGACAAAATGATTAGGGTGATCAGGTAGGCAGATCAGTGGTTAGGGGCGATCAGGTAGGCAGACAGCTCCTTGCCAGGCTGGCCCGCCCCCAAGCAAGTGGTTAGGGATGATCAGGCAGGCAGAACAGCAGTTAGGGGTGATCAAGTAGGAAGACAAGTGGTTAGGGGAGATCAGGTAGGCAGGCCAGCAGTTAGGAGCGATCAGGTAGGCAGATGGCCCCTTGTAGGGCTGGCCCCGCCTCTTAGCAAAGAAAGAGGGAGGCCCAGGCCACCAGTGGCAACTCTGTGGCAGGTGTGCAGCCGGCCAGCAATTGCCTCGCAGAGGGAGGCCCAGGCCAGCCAAGCCATCACACCCCACACCTGTCGCCTGCAGAGGGAGGCCACTGATGGCAGGGGAGTCGGGGGCAGCGCTGCACAGATGGCAAGCAGTGGCAGCAGTGGGGGTGGAGCCAGCTGCCTGCAGCCCAGTGAAGGTAAGCCCTGATAGGCCCTGATCTCAGGCCAAGCCTAGGGACCCTACCTGAGGGGTCCCAGATTGTGAAAGGGTGCAGGCCGGACTGAGGGATCCCCCCAGGTGCACGGGGCCTCTAGTAGGATAATAAGAAGCCATTGGAAGGCTAAGAACAATGATGCAATCTGCCTTTTTTTAAAGGCTCATTCGGTTACTGTGTGGAAACACAGTAGTTGGATAAGAGTGGACATAAGTTGAGCATAAAGAGACCATTGAGATAATCAAGGCAAGAAACAGTGATGGTTTAGACTTGGAAGTGGCAGAGGAGGAGATAAGGTACAATTGGATTTAGTAGTATTTGCTGGAAGATAACTGTAAGTTTGTAAATCAACCATCAGCTGTCTGGATAATAAAATGTTATCTTTATAAATTTTGCTTTGTTCTATATATTCTAACACAGAAAAATAGAAGAATATTTCCCTGTTGTTTACATAATATCTGTATGCTATACTGTAAAGACTTTTAAAATAAGTATTTATTTTTAAC
The DNA here is from genome assembly GCF_963259705.1 of Myotis daubentonii. Classification (NCBI taxonomy): domain Eukaryota; kingdom Metazoa; phylum Chordata; class Mammalia; order Chiroptera; family Vespertilionidae; genus Myotis; species Myotis daubentonii. The sequence goes on from NC_081841.1 coordinate 31,822,428, forward strand.
TTTATTTAAGTTGAACTTCAGTAATTGGACTTTTCCCTGTCTTGTTACAGATATTTCATAACTGCACCTGTGTGGGAATCGAAGCCTCTATCTCAGGAAATTCCTCAGGCATGGTGGGCAGATGCCAAAAAGATAATGAATGTCCCAAAATGTTTCTGTATTTCCTTGTAATATCAGTCATCACGTCCTATACTTTATCTCTAGGTGGCATACCTGGATACATATTGCTTCTGAGGTGAACACTGACTCTCCTTTCCCATTTCTAATATAAGACATGCTATAGTCATCTAGAGCAGTGGAATCATCATGATTTCTTATAGCTCACTTAGGAAACATCCCACACCCTCTTTCCACTGTCATACTTTTCCCACATTAGGTTCTTATACAAAAATGTGGTTGAATAGAAGTTTTTCTAGTGAGAAATGTTTGCAAACCATTGGTCTAGAAAGAAATGTTAGTGCCTACATCACTGTAGCCACTAAATCAATATAGTCTGCTATTTCTAATGCTGGTGATATTAATCAGCATAGACTAAATTTGTTTTAGATTAAATGTGGTTTCACTGAATTATGAATGGTAGTGTTTATATGACTCTTTAAAGGCTCATCTAATATCACAATTTTTTATTTTTATTACTTTGATATGTAGGTTATTTTTCCATATATTATTACTCTAACTGGCGTGTGTGTGTGTGTGTGTGTGTGTGTGTGTGTGTGTGTGTGTTTAGAGCAATTGAGGATTCTAATCCACAAATATGGTGCTAATGACTCCAAACATTTTTTCTTTTAAAACCCTGAAATAATTTTTTTTATTGATTTTTTACAGAGAGGAAGGGAGAGTGATAGAGTGTTAGAAACATCAATGAGAGAGAAACATCGATCAGCTGCCTCCTGCACACTCCCTACCTGGGATGTGCCCACAACCAAGGTACATGCCCTTGACCGGAATTGAACCCGGGACCCTTGAGTCCACAGGCTGACGCTCTACCCACTGAGCCAAACTGGTTAGGGCTGAAATAATTTTTAATACTGTGCACCCCTTTGCATATTTTAAGTGGGCATCTATATAATAAAAACCTAATATTCTGAGTATCTGGTCGTCTGGTTGTCCCTTCAACCAATCAAAGCATAGTATGCTAATGATATGCTAAACCATTCAACTACTCACTATAATGTGCACTGACCACTGGGGCGGGGGGGCAAACGCTCTGACCGGTAGGTTACCTTGCTACTGGGGTCTGGCCAATTGGGACTGAGCAAGACAGGCCAGACACGCCTTGGAGCCTTTCCTTGGCTGGCCAACCTCCCACATACCTCCGCGCCCCAACCGTGCACTAGTGGGGTCCCTTGGCCTGGCCTGCACCCTCTCACAATCAGGGACCCCTCAGGGGATATTGGAGAGCCAGTTTTTGGTCAATCCCACTCAACGCAGGAGCTCTCCCTGGGGGTCAGTGCACTCCCAAAGGGGGAGCACCACTCAGCCAGAAGCCGGGCTCATGGGTGGCAAGCACAGCAGCAGTGGCAGAAGCCTCTCCTGACTCCGTGGCATTCAAACATTCCCCAAGGGCTCCCAGACTGAAAGAGGGTACAGGCCAGGCTAAGGGACCCCCCCCCTTGAGTGCACGAATTTCATGCACTGGGCCTCTAGCTTGTTAAGTTCAATAGTAACTAAGCATTGATTTCCAGTATATTGTAAATAATTGCTATTAAAATTATAATGATTTTAAATGTAGGTCACTCTTTTAAATGTAACCAATGGGATCTAAAGAAAATGGATTAAATAACCAATATCACCTAATTTAAAATCATTTGAAAATCTTTAATAGTCAAAATGTTGCATATTTCTTTCTTCTTGAATTTATAACATCATTCAACTTCCCTATAGACTCTCTTTCTGTTGTAATACAATTACTAGAGGCCCCGTGCATGAAATTCTCTGGGGCAACCCCCTATTGGTCAGCGCACATCATAGCAAACGATTGAACTCCCGGTCTCCCGGTCAAACTCCCGAGGGGACACTTTGCATATTAGCCTTTTATATCTATAGATACTTAAGCACTTGTTATTTACTCTCCTGTCATAGATCTCCACTATAATGTACATAAAGTCAAATTTTAAAATGTTTTATAACCAGTATTCTGTAAGAAAATTTTCTTCCTAATTTAACTAGCCTCACAAATATTGCTAATATACAATTAATCAAACTAACCTAAAAATATTAGAAATGTTATACAATTATTAAACAAAAAATCAAATTCTATTGGAAACAATTCTTTAATGAGGTAGATTAGATTATTTTAGATTTTACATTGATTAACATATAGGAGAATGAATATTTAGTTTTTATAAAATGAAACTAATCAAAAGGATTGTATACATCTTTAATTTCCTGCAGTTTATATTATAGAAGTCGATTTAAGAAAATAAATAGAAAATAGGACCTAACATCTACAAATGCTTTTTTGGAAAAAAGTGTAAGGACAACATGAGATATTTGCATTTTCAAATGGGAGCGTGGGTTCGAAAAGATGGGAAATCATTGACCCAGAGTTCTCAGGCCAGGATTTTTCTTCATGGGTGGCTATTTTTCCCACATCTTCTTACACTGTGACAAGTAGTTAATGGACTAAATGAATAATCAGGCTACTAGAAGAAGAGTTTTCCTTACTGCCAGTTCTTCAAATGAACCACTCAGTATTTTGACATAAGAAGGAGATAAATGTCCTTGGATTGAAGGAGAAAAGTTGTGGGTTTTGCCTCTTTTAAAGAAGAGACTAAATGAAATTATACATATAAAGAACTTATTACCATGGTTAACACTCAATAGTTATTATATAACTTTATTGCTATTAAAAGCCACAGACCAATCAGCTAAAGCTATTCAGTCATATTAGGATGCTCTTGTTACTTTAGATTTTCTTGAACTTGGCTGAAAAATTCAGGTGTCCACTATTTAGCACAAATACATGCCACAGTGATTGTGATTGTATCAACCCAGATCAATATAATCCTTTGCTTTTAGATCAAAAGCACAAAAACTAATTATAGGTTATTAATTCTTTATTGTTACCTCAAATTCTTGCACTATCATAGAAGTTTGTGGGGGCTTTTTGTGTGTCTTTGTTATTTTGCTGATTAAACACGATTTTACTTTACCCAACACCATTTGAATATGTCACGTAGGGCTGATTTATCTTCTAGGAATGTTAACTATAAGCTCCTGGATGCATTGCCTTTAATTTTGCCTAATTTGCCTCCCCTATGCTAGGACACTAGTGGGATCTCCATAAATGCTACTTGAATCTAGTATCACTTCACATGTGCTAAGTAGATTGTCACTAACATTATTATTTGCTTTAGTGAAATACACATATATATTTGTAATAGTGCTTTTCTTGCTTTTAGGTGTATTAAGCCACAGCTTAAATCTTTTGCCTTGGGTATCTACACCTTAGCAATAAGAGTTCTTGGTAAGTGTAATCTATGTTTTAAGTATGGTAACCATCACCTAAAAATAGTTGGAATATTTTTCTAAATATTTTTACAGAATTATCATATACTAGGGGCCCGGTGCACGAAATTCGTGCACTGGGTGTGTGTGGGGAGGGGAGTGTCCCTCAGTCCAGCCTGCCCCCTCTCACATACTGGGAGCCCTCAGGCGTTGACCCCCATCACCCTCCAATCGCAGGATCGGCCCCTTGCCCAGGCCTGACGCCTCCGCCAGAGGTGTCAGGCTTGGACAGGGGACCCCCATCTCCCCCTGATCACTGGCTCTGGCCCCCTCCCAGACCTGAGGCCTCTGGCCCAGGAATCATGCCTGGGCAGGGGACCCCCATCTCCCTCTGATCGCTTGCTCCACCCCCCGCCTAAGCCTGACGCCTCTGACCCAGGCTTCAGGCCTGGGCAAGGGGACCACCATATCCCCCCAATTCCTGGCTCCGCCCCCCGCCCAGGCCTGATGCCTCGGCCAGAGGAGTTGACCCTCATCACCCTCCGATCACCAATCACTGGATCGGCCCCTTGACCAGGCCTGAGGCCTCTGGCCTAGGCGTCCGGCCCGGGCAGCGGGGACCCGCAGCTGCAGCGGCCCCGCGATCGTGGGCTCCGCTTTAGGCCCAGGCAAGGGACCCCTAGCTCCCGGGACTGCCAGCTTCGACCGTGTCCAGCTCCCATCGCTGGCTCCACCCCTACTTCCTGCTATCACTGGCCAGGGCGGCAAAGGCGCCTGATTCTCCGATCATGGCTGGGGGGCAGGGCAAAGGCGGCCCCAGGGCCGCCTTTGCCCTGCCCCCCAACTCTTAGCTCCCCCCTGGGTTTCCAATCACTGTCAGTGGCAGGGGGCTTCTTCCTGCTTTCCCTTTCGCCTCCCTGCATTGTGCCTACATATGCAAATTAACCGCCATCTTGTTGGCAGTTAACTGCCAATCATAGTTGGCAGTTAACTGCCAATCATAGTTGGCAGTTAACTGCCAATCATAGTTGGCAGTTAATTTGCATATAGCCCTGATTAGCCAATGAAAAGGGTATTGTCGTACGCCAATTACCATTTTTCTCTTTTATTAGATAGGATAACTGACTGATATAGGTGGTTAGGTCCCTATTTTTTTTACTTTCTTCCTTCCTTTTTTCCTCCCTTCCCTCCTTCCTTTCCTTGACTTCTCTCTTCCTTTGTTTTAGAAGTATCTATGGCAGTGGTTCTCAACCTTCCTAATGCCGCGACCCTTTAATACAGTTCCTCATTGTGGTGACCCCCAATTTCATTGTTACAAATTGAACATAATTAAAGCATAGCGGTTAATCACAAAAACAATATGTAATTATATATGTGTTTTCCGATGGTCTTAGGTGACCCCTGTGAAAGGGTCATTCGACCCCCAAAGGGGTTGCAACCCACAGGTTGAGAACCGCTGATCTATGGAGAGTCAGTGCTTGGGGCCATGCTATAATAAAATGAATCTGTGAGAATAATGCCATTTTTTGTTTAGCAATCTTGTCTCTTCCAGCATTGGTCTATTGTAAAAAACAAAAAACAAACAAAACAAAACAAAAAAAACCACTGCTGTTATAGAAGATCCCTCTGAAAGAAAAGCCAAAATGTGAATCAATAAGAAAGGCTAAAGCCTAAATGTAAATTTTATCAGTTATTAAAATGGAAGGAATTATTTTGGGCTACTCTCAATGCTAGGATATATCATTTTGGTAGAAAGATCAGATCATTCAATCAAAGCAGTATGGATGATTTTTTAAATGTAATTGGAATTTTTTTCTGACCACTAGATTTTTCAATATGCATTAATTAAAATTCATAGGAAATAATGTGAATGAGTCAGATACGTTTTCTGTTCTTAGTAAGAAAAAAGTGAAACAATCCTAAATGTTTCTCTGTAATTGAACAGAAAAGAATTACCAGGGAGAAAAACAAACTCAGAGCTTTAAAAAAGTCTGTTTTTTTGGTTTATATAGATCTTGACATAAAGTGGGTATAATATATGAAGATACAATATAATCCTGATAAAATTGGGGAAACAACCCCTTCCCCCATCTTTGCCTCTGATAACCACAAGTCTGATCTCTTTTTCTGTGAGTTTGGGGATTTTTTTGTTTGTTTTTTGTTGTTGTTTTTGATTCCACATGTGAGATCATACAGTATTTGTTTTTCTCTGTCTGATCTGACTTAATATCTCTTAGCATGAATATGAATCTCTGATAAGATTAAAGAGTTATTGTAAAGAGGTATGATTAAAATGTCATTAGTTAAAGATACATACTGAAAGACACAGAAGGGAACTGACATGATGTCTGAGACTTCTCTTAAAATATTTACCAAAAAAGTTTTTGGGGGTTAGGGGAGGTTTGGGTCTGGAGGTAGACTACACAATACTGATAAAATGTTAAGCTTTGTTGAAGTTATTGATATCACATGAGGGTTTATTACATTATCCTCTCTAATTTTGTGAATGTTTGAAAATTTGCTATTATGAACATTTTAAAACATATACAGAAGTTTGCCAGCATTTGGATTTTTATTTTTTTTTGCCTTTCTTCACATTATTAAGAGCAATTGAAGTTAGGTATCAACTAAATATTTTTAAGTAGTAAATAACCTATTAAATTGGACAATACATATGAAGAGTGAAATTTTATTTAAGACACCAAATAATCCCAATTGGCTGTTAGCTATATTTAACAAATTGCTCTTCATGCTTACGGGATTTTATGCATAATAGAATCACTAGATTCTTTCTAGATCCTAGAGTCCTTCCTTATCTTCCTAGGAAGGGAGGCACCCTTACAAATGGAGATTTCCTTATAAATGTAAATTTCCCTTTAAAAAGGAAAAAAGAAACTTGTGCCCGGTCTTCAGAGCTTCTCCTGTGTTTCTGTGTCTCAAAATAGCCACCTCAAAATAATCTTTATACCAGAGGCATATTGGGGGTGGCATGTTCTGGTCGCCTACAGATGCCCTGGTCTCTCCAAAGCAGTAATTTTTGGACTGAAAGGAAGTGGTTCCAGATAGTCATTCATTATCGGGTAATCAAAAAGATGTGCATATATTTTTAGCAGCAATTATTTGTTTTTCTCACAGCAGGCATCCCAGCTCCCGTATATTTTGGAGTTTTGATTGACACTTCGTGCCTCAAATGGGGATTTAAAAGATGTGGAAGCAGAGGATCCTGCAGATTGTATGATTCACATGTTTTTAGGTACCGTATCAAACTCATTCCCACATCTCACGATAATCACCGCCCAGGTCTGCACAGGCAATCAGCACTAACTTCCTCACGTCATTTCACTGCTTTTAAGAAAAAGGATCGTCTAATCAAGGAGCCTGTTTTACAGAATAATTCTATTACCATTTAATTACTTGGCTATACTTTTAATTTTCCCCATTCGTGATCTTAACTTGCATTTTTAATGAGTAATCACTAAAAAAAAATATGACATAAGGTTCCAGAATAGAGTAGAATTCTGAAAGTTTATGCACACAAATGAGTAATCCCCTGAAACTCAGAGGCATTTAAATTTAGGTCATATTTTGGGTTTATTTCCATTCTTTTTCAAACGGAGCCAAACTGTCCCATTTACGTCAGCTATCATCCCCCTGGGCCAGAGTTGGATTTGGCTCTAAATCTATCCGGCTTTTATTGCCAAACTGATGTTCAATTATTCCAGTACTTGAAATGCATAAAAGTAAAAGGTTTTCTCTGTGAGTGTGAGTGTGCATGGGGCTGGGGGGCATGGCTTTTTCACTATGGCATCATTCAGTCCAATTCATCAAACATTTAGTCCCCTTATTGCTTAAAGCAATGCTTCAATGGCTTAGAAGCAGGAGTGATTTTTTTTTTAAGGTTTAAAATCTGAGCATTTTCTAGAGAAAGAAACCTGGTGCTGAGCCATGGAAGTTGGAAGCTGGATGTGGGAGCCAATCCTCTTAAATAAGTTTGTTTGATTTAACAGACTTTGATGTCATGTGAGAATGTACTTTGGTCTTTGAAAGGGAGTAGAGTTCAGCTTCACCCACATTTGCTAAGGCTGTTATTCATTTCCATGTAAAGACAGTATACCTCAATCAGAGACTGTGAGTATCTGTACAAGGTGATCAAAAGGATCATTCAGCCTGTCTTTCCACACCCTCACATCTTATGACAGAATGCAGAACTCCAGGCTTCTCATGGAAGAAACTGATTTAATAATGGTTTATTCTTAAGCCATTATTTTCTACTGACAGCTCTGATTCCCCCTGAACATTGCTTCTTGCAGTTTTTCTGTAGAAATGAATTTTAGGCAAGGTTCAAGGGTAAGCACGTGATTTATTATTCCAACCCAGACACATTTGAGAGTGAAAGGGGGCACTATTAAAAATTGCCCTGGGACAACACTGCAATAAACTGGCACTGTTTTGGGCAAACAGGGATATGGTCTAAGGAACTAATTTACAGAGAGCGTGTAAATTATTATGAAATTAGTAGTAACTGAAAATGACAATACTACTAAAAAGTTACTTGATGCAAGCATACTGCCGAAATAGTCTCATATGTTCAAAGAAAGGCCTTTTATAGCGACTGAATCTGCATTCTTAAAGAAACCATTCTCATGGTACTTTTGTTGATATTGATGGATTTCACTGGTATTAATATTTATTGAATGCTATTATGACCTTTCTTTCACCTTTTATTTGCAGTTGGATAGTTACGATAATTAAGACTGAGATTCTCTCTTCTTCTAGGCACATATATCTGGGACTAACTATGCTGCTGGGAGTAATGTCCATTTTCTTAAGTATTGCAGTACTGTTCACTTTGAAGAAAAACTGTGTTTCAAAACAAAGAAGCTTCAGAACCAAGAGAGAAAGAACAATGGTGTCTACAAGAATCGGGAAGGAAAATTGTACTACAAGTGATCATTTACTGCAACCCAACTGCTGGCCAGACCAGGAAACACAGCTTTAGAAAAATGATGCCTCGAGCCACCTTTTCTATTTTCTGAAGATTCTGCAAACAAAGTTTAATCCATGTGAACAGTCTTTATCCTTTCTAAACATTTCTACTTTGTTTTTTATCCTAGGTATTAGGTAATGCATCTGATAATGAATATAATTAATCATATTATAGAAAACATAGATGATGAAGTGAAACTTTTTAATGTATATACAAATCATTTATATTCGCTAGTCATTCTGCTTAATTTTACCTTATGCCCATTGACATATTAGCTCTATTCCTAGTCGAACAATTGTCCCCATAATGTAATAGCTATGTGCAAAGTAATTTTTAAACTGAGATACTTGTCTAGGATACGAGACTACTGTTAAAATTTGAACCATATCTTGGCATCCTTCAACTATCACCTTAATGATGATGATGTTGGATGGAGTCAAAACATGTAGAAGAAAATTTCATTTTAAGCTTCTCCTTTCTTTTGAAATGCAATAATTGATATAGAAGTGTGTATAGAGGTGCCCTAGCTGGTTTGATTCTGTGGATAGAGCATCAGCCTATGGACTGAAAGGTCCTGGGTTCGATTCCAGTCAAGGGCACATGCCCAGGTTACGGGCTGAATCCCCAGTAGGGGACGTGCAGGAGGCAGCCAATCAATGATCCTCTCATCATAGTTTCTATCTCTCTCTCTCCTCCCTTTCTCTCTCTGAAATCAATAAAAAATATATATTTTAAAAAATGTATAGAGGCAAATGATCTTGGGGGATTTAAATTTTGCATTATTAGCTCTTCTACCATTCATCACCTGTGTTTTGTGTGCAACATTTCAAGTGACGTGGTTGTAAAGTAACCAAGTTAAAATTCATATGCTTGATTGCTCTTCTATGAATTCAATGAATTAAAAAATAATGTTAAATAAAATCCTGCTCCTATCTTAATGTACGTAAGTAGCTCCAGACTTATGCACATGATGTCATCCTAACACATATTTGCAAGTTGAATTTCTGAACGTGTACAGTAAATGTGGGTGTTATAGCAGGAGTCAGAGGGATGGGTTGATTGGTGTGGTTCCTCTTGGTGCTCTCCCTGGCACCTATCACAGGGCCCAAGGGCTCCTGGGCCAAGGGCTGCTGCCAGTACTGCCTGCCAGAGAGCTCTCTGTTTCTCTGCAAATGAAAAAGTCAAGCCGGGCATTTCCTCCTTGCCAGCTTCCTGGTGCTTCTCTGACTGGATACAGTCGGTATGGCAGTCCACCATCTTTAACCTTCAGCTCAGTTCTGTGCTGCGTTTTTCTTTCTCCATCACTGCTGCACAAGAGGGCCTGGCCCTCCCGAGGAAAGCAGACCTTCACGTGGAGTCCACCCCAGTGGAGTCTTGAAATTGTGCAAGTCTCAGCAGCCTTTAGAACAAACAAGACAATAAACAAGGAGTCTTTTTTTGAGGCGTGTCATGGAGCCTAAATCCAACAAAAAGGTCCACTCAAAAACACGTGGCCTTACTCACACACTGGGAGAATTAAAGCAAACGAAACGGTTTGCGGTCTTTTAATTTTTCCTTCATATACCAGTCCTGTGAATATGAACGGAAAAAGCTGGAGATGGAAAGTTTGGGGATGAAGAGCAGAAAAATGTCCTTTAAATATTTATTAATTTTGTCATTTTATTTTAATTGGTGATGCCAGGGTTTTTTTTTTCATATTTTACTATTTTTTAAGATGAAAATAGACTTATGTTTTGTTTCCAGCAGGCCTACCTCAGACCAGCTGCTGCCCTAATAACTTGCAAGCAGGAATCCTTTTTGTCATCTGAATATCAATCTTACCCATAGCAAATATTTACCGAATGGGTGAGTGAGTACACTTGTCAAGAGTTTGCTTTGTAGAGGTGCAATTAAAATTCAGGTTCCTCATCCTGTCTCCCACATCCTCTTTATTTTTCAAAGCTTTTTGTAGCAATATCCTGAAAAATAACTACTTTGCAAGTAAATTTCTAAATAGGATCCTATCCAATTTACTCCTGAGTAAGTTAAAAAAATAAAAATTGGCATAAAGGATGATCAAATGATTTTTTTTTATAAAAACACTGAATGTCAATGAAAAGAAAGCATATTTTATGCATAACCCTTAATTCAACAGTGGAATTATATACGTTCTAAACTCGGTCATGTGGCATAAGAAGGGAATTGAATTTACTAAACGGCACCTTGATATTTTAGATGAGTAAATTCATCTGACAGAAGCAAGCAGGCTTATTATGCCTCAGAAAGCACATGATTTTTTTTAACAAACCAAGCCCCATTTTAGAGGTCAAAAATATTCCCTCCGCCCCAGAGCCAAACATTAGAGGTCAGGCCTTGACTGACATGTGGGATCCCACAATTGCTCCATGTTCAATGGGCCACTTTATTTCCTTTTTCTACAGCCATGGCCCCTAGAGTTGACTAGCACCTCAGATGAACATCTGATTCACTACAATCTTCAGACAAATAACGCTCCAGCAATATCATTTCATAAATGGAGTGACTTAAATTGGGTTAAATGATTTGCCCAGGGTGGAGGCAGCCAAACTAATGCTGGGTTCTTCCATTGCATCATTATGCCTCTAAAGCAGGCAATAAAAACAAATCATCTGAAGCCTCTCAAAACAGCTGGGGGAACGTTTGTGACCATTAGCATTTAAGAAATCGCCACTTAAACATTACACATGTACACAACTCATCCATAAAGGGAGACCGAAAGAATAAATTGACTATAACATATTCTTGGGAATAATAATTGCTTTTATAATTTTTATAGCAACTATTCAATGAAACAATATTAAGCACTTTCCTGATGTGCTGAGAGCGTTCAACACATTATCTCAATTTCAAGGATAAAAACAACCTTATGTGCTAGGTATACTAGTAATTTCTGAGTTTTCAGAGGAAGAAACTGAGGCTTAGAGAGTTTTCGTGACTTGTCCTAAGTCAGCAAGTTTTAGTAGTTGGTAGAGCAAAGATTTAAACTGGGTTTATCACATCCAAATAGCCACATTATGTCTATGTTAATCTATATCCAAATTTGCTGTCTTCCTCTAAGTTTACTAAGTGTTAATCTTATACATCTACATTAGAAACGTTTTTAGCATACTAAAACGTGCCCATGTTTTAAAAGAAATCAAAAGGTACAAAAAGATTTAAAATGAAAAGTAACAGTCCTTTACCCCAACTTCTCTATTCCTCAAAAGCAATTACTTCTAACTAGTTTGGTTTGTTAACTTTTTCTGATGGTTACTTCCATATCTTAAATAATATGCACATACCATTTTCTTGATTTATTAATTTGGGGCACTATCTATTGATTCTGATAGATTACAACTAATGTCACTCATCCTTTGTTGTTCTTCCTCTGTTATCTGCACAGAGTGAGGTCACTAGTATGAGTTCTTCAAATGTCACATCAATACTTCCAGCCATTTCCTGTTTAATAAACATGAAAAGTATCATGTGTTTTCCCACTTTAAAAAATAAAGTTCTTAGAGTTCCCTCTCTTACCTCCAAGTGTCCAAACTTGTGTTCATCTCCCTCTTTCTGTTAGTTGTACCTTTACTTTTACATTGTCAACAATGATAACATTTTTAGCCAACTCTGTAAACATTCGATCTAGGAAAGGCCTGAATGGTTGTGATTAAGATCGACTCCATCTACTGTTGAAGCCATAAAACTTCATTAGAAAAAAGAATGAGTAGTGAATGTAAAATGCAATTGAAAAAATGAATTAAAAAGACATAAAAAAGAATGAGTAAGAGAGGGGGAAAAACTTAATAAGGAGGACCTACTCTGAACCAGGCAATAGAGGCACATTAATGTATTTAAATGTTAATAGATGTAAAATAGGTTTTATGTTTGAACAATTTTGAAACATGTTGAGTTAGTGATACTCTCATATGACTTCAGAATCTCTCGGATTCTTTACTATGATGATGTACAATGCCATTCTCCTAAAGAGGATGTGTGCCTCAAACTTATTTGGCATTAAATCCACTTTTTTATTAGCAAGTCTTGGATCTAATTAATTTTCAATGCAAGATAGTATTTGGAAAACACAATTTTATCCTCCTTTTTAATTATTTTGCAATCTTTATTGGCTTCTGGTATCAGGATGATGCAGTTTTATAAAATTAACTAGAAAACTACTTCTTTTTTAATATTTTGGAAAAACATTTTATAGCATAGGAATTAACTGTTCCTTTAACAATTGAAAGAATGTTTTTAGACTTTTTAAGAAATACCTTGAAAAGTTTTGATTAGTTATGTCGCTTTTTTAAAATATGTTTTTATTGATTTTAGAGAAAGAGGGTATTGTATACTTGGATTTGTCATTTTTCTGTAGTATGTTTATCAGAAACTTGTATCATCGGAATTTTCAAAGAAATGGCTTTTGGATTCTGTTTCTTTGCTAACTGATTATTTTTTGGTTTTTGCTTTAATTATTTTCTTCCTTCTGTTTCCTTGAGGCATGCTTAAAACAATCTTTACCTAAATTCTTGACTTGTTGTCTTATAACTGTATGTTCTAGCTTAGTAATGAAAACAATATACTTTAACATGCAGCTTTGTTTATAACCCAAAAAGTTTGCCATGCTGCAGTAACAATGATGTTTTTCTAATTGTTTACAAATGCATCCTTGACTTCCTGTTCGCTTCAAAATTCCTATTTCTCTAAAAGAATGATTTAAAATATTCCTATGTGTGGATATTTCAATTTAAGCTTATCTTTTAATTTTCAGATTAATCCCATTTATAATGTGGGAGTGTAACCTATTCAATTTATCCTTTTGGAAATTTATTGAGGATTTAAGACCAGAAACCATAAAATATATGGTACATATAAAAATCACTGAGTTTTGTAACAGACAAAAAAAAATGACATAAGAAGTATCAATTTTTGAAACCTATATGGTTTTGTGAACCAATGTCATACCAATCAATTCAATTTAAAAAAAGAAGTGTCAACTTTGAAAAGGAGGGGTCAAATGATAACCATTCACAGGTATTCCCGTCACCTCCTGAGAAACATCTAGAGAGCCAGATGAACAAACTAAACCAGACTTTGGTAAAGAAGGCTAGTTATACCATAAACATTAAGCAAGTAACTATTTAGCTAAATCTGTTATACATAAAATGGAATGAAAAATCCTAAGTAACCTTTTTATAAAATAAAATAGAATAAAACATTCCAAATTATAATAACAACACCACTATGAGAACTTGAATGAGGAATAATTGATATATATATATATATATATATATATATATATATTTTAAAGATAACATTTTACTGAGGAACATACACCATATTCCTGATGAGAAGACTCAGCATTATAAGACTACTAGAGGCCTGATGCGTGAAATTTGTGCAAGGGGCCTGGCCCTCTCAGCAACAGCGGCTGCTTCAGCTTCGTCTGGAGGGTGGTCCAGAAGGTCGTCCGGAAGGTCGTCTGGAAGGTCATTCAGCCGTCCAGTCTAATTAGCATATTATGATTTTATTATTATAGATCAGTTTTCAAAGTTGATACGTTTTCCGTCATTTTTTTCTTGTATGTTACAAAACCCAGTAGTATATGTCATGCATCTATAGTTAAAATCTGTTTATGGCCCTGCCAGTGTGACTCAGTGGTTAAGCATCCACCCATGAACCAGAAGGTCATGGTTCAGTTCCAGGTCAGGGCATAGGACCGGGTTGCTGGCTCGATCCCCCAATCAATGATTCTCTCTTATCATTGATGTTTCTATTCCTCTCTTCCTCTCCCTACCTCTCTCTGAAATCAATAAAAACATTTTTTAAAAGTCTGCTAATGACATTCTGCTATTCAAATCACCCATCAACTCCCAACATTTTCAGGAAACCGCCAAATTCTTTGGCAAAGTGTGAGCTTTCAGGAGCTGGTCTCGGACAGTCTCCTCAGCTCCATCTTCCGCAACACCCCTAACTCAAATTATTCACCTGGATCCTCTGGCCACATTGTAATATGTGCAATTTCCTAAAGCTGCTGTTTGTACCTACTGCTATGTCTATCCACACCACACTTTTCCTGCTTCCTCCTTTCACCCTTTCACCCACCTCAGGGATTCTTAAACTTTATTGTGTCTATGAATCATGTGGGGATCTGGTTTAAAATACAGATGTGATTCAGTAGTTCTGAGGTGAGGCCTGAGATTCTGCACTTCTAATTAGCTCCTCGGAGCAGTAGCATCACATCCTTGGCAAGGACCTGCATGACTACTAGTCCTTTTTTTATATATACTTTTTGTTGTTGATAGTATTACAGATATCTCCCCCCCCCTCTTTTCCCAGGCCCTCCTTGGTCCCCCCCGCCACCATGTCTTCACTATCCCATTCCCTGTGTCCATGGGCTATGCAATCTATAATAATAAAAGCGTAATATGCTAATTATACCAGACATCCTTCTGGTCATCCTTCCAGACAACCTTCTGGACGAGCCAGGGCTGCAAGAGAAGCCCGGGCCCAGGTGCCAGGGGGAAGCCGGTGCCGGCAGCCAGGGGAAGGAAGGCCTACTCTTGCACGAATTTCGTGCATCAGGCCTCTAGTAAGTATATAAGTTCTTTGGGTTATCCCTTCTCGTCCCCCCCACCCCACATCAAGGTATGTCAGTCTGTTCCATGCCCCCATGATTCAGGTCTTATTTTGTTGGTCAATTCATTCTGTTCATTAGATTTCACAAATAAGTGAAATCATGTGATATTTGTCTTTCTCAGATTGGCTTATTTCCCTTAGGATAATATTTTCCAGGTCTATCTATGCTGTCCCAAAGGATAAGAGATCCCTCTTTTGTACAGCTTCATAGTACTACTCCTTCTTGACAGTCTAGTTCAGCCACCTCTAGCCAGCTCTCCCTGGATCTCACCCTCACAGCATCCCTATAGTACTATCTGCTGTGCTAGTGGAGACCTTGATGATAAAGACTCTCTTATCCGTTTATACTGTCTTATACATTACCTTACACATTGGACAAACTCAGTATTGAATAAATGAATGAACTAGTGACATGGGAAAAATAAACTCCATTTAGGAATTGAGAATAGGATTTTAAAAAGCACACTGGATGTAATTCTTCCTGAAATTTCTAAATTTTTTATTGAATTCACTTTAGAAAGAATTTGGCAATAAGAGAATGGAATGGAATGGAATGGAATGGAATGGAATGGAATGGAATGGAATGGAATGGAATGGAATGGAATGGAATTAGAAATTCAAATAGGTTAAGTGCTTTAAAGGTTTTATCAATCATTAGAAATTGTGAATATACTAAAAAAACACAACCAATAATGCAGAATAGTTTTCTGTTACCTAAGTCTCTAGGATATTTGGTGCACTATACAAACTACCTTTTTTTTCCAGAAAGATTCAATTTCAATTTAGATATGTATTTTATCTCGCAGCATTTCTACATAATCCTTTACTTTTGAATACTTCTTAGAGTCTATAAAGCATTTTAGCATATACATTTTTCCTATTAATTTTACATAACCTAAAAGATCAATATTTTTTCTGATTATCCGTGAATAACCTGAGAACATAAAAGGATTATACGAGTTAACCTGACTTGCAAAGGTCAGAGAATCAGGTTTTCTTTTTTTAAATATATTTTATTGATTTTTTACAGAGAGAGAGGGAGAGGGATAGAGAGTTAGGAACATCAACCAGCTGCCTCCTGCACACCTCCTACTGGGGATGTACCCACAACCAAGGTACTTGCCCTTGACCAGAATCAAACCTGGGACCCTTTAGTCTGAAGGCCGATACTCTATCCACTGAGCCAAACTGATTTGGCGAGAATCAGGTATTAACAGAGCAGGAGTCTTAGTTCATTGTTCATTCGCCTTATCTGGTTGAAACTTTCTCAAAGTCCCAGGACTGGCTAAAATGATTGACTTGTGAGTTAAAAAGTTTGGTAGCTCATACCTTGCAAATAATTCATAATGACAGTCGAGCTAACTGAGGCACACAGAGTCCCTACTGTCCTAGTGACCAGAGTATCACCCCACGGGAGATCTCAGAAGTTGTAAGTTAACAGGTTAGAGGATCTGGGCTACAGAAGTGAATGGTTTCCTAGACCACAAAAACCAACTACTTACTAGTTAAGCTGCGATTGCTAGATGGGCGCCCTGACTTCTTATCCTGTGATCTCTCCAGTGAGACCTGTCATTGACCACACTAAGTTGAAAACCAAGGCCTGTGAAGTTCAAGGTAGACTAAGCTGGGATGAAAACTGGTCTGAAGAACTCCAATAAAACACTCAAGTGCTCACATAATATAGCACATAAATTTTGGAATTATATATATCCAATGTTACCATGGCCTTACCTAATCCAACACAGCTAACTCTCAGATGTCATTTCCTCCCACTCCTCCTATTCTCACTCTGCTCCACTTCAGCCTACTTTCTGTTTCCCCAACACACCAAGCAACCCTATATAAAGTCTTTGCACTTCCTGAGTCCTCCGCTTGCAACATTCTGCCCTGTAGCACTTGATCCCTCACTCCCTCTTTGTTCAAACATTAGCCTTTTGAAGACCATTCCTTTTCTGATAATCCTCTCTAAAATAGCATGTGTGGTCCCTCTCTCTACCCCATTAACTTGGTTTATTTTTCTCAATAGCAATTATCGTCTCCTTAATATATATCTTCTTACTGATTTAGTCATTGTCTGCAAGGTCTAGAGCGTGTCAAACAATAGTTGTTATTCACCAATGTAACGAACCTAGGACAGAGTACACACCCAATGACAGAAAAAAATATCCCAGATTTGAGAGAGGCAGGACAGTAACTGGAGGTGTTGAAGGCTTCTTCTCTATTAAAAAACAATCAGTACATCCCTAAAAAAATGTGTTCATAAATGTCACAGACTAAAAGCTAATGAACTTTCTACCCAAAGTGACTCTTAATAGGAAGGCGCTATTAAGGTATTATTTACTATTAATTGGACTTTACTACCAAGGTCATTCAGGTGCATCTACACATAAGACCCTTTAATAAATTAAATTTTCTAACATTCAGCCTCCAACATCAGTAAAACTCCATCTTAGGTTTTACAGTGCTTTAGGCCAGGTCTGGCTTGGATTAAATCCATATTTTAAAAATCCAGGCATTGATTTATTTCATGCCTAAGGCCAATGTGATTGGAACATACTCCATGCTTCATAAACAAAATACTTTGGTGGTGAAAGATTCCAATTCCAAGACAGAAAAGTATTCAAGAGGCTGACAAGTGCATCTGTTTTGCTTTATTCAGAAACACACATTAAAAAACAACACCACCAACAACCACACCGCTTGCCAGAGCCCTGGCCACTTCGAAAGTGTGTAGTTTACTGCAGTTCTGCTTGTGATGACTGCTTGTTATTGTACACTTTGAAAGGGAGTCTTTGCTGTTCTCCATCTGGGCTTGGAATTCACAAAGTGCCACATCTGGGCTGGGACGTCACCTACACTCATGCCCACTTTACCCTACCAGAGGGAATCCAGTCCCTCTCATGGCAGGGGCTCCTTGACTCTTTGCCTTCATGAAAACATTCTACAGTCTCTAGAAATTTCCCAGACAGCCTGGGGTAACAGCTGTTGCTACTGTGCCCCCCACTTTTGCATTCTTCCTTCTGCCTGATATTTCCACACCTCCCTTCCTCCAACATCTAAGCTCAAGAAGAGAGATGAGGGTTGGAGAAGGCAGTTCCCACTTGTCTTATTTTCCAGTTGCTGTTATACACAGTATCACAAACTTGGCAGCTTAACACAACACAAATGTATTATCTTACAGCTCTGGAGCTCACAGTCTGAAGTCAGTTTCACTAGGCTACTGTCAAGGGGTCAGCAGGGCTGGTTCCTTCTCTGGAAGCCCTGAGAGGAGAATCTCTCCTTACCATTTCAGCTTCTAGTGGCCTCTTGTATTCCTTGGCTAGTGGCCACTTCTTCCTTGTCCAACATATGTATTTAGGAGCTCCAATCTCTGTGCCTATCATCATATTGCCTCCTCTTCTGACTGTAGTCTAATCTGCTTCTACCTCCTTCTTAAAGGATACTTCTGACTGCATTTAGGACCCATCCAGATTGTCCACGATACTTTCCCCATTTTAAGTTCTTAATCACATTTGCAAGGTCCCTTTTTCCATATAATGTAATATCCACAGGTTCCAGGAATTAAACATGGATATCTTTGGGGTCATTACTCACCCTCCCACATCATCATTCTCCACTGCCCTTCAACTTCCTTTTATATATTAACTAAATTTGACAAGGGACCCTGCTGAAATCTCAAATCCTAAGAAGAGATACCATTCAAACTTCTATTTAATCATTCACCATTTTATCCAACAAATATACAATAGGTACCCACTATACCACCAGAACTGTGTTGACATTTGAAGCAAACATTGTAAATGTATCTCTGCTCTCATAAAATTCACTGGACATTATCCCATTACTAAATAATGTAACACACACACACACACACACACACACACACACACACACACACACACACCCTGCTCTTTTCCCTGTAGATTTGCCCTTCCAAGTCCAGCCCTGCCCTCCTGGCCCTAAGCCAAGCAGCACTATCTTTCTGGGAGAATGGGGCAAGAACAGAATTCATTTTTACCATGTAGCATGATTAACTTATTAGCATGAAAAAACCTACTCAGATGATGTATTATTCTTTAGTTATTATGTTTACTTCACCTAAGCTGAAGTTGCATGGGAAACAATTGTAATGTCCTAGGCATGGGTTAAATTTGTGAAGGCCCCTAATCTCCTCTGAATAGGGATTAGTAACTGCATAAATATTGTGCAAGAAATCGCTGGTTCCTGAAGAGTAAAAGCTGCTTTTGCTGCAAAGTACTAAATAGCTACTCCGATGTGAACTGTTCATAGTATTCATCTTCACAGATAGGGGTCTGCTTCCACCTACTGGCTGGAGAACTTCACAGTCATCAGCACTACACAGGTAATTTCTACTTGGATTTTTGCATTTGTTTCTGATTTATAACCATCATGTCAGCTCCTGGCCACCTAGGCCTTCTTTACTTCAAAACCCACCACTCTCTCTAGTCTTAGCTTCTGGAGTGATGGATTAAGCTAGCCAGGGCGTGGTGTTATAAGCATTGTTCGGCAGCCACAGACATCCAAGAGGACATCTGAGCCCATGAAGGAATCTTACTTAATACACTTAGAGAGGCCTGAGGAAAATGAGTAGATGATCCAAGGAGGTAAGGGAAAGTTCAGCAGACAGTTGATTAGCAGTAGTTGAGGACAGGAGAATTCTGTGGCTCCCAAGACAATTTTGGGGTTGTGATTGGTCTTTGCTATGTTGTAGGCGGGAACAAACAACTTGAAAATTCTCTAGGAAAATTGGAATTTCCAGAAAAAATTATTTTTGTGTTCTATAGTGTTAAGAATGTATCATAAAACAGAGCTGATTGGGATTTCTATTACAGGAAGCCAAATGTGGTGCTATTCAAGAGGACACACATTTTTCCTTTTATGGATGAAAAGATATTATTCTGAGTTTGAGCCAAAAAGAACTAGAAAGAGTGAGGAAAATAATACATATATAATAAGAAATATATTAGAGAACTCTGTCATAAGTTCCTATTGAATTAGCATGAATATGGTCTATAATAAAATAAATGAAACAATAGTGAGTTTCCATTTTTCAACTAATTGCCCAAGAAAAAAATATATGGCTGATGAATATAAATTGAGAGGTGCTATATATATATATATTGAGGGCCTGTTATTGATAGAACCTTTCTGAAACACAAATTAAAAGTGGGTTTTGAAAAGCTGACACTCTTTAAATGAGTAATTTTGGCTCTACAGTAATAATCATAGATGTACTCAAACATTTGTATTAAAAAGATCTTCATTGCAGTGTTGTTTATGATTAGAAAAAAGTCTATTATGACAGCTGTGATGCCATGAGTGATTGTAATGTTTCTGACATCATGCTTGATCCTTGACCTTGAGAGATAGCAGAAAATGAAGGAGAGAGAAAAGAAAAAAGGGGAGAAGGGAAGAAATAATATAAGAAAATAGAAGCAATGCAACATTTCCTATCCCTTCTGTTTCCTAACAGCCTCGCGAGTTGGCATTTCAGGCCTTGGAAAGAGATTAAAGGTTAAAGCTTATGAATGGTTTAAATGAAATTTTGTGACACTCTTGGAAAAACCCCATTCTTCTTCTACTCCATCTCAACCATGGTACATACTTACATCCTGAAGTAATACTGTCTAATAAGGTAGAAACTAGCTACATGTGGCTACTTAACAATAAATTAAATAAAAAATTTAGTTCTGTGGTCATCCTAGCCACATTTGAAGTACTCGATAGCCACAGGTAGCTAGTTGCTACCGCATTTGAGAATGCACTTGTAGAACATTTTTATCATCACAGAAAGTGATGCTTTACACAACGTTGCGCAAGAGAGACAGCCTTGAGTAAATTTCTATGCCTTGTTGGGCAGCAGGAAAAATGTTCTCCTCCATTCTACTTTAGTCACTCCATTCTTTAGTCACTTTTTTTGTATTTGTCATCACCTAGAACAACTCCAAAATAATACATTTATGTTTTTTTTCTTCATTTCATTACTCCTGGTATCCCCTTCCTCCTAACTCATTGAATTTTCAATTTATTGGTCCCTCTATTTCCTCCCTATTCATTAATATATTTATTTCCAGTAAAAATAAAGTACACGGATTATTTAGGTGTTCTGGTAGATACTCTTTATTACCTTAAGGAATTTCTAGTCATAGTTTGCTAAGTGATTTAATGAAATTTGTCTGCATCTTTTGAAATGATTATATAAGTTTAAGATTTTTTTTTTCTTTTTATGCTAGTGATGGGGTGCATTACCTTAATTGACTTTTGAATCTTAAGTCATTCATTAATGATAAGAAATACTCACAGAAAACTAGAAATAGGAGGGAACTTCTTTAACCAACACCTACAAAAACCTACAGTTAGCATCATACTTAACTGTGAAAGACTGAAAACTTTCTCCTCTGTAAATGAGAATAAGGAAGAGATGGATGCCTGCTTTCACCACTTCTATTTTGGGGTATGATAGACTAGAAAGGACACTAGAGGTTCTAGTGCAACAAGGCATGGGTGTGGGGGAAAACATTCAAATTGCAAAGGAAGAAGGGCAACTGTCTTTATTTGCATACAAAATGGTATTATACACATTCCCTTACATTAAAGCACTACAAATCCTAAGAAATGTATTTTTTAAAATCCACTAAAACTACTAAGTGAACTTAGTAAGTTTGCAAGATTCAAATTCAATAAAGAAAAATTAGGTTTATTTCTACTTACTAGCATTAAACAGAAATTAAAATAATATAATTTATAATAGTATAAAAATATGAAATGAGTTAAGGATGGTTTCCTAGATTGTATTTCCCCTCGAGGAAGGAATAATCGGCTCTGAAAAATACTGTGAGTAGTTCAAGTCAGATGACAACCATTACATGTAGCATTTAGGTTATTTATGATGCAGGCAAGAGTAGTTTGAGTGGAGATTGGGGGCAAAAATTTGATTGAAGTGTACTTGGGAAAAAATGTGAATAAATTAATGGGAAACAATGACAATATATAAGCCTTTGAGAAGGTTTTGTTTCTTCTGTAAAAAATAATACAAGAAATAGTGCAATACCTAGAAGGGAATGAAATCAAAAGAAAGATTTTTGAAACATGAAAGTGATAGCATGTTTCTGTGCTAATGGAAAAATTTCTTTAGAAAATCAAAATGGACATCCTTGGGAGCACAAGGAGTGGAGGCAATATGGTGTACAAGTGGAGGTTGGCCTTGGCTAGAGCCTGGATAGGTCATGAAGGCACACATGTGGTACTGATTCACTAAATAGACAGATGTGGTGAAAAGAGCTCTTGGAAGTTTTATTCTTTGTTTTCATCAATGAAATAGTCATAGCTGAAGGTGGGGATAGGAACAATGACTTGGAGTTTTGAGGAAAGAGATGAAGCAAAGAAAATAGTTATTCAGAAAGCAAGATGACTTTGATAAGAAAAATGGAACATGATTTCTAGCTGCCAAAACAAAGGGCCCATTTCAGCTTCTTCATCATAAGTTTACAGTCAACATGGTGGAGGGTTTTTCTTCAATTACATTCATCAGCATGGATGGACAGAATAGTCTACAAGTTGGATTTAATCAAGGCTGTAGCTTTCTCAAACAATTATAATGATCCCAGGGTCACAAATGATTTGAAAAAATATATTGAAGAAAGTGATTACCATGACAATTAAATTTAATCCAGATGTGGAGGAAAATGAGGACATAAAATAAAAAACAGTGAAATCCCTGGAATAATCTATCAGTGGATTACAGATGCTGGTCAGTGGAAGCATTGTTGGATCTGTGGTACTACAGAGTATGAGCTGGAAGACAGTGATAATCCAATCCATGAAACTGATATGATGGAGAACTTGTAGTTTTGGGTGTGACAGGTCTAGGTTATGTCCATTGGAGTGATCAGAAGGAATATCATTGGAGAAGAAAAGGTTGAAAAATTAAGAAGCCCCAGAGTGATAAGGATTCTCTTCATGGTCATTGAAATCACCAACAATTATCATAGAAGTACTATTTTGAGAGACTGGCTTTGAGCCAAGAACTACAACTCTCATGGAATAAGTGACTTAAGGATTGGTAGATGATTCCAACAGAAGGATAAATGATAGTCTTTTGATGTGAATGATGGATTCTGAGGGAAGAGGGTGTGAAAGTGGAAATACAAATTGGAAACCAGTCCATCCGGTGTGGAGCAATGACACAGCATGGAGAATGGTGCAGCCCCCATTAATCATGGTAGCAGGAGAGCCAGCAACTCCAGGGAAAGTCCAGGTTTAAGTTAGAGCAACAGGTAAAGCAAAATAAATTCAGAGAAAAGGCTGAAGGAAAAGGTAATTCTACTGGTGCTTAAACATGAGTTCCATAAAGATCAAGAGAAGGATCTTGGTTTAGGATTGGTAGAGACAGGAGGTGAGGGGCAAAAACACAGATGTGCCTAGCTATATGGGGATTAGACAGTAACTAATGAGAGGGATTGCCGGGAGCCGGTCCATGCTTGCTGTTTCAAGGGACCTGGCATATATGGCATACTGTTCTTAATATGTTTGCTCACCTTCTTGGCACTATGTGTTTTAACTGAGGTCTCTGAGAAAGGTTGTTTCCCCACGTAGGGGGATTTTCCCCTGAAGTTAGGGAGGGAATAAAACCTCTTAACTAAGTGCCAGGCGGGTAATTAATCACTTTAACTATGAACAATCATGCTTAAGCTACATAATCTTTACTCCCTGGAATGGAGATAAGAAACGCCCTAACCTTTGGAATAGAGATTGATAGGATTGGAATCAACTGGCATAAATACAGATGTAACAAGACAGAACTTAGAAGACAGAACTTAGAAGACAGAACCAAGAGGCACAGAACCTAGACCAGAACCTACACAGAACCTAGAGACAGAACATGGCAAAAAGATCCTGGACAGAAACTGGCAACAGAACCTAGAGACAGAACCTAGCGAGAGAACATGGCAAAAGATCCTGGACTGAACCTGACTATAGAACATGGCAAGAGAACCTGACTAGAACCTGGCTGGAGAACCTGGACAGAACCTGGCTGGAGATCCAGACCAGAACTTCGCTGGAGATCCAGACCAGAACTTCGCTGGAGATCCAGACCAGAACTTGGCTGGAGATCCTGGCTAGAGATCCTGGCTAGGCTGCTGATCAACTGAACGCTGTCTCCGTGTCATTCCTTCTTCGCCGACTCCGTCCACACCTTTGGGGACCCCTGGACCCGCTGGGGTTGGACCCCAGCAAGGGATCATGGAACCCCTACCTTCTTTGGAGGGGACTAGCATATGGAGTTGGTCATAATAAGGTTAACCATGATGATGGTTGGGCGTAGTGTCAGTGAGTAGGGATATGTGGAGTTCTTTCAAGAAGTATTTAGTCTCCTGGGGCTTCCTCTTGACCATGGCCCAGGGAGGTAAGGTGGGCAGGCAGTGACAAATTTGTGTGAACCTGAAGGCACCCACCTGAGAACCTGGATTGAAAACTGCTGAAAAAACACTGGGCACATATCTTAGACTTTTATTTTTGTTTGATATAAATTAATCGCTTTAAATATTTATAGTGCTGTACACAAATTTCATAGAATGACACTCATTAGATATTAAGAATCGAATCTATAATGTACCAGGCACGGTGTAAATGTCTGTACACACATTATTTAATTCTACCCCAAGCATTGTCTTCCTACTTTATAGATGAGAATATTGATAAGCAGAAAACTTAAATAACCTATGTAAGTCCATATAGCTAGCAAGTATCAGAGACAAATTGGCAACAAAATTTATCAGATTTCAAAGAACATGACATGTCATCAGAACTGTAATGATTATCTCTGAAGTAAATATTAATGGATTTCTAAAGCAAACTTTGCAATTCTCCTGACCCAGAGATGTTAGCATAATATTGAAAGAACTGTTGCAACTCCTTTTCTCCAACCAACTATACTCTTTCACAAGTCGCACAAGCAGTCTCACTACTTCCACAGTCATGGCAGAGAAAAGGTCATGAAAAATGATCTTTGACCTCTGGAAACACTCCAGCATTTCGCCAGATAGCCATAGTTTAGGGCGTATAAAGGTTCGCAGTTAATATGTCCTATTTACCTTCTGGGATGTACCTTGAGGAACAAAAATTTGCAGAGAAAAGCAGTAGCATGGGAACACCTAAACTATATTCCTACTCTGAATGAAAAGAAAATCCACAAAAAAACAACTGAAAATGTTCTCTATCTCTGCTACAGTGGTTCTGAAAATTTGGCATTACATAAAAATGAACTGAAGTCTTATTTTTTTTAAAAAAAATGCATAAAAAGCATAATCTTTGCTCAATTCAATCAGAATGCCCTGGGCGTGAGCTTGGCCTGCCATATAGATTCTGATTCAGCAGAAGACTATTGGGGAGCTGGGACCTAATCTCCCAGTTTCCCTTATTTGAGAAGGTAAGAATTTCCCAAACTGCCTAGCCGGTGTTGCTCAGTGGTTGAGCATCAACCTATGAGCCAGGAGATCACAGTTCGATTCCCCTGCAAGGGCACATGCCCGGGTTGTGGGCTCAGTCCCCAGGATGGGGCATGCAGGAGGCAGCCAATCAATGAATCTCTCTCATCATTGATGTTTCTGTATCTCACTCCCTCTCCTTTCCTCTCTAAAATCAATAAAAATATATTTAATTAAAAATAATAATTTTCCAAACCCCTCTCGCTCTCCACACCCTTTGATTTTTCACATGATTCCAAACTTTCAAGAATAAACCAGGATCCAACTAATCTATCAAATAGCCAATATATAGAACTTAAATATTGCAGCAGTTGTTTCAAAATTGTCCTTCAGAAGTGATAAGGGATAACAATGTTTTCATATATACATCCTCACATTGCTACATATTTATGTCTGTGTATATGTGTATTGCTCTTTATAATAGTCAAATATGTAATAGCTATTAATGTATTCTCTATATAATAGCTATATGTAATAGTTACACATATAATATAACAAATATACATATTTTTTCATGTGAGATTTAAATCAGTATATCTCCAGAACAGATCCCAATGTCTGAGGTATCCTAGGGAGTCAAAAATGTCTGACTTAGTGATTAAATGAATGAGTGATGAAACTTAACCCCTCCAAAAGAAAATTTTCAATTGGTTCAAGCTCCTCTCTTCTCTAAAGCCAAGTCAATAGAAGAAATCTATGTAAACTTTCTTTCTTCAGGCTTTGATGTAATCTATCATGAAGTGAAGTCTTGACTTTTATAATTTTTTAAAATTTTGTCACTTGGAAGACCTACCTTTTAATAAATTGGTTATTTACTATTTCATATGAGACATCCCGTTTCCATCCATATCATCTTAGAACTTCCCCCAAATATCAAGCAAAAGAGTTTACTCTAGTCCTGGCCGGTGGCTGAATCGGTTGGAGCATCATTCCATATACCAAAAGGTTGCTGGTTTGATTCCCAGGCAGGGCACATACATAGACTGTGGGTTTGATCCTCAATCAGGGCACGTGTGGGAGGCAACAGATCAATGTTTCTCTCTCTCCCTTCCAAAAAAAAAAAAAAAAAAAAAAAAGGTGTGTTTTATCCTTTGAATGCTAAAGTAACCTGTCGACTTTTTTTTTTTAAAGGCCTTGAACTGTTTTCTATTTGGAAGGGTTTTATAGTCTGTCTCATTTGTATAGTTAAAGAAAAAATCTTAAGGAAACAAGCTTAATTAACTCAACAAAGTTATTCTCAGAAATAAAGCATAATAAATGAGCTTTTACAGAATTTATAAATTCTGACAAATATAATCTTTAAAATACAGGAGTCTGGAACAGACTCTTAGAATAGCTAGTTAATTTTCTTCTATCTGCCTAGGACAATGACCTGATGGTTAATCATCATTGCACTGATAAAAAAGAAAAGCCAACTAGCTATTTAAAAACAGACTTTAACAACAGTTAAAGGGATGGACTTCTTGCTGCTGCTGTAGGATTCTAAGTTCAGGTAAGAGCCTTTGAGCTTCTCTAATTTCAAAATTTTTTACTATGTGAGAAAATTCCACAAATTTCAAGGACAAAATACAGGGTGTCCCCAAAAATTTATACACACACTTTGAATAATTATAAAGGAAATGTTTGTTAAAATACACTTCATTTTTAAATATTGAGCAATCAGCTGTTAAAGTGTGTATACATTTTGGGGAGGACATCCTGTATTTTGATGGACATGGTAAATATTACACACTTTATTCCTGTGACTGCTAAATACTTATGTTCAAAACCCTTAAAACCTATTAAATATCCCTTCTGGAAATAGATGAGCCTCTGGTTTATATACTCTTAAAAATAAAATACAGAAAATCAGGTATAATTTAAATATAAAGTTTGAAAATCTGTTCCCATTACTTTCTAGAGAACTGGAATTTCAAGTGTGAAAATGGGACTCAGGTTGCCTTCTCAAAATATGTTACAAGTTAATTATTCTGACTAACTCTGTACAATTATTAGACCTAACCCCTATTTCTTTGATTCAGTCTTAACTGTATATAATGTAGGGTGGAGAGTTAGTTGACAAACATCAAGAAATGGAAAGTGTCCCAGAGTCACTTACCGACCTCTTGTTTCCTCTTTTCCACTCGAGTTTAACTCAAGGTGAAAGAAAAAGAAAGGTTTTCCAGATAATTCTATCTCTGATTAAAAGGGGAAATAATTTTCAATATTAAAATATTGAAATGTGTTTTAATAAACACTTCCTTTATAATTATTCTAAGGACCCAATAAATGTTAGTTCCTTCTCTCATTCAGGAAGGCGGATATTTAATAAGACAATTGTTTTTGTCAAAGTAAGGTGGAAGATGGGGGAAGTCCCCTCATAAAAGGGCTGAGAAGTTAGTCAATGTTGTTTCCCATTTTTTCTCCTTAGTTTCACAGGTACATGGAGGAAGTTGGGCCACTGGCTTGCACAGATGTTTTATGATCCCTCAGGTAGTAAAAGCTTTACAGAGATAAGCAGAGACTGGTGAGAGTCTGCCCTCTACTCCACCCCAATCAAATTGGGCAGAACTGGGCTGTTCCTCTCAGGGAGGAAAGAGTTGCAATGCTATATCTGAATGCCTGTGCTCCTATCTTTTAAACATAAAAACCGTTTATATATCATTTGTTTGCAACTCTCAGGGGGAAAAATATATGTCCACAGAAAACTATGTTAAATGTCTCCAAGTCAGGCTTAAAGCCAAGCCCATATTGATTGGCCAAATTTCTAATTGCTTTGTAGTTACTTATTACAACTTAATCAGTCTAAGAAATGGGGGTAAAGTTGCTTGCTTTTCCAACTTTTTTTCTGGATATTTTGCCCAATATCTAGGAAAGAAGTATGGACTGAAATGCAGGAAGAGTAATGACTGTTTTACAGGGTATATGCTCCAGGGAGCAACAGTGTGGGAGAAGTTATTTCAATGGGGAGTAACTGGGAACATATCTAAGAGAGGAAACTTGGGGCAGAATTAAAATCAAGAGATGAAGAAGAACCTCACAGGTTCAGAGGAAACATATAGGGGGCTGAGAGTTTTTGTTCTAGGGACAGTGGTTTCATGTGGCTGAAGATGCTTGTGGGGGGGATATTTGGGAAATAAGACTAAAAGTAAGGGTTGGGTCTAGTTTGTGAAGTATCTCAAATAGAAAGCACAAATTTTATTTTTTATGGTACAGGGATCCTCTGAAAGACTTTGATGACACGTATCACATGCATAGGGTATTAAAAAGGCCAAGAGACAGGATAATCATAATGTAATCAATTGCAAAAAGCAAGGCTGAAAGTGGTGAGATAATAGTTTACAAGAATATTTGTTCAGTAACCAAGAATCAACATAGAAACCTAACGCTAAAAGGCGACTACCCATTTTTCAAATCATTCATAGAGATTTGCAATGATAGAATTAAGCAATAAAACTTTATTTTCTAACATTTATATGCTGAGAGGAGATACAAGAAGAGGTATTGATGAAAAAAATGACATAATATTTATCAAAAGGCTGCTTATGACTTTGGGGCCACCCAACTATAGAGTTTATCCTCACTCCACTCCACTCAGTAATTGCACAGGAGCACATGGAAAAAGTGGAATAATAACAGATTAACACAGATGTACAGAGGTGTGAGTTTCTGCAGTCATGCCTGTGTTATTCACATATATAAAAGTGGTAATATTTTCATCCTGCCAGTGTGTCTCAGTGTGTGAGCATCCACCTATGAACCAGGAGGTTACTGTTCAATTCCCAGTAAGGGAACATGCTTGGGTTGTGGGTTTGATCCCCAGTAGGGGGCGTGCAGAAGGCAACCAATCAATGATTCTCATTATTGATGTCTCTATCTCTCCCTCTCCCTTCCTCTCTAAAATCAAATATATATATTTTTAAGTGACAATATTTTCAGATAGTGATCATTTCTATATTTATACATTATTCAATAAATATACATTATATATTCATGATATTTATGTATTTATAATGTAGGGAATCCTTGTTGAATAAATTAATAAAATATATAGGTGATCCTCATTATTTGTAGATTCTGGGTTTACAAATTGGCCTCATCACTAAAATTTATTTGTAACCCCCAAATCAGTACTGCACAGAGTGACAAAAAAAAAAATTGAGTTGTCCAACACACATGTCCCCAGCTGAGGGAAACAAACATGCGGTTCTTCCTTCTGTTTCAGCTCTCATGCTATAATCAGGTAGCGTTTTCATAGACTATTAGTGCCATATTTCTCTGCTTTCTGTTGGTGATTCTGCTGTTAAAACAGCTCCCAAGCACAATGCTGAAGTGCTGTTTAGTGTTCCAAATGCAAGAAGGCTCTGGTGGCTGATGTATGTATGTTATATATGCTTCATGGATTTTAAAATGTTTGTTCATCTAATCTAGTGTGTAATTCTATATTATCTTATATGTTTGTTGTTTTAATTTATTTCCATAAATTTATCTTTTAACTAAATTATAATCTCCCCAAAGCTAGGACTCTGTTTTGTATGTGTGTGCCAACATTCACCTAGCCCAGTGCTCAGACATAATGAATTGGGCCCTGAATGAATCAGTGGTTTATGGATTGATGGTGACCTAGTGGCTTTCCTGATTTCTGAATTGTATATTGTTAAAGTAAAATAAGTTACACTCTTTCTTCCTGAATAGGTCATTGTTTTGAACAAAACATCTGGGACAATTGGAAATAGTCACATAATATCTGGAGTTCAACGATGGACCCAAATCAAGATTTGAATAAGACAACAGAGGCACAACCATCAAGGAAAGGAAAAAGTAAATGCTGCGATGGATTCAAGGTGGAATGAGTTTCATGTTTTCAAACTAAAATAAGTGGAAGGGAGATTTTTTCCTTTAAATAAAAGGCAACCAGTCTTTAAAAAAGAACATTATACTTCAAATTAGTTTTCAACTGAAGCATAATTGAAATATTAAAAGAGTTATCCATATCTTGATTTAAATCAGTTTTAAATCTGAAAAATATATTTGGTAATGTTCCCGATGGCTAAGAGTTTATTAATGTTAAATATTTAGAGATAATTTGATATGTTTTTTTGGTTGATGGGCCAAAAGATATTTGTAAATGTGATTAAAATAAAATTGTTGGATAATGGATATGTAAAAATAGTCTATAATTGACCTATAAGCAGAGAAATTACTCAGTGTTGTGAATTACTTTGTAATCTTGACTTTTTAGAGGCCAGCATTTTTTATTTTGATAACTTACATATTGTCTGATGGGAAAGAGATCTGCAATAACAATTGAAAAACCTGGCCTAGTGTCTGACTTAAGAAAGCCATTGAATTTTTCCATGTGTAAGTTAGTAAAAGTAATAATCTTGCTTTTGTCACAAAACTGTGAGGCATTAAATAATATAGACCATATTAGGGGTTTTCATGAAAAAGTACTCCTTGAAGTTACCAAGACTCAGAGACACTGAATATTTGCCTCATGTCATCTAACTAGTAAATTGAAAACCCTTGAACCCAAGTCAAAGCCTTTAAACCCCATTAGGGAAGTTGTGGGGGAATAAAAAATCACAGCTGACTTTTTACTCCTAGTTTAGTTTTCCTAAGTCAAATTTGTTGTCTTATCAAGCTGAGATGGAGGTGGACACGGAAGGCTGGGGAGAATGGGGAAGAAAAGAGATCTTGCTTGGGGCGATGGGCACACAGTGCAGTGTGAAGACGTTTTGTTGAATGTACACTTGAGACCTGTAAGGTTTTTGTAGACCAAGATCATCCCAATAAATTCAATTTTTAAAAAAGACCACAGAGATCGTTCTCAGTTCCAGTCATGTTGTATAAGGTCTATTTTAACTTTGTCCAGGGAACATGACTTTTGTTTGTTTTTAGAAATTGCTGGTAAAGTCTGTTCTGATGAAATATTTGAATAATATTTAAGCAGAATGGCAGTCACAAGGAAAAAGTATTGGTTAATGCAATTGTATTACATTCTTCTGCCTGGGGGTAATATGCTATGCTAGATTATTTTTGCTTTTAAATATTGAGGGTTACAGTGGTTTTATTTGCACATGCATAGCAAAGCAACAACACACTGGCTGAAGCAAATAAACAGAGTGGTCCCTTGTGGTATTTGGAGAAAAGTTAGCAAGTTAGCTCTAGCAGGTTTGCACAGTGGATAGAGCATTGGCCTACTAACTGAAGGGTCCCGGGTTCAATTCCAGTCAAGGGCACGTGCCTCGGTTGCAGGCTCCCAGCCCTGGTCTGGGTGCATGTGGGACGCAATCAATCGATGTGTCTCTCTCACATCAATGTTTCTCTCTCCCTCTCCCTTCCACTGTCTCAAAAAATCAATAGAAAGGTATCCTCAGGTGAGGATTTTTTTAAAAAGTTAGCAAATTAGCAGTGTGTATAAAGTTAATTGCAGACCAATAATGAAGATCAGAGAAGCAAAAGTAACAATAAGAGCTAAAAATTTATGGAACACTTACTATATGCCAGGCACTATTCTAGTGTTTTACTTAAATTTATTTACTTCTTGGATTTCTACCATAATTTCTTACCCCAATTCTGTCAGCCAGATGCTATTATCTCCCTAATACAGATGAAATATATATATATATATATATATATATATATATATATATATATCTTATTAAATTGTTTACTCACATAGAAGTGATCTGTACATTTTAATGCTATATATATAATGTTGCTATATGAATATAACATAATTTATTTCTCTATGGGCATTTAGATTGTTTTCAGGGATTTTATATTATAAATAATATTCTCATGCATATCTCCTGGTATACCCATAGTTTTTCTTGCGATTACCTTTGACTGAAATTGAAAGTATGTAAAATATTCAATTTTACAAGATAATGCTAAATTGCTATTTAAGTGGTCACGCTAATTTACATGATTATACGGAATTTATAAGAGAAAATCAGGATACATGTTCATTCCAGCACTTAGCATCATTAGACTTCTTGATATTTTGCCATGTAAATGATTATTTTCCTAATTTCTTTTCAGATAATTTTATTGTTAGTGCATAGAAATGCAACTGATTTGTATAAAAATGCAACTTTTTTAGTGTTGATTTTGTATTCTACGTCTTTACTGAATGAATTTATTTGTTTTTGTTTGTGGAGTCTTTAAAGTTTTCTACATATAGAAAACAGGGACAATTTTACTTCTTCTCTTATGAACTGTCTACATTTTATTTATTTTTCTTCCTAAGTTTTTCTGGTTAGAACTTCCAGAACTCACTCTGTTGAATAGAAGAGGACAGAATTGTCATACCTGCATTTTCAGTATTTTACCATTGAGTATGATGTCAACTATGTGCTTTTCATATATGGCTTTTATTATGTGGTGGTACTTTCTTCTGTTCCTAATTTGTTGAGTGTTTTTATCATGAAAGGGTGTTGAATTCTGTCCACTGCTTTTCTGCACCTGTTACTATGATCACACGGTTTTATCTTTCATTTTGTTAATGTGATACTCTGATTGATTTTCATATGAACCAGATGTGCATTCCAGGTATAAATTCCACTTGGCCAAAGTGTATGATCTTCTTAATGTGTTATTGGATTTTGTTTGCTAGTATTTTGTTGAAGATTTTTGCATTAATATTCATCAGGGATATTGATCTGTAGGTTTCTTTTTGATCTGTGTGATGTCTTTCTGGTTTTAATAAGAGGGTAATATGGCATGATGGAATGAATTTGAAAGTGTTCCATCCTCTTTGATTCTTTGGAAGAGTTTGAGAAGGATTAGCATTAATCTTCCTTTACATGTTTGATAGGATCTCCAGTAAAGCCATCTAGTGGTGGGCTTTCTTTGTTGGAAGTTTTCTTTTTATTACTGCTTCAATCTCCTCACTAGATTTAAATATATTCAGGCTTTTTATTTTTTCACTACAGGCCCTATGCATGAAATTTGTGCAAGGGGCTTGGCCTCGCAGCCACGGTGGCTTGCCTTGTCTCTTGCAGCCCCAGCTTGGTCCGGAAGGATGTCCGGAAGGTCATTCGGCTATCTGGTAATTAGCATATTATGCTTTTATTATTATAGATGATTCAATCTTGGTAAGTTGTATATTTCTAGTAACTTATTCATTTTTTAAGATTAGCCAGTTTTTTAGCATGTAATTGTTCATAGTAGTTTCATAATTTCTTTTATTTCTGTGACATCATTTGTAATGTTTCCTCTTTCATTTGTAATGTTAGCTATTTAAATCTCTCTTTTTCTTAATCTTGCTAAGGGTTTATCAATTTTGTTGATCTCTTTAAAAATCTAAGTCTTACTTTCATTAATTGCTTTATATCCCCTTTTTTATTTACCTCTAATCTTTATTATTTCCTTCCTTCTGATAACTTTGGATTTAGTTTATTTTTCTTTTTGAGGTGTAGGATTAGGTTGTTGATATGAGATCTTTACTTTCCCCTTTGAATTTTCCCCTTAGTCCTGCTTTTCCTATATCCCAGGTTTAATTTGTTGTA
The DNA here is from genome assembly GCF_963259705.1 of Myotis daubentonii. Classification (NCBI taxonomy): domain Eukaryota; kingdom Metazoa; phylum Chordata; class Mammalia; order Chiroptera; family Vespertilionidae; genus Myotis; species Myotis daubentonii. The sequence goes on from NC_081841.1 coordinate 31,856,501, forward strand.
TTTTCATTTTCTTTTCAAGTACTTCCAAAATTCTCTTGTGGTTCATTCTTTGATCCATAGGTTAAAAGTGTGTTGTTAATTTCCACATATTTGTGGATTTTCCTGACTTCCTCCTGCTATTGATTTCTAGTTTTATTCCATTGTGATCAGAAAAGATACATTATATTATTTCAATCTTATTAAATTTTTAAGACTGTTTTGTGATCTAATATGCGGTCTCTCGTGGAGAATGTTTCATTTGCACTTGAGAAAAATGTATATTCTGCTGCTGCTTGGTAGAGTGTTTTGTATATATCTAAGTTCAATTAGGTCCAATGGCTTATGGTGTTGTTCAAGTCCAATGTTTCCTTATGATTTTTTGTCTGGTTGTTCCTATTGAAAATAGGGTATGAATCTCTTACTCTTATTGTGTTTCCATTTCTATCTTTAGTTCTGTCAGTGTTTGCTTCATCTATTTGGGTATTCTAATGTGAGGTGTATGTATATTTATAGTTGTTATAACGTCCTAATAAATTCACCCTTTATTATTATACTAGTGGCCCAGTGCAAGAAATTCATGCATGGGATGGGGGGGAGGAGAAGGGTGTCCCTCAGCCTGGCCTGCACCCTCTCCAATCTGGGACTCCTCGGGGGATGTCCGACTGCCAGTTTAGGCCCGATCCCTGTGGAATCGGGCTTTAGCTGGCAGTCGGACATCCCTCTCACAATCTGGGACCTCTGGCTGCCGGCCATGCTTGCCCCCAACAGCCCCCTTGCTGGCCTGCTCACCCCCAACTGCCCCCCACTGCCAGCCTGCTCACCCCAACTGCCTCCCACCAGCCTGCTCACCCCCAACTGCTCCCCACTGCCATCCTAATCACCCCCAACTGCCCCCCACTGCTGGCCTCTCACCCCCAACTGTGCTCCCCTGCTGGCCTGATCACCCCCAACTGGAGCCCCCTGCTAGAGTGCTCACCCTCAACTGCCCTCCCCTCCTGGCCTGCCCTTAACTACCTCTGAGTTGGCCCTGCCACCATGGCTTTGTCCAGAAGGACGTCCAGAAGGTCTCTCAGTCTAATTAACATATTACCCTTTTATTAGTATAGATAATGTTCTTCTTTTTCTCTTGTGATGGTTTTTTTCTTAAAATATATTTTTTGATATAACTATTGCTACCCCTATTCTCTTTAGGTTCTTATTTACATAGAATATATTTTCCCACTTATTCAGGCAGCTATAAAAAAAAATACAATGGCTCAAGTAACAAATACTTATTTCTTATAGTTCTGGAGGCTGAGAAGTATATGATCAATGTGCTGGCAATGGTCCACTATTTTTTCTTTATTGATTAAGGTATTACATATGTGTCCTTATCCCCTCATTGTCCCTCCAACTCCCACTCATGCTGTCACCCCTCTGGTGTCTGTGTCCATTGGTTAGGCTTATATGCATGCATACAAGTCCTTTGGTTAATCTCTCCCCCACCCTCCCCTAACTTCCCTCTGAGGTTTGATGATCTGATCTATGCTTCTATGTCTCTGGTTCTGTTTTTGTTATCAGTTTATGTTGTTCATTATATTCCACAAATGAATGAGATCATGTGATATTTACCTTTCTCTGACTGGCTTATTTCACTTAGCATAATGCTCTCCAGTTCTTTCCATGCTGTTGCAAATGGTAAGAATTCCTTGTTTTTTACAACAGCATAGTATTCCATTGTATAGATCAGCCGTGGGCAAACTACGGCCAGCGGGCCGGATCCGGCCCATTTGAAATGAATAAAACTAAAAAAAAAAAAAAAAGACCGTACCCTTTTATGTAATGATGTTTACTTTGAATTTATATTAGTTCACACAAACACTCCATCCATGCTTTTGTTCCTGCCCCTCCGGTCCAGTTTAAGAACCCATTGTGGCCCTCAAGTCAAAAAGTTTGCCCACCCCTGGTGTAGATGGTATATCTACACAATGGTCCACTTCTTTATTCATAGATAGGTATCTTCTCATTGTGTCTTTATATGTTGGAAAAATAGCATGAAAGCTCTCTGGGGCGCTCTCTCTCTCTCTCTCTCTCTCTCTCTCTCTCTCTCTCTCTCTTTAATTCTCACCTGAGGATATGTTTTTATTAATTTTAGAGAGAGAGGAAGGAAGGGAGAGAAACAGAGCATAAGATTAGAAAGGTAAAAAGGAGTATTTGTGGGGAGAAGATATTCAGTGGGGGAGACCAGGTTATTGAGGGTGCTAGAGGCCATTGGAAAGACTAGAAATTCCTCTGACTGGGGTGGAAGGAAATGGAGTGTTGGCATGATCTAATTTTCAGTTAGGAAGACTTTTTCTAGATACCGTGTTGAGAAGAGGAATTTCTCACTCCAATTTCTCATCTGTAGATGAGAACAGATGCAGAAAGATCTATTAGGAGGCTAATGCAATAATCCATGCTAGACAGGGTGGTATCTACCACTGGTAGTATAGGAGGTAATGAGAAGGACTTGTCTAAGTCAGCATGACCCGCTCTAACAGAATACTGTAGGCTCAGTGGCTTAGACAATTTAAATTGACTTCTCACAGTTCTTGGGATTGGAAGTCTGAGATCAGAGTATCAACATGGCTGGGTTCTGGTGAGAAAAACCCACTTTCTGATTTTCAGATGGTTATCTTTTGGGGGGGTCTTTACATGGCAAGGGAAGAGAGAGAAGCAATCTCTAATAAGGACAATAATCTTATCATGAGAGTTCCAAATGATAAGGAGATTATGGTTTCAACATATGAACTGAATGGGGGATAAAAACATGTAATCCATAACAAGATTAGATTTTCATACTAGAAGCAAAAGAAACTTACTTAAGAGTATGAATATGGACTGTAAGAAGGATGAACCAATAAAATTTGTTAACATGTAATTGAAAATAAAACATCTACAATCTCTGAGGTTAAAAATACTTTTAAAATATTAAATATACTTCTTTGTTTCCTTCATTTTAATTTGTATTTATCCAATAATAGTGGTGTTTAACAAATGAAAACTTTCCACTTTTTCATCTGGCTTTCCTGGTAGTGCTATGTTTGAGAACATGTAGCCTTTATCCTCAAAGTTGGCCTATGCTATTCATTTTGGGAATAATAGCTTATCATCATAGCCATCTCAGACCATTATCTAGTTTCTTATCAATCAGTTCATGACATTAATTTAAAAATCTGATGTTGTAATCATGTTAGAAAATGATGCTTTATTAGTATAGTGATGCTAACATTATACTGAAAAAAGACTAAGAAGTACCAGTTGGTACAGAGGAAAGGAAGGTATGTTTTTTATGATAAAATAATGTTTTAAGTAAAGAGGAAAGGCTATTGTAATTAACATATAAACGTGTAGTTCTGTGAGTAAGCATTTTTCCTTTCCCTTCTGCTTTTTCTTAGGTGTTCTTGGCAGCCCTCTCATTCACCTTTATTTCTAGGGCACTAAGTGGAGCCATTATGAAAAGTTCCATCACCCAAATAGAAAGGAGATTTGACATAACATCTTCTGTTGCTGGCTTCATTGATGGAAGCTTTGAAATTGGTAATTTTTATTTCTCTTTCGATTATTACTTAGTAACCAGGTTTGCAGAGGTAAAAACTTTTCATATATGCACTTCACCACTGGTTTTCAATCACAGATAAATTTGCCCCTCGAGCCAGTTTGGCAACATCTGGAGACATTTTGGGTTGTCATAGCTGAGGGGGGAGGGGTTGCCAATGGCATCTTGCAGTAAAAGTTAGGAATGCTACTGAACATCCTACAGTGCACAGAGCAGCCCCAACATTGACATCCATCCCAGAATGTCAACAGTACAGAGGTTGAAAAGCCCTGATCTACACGATCTCATTACTTACAAACAAGTACTTTTCAGGGTTTTACCTTCCCTCTCTCAAGATTCCCTAATGGAAAAAAAAGTTGTTTTTTTTTTTTTTTCATTGGAGAGAGAATTATTTTTTGATTATTTGAGGAGGGAAGAACAGCTTTAGAAGAACCTCTGTTAAGTTTCTACTGTTTAACTGAGTATAAAATTTGGGGTTAAAAGTCTTTTTTCAGTCCTTTGTTTTGTTGTCTTCCTTTTGATTTGGATTTCTCTCATAGTAAAGGGTTTCATATAATTATTGAACACTATATTATTTATTTTATAAATTAGAGCTCATTGCCTCTGCCCATTTTTCCTTTTTTTCTCACTGTTTATAACTTAAAAGGACTTTAAAGTTATGTCTGTTGTATAGATTACAAATATTTTCTACAATTTGTTGTTTATCTTTTAACTTTAAAATGTCTACAATAATAAAAGCATAATATGCTAATTAGACCAGACGTCTTTCCGGACATCCTTCCAGACGACATTCAGGACGAAGCCAGGGCTGCGAGGGCAGCAGCGGGCGAGGCCCAAGGCAGAGGCAGCCACCATGGCCGCAGGTGGGGGCCAAGGCAGCAGCTGCAGTGGCGGTGGCCAAGACCCTTGCACAAATTTTGTGCATCAGGCCTACAATATTTAAATATTGAGTAAAAAATAATTCTATGAAGGAAGACACATCTATCTTTTTGTTATGAATTCTGACTTTTCATGATCCAGAGGATATTATACCCAAAATATCCTTCACTCTCACCTCCCTGGTTTAGTAACACCATCTAGAATGTTAATATTAGTCTGTTGGTCTAATTTATTGTATGTCTCTTTAAATTCCAATTTACTGTATGTCTCTTTTTATTGCAGAATTGATTCTTAATATTTTAGTTAAGCCTTGTAGCTGTTTAACAGCACTTATTTTGAGTTGGATATAAGTTTTACTGGTTTCTCTGCTTAATAATGTTTCTCGACTCTTATGACTTCAAATCTCATGTTTATTTTTTTCTGAAGATTATTTTCATGAAGTTATACTTTCCAGAAATATTTGAACACATGACATTTTCTGAGGCCTTGCTTGTTGGAAAATGTATTTATTTTACTATCATATTCAAGCAATAATTTGTCTGAGTATATAATTAAAAGTTCAAAATCTATTTTTCCTCAGAACATTTAAAAACATTTATCTACTGTTTTATATGCCTAATGTTGTATGATAAATCATTACCAGTATCGTTGTCATGCACCGACAGGTACCTTCTCTTTATTCCTGAATTTCAGAAATTTTACCAGCATACACCCAGGATTATGGCTTTTACTTTATTTATGGTGGAGAAATTTTCATCTGAAGGCTTGAGACTTCGTTCACTTCACTGAATTTGTTTTACAATTTTACATTTCTTTCTTCCCCTCCATTTTCTTCTGAAGCATATATATGATGAATATTAAATTTTCTGGCTATTTTTCTTTAAATTTTTCTTTCTAAAATTCTACCTTTTTATCTTTATGTTCCAACAATATTATTTGATGCTGTCTCTCGTCTTATCCTATCAGGCCCCAACAAGTGCATTTTAATGATATTTTAAATTTATAATACTTTATTATTCTCTTACTATTTTTAGCCTTTCAGTTCTTCTTTTATGGATATCCATGTAACTCTAAAATACTAAATAGATTTTTTTCCAGTTTCTCCTCTTTTTAGTTTTTTTATTTAACTATTTCCTCACAGGTTACTTTATCTGCCAGTTCATTTTGGTGGCTTTTATTTCAGGCTATTTTTTTTTTCATCAAATGTTCAGTAATTCTTGGTTGTTGTTTGTTTGTTATTATACTTGTAGCTCAGATGGATCAGAATTGGTTGTGACTCCCTCCACTCGGAATGCTCTTTTCCCCCCTTTTTAATGTAAATAATTTATACTCAGTATTCAATCTCCTGACCCCTCCTCCAAGAAACTTTTGTGAAACCCTTAATTAATTTAAGTTCCCCCTTTCTGTAGTCTAACAGCACATCTGTCTATTTGTATGTTTTCATCACTGGTATGTACACATCTTGAGGACAGACAGATATCATGGTTCATTTTTGTATATTTCTGGATCCCTACACCATGGCAAGTATTTAATTGGGATTTCAAGAATGCTAGAGTGAACAAATAAATGCATGAATGAATACCTTTCCCTCAGGTCAGAAAGTTTTTCTTCATTTTTCTTCATTCCAGTGCAATCCAGTTAACTCCAAATTCTGCAATAAAATATTGCTTCACTAATATTGCAAGTAAGTCAAGAGCTTTTTTTTGTATCTGAAACCTATTCTACTTATTATTGATACCATAAAACTTTACAGTGAATAAGTCGTTTCATCTTCTCAATTAAATTGCATCCCTCATATCTTTGAGGGGTGATACCATGTCCTATGCTCTATGTGTGTTCATTCTGGGGCCTTCCATTCTACTGAGCATAAGATTAGACTCGCTGTTTGCTAGAGTGAACATATAAAAATAATGTTGTCCTCTTTCTAGGAAATTTGTTTGTGATTGTATTTGTGAGTTACTTTGGATCTAAACTACACAGACCAAAAATAATTGGAATTGGTTGTTTCATTATGGGCATTGGAAGTATTTTGACTGCTTTACCACATTTCTTCATGGGATAGTAAGTGTTAAATAGCTCTGGGCCATTAATTATCACTTACTTGTAAATTAATGGTAGAATTTTTTTCCTTTTAGATAAGAAGTCACCTTTTGAGGGGAATACCCACTAAATATGTGTAGAAATGGAGTGTTTTTTTCATGTAATAGTACTCATTGCATTAAATACCCTGGCTTTCACTGAATTTGAAATGTAAATAGCATTGAAGAAAGTACATTTTTATTGGAAATAAGTAAGATCTGTATGACTTTTTAGTATAGCATATTCACACCTTTGCCTACAAGATTTTATATATTCAATAAACTTCACCACTCAACCTACTGCAGTATGGGTTTCCCCTGTACCATAGCCATTATTCTTCCTAAGATGACTGTGTAGTTAAGATTAGAGTCAGGCCTGGCCAAAGTGGCTCAGTGGTTGAGCATCAACCTGTGAACCAGGAGGTCATGGTTCAATTCTCAGTCAGGGCACATGCCTGAGTTGTGGGCTCAATCCCCAATAGGGGGCATGCAGGAGCAGTCAATCAATGATTCTCTCTCATCATTGATGTTTCTATCTCTCTCTCCCTTCCTCTCTGAAATAAATAAATAAATAAATAAATAAATAAATAAATAAATAAATAAAAATAAAAGCCTAGAGTCAGATGCTAACAACAGCAAACCTAAAATAGGGATGGGTTAAATAAGATAGAGGTTTATTTTTCACACAAAGTTAATGTAGCTGTCGCAGGGATGGCAAGTCCGTGCCTCTTTTTATCATATTGCTCTGCAATGGTCCAAATTGTGGCAACCTTGTTTCAGGCAACAGGACAGAGGAAGGGGAAGACAAGGAGAAGAAAGAGAGTGCACAGAGCCTGGGGCTTAGGGAATGTTTTCGGAAGCACAGCACTTCTACTGACTTCACATTGGCCCAAACTTATTTACATTTCATATCCAGATATGAAGACATTAGAAAAAATAGACTTTATTCCAAGTTGGCATGCTACTAGCTAAGAATCCCACCTTCTATTACAATGGAAAGAGAGAAGAATGGCTATTGAGAGACAATGAGCAGTTTCTGCTAAAGACATTAATTACCTACTCATTGCCAAAGCCAACAATCATGCCTTTGGTTCCATATTAACTCCTTCCCCTCCCTCCCACCCCCATATTTGACTTTCATAAGCACCTTCTTCTTCCTGGTACTTCTCCTTCTGATTTGCCCTGTATTGTTCTCTCTTGATTTATTTCCTGTCTTTGTGGTTTCTTCATCATGCACATCCTTTTCTTCAGCTGCTGACACCAGACTGTCAGTTATCCCCTAAATTCCCTCTTCAATCTCTTTCACTTTTCATTCTAGATGATTCATATGGATTGTATGCATTAAATGCAACTATCATCTATGCATGGTGACTTTTCCTTATACTCAAGATCTATATAATCAACCACCTCATGAGCATCTCCAATTTAACACCCTACAAGCATTTCCCATCCATATATTAAAAACTGAATTCATCCCTGTACCAAAATCAGCTCGGATTTTTCACATTCACGCTTTCCATGACTCATATTTACCCACAAAGAAACTCAAACCAAAGTCAAAGGCTTCATCCTAGACTTTTTCTTTATTTCAACACAAATGACCAGTGTTCACAAAATCTTGCTTATTCTATCTATCTGTCAAAGTTGTACCATCCTTTCATCCCATTGTCCCAAATCTACTTGAGGCTTCCCTCCTTTCTGGCCTGGCTTTTTGCTACCAGTCTATCCACCATTCTAACTCATATTCTGTATTACAGTATTCATTTTAAAATGCAAATTTAATTACTTTTTTTCTGTTTAAAACTCCCAATTTCTAGAACAGTGTTTTTTTAAATTTCAGATTCTGAACTACTAGTGGACCAAAAAATTGATTCGATTAATTATTGAAACCAACAATAGGATAGGATCGAATTGAATAAACTAGAATAGAAGAATATACAATGTGAATAGAAACAAATACTGTTGATTGAAACTTTCAGTTGTTAGTGTGTACTGTGTGTGTGCATATGTATATATTGTGATTGTGATACAAAATGCATTTCTTACTGTTGGTCACAGTCAAAAATATTGAATACTTCTCCTCTGTGGATTAGTATCTATACTCATTTACATATACAGGTTGCTCATTGAACTTCCTCACTTCATTGTACACTGCTCCCCATGATCCAATATCACATTCCAGGCCTGCAGTTTCTCAAATATGCCCTAATAAGTCATACCTCTGCACATGGTGTTTCTTACTATCTTGAATACTTTATCTAGCTATTAACTAGATAAAGTTAATTAACTCTTTCCCATCTTCAAGATTTATCTCACATGTCATCCTCACTGAGAAGTCTTCTCTAATCCACTCCCTTTGACCTCAAGTAAAGTATATCATCCCATTTTTCTTGTGACAACTCAGGATCTGGTGTATTAAATTTATCATTTGTACCATATATGCTCATCTTAGAGAGTGTCAAATTCCCCAAGGATAAAAACTGTGATTTATCTCTATGTTTCTTTGTTTGTTTGTTCTGTTTGTTTGTTGGAGCTGAGTATAATACCTGGCATATAGTAGGCTGTCCTGGGAGCTCATGAGGTGCCTCCCTGTTTTTGGATATCAGCATGTGTCCCCATTCTAACTCTATCACTGTTATTCTTAAGTTCTTCCACATCAAATGAATTAGAACTTTTTAAACTAAGATTGAAGAGTCAGGCTTATGATAGTGTGTGTGTAGGTATGTGCATGTGTATGTATGTGTGTGTGTGTGTGTGTGTGAGTGTACATGAAAGAAAATATAACAAATTATTTATAGAAAATGTAGATGAGTTAGTATGTATTACAGATTGATTTGGAAAAAAACTGTTCTAAAGTTTATTAAATGTTATAAAGTTTATTAGATAGTTTAAATTGTGACTATCTTTGAAGATGATTCAAAGGGATGGAAGATTCAGTAAGAGGGTTGTTGTTTTTTAAGATAAAACCAAGGTATTTCACACCTTCACCAGATTATAAATACTCCTGGGATGGTAGTAACATGACAATCCTTGCCTGAAGAGTAGTAAATGCTATTGCTTAGAGAACACCCCCATTTCACTTTCATTCATCACCTCAAATACAAGCTGAGAAGTTGACAAAAAGAATTCAGATTGAATTCAGATTATTTGGAGGAGAGAGTGGTGCAAATAAAGAGAAAATTTTCTCTGTATTTCTGGGGAAAGTAAAAATATTTAGTAGCTAAACAAAAATTTAAATCTAGGCCCTGCCCCGGTAGCTCAATTCATTGGAGCTGTCTCCTGATATGCCAATGTTTCGGGTTCAAGCCATAGTCAGGGCACATGTAAGAGTCAATCAATGAATGCATAGATGCATAGGTGGGTGGCATAGTGAATTGATGTTTCTCTCTCTCTCTCTCTCTCTCTCTCTCTCTCTCTCTCTCTCTCTCTCATCAATAGACATTTTAAAAAGTTAAATCTAGTGATTTTCTTACAGTTACAGGTATTCTAAAGAAGCCTTTATTAATCCACTAGAGAACTTAACATCAAGCTTACCAACCTGTTCAATTAGTCAAAATGTGTTACTCAAAACATCACCCGAGAAAGAGGGAAAAGGTAAGGATTGAATTAACACTAGTGAATATTAGCATCACTAATAAATATTCTAAAATTTATCAACTTAATTACATCTGTAGAAATGATTAGCAAAATTGATTTAAAAAATAGGAAAAAACACTTGCATTTTACAATAGTGTTAATATATTATACATAAAGAGCTTTTAGAAAAATAAAAAGAGTAATATTTTGGTAGGAAGTAGGCAAAATATGTGCATTTAAAATAAAGAGGGAAGTGAATATATAAATTAAAATGGTACTTTACTTTCTGTGAAAAAATTGGAAATTGTTACACCAAGATTTTTTTTACCTATTACAACACAAATCATAATATATAATTATAAATTATAACACCCATTAAAGGGTTTTCTGTCTAGTATGAAAAGATTAAAAATAAAAATAAATGAGGTAGAGAAAAAGATACATTTATGTTTTGCTGGGAATGTATAACTCTTTGGATGTTAATTTTCAATATTGTAAAGAACAAAAATATGAATATCTGATTAAAATAAAACACTCTCTTGCCTACATAGGTTGGGAAAAGGAATCTGACTCATATACATGGGTATATGTCCTAATGGGCAATTTACTTCGTGGAATTGGGGAAAGCCCCATACAACCCTTGGGGATTTCTTACCTGGACGATTTTGCTAAAGAAGGAGAGACTTCTTTTTATATAGGTAATGTACAGAACAATATTAGTTTTTATGATTATTTTCCTTGGGTCTACCATTGAAATAATAGGGTTTCTTAATTTATTCTTTTTTCACTTTTTATTAAATTTATTGGGGTGACACTACTTAACAAAATTATACAGGTTTCAGGTGCACAATTATATAATGTATCATCTGTATGTTGTATTTGTGCTCATCACCCCAAGTCAAGTTTCCTTCCACACCATATATCCCCCCAAACTCTCCTCCACCTCCCCTAAACCCCCTCCCCTGGAAATCACCATCAGTCATTCTTTTATTTATTAAAAGTTTTATTTGGAAAAAATGTATTGCATAATGTTACTTTTAAGAACATTGAATAATAACCATGCTTTTCTGGCATCTAATAAAATAGTTTTGTAATGTTTTCAGGTACTTTGTTTGCAATAGGAATGATTGGTCCAATCCTCGGCTTTACAGTGGGATCTCTGTTTTCTAAAATGTATGTGGATATTGGATATGTAGATCTGAGTAAGTATAATCAGAACAAGGTAACATGATAATGCTTTCCAAGTACAGGACATCATTCCAAATTAATTTAATTAATTCTTTCAATAGTCTTGCTGACAATCAGAAGTTACAGATAGGAAATAAATGTATTAATAACAAGAATAGCCGTAGCCGATTTGGCTCAGTGGATAGAGCATCAGCCTGTGGACCAAAGGGTCCCGGTTTCGATTCCAGTCAAGGGCACATACCTCAGTTGCAGGCTCCTCCCCAGCCCAGGCCCTGGTTAGGGCTCATGCAGGAGGCAACCAATCAATGTGTTTCTCTCACATCCATATTTCTCTCTGTCTTCCCCTTTCTCTCTTCCATTCTCTCTAAAAATCAATGGAAAAATATTCTTGGGTGAGGATGAACAAAAAAATAAAAAAAATAAAATACCCATTCCTTTTAAAAAAATAAATAACCAGAATAAAAATAAAATTCATCTCCTGTCTAAACCAGACTTTTACCACTAAGTATATAATAAAAATTATTGTAATAAACTTGCTTAAGATTAGTTTATCCAAAATAATTGCATAATGGCAGGTTTCTCAAATATGCCCTGTAATATCACCTCCCTGCATTTATCCTTGGAAAACCTTCTCTCCATTTTCTATTTGAATAGTTCTTAAAATCTTTTCCAAATTGTGGCTTCTGTTCAGAGAAAACTTACTACACCCTCTTCAGAGAAACCATATGGCCCGAAGTTCAGTGCCCCTATTAGTCATCAAGAGCATGCCTTATTGTATCCTTTATGCAATTAGCCATAAACATTAGTGCACTTACCTATCATCTCTTTTAGAACATATCAGGATGGTCTCTGACTTCACATATAATAAGTAATTAGTGTTTGTGAATAAACAAATCTTATTTTCTATCTCACCAGGACTTGAACAGATCTCCAAGGAGATCAAAGGACTCATTTCCATAATGGAGTAGACATCATAGTAGGCCAACAATAACCACAAAATTGAAAGTGTTTTATAATATAAAGCTAAAGCCAGTATCTGTTGAAATGTTGTACATTTATTTTGGAAATGTAATTAGAGTTTAGGTTCACATTCTGTACCTTTCTACTCATACACCTCCACGTACATCATTGTTTTTATCACTAAGAATACAGAAATAAATTGTCAAAGTCTGTAGGATGATCATTTTGTAACCTCTTTTCTATAATCAGAAATCACTACTCACAATATTTTAGAATTCCTGGTGATTCCATTTCTACCGCTGAATGCTTAGATCTTATTACATCTTTCTTATCCAGCCATGACTATGATGTAAATATATGATAAAGTATATACTCAGCCTCAAGCTATTCTTTCATGCAGAAATTTGGATCTAGCCTTAACTAGATATTCTGATTAGTTTTCAAAAGAATCCAGATTTTTCTGTAGAATTTTTTAAATTTTTAAGACAGTGTGTGAGCTAAGGAAAATACTTCGATAGGCCATGTTTAGTTATATTGTGACTTCTAGTTCCTGTATGTAGACCAGTGATAGAATAAGAAAAATGCTATCAAAAGACATTTCTGACAGATGAATAATTAGCATATAGATGGAGTCACTGCTTTTACAATTGTTTCCTAAAATCTGAGTTGCTGATATGAAACAATATTACCATATAAATCAATTCTAAACCCAGATCTGTGCGTACTTGAAAGCTACTTCATGAAATAGAATGGATAATTTATTTCTATACAGTTTTAAATAAAGTCAATATTTTTTCATGTCACTAAGTTTTCTGATAGATCCACGTGTAGTGCTAATATTAATGTGCTTCTAACTTCTATGATGTGTGTGTACATGCGTCTGGGTTTGTGTGTATCTGTTGTGCTTTCTTACTACTTAGAATGTTTACTTTATGTTCGCTGAAATAGCTCATTTATATTTGTTTAGATATAGTGTGTACATCTTACTCATGAATGCTGTGCTGTCAAAGAGTTGGAAATGCAGGTTTCTGGAGGAGGAGGGAGGAAACTCCATGATTGGCTGTGAGAAATTCTTGAAAAGTTCTGTAAATATCATTGCTGGTGCTTTCTTAACCTCAGCAGATGGTGCCAATAGTTTTCAGACAATAACAAGGAATACTATGCCTGTCATAACTGATATTTCAATGGTTTGCAGGCTTAAAAGTTCAATGATGGCAATTGTCCAGTCATGTCACCAGAAAAGCTACCAAGTTCACACCAGCTCAGGCAATGACATGACTGATTCCTGGACAACAGCAATCATATGATGCCATTAAATTTGGGGCTTACCCTAATTAAAGAGATGACAAAGTATGAAAAAAGAAAATAGAGTCTCAGAACTGATAAAATATAGTTTATTTGTTTATCAATGGAGGAGATCAATCATTACCACTATTGCCCAGAATTTACTGCATTTCAAAATAATTTTTATTGTCCTATTCTAATTCTTTATTATAGGCAATATCAGAATAACTCCTAAGGACTCTCGTTGGGTTGGTGCTTGGTGGCTTAGTTTCCTTTTTGCTGGAATATTATCCATTATGTCTTCCATACCATTCTTTTTCCTTCCCAAAAATCTGGATAAACCACAGAAAGAAAGGAAAGTTTCAGTATCTTTGCACGTGTTCAAAACAAATGAGGAAAGGAGTCAAATGACTTTTCCAATAGACCAGGAGCAGAAGGTGACTGAAAACAGAACTGGTAAGTATTTCATATTTATTGTCACTTGGAATTGTTAATCCCAGTGAAAGGGAGGAATGAGTATTCCAGAATAATAGGTCATACTCAAATCATCTAGAGTTGGCTTTGTTCTGCACTAAAGTGAGCTGAATTATTATTCTAAGATCCCTACTAAGATTAGCAAATATTTTCTGAACAATGATATACTCTCTGAAGAGAAAAGGATTAGGTTTGTGGTATTTAGCAGGGAGAAATCAACCAAAGACTAAAAATATCTGTTGCTTCTAAAACGAGAGAGTATATATTCATTTCAAAATAATAAGCTGTACACTATGAGGGTTAAAAGGACTGTTATATGTCATTCATTCATTCACTTATTCACAAATGGTACCAGGCACCATACTATGCCCTGGTGATAGAATATTGCCTCTGTTTTCCAAGAATTTACAATCTAGTGGATTCTACCAAGAAGCATATAGACACTTGCAATACAATCTTTAAGTACTATCATAAAGTTAAATGTGAGAAATTATGAACCTGGCCTGTGTGGCTCAGTGGTTGAGCATCAGCCTATTAACCAGGAGGTCGTGGTTTGATTCTCAGTCAGGACATATGCCCAAGTTTCAGGCTCAGTCCCCAGTAGGAGGCATGCAGGAGGTGGCTGATCAATGATTCTCTTTCATCATCGATGTTTCTCTCTCTCTCCCTCTCCCTTCCTCTCTGAAATAAGTAAAAATATATTCTTTAAGAAAAGAAATTATGAGTGCCTATAAATTGGGCAGGTTAACTATTGTTACATGGAGAGATGGAGTAAGGAGAAGGAAGACAGAGGTTTCCCTCTAGATAATTAGAGTAAGACTTTTTTTCTTGATAATCATATAGCAGAAGTTTGCTTACATAAATATTTAAAAATGGAGCAGAAGCAATAGTAGTAGTTAAAATTATCGAACTCAGTCAAGTGGATAATGATCCGCCACCATTTGATAGTGCTGGTCCTTTCTAACATAAGCCCTGAGGGCTAATGGAAAACAAGTTAGGAGCAATAACCTGGACAATGCCTAGCAGCATTCTGAGCAAGGTGGTTGAAACAAGGAGGTGTTAGTGCAGTTTTCACATTGCACAGAAATGATGGAATATAAAAACCAAAGCAGGGCAATGCCTAAACCCTTGGCAACCTTTTCAAGTTAAAAGTTGAAGTGAATTAAATATTTTCAGATGTACCCAAGCACTCCCTCTCACCAGTTCTTTACTGTTACTTTATCCTCTCCATCATTCTAATCCAAAAGCAATGGTGTGATGAAGCCAGCTTGTATTGGCTTGTGAGAGAGGACTGTTCGTTTTTCAGCTACCCTGGAAGCTTAATATTGGATATTATGGGAGAATTTAGCATTTATTACTTTGGAAATTTGGAAATACTACAAATCAGGCCTGGCTTTCCCAAGTCTCAGTTGTTACACATTTACCAGCACATCACTGAGTTAGAAGTTTCTGAAATTTAACATACACACTAAAAATAGAATACCAAGAAAATTTCACTTGGTCTAGGCTGTTTCCACTGTACCAAATCAAAGCCATGAGAAGTAGTGGATTGGCTATAAGGAACTTGGTTGACTGTGAGCCCAAACAGAATGGAGAGGATGATGGATATGCAAAAATAGAACAGTTGTAAACATCATCTATACTATCAATTGTGTTTATAGAATAGTGATCATAAAAGTAAAGAGGTCCTTAATTATGTGCTGCTAGGAACAGATAAAATAACTGGGTTTTTTTAAGCTTTTCTTACTGATTTCAGAAAGGAAAGGGGAGAGAGAGAGAGCTAGAAACATCAATGATAAGAAAGAATCATTGATCGGCTGCTTCCTGCACGCCCCCCAATGGGCACCAAGCACGCAACCTGGGCATGTGCCCTTGACCGGAATAGAACCTGAGACCCTTCAGTCCCCAGGCCAATGCACTGAGCCAAACCAGCTAGGGCTGTTGTATATGTTTTTAATAGAAATAAGACTAATTGTTTATGAAGAAATATTTCAGTTAATTACAAAAACAATTGTAAAAAAAATAATAAACAATAAGAATTAGCCAAAAATGGAGCAAAATTTTTTCTGAGGTTGTTAGCTTAATGTCACTTGTATTGATCTAACTATTGAAGATACATAGTGAATCATGATTGTGTGGAAGTTCAGACTAGACAACACCCAAGTTCCTACCCACCTCAAAAATTCAATGGTTTGGTGAACTCATCTGCTTCATTTCTTTTGACCCAATGTCACAACTCATTTAGAATGCCTCGCAGATCAGGCATCCATGTCATTTTGGAGTCACATGGAGAAAAGTTTAGCATTTTGGCCTAACAATTTTAAATATTATTTATTCCTGCTATAAATCTCCTTATCTTTTCTTTTTTCCTCTTCTACACCCTTTGCCCTCACCCTCCTTTCTTATTATAAGCAGATGAAACTACTTTTTAGTTGCCATTGGAAAGAAGGCTTGATTCAGACTATATTTTATGAAAACCATTAGTGATCTACAGACCTTTCAAAGCCCATGTCATTCATCTCTCAATAGCCATATCTGGTTTGGATTTTTAGACTCTGATGCTTTCTCCTGTTTTGTTATGTAGCTCCTTCCACTTTAGCTCCTAATACAGCTGGTTAATCACAGATCCAGGTCACATCATTCTTGCCATGGACAGAAGTTATGAATTTGTTATGCATCTATTTGTAGGCACAGGTGGCTGTACTATTATTGTCATAAATGTCACCTGAGACACATCATTATTCTTTTCCTTTCCTTGCACCTTCAGAAAGGTAATATATAATAGTGCCAGCTTTACTGAGGCAGTATTTTATTGTGGAAAAGCTTGATACCAGGAAACAAAAGATCTGTGTCCTGGTTCTAAATAGATCTTTATTATTTTTGAACCTTAGTCTTCTTATTTCTGTGAGCTTTGGATTATACTATCTTTAAGGTGAATTTCTACTTAACAATTGTTAATACTAGAGGCCTGGTGCACAAAATCGATGCACTAGGGGGGTCCCTCAGCCCTGCCTTCGCCCTCTCACAGCCTGGGACCCCTTGGGGGATGTCCGCCTGCCGGGTTAGGCCCTATCCCTGGCTTAGGCCTGGCAGGCAGACATCCCTTTTGCAATCCGGGATCCTTGGCTCCTTACCACCCACCTGCTTGCTCCTTACCGCTCTGCTCACTGCTCCTTAGTGCTGCTGTGGAGGCAGAAGAGGCTCCCACCACCTCCGCTGTGCTCGCCAGCCATGAGCCCGGCTTCTGGCTGAGCAGCACTCCTCTTGAGGGAGCACACTGACATGCATTGAGTATCTGCCCTCTGGTGGTCAGTGTGCATCATAGCGACTGGTCATTCTGGTCATCCTGCCATAATGGTCGCTTAGGTTTTTATTATATAGATAGTAATTATATTATTAAGTGCTAATAAATAAGAGACATTGCATGTCTTCTTCACTTTTGTTTCTTGAGCACCTAGCATATTGCCTGGTACCCAGTTGAAAACCAAATATTTGTTGAATGAATGAATAAATTAATTGATCATGTATGTAGTTGTATGGTTGAGTGACAAAAACTAACCAAATGCAAAGTGAACAAAGTGAGTTGCAAACAACATGTATATATGATCCCATCTAGGTAAAATGAACTAACTAAATAAAAATGCCTATATGGAAAAAAATGGAAAGAATATATAATAAACTGTTGATAGGATTGGCAGGTATTCTGACTTTCTGTGCTATCTATTTGTATAATACTAAATGTCATGTAACATATTTATAAAATTAAGGTATTAATATATATTTAACTTAATTATTGTATTTTCTTTATACTTCTGTTTTTATAGGTTTTTTACAGTCCTTAAAAAGCATCCTTACCAATCCCTTATATGTTTTATTTTTGATTTTGACATTGATACAATCCAGTGCCTATATTGGTATTATTACTTTTGTCTTCAAATACATAGAACAACAATATGGTCAGTCAGCATCTGAGACCAACATAGTGCTTGGTAAGACACATTGTCTCTGTTTTCTTGATAAGCAATATACTACAAAGTAATTGAGTTCTAAGTGACATTTTGTTGTGAAGGCAACTTCATATTTTAGTAAATATAATTTCAATTTATTCTTTTGCAAATATCAAATTTGTCCATTTTGTGATGCCATCTTTGTTCTGTATTTGAAGTGATATCTCATGTTATTTTTGAATAGATAAATTCCTGAAGAAAAAAATTGCATGTAAATGGAACATTTAGACATGGTATCTGCATAATTGGATCTTAAAATGTAGTGCTGAAATCCACAGACAAATCCTTTTTAATGTAATCATATTTTCATAATTCATGAACTTTGAATCAGGATCCAGCTACTTACAAAAAATAGAACATTGATGTTTCCCAAAGAAAAGCAGTTTAAACAAATCATTGATGTCTACATAATTCAAAACAAATACCATATAGCAGAGAGGGGTCTTTTGCTACAATATCTATTTCCTATGACATAGTGAAACTTGCTTATGAAGGAATGGCTTTCCTATATCATTTTTCACCTACACCCAGTACAGTAGTAACTTAATAAATATTTGATAAATTAAATTGAATTTATCAAGTGGCATGTGAGTAGGTCATAAATAAACAAGAAAATATTAATTACGTATAACGCTCAAATTGAACTTAAAAGTCTGAACTGTAAGAGTTAATTTTGTTCCCAGTAATGTTCCCAGCCTGAATTTTCTTTGTTAGAGTGGTCTTCATATTTAACAACTCTTGAAGGACAATGAAAGGGAAGACTTATAAGAGGGACCAACCATGTTTAATACTGTATACAGGCCTTTTTATCACTTCAGGGTATATGTGTGTTTGAATGAATAAAGAAGAGATAGTAATTCAAGTAATCAATTCTAAAATGCTGAGCAAATTTGGTATGCGTTTTTAAGAACTGGAACTCTTCGTTTTGAGGAGATGTGAAGGATTTTAGATGGTAGGATGAACGTCTCATAGGCATGAAAGATGATGTTTTGTTGCTTTCCAAGGGAAAAAGTATTTCATAGAAAGTATCTGTTCAGACATAAAAATATTCTCAGTCACTCACTTTTGCTGTTGGGGAAACAAAACCCTCAGCATTGGCAAGAAAAAATCATTTTTATCTCTCCCATATGGTACACTGGTACCCTACTTCCAACCAGGCCTGCCAGTCTTAAGAAATAATGAGATTATAATGAACTTGGTTGATATACACTGCGTTTCATATGTAAAGACATTCCAGAATAACTGTATGTATATAATTACTATTTTTTCTTTTATCTCTAGGATTCATAACCATACCAACTATTGCCACTGGAATGTTTGCAGGAGGATATATCATTAAAAGATTCAAATTTACCTTGCTTGGACTTGCCAAATATTTACTTTCTATCAACGTATTGACACTCCTACTTTACCTATTAAATTTTGCACTAATCTGTGAAAGCAAATCAGTTGCTGGCCTAACCTTGACCTATGATGGGTTTGTATATATCAATATATCAGTTGCACAATGTATAAACTCTCAATGTAAAAGACTTTAAAGAAACTAGGGTAGATGATAATTTTAACTAAACTTCCTTTTGAGAGAAATTTCTAACTTACAAATTCCTAAAAAGTACATTTTTAAGATTAAAAAAATCTTTTTTTATTCCTTGCTTTTAAAAAAGTTTATAATAATAGTTACCATGTATGGGGTGCTTACAATGAGTGATGGACACTTTTATCCCCATTTTATGGTTAGGAAAAGCAAGGTTTAGAGCAGTGATGGCGAACCTTTTGAGCTCGGCATGTCAGCATTTTGAAAAACCCTAACTTAACTCTGGTGCCGTGTCATATATAGAAATTTTTTGATATTTGCAACCATAGTAAAACAAAGACTTATATTTTTGATATTTATTTTATATATTTAAATGCCATTTAACAAAGAAAAATCAACCAAAAAAATGAGTTCATGTGTCACCTCTGACACACGTGTCATAGGTTAGCCATCACTGGTTAAGAGGATATGCAGATTATATGGCTAGCAATGTTCAGATTCTGACTTAATTTTAGGGTTTTTTACTCCAAAATTCTTAGTCTTAACCGTTATAATCTTGGATAGATCATGAGATGAATACAAATGACATTGTCTAAAAGCAACTGAACTATCTGTATCTGCAGTTAATTTTTATGTTTAACAACTACTTTTTAAAAAACATATTTTGTTGATTTTTTACAGAGAGGAAGGGAGAGGGATAGAGAGTTATAAACATCGATGAGAAAGAAACATCAATCAGCTGCCTCCTGCACACCACCTACTGAGGATGTGCCCGCAGCCAAGGTACATGCCCTTGACCGGAATCGAACCTGGGACCCTTCAGTCCTCAGGCCGACACTCTATCCACTGAGCCAAACCGGTTAGGGCTAACAACTACTTTTATAAGAAAACATTGTACCAATGAATTCTCCATTTCTGTAAACTAATACTGCTTCTTCTGGTAATGTCTACTTTGACAGAATTGATAAGCATCCTATATATAATTGCATATCACATCCTAGAAAACCTTTCATTTCTATTATTATTATCAAATATTGTTAAGTATTTCTACCCCAAATCAAGGGCAAGATTCCTGTGCAGATTTCTTATCATCTCCTAAATACAGCCGACAACTTGAGCTCAGGAAGGTTCACATTCAAGCAACAAGCCAGGATCCCTGAATCACAGTTTAATAACCATGCTCCTTGGTGACCCTTACTGTTGACTCAAAGCTTTTACACTCTGGATCCTATGAAGCATCAATTTTAACTTGTCAAATATCCCCACATTTCCTTACCTAAGCATCAGCGTATTCTTGGAGGCTTGACAACCTAGCCTTGCATTTATCTCTCCACTTCCTCCTAATCCTGACTGTGGTTGATTATTTCTATACAGCATCACCCACTCTAGTAAGTCAAGCTCCAGAGTACCTACAACATTAAACTTTAACAGTAAAAGAATGGTAGTGATCATGCAGCCCAACCCTCTTATAATCTCTTTTTTTATTAGTTGAGACTCAGATAAACTACGACCTGTCTGCAGTCCTACAATGCCTCCAGAATGGCACCACATCACATCATTGGTTCAAGGGCTCCCTGGTTGCCGGGGCAGGCTTTAGCTTTTAGCCAGTTCACTAAAAACAAGTATAGTAACTGTGCCATAATTTGAAAGAAGGTAGCTACAGTCTCTGGGATTTTTTTCAATCAGTAAATTTTGCCGAGTGCTTTCTTAAAGGTCAAGACGATGCCCTCATGGAATTCATAGTCTAATGATAGTAAACAACAGAACCAATGTATTCAGCATTTATGAAATGCTAGCCACTGGGGTAAGTTTTAAAAGTATGAATTAGTGCAGAGGTTCTCAGAATGTGGCCTGAGGGTCTATAGGGGTCCCTGAAAGCTTATTCTAGTGTCAACAAATTTTAAAGTAATTTTTAAATGATACCAAGACAGTATTTGTCTTTTCCAGTCTCATGTTCTCATGAATGTATAGTGATATTTTCTAAGCCTACAAGACATGCAATGATAACACCAGTCTGATGGGTAATGATATGTGTGCTTGTGTATTCTCATGCATTAAAGTTTTCTTAGCATTGAAAATAGAGTATATATCAACATATATACCCACTTGAACAAAAAACTTTGAGAGTCCCAAAACTTTTGAGTGTGAAGAGCTACTAAGTACAAAATGTTTGAGAACTGCCAAATTAATATTTTTCCAAAAAAAATCCCGTGAGATTGATGCTATTATATATGACTTACAAATGAAAAAATTGATTTTAGAAAGAATAGTTACATTGTTAACATGGCAGAATTAATGTGAACACAGGAGTTTCGATTGCAATGTCTGGACTGGGTCATTAATCATTAAATTTAACCACTTCCAGTTGTATGTCCCCAAGCAGAATTGGATATAAGATGCTTTTTAGTAAAATTAATGATAATAGAATTTTGGAATTTCAGAATCTACTTTTTTCTTTTTTATGTAAATTATATTTTCATTCAAAGATAGTTTATCAATCTATTATCAAGATTTTACCAAAAGCCAAAATATAGTTTTAAAAATCTATAAGTGGAAAAGTAATTACAAAGAGTTCTGTTTTGTCATTTCAGCAATGTTTTCAGATTATATTTTAGCCCTAACCGGTTTGGCTCAGTGGATAGAGCATCAGCTTTCGGACTCAAGGGCCCCAGGTTCAATTCGGTCAAGGGCATGTACTTTGCTTAGGGGCACATCCCCAATAGGGGTTGTGCAGGAGGCAGCTGATCAATGTTTCTCTCTCATCGATGTTTCTGACTCTCTATCCTCTCCCTTCTTCTCTGTAAAAATCAATAAAGTATATTTTAAAATAAAGATTATATTTTATAAATATAACCATGTTTTACAGTTAGTCAATATAAAGGATGTTGTAGTTTCATTTAAAAAATAAATGGAGTGTTTCTAGTCTTTCTCAATAGATTGTTTTTTTCTTGATTTTTAAAAAATTAATCCTTAGGGATTCTGCTGTAACCATGTTAAATTATTTTCCTATGTAATGAAAATATAACATTTAAAATTCAAATTAGTTAAATAACATTCACAGATTTGGAGGACTTTACAATGAGCTGGGAGGAACCTTCATCTAATGTCATTACCTTGCTAAAGAGAAACTGAGTAACAGAAAAATGAAGTGACTTATTTAATGAGTAATTTCTTGATAGAGTCACAAAATCTCTTGTCTACATCTCACCTATCCTCTTTGCTTTCTTTTTGTTGTTTTACCTTATCTTTATCATAAATTATATCTGGGTAAAGATGGAGGGTGAAAAAGTGAGTAAGTCCTATAAAACTTTGCTATTTTGGCTTCATTGCTCATCAAATTTCTCTATCGAATTAAAGGACATGGCTTTCCCTTATTTCCCCTTTCTTCCTTTCTCCTCTCTCCTCTCTCCCTTCTATTCCCCTCCTCTCTCCTTCCTTTCTCTTCCTTTTTCTTCTTTTCACTTCCCCTCTCTCCCCCTTTCCTACTCCTCTTCTCCCCCTCCTCCTCCTCCTCTTCCTCCTCCTCCTCCTCCTCCTCCTCCTCCTCCTCCTCCTCCTCCTCCTCCTCCTCCTCCTCTTCTTCTTCTTCTTCTTCTTCTTCTTCTTCTTCTTCTTCTTCTTCTTCTTCTTCTTCTTCTTCTTCTTCTTCTTCTAAAATATATATTTTATTGATTTTTTACAGAGAGGAAGGGAGACTGATAGAGAGTTAGAAACATTGATGAGAGAGAAACGTCAATCAGCTGCCTCCTGCACACCCCCCACTGGGAATGTGCCCCCAGCCAAGGTACATGCCCTTGACCAGAATTGAACCTGGGACCCTTCAGTCCACAGGCTGACGCTCTATCCACTGAGCCAAACCGGTTAGGCCTTCTCCTTCTCCTCCTTCTCCTTCTCCTTCTCCTTCTCCTTCTCCTTCTCCTTCTCCTTCTCCTTCTCCTTCTCCTTCTCCTTCTTCTTTTCCTCTGTTCTTCTTCTTCTCCTCTGTTTTTGATATATGTCTATCATATCTTTCCAGAAATAATCCAGTGTCATCTCACATAAATGTACCACTTTCGTATTGCAACTCAGACTGCAATTGTGATGAAACTGAATGGGAACCAGTCTGTGGGGACAATGGAATAACTTACATATCACCTTGTCTAGCAGGATGTAAATCTTCAAGTGGCAATAAAAAATCTATGGTGAGTATTTTTCTCTTCTCCCCTAATCAGAATCACAGATTTGATTTACAAATTATTTGTCAGATTTCTCTCTTTTTTAACTTTACTTTGATTGTTAACACTATTACAGATGTCCCAATTTCCCTCCCTTTGCCAACCTCCACCCAGCCCCCACCCACCCTTCATCTGGCCACCACCACACTGTTGTCTGTGTCTATAGATTTTGCATATATTTTCTTTGGCTAATCACTTCAACTTCTTTCATCCAGTTCCCCCTCCCCACTGACAACTGTCAATCTACTCCGTGTGTCCATACCTCTGTTTCTATTTTGTTCATCAGTTTATTTTATTCATTAGATTCCACATATAAGTGAGATCATATGGTATTTGTCTTTCTCTGACTGGCTTATTTCACTTAGCATAATAATATCCATGTCCACTTATGCTGTTGCAAAAGGTAAGAATTCTTTTCCCTTTTTTTATAGCTATGCAGTATTCCATGGTGTAAATATACCATAGTTCTTTTGTCTATTCATTTACTGATGGGCACTTGGGATATTTCCAGATCTTGGCTATCCTATATAATAAAGAGGTAATATGCAAATTGACCATCATGCCCTCACACATAATGGCCACCCCCATGTGGGCACAAGATGGCCACCACAAGATGGCTGGCAGGCAAGGGCATTTGTGGGCAATCAGGCCTGCAGGGGAGGGCAGTTAGGGGCAACCAGGCCAGCAGGGGAGGGCAGTTGGAGGTGACCAGGCCAGCAGGGGAGGGCAGTTGGAGGTGACCAGGCTGGCAGGAGAGGGCCATTGGGAGCAACCAGGCCTGCAGAGGAGGGCAGTTGGGGGGGACCAGGCCTGCAGGGGAGGTAGTTAGGGGTGACCAGGCTAGCAGAGGAGGGCAGGTAGGGGCAAGTGGGCCGGCAGGGCAGGGCAGGGCAGTGGGGGGCAATCGGGCTGGCAGGGGAGCAGGTAGGTGTCGATCAGGCTGGCAGGGGAGTGGTTAGGGGGTGGATCAGGCTGGCAGGCAGAAGCAGTCAGGGGTAATCAGGCAGGCCAGCAGGTGAGTGATTGGGAGCCAGCAGTCCTGGATTGTGAGAGGGATGTCTGACTGCCAAAAGGATCGGGCCTAAACCAGCAGTCAGACATCCCCCAAGGGGTCCCAGATTGGAGAGTGTGCAGGCTGAGCTCAGGGACACCCACCCACCACCCAGTGCATGAATTTTGTGCACCGGGCCTCTAATTGTAAATAAAACTGCTATGACCATAGGAGTGCATATTTTTTACAGTTGGTGTTTCAGGAATCTTAGGATATATTCCCAGAAAAAGGATCACTGGGTCAAAAGGCAGTTGCACTTTTAATTTTTTGATAAACCTCCATACTGTTTCCCATGATAGCTGCACCAGTCTGCATTCCCATCAACAGTGTACTAGGGTTCCCTTTCTCCACATCCTCACCAGCACTTTTCATTTGTTGATTTACTGATGATAGCCATTCTGATAGGCATGAACTGATATCTTATTATGGTTTTAATTTGCATCTCTCTGGTATTTCTCTTATACTTTTGTTGAGAGAATTTTTTTTTGTCTCCCCTTTTTCTCTGTGTATTAGGTAGATTTGCTATGATTCCTAAACTTTTTATAATGGCTTTATGATGGAGGTGTCTTGTTGGGCTCAGTGGCACAACCTTCCAAATCACCCAAGCTCTGTGCTCCAGAAATGTTTTTTGTGGGTTATGTGCACATCCTGTTGTAGTTGAGTCTTGAATGTTGAAAGCTGTTTGCCCTTTTATGTGTGGAGTTGACCCTTCAGGCTGGGTGACTATAATGGTAAACTTCATTCACCGTGTATGAGATGCCATGTAGGGGCTACCCCCTCCCCCCACTCCATTAGATGGAGTTGTTCCCAGCAGGAATCCAACTCTGGGTGTGTCACCTGGGTAGCTAGTTGGGCCAGTCCCTGGTGTGGTGTGAAGCCCACCACTGGTTGTGTTGGTTCTGAGTCTACTTCTGTGAATTTCAGGTACAGGTCACTGTCAACATTGTATGTAACCAACCTTGGGCTGCCTATCTGTAGCTACCATGCTGTTCACATTTGTGTCTGTGTCTGCTGGACCTTAGTGTGCATGGGAGGGGCAAATCTGTGTAAAAGTGTCGGCTTTCTTCTGGTTAGAACTCGTGGCGGGGGGCAGATCTGTAAAAAGACTGAGGCTCCCTGAGGTCCGCCTCCACCTGTTGGCTATGCTGCCTCCCCTGAGGTTGCTTCATCTTCCTCCAGAGCTCTCCAAAGAAATACTGTAGTGTGAGCCCAGGCTAGCCTTGATCTTCAGCCTCTTCTCCTGGTTGTAAGCTCAGTAGGGTGGGGCAACTGGGATCAGGAGGATAGAGCTAGTGAGTCCCCTACTTGGGGATCATGCAGGTAGGCACTCAATGAGAGGAAAGTGGCCCCTACTTCAAAGCCCAACCCCTCAGTCTCTGCCACAGTCTCCAACTCTAGTTCCCTCTAGGAGGGGTCCCTGCAGGTTCAGGTTTGGTACAGTCAGCCATCCCCTCTGCAGGAGAGACTCAGCCACCTTGGGGATAGATCAAATGTCTCTCTTTATGCCAGCCCAGCCCACAAGGGGTGAGGGGAGGGAGGGGAGCTAAGCACTTGGTCCCAGACCCAGACAATAGCCTCACACTTGGAATATTTCTTCTCTGAGCCACTCTTTCTTCTCGCCCCCCCCCCACACCCCAGCCCCCCTGCAGAACTACACCCAGTGGAGGTACCCAGGACTTGGCAGGGCTAATCCAAACAGCCTCCCATTGTGGATGGTGCCCACTAGCTTGTAGGAGGGAAGTGAGCACTTCTTCCTGGGGTAGTGCTAGCTGAACTCACAAGAGTGATTAGATTTGCCTCCCCACAATGTAGCCACACAGCCCAGCACTCACCCTTCTGGCTCCTGAACAAAAGCAAAATTAAATCTCAAAAATCATTTGGTCCTAAGTTTTCTCCTTCTATGTTCTATTAGGGTATTCTGTTGGATTTAATAAGATCTGGTAATAAGATCATCTATTCCAGCAGTTCTCAACCTGTGGGTCGCGACCCCTTTGGCAGTCGAACGACCCTTTCACAGACTCACCTAAGACCATCCTGCATATCAGATTTTTACATTAGGATTCATAACAGTAGCAACATTTCAGTTATGAAGTAGCAAAGAAAATAATTTTATGGTTGGGTCACAACTTGAGGAACTGTATTTAAAGGACCAGAAGATTGAGAACCACTGATATAATCTCATTATGCTCTTGAATGTAGTGTTTACTGCCAAGGTAGAATTCCATCATCCCTGACTGGCCACTTTTCCCTTGGACTCTGCCTTATTCCAATGAAGGACTCTGCCTACTTCCAGGTTTGGCCCCTTCCAAACTACTATATTTTCTGAATTCCTTGGGAAATCCCTCCTCAAGAAATGTCCTTGATACTTAGTAGAAATTGTTAAAGAGAGTAATTAGGTGTGTTATACATAGCAAACGTGAGTGAAGAGAGATAGTTAAAGAATTTTATATTAATGAGAATATTGCATACAGAGTTTCAGACATTAATTTCTTCTATTCTTTCCTAATTTTTAAATGAGAAATGAATTAAATGTTAATGGTGATTTACTTTTTTTTTTCTAGAAGGGAATCCAGGAAACTATTTTGCCTTTCAACTATTAAACAACTGTATTTTTAGACTATTTTATTTAAAATCTGTAATTATTTTAGTTTGAATAAATGAGACTTCCTTAACTATAATGGGCTGTATTTATAGACCAATCATATTGTGCAGATATATTCTGTAATATTTCAAAAACTGTTTTTTAGGTGTTTCATAACTGTAGTTGTGTAGAAGCAACTGGTTTCCAGAACAAAAGTAACTCAGTGATTTTGGGTGCATGCCCAAGAGATGGTCCGTGTGTAAAAAAATTTTATATGTATATAGCAGTGCAAATCCTGAATTCGTTTACCTCTTCATTGGGAACTGTCTCAACTGTCATGCTGGTTTTTAAGTGAGTACAATTTTTTTAAATGTTTTTATGTATATTAGATATAAACACACCTAATAATGTACATATTTTTCCATAATACATTTGGAACCCAAATTCATACTTTGTTACACTTTAATGTTCTAAGGATGCATTTTCTTAGGATTATTGTGATACTTCAATGTCATCATTAATCATAATTTAGCTCTGATTCTTACATTATAAAAATATAGATTCTATACTTGCTCCTCTTGCTAAGAATATTAAAACACAGACTGATTGGTAATTGCTTCAATCATTAAAAAACTTCTGTTGTGATTCTAAATGAACTTTTAATTTTGAAACGCCTTATATCCTAATGAGCCTGTCAGAATGAATTACCTATTAATTTTATTTGAAGAAAACATTTAGGAACCATGCTGTATAATATAAGGTCTATAATATTCCAAAGCTTTTAATCCACTCCTAGAATGGTTTTTGACCTAGTCCCTCAAATACCTTCACAGACAAAAGAAAAATATATGAACAGAATTCATTCCTTTCTTCACTCATTAAACAAATATTTAGAACCGTGCTTGATAAAAAATATATATATACCATGGTAAATAAAACAGGCAAAGTACCTATTCCTATACAGTTTAGAGTCTGACAAGGAAGACTGACATAAGATAAATAAGCTTAAAAATACACACATAATTACAAATTATCATTAATACTCATAAAGAAAAAGAGTTCTATTGAGAGAATTAAAAGGGAAACCTAATTTAGGATTGAAGTGAGGAGCTATAAGGAAGAAGACTCAAAGAGCACTTTTCCAAAAAATGACATTTAATCTAAAGGTCTAGACTCGCAGTGGTTCTCAACCTGTGAGTCGCAACCCCTTTGGGAGTCTAATGACCCTTTCACAGGGGTCACCTAAGACCATCGGAAAACACATATATAATTACATATTGTTTTGTGATTAATCACTATGCTTTAATTATGTTCAATTTGTAACAATGCAATTGGGGGTCACCACAACATGAGGAACTGTATTAAAGGGTCACAGCATTAGGAAGGTTGAAAACCACTGAGAATAAGTTAAAGTTAGCCAAATGAAGAACTTCACAGGTCTAGGTGCCAATGCTCAAGGCAGGAAAGAACTGGTGTGTTTGAGGAATTCAAAGAAGCCTGTTGGTTGAAACATAGTTAATAAGAGAGAAATGCACAAGATAAAACTGCAGGGTTAGGAAGGTATCAGATAAGACAAGCCCTATCGGTGAAAGTAATTTTTCAATTGCCTAAAATTGAAAACATAAATACTTGAATGTAGGTCTTAAGAACAGATATGTATAATTATGGTGACCTGGGTAAGCATCTAATTATACTTATAAGACCTAGATAGTTGACTACAAGTAACTGTCAGCCAACCGCATGACATGGAAGGGCAAAAACAAACAAATGTATTGACTTTTGTAAAAATGAATATAGACATATAAACTGAGTCTACAGTTGTTTAAATTCTACTCTGACCCCGAGTATTGTGAAATTTTTATACTAATTTATTTCACAGATACTACTCCACAATATAAATGTTGTCTACTCAAAAGGAGAAGTCTTCCATATTTCCCAAATTGCAGATTTTAACTTACAGAAAATCATCTCAGGACTTCATATTAGCTTGCATCTCAACCAGTCTTAGCTTCTTAGTTTAAAATCTCTCATGAAGAAAACTGGGGTTTAAGAGATCTTTGTTCCATCATTGATGGCATTTTATCATACTGAGAAAGTGGTTAAGATTAACATTACCATATGTCAAAAATAGGCATTGATCTCTCACCAGCCTTCGATTTTATCAAAAGAAAACTTTTGGGAAGCAGACTCTAAAATAAAAATATACATTAAAATTAGACACTAAAGTACAGATATTTTTGACCCCCACCCCTGTGGTTGTATTATGCAGTTCCTGAATCATATTAGTCAACTTTTCTGTTAACAGCAATGACAGAAATAAGATGGTAGAAAGAGTTGTGCTGTGACCTAGACCGAAAGTGTGTGCTCATGGCCTGTCAACTAAATAAAGCACACAGATTCAATTTCTTCCTAGACATAATAAAGTCTGTTCTGACCACTATCTCATAGGATTTCATAAGGAGCCAATGTGAAAATGTTTGTTAAATTGTCCTGAAATCATAATGCATTAAATAAATAAGGTAAAAATAATTATTATTATCATTCAGCTTTTTCCTTTTCAAACAACTGATGTAATTTTAAATAAAGTCAGCTATTTACTTAAGGGTTTTTATTCAACCATGAAGAACAATGACACAGAAATGTTTTAATATTGAACTCAGTTTGGCACTTTAAAGATGCTTTAATGAAGTTTTTGCTTTTATTTTATTTCAGAAATGTTCAGCCTGAACTGAAATCACTTGCAGTGGGTTTCCATACACTCACTATACGAGCACTAGGTATGATAAATAGGTTATAAATTCAAGATATAAATTTTCACATCAAAGCTCAAAGACAGAATATAATTAATATCAAATTTTAAGAAAGTAAAAAAAAAGTATAAATAAATTTGATTTCCATTTTTGTGATAAATGACAAATAATATGTGACAGAGGAAAACTGGGTGAATTAAAAGAGAATTTATTAATTCTGGTTCAAGTCCATCTTTAACTAGTATAAGGAATCATATTTGTTTTACACTTTTCCAGCACAAAAATAGATGGTCTATAAAGTTTATTTTGTTTTGTTTTACTTTCAGACTTAAGAATATTTCTTCCCATAGGCAGAGTAGTGGGCCTTCCTTTTACACTGAGGGGGTTAAAACAGCTCAGGGGGGGCCTGGGAATGCAGTCAGACTGAGACTACAAAACAACAGAAGTGGACTTAACGCTACCTCACTTCCCACTGCCTAGTTCTCTAGGCTGGGGCAGCTAACTTTTATCAGAAGTTTAAAATGCAAGAGGAAATGAGAACTAAAAGAAATGAGCATGTTAGAATAGGGAGTGTTTTGAATGAAAGCTACGGAAATTTCAGGGTTTGTTGTTTCCTATCTCCAGATCCAATGGAGAGGCCTTCCTCCACAATCTAGAGCACAGAAGCTAGCAGATGAACATAGAATTTGGGGAGCCAGATATGCTGAAATGAGACTGAGGATAAAGGAAGTTCCTCTATGACATAAAATAGAATAAAAAAGGAATTTTGTCATCCTAATTTGTGGGCATCCTATTTTGATATGTCCAAAATATGACACAATGGAACCTATTGCTTCTATGGAAAAAATACCTACTGACTACCAATTCAAAAACAATTCGGGAGGAAGCCTTAGTGTTGGCATTTACCTTTTAATTTTTTAAAAATGGAGTTGAAAATCTCCTGCTTTGGCAGCAGTTACGCTGAGAGCTTTTTCATTTCCCTGCGAAGCTATGTCTACTTCCACTCTTCCAGCTCTCTTTGCCAAAAAAAGCGGGGAGAGTGGCCTAGCCGGCTTGGCTCGGTGGATAGAGCGTTGGCCTGTGGACTAAACGGTCCCAGGTTCGATTCCAGTCAAGGGCACATGCCCAGGTTGTGGGAGGGAGGCTGGAGCAAGGCAGTGGATCAATCATTCTCTCTCATCATTAATGTTTCTCTCTCTCTCCCTCTCCCGTCCTCTCTGAAATCAATAAAAAAAATTTAATTTTTTTTAAAAAAGGGGGCATATGAACCAATATAACATTCATATTTTACAAACAACATTCTTCTTTTCACCAATCAGGCTTCAATCAATTGGCACGATAAGAAGAACAGAGTATACAGGCATATAGTGTTCCTATGTGTGGTGGTAAGGGTGAGAGTTGATAAAAGATGTCTGTGCTATTATATATGGTTTCAGTTTTGGAATTTTTTTAAATTTTTATTAAATTTATTGTGGTGACATTGGTTAAAAAGATTATATGTTTCAAGGATACATTTTTATGATATATGATCTCTATATTGCATTGTGTGTCCACCACCCAAAGTCAAATCATTCTGTCACCATATATTTGACCCCTTTTACCCTTTGAGATTCCCAATAATCTTGATTCTTGAGTAGAGTTAGGCTAAAACAATGGAAGAGTCCTGCAAAGTTTTTAACTTTTTACTTAATCCCAAATGTATCAATGTGGATTACACCATTACATTTGAAAGGTGTTCCTTGGATTGACATTTCATCTCATGTTGCAGGAGGAATTCTAGCTCCTATATATTTTGGGGCTCTGATTGATAGATCATGTATGAAGTGGTCCATCAGTAGCTCTGGGAAGCAAGGTTCTTGTAGGATATATAATTCCTCACTTTATGGGTAAGTTGTCATTAATGTGTTTTATTGATTTGTTTTTCTTTGATTAACTTAAAGAATTTAAAGAATGATATATTATTGACAGTATAATAATAGTATTAATTATAGCCATCATTTAATGAACTATATCCAGTGTTGTAGCAGCAATCTGGTATCTAATTTTAATACTCATAAAAACTGTAGAATATGATTATTTATCTCCTTTTCTTTAAGTATGAAGAAACTAAAATTTAAAAAGAATGAATAATGCTCAAATATCACACAGCTAGTGACAAAAGGATCTTGGATTTCTACCCAAATCTCTTTTGTTTCCAAACATTCCCCTCATACAGCAGCTATATTCAATGGTCTCTGACTTCTCTTTGAAGATACAAAATAATCATCTGGGTCTCTAATCGTAGGCCAATGGGAAACAAAGAGGAAAGAATCATTTCTATACTATTCTATTCATAAGGAAATAATTAGGTAGGCAGCTAGAAAAACTGTGGAAATGATATGTTAACTGTAAATAAAAATTAATTGCAGCTCAAACATTAAAATTTGAAAATACAAGTATTAGAAGAAATTATGATAGAAATTGTTTTAATTATATAGGAAGCAGGAATGTGTTTCTAAGTGTGACCCAAGTCCTCAAAACCATAGTAGGAAAAAAAAGATAAAATATTTTTAAAACATTGCATCACAAAACATATCTTAAGCAAAGTTCAAAGACAAAAGTTAAACTGGAAAAAGAATGTGTAACTCACAACATAGACACAAGGAAAATGTCCTAAACATATAAAGAGCTTTTTAAAAATTGAGACTAAACAATGCCATATGCTGGCAATGATGTGGAACAACAGGAACTCTTATTGCTGGTGAGAAGGCAAAATGGTACCGCCAGTTTAAAAAGTCTGACAGTTTCTTACAAAGCTAAACTTAGGTTTATTGTATAATCAAGTAATTGTGCTCCTAATCATTTACTCAAATGAGCTGGAAACATATATCCACATAAAAGCCTACACTTTTATATTTATAGCAGCTTTATTCATAAGTGCCAAAATATAGAAGCAAACATCATGTCCCTCAGTAGGTAAGTAGGTAAACAAACTGTGGTACATTTATACAACAGAATTTTATTCAATAATTTAAAAAAAGAGCTATCGCGCTAAAAAAAAAACACAAAAAAAGACAAGGCACATTGCTAAGTGAAAGAAGGCAGTCTGAAAAAGCTACATACTTTATGATTCAAACTACATAATCTTTCCCAAAATTTGCACCATTTCAGCCAGCTAGAAATAGCTATCCCTCTTTATAATTCTATGCACTTTGGAGCTCACTCACAGGCCTTAACACTTTTTCTTTGGTCAATTGTGTTCATTGCCTAAAATACTACATTGCAAAGTAATTGCATAAAGATGGCTTCATGTGCAACTTTTTAAAACAGCAGTGTGCTCACCAATGAGTACTCAACAAAAAGTTAAATTGTCATCTAGTGATTTTTTGGATTTATTATTTTGAGGTAACTGTATAATTATTCATTGATTTTATCTAGCATAGACAAAGAATATCAACAATTGCTAATTCAAAGAATAGAAATATATTTTTATATTAATTCTAAATTTAAACACAACTTATTCAAATTTTCTCAATAATAATCGCATAATAAGAAACCCATATTAATTTTTCTTGGTGGCAGTGAAAGCTTTAAAAAGCTTAACATTAGTGTATTACTACTTGACATACCCAAGCATAAAGCAAATATTTTTGTAGATTTAAAAATATTTCTCTCATCATATTTGGTACACCACAAGATCCTACAGCAATTTTAGTGAACTTGAGTTTAAACAGGTCAAAATTATATGATTAATGCCATTCATCTTCAATCAAAACTAATAATTGTTCAAAATATTTTTTTGTATAAAACTTGTTAACATTTAGTTAACACTGTCTTGAGGCCAGTGAGTGATTCCTAACCTACTAGGTCAATAGTCATCAATCTTTCCTGCTCATTATAATCACCTGAGACGCATTTAAAATATACTAATTTCTGTGTCACACCTTCAGAGACATTTTATTTAATTTGTCAAAGAATGTGGCCTAGACGTGGGAGTTTTGAAATCTCTTCAGGTGGTTTTAATGTGCAGCCACAATTGAGAATCCCAGGAATAGACCATGTGTGCTACATCATTTCATGTGGTTTTGTTAAATACTTTCCAGGAGGCCACACTGCAGGGCATTTTGGACTGCATTTAGCCTATAAACTAAACAGTGGCTCCTGGTTCAATCGAAATGCATTCAATTTTATTACCTCAGTCAATTCATTTCCTTTATAATCTGCTACATTCCACATAAACTAATCTGTCTTTGAGAAAGTTAAAGCATTCCAAATATACCTCACTTTAAATTTTTTACTTATTAAATTGATTGGGGTGACATTGGTCAACATGAACATATTGGTTTCATGTGTGGCTTTCTGTGTTACAAGATTTGTATATTGCACCATGTGCCCACCACCCAAGTCAAATCTTCTCCTGTCACCTCATATTAGAACCCCTTTTTTTCCCCACCCCTTCCCTCTGGCAACCACTACTCTGCTGTTTGTGTTCGTAACTTAAAGTTTTATATTCCACATATGAGCAAAATCATATGGTTCTTAGCTTTTCCTGTCTGATTTATTTCACTACATAATGTTCTCAAGGTCCATCTATGTTGTTGCAAATGGCACTATTTCATCCTTTCTTATGGCTGAGTAGTATTCCATGTGTATACTAGTATGTACCACATCTTCTTTATCCAGTCCATCACTTTGAATATTTCTTGCCACTCCCTTCTGGCCTGCATAGTTTCTGTTGAGAAATCAGCTGACAATCTTACGGATACTCCCTTGTAGGTAACTGTTTTTCTCTTGCTGCTTTTAAGATTCTCTTTTATAGAAAGCACTGGGTAGATCATTAATCAGCCTTAGATTCTGTGGCTAAATATTTCATTTAAAATAATAAAAACTTCCTTGTGCTCCAATAAAAAGAATAACTAGAATTGCTGCCTTAATATTTTCATGTATAATTTCAAACATCGTTTCTTTGTTTTCTTCCTTTAAGGTCTTCTGAATACTGGAGAGAAGCATTGTAAAGTGTTTCACACAGTTTAAAATAAAAACTGACTTTCTTTCTCTTTTCACAGAAAGACCTTCTTGGGCTTGATTGAGAGCTTAAAATTCACAACAGTTATTTTGTTTATTGTATTTATTTATGCTATGAAAAAAGTATATCAAGGAAAAGATACCAAGGCATCAGAAAATAGAAGAAAATCTGTGAATGAAGCAAACGTAGAATTCTTAAATAATGATGGTGGTGCTGTACCTTCTGCCTGAGCCGACTGTGAAACAGATGTGTAAGGGTTGAAAAAAAAAGTCTTTTCTTGCTGGGTTTCCAACCAACATTGTATTAATTCAATAGGATGTTATTTTTGTGTATTTTCTGGTCCTTTTACTAACTATTCCCATACTCTTTACATATGATGGGGCAATGAATTACCTATGAATTTACAATAATGAAACAAACTATAAATGAAAATGAATGTGAGTACTCATTGTTATATGACTGTGCATGTGTGGTTAAGATTAGAATATATGAACCATACAAAAATTTTTTAATTAAATCTTTATTGTTCAGATTATTACGGTTGTTCTTTTTACCCCCCATAGTTCCCCTCCACCCAGTTCCCACCCCACCCTCTGCCCTTACCCCTCTCCCCTGCCACTGTCCTCATCCATAGGTACACGATTTTTGTCCATTCTCTTCCTGCACCCCCACACCCCTTTACCCCCCAGAATTGTCAGTCCACTCCCTTTCTATGCCCCTGATTCTATTATATTCACCAGTTTATTCTGTTCATTAGATTTTTTATTCACTTGATTTTTAGATTCACTTGTTGATAGATATGTATTTGTTGTTCATAATTTGTATCTTTACCTTTTTCTTCTTCTTCCTCTTCTTAAAGCAGGGGTCCTCAAACTACGGCCTGCGGGCCATATGCAAATACAAATATTGTATTTGTTCTCGTTTTGTTTTTTTACTTCAAAATAAGATATGTGCAGTGTGCATAGGAATTTGTTCATAGTTTTTTTTAAACTATAGTCCGGCCCTCCAACGGTCTGAGGGACAGTGAACTGGCCCCCTGTTTAAAAAGTTTGAGGACCCTGTCTTTTTTTTTTCTTTTTAATAGGAAAAGGTGGACATTTATTAGGAAACAAGCACAGACTCCCACGTGGGCAGGGGTTCCAAAGGGGTAGCCCACTCAGTTCCTCTTTCCTAGGGTTTTTTGTTTGTTTGTTTGTTTTTATTGCTTAAAGTATTACAAAGGGTATTACATATGTGTCCTTCCCCCCCCCCACCCTTGACAATCCCCTGGCCTCCCCTACCCCCCAGTGTCTTATGTCCATTGGTTATGCTTATATGCATGCATACAAGGAGGACCCCTGTCTTAAAGGATACCTTTCAACATTTCATATAATACTAGTTTGGTGGTGTTGAACTCCTTTAGCTTTTTCTTATCTGTGAAGCTCTTTATCTGACTTTCAATTCTGAATGATAGCTTTGCTGGGTAAAGTAATCTCGGTTGTATGTTCTTGCTATTCATCACTTTGAATATTTCTTGCCACTCCCTTCTGGCCTGCATAGTTTCTGTTGAGAAATCAGCTGACAATCTTATGGCTACTCCCTTGTAGGTAACTGTTTTTCTCTTGCTGCTTTTAAGATTCTCTCTTTGTCTTTTGCTCTTGGCATTTTAATGATGATGTGTCTTGGTGTGGTCTTCTTTGGATTCCTTTTGTTTGGGGTTCTCTGTGCTTCCTGGACTTGTAAGTCTATTTCTTTCACCAGGTAGGGAAAGTTTTCTGTCATTATTTCTTCAAATAGGTTTCAATATCTTGCTCTCTCTCTTCTTCTGGCACCCCTATAATTCTGATGTTGGTACGCTTGAAGTTGCCCCAGAGGCTCTTTACACTATCTCATATTTTTGGATTCTTTTTTCTTTTTGCTTTTCCGGTTGGGTGTTTTTTACTTCTTCGTACTTCAAATCTTTGACTTGATTCTTGCGATCCTCTAGTCTGCTGTTGGATCTCTGTATAATATTCTTTATTTCAGTCAGTGTATGCTTAATTTCTATTTGGTCCTTTTTCATATCCTCAAGGGTCTCACTTAGATTTATTGAGGGTCTCATTAAATTTATAAGTGGTTTCTAGAAAATTCATGAAAAACCTTATAAGTGTGGTTTTGAACTCTATATCCAGTAGTTTGCTTTCCTCCATTTCTGTCATTTGTGACCTGTTTCTTTGTCTCCACATTTTGGCTGCTTCCCTGTGTTGATAGGGTGGCTTTCTGTGCTAGGTGTCCTATAGGGCCCAGTGGTTCAGCCTCCCCAATTACCTGAGGTGGACACTCTTGGTGCACCTCTTTGTGGGCTTTGTGCATACTCTTGTTGTAGTTAAGCCTTGATTGTAGTTGATATCACTGGGAGGAATTGACCTCTAGGCCAATTGGCTGTGAGAATAAGCTGTGTCTATGGTAGCAGAATTTCTGTGCTGGAGACACCCTTATGGAGCAAGTCTTGCTTCAGTGGGGCTTTGGTGCTCACTGAGTCTGCCCCCTGAGTGTGTCCCTTATGGATCTGAGGAGTTGTAATCTGGTTGGTCCCACTCTGACCACTGGGTACAGTGGCATTTGGATCTCTAAGGAGGTGCTAATATAGCCTCTGCCTCAGGCTACCCAGCAGGAGCTACGGAGAGATCTGCAGATTCCTCTTTTGTGTTTGGGATTTGGAGGTGCCCAGATGAGGCCCAACTGTGAAGCAAGCTGCTGTGGGGCCTTGGGCCTTCTTTTGGATGATCTGGGTCTCTCTGACCCAGCTTCAGTTTGTTAGGTAATTTTAGATTGCAAAGGGCCAGGTCATTCATATGCAAAAGCCTCTGCACACAGCTTTGGTAGGGCGGGGTCTCAGGGAATCAACAGGGTGGAGCAAACAGCTGTGGCTGATCCTCAGCCCTGCTCTAAGAGGCCCCGGGTCTCAGTGTCCTGCCGTAATCGCTGCAAGCACCTCTGAGAGAAAGCTGCCCTCGAGTTCCGCCTGCTGACAGACAGTCCAGTTTCTCCCCGTATGAGTCTGGGTCCCCAGAGACTAGCCCAGAACTGGATATCAGAGTGGGAGTGTGTGTCTCCCTCCCAATTGAAAAAGACAACCGCGTCCTCAGTTGCCAGCCCTTTCTCATGTGCCTCCGTACCTCTGCACTTTATTTCCGCACCTCCTCTGAGTTTCAGTGTGCTTTTCTCTTTCCTTCTAGTTGTAGAATTTCCACTCAGCCAGCCTTCCTGTGGTTCTGGATGATGTCCATTTTATCTTTCAGTTGTATTTTTGAAGTGGTTGTGCAAGGCAGCAATTTCAAGTGTTTACCTATGCAGCCATCTTGGTTTCTCCTGAACCGTACAAATTTGAAGTGAGAGTAGTATGTAATAGAAGAAAAAGTATTTGTGTAACTCAATAAAGCAAGTGACTAGAAAATAGGTGGAGGTAAAAAAAAAATTAAAAATGAGGAGAGAAATTCATAGCCTAAATAAGGAGAAAAGCCTTAAACCTTCTTTTAAAAACAAAGCAGTATGGATCACGTTACTCAAGTCCTAAGTCTAGTATAATGGAGGGTTTATGCCATCATGACATCTGTCATGTATGTATTAAGTCATATCTTTCACAGACCTTAATTGAATTTGTCTAGCAACCCCTAATGCATCTTCTTCCAACCTCCCATTAAAATACTGATGAAGAAATAAACAAAAATTTGTAAGCTATGGTTTTCAGACAACACATTACAGAATGTGTTGTTTCTTTTGAGCTCAGGGAAATGAAGAAAAACTGATGTTAACTTGAAAAAGCAAAGCCCATCTAACAGATGTGTCTTTATTTCATCTGTCTGCTCTCTGAAAAAAGTGGAGTCTGCACCAGATACTTTTACAAAATTAAACATATTTTTATTGATTTTAGAGAGAGAAAAAAAGAGAATGGAAAGATAGAAACATCGATGAGAGAGAAATATCATTGATTGGCTCCCTCTTGCACACCCCCTGAAAATCGAGCTTGCAACCCAGGCATGTGCCCTGACCGGGAATTGAACCAGTGACCTCTTGGTTCATGGGTTGATGCTCAACCACTGAGCCACCTCAGCCAGGCTGCACCAGATAATCAATTGCATAGTTTTGTGTGTGTCTTTATTTGTTTGTTTTTGGTGCATAGACTTCTTTCACATCCCTACAAATAGGACAAGAAGTAGAGTGAAAAAGAACAAATATTTAAATATTGGATTTTCTAGTGACATCAGCATTATTATAGTGAATGCTAGAAATTATAGTGTTTATGCCAATAGGTTAAAAAGAAATATTTTTTGCTACCAGAATCACCTGTGAAAATTTTATTTAAAAAATAGCCCTATCTTATACTCACCTTAGAGATTCTGATTCAAAGCATTTTTGTGATACAGCCTGGACTTCTTTAAAAACAAAATACAACAAAAACTCCATATAGAGTTCTTGATAACTGAAAACCAAACTGCAGGATAGGAGGAGATATTCCTGAGTATAGCAAAGTCACACAACTTGCTAGAATCTTGGAATTGGCCTATAAGTTATATAGAGGCCCGGTGCATGAAATTTATGCATGGGAGGGGGGCCCCTCAGCCCGGCCTGAATCCTCTCTAATCCAGGACCCCTTAGGGGAATTCCAACTGCCTCTTGCAATCCAGGGCCAATGGCTCCTAACTGCTCTCCTGCCTGCCTACCTGATCACCACTAACCCCTCTGCCTGCCTGCCTGATCACTGCTAACCACCTCTGTCTGCCTGCCTGATCTCCTCTAACTGCTCCCCTACCAGCCTGATTGCCCCTAATCACCTCTGCCTCGCCTCGCACCTGGGACCCAGTATTCCCTCCTCCAGCCGGTCACAAGCACCCAGGACCCAGACTTTCCTCCCTCACCAGCCACAGGCACCCAGGACCCAAGCCAGCTTTGCCCGGGCCAGCCGCAGCTGCAGGGTTCCATGGGAGGGCAGCTTTGCCCGGGCTGCAGCCACAGGCACCTGGGATCATGGGGCAGGTGGCTTGTCCCTCTCCTAGGCCACAGCTGCAGGTGCCGTTGCCCAGGACCATGGGGCAGGCGGCTTGTCCCTCTCCCAGGCCACAGGCACAACCGCTGGTGCCCAGGACCATGGGGACCATGAGGTGTGCGGATTGTCCCTCTCCTGGGCCGAAGGCACAGGTGCAGCCGCTGGTGTTGGGACCACGGTGCGGGTGGCTTGTCCCTCTCCCGGGCCGCAGCCCTGGTTGATCCCCATTCCTCTCTCGCGAGCTCATTTGTGCCTGGATGGTCCCCATTCCTCTCTCCTAAGTGTTAAGTGTCTGAGCCATTACCACGTGGTGGCGTGAGGGTGTGACAACCATTTGCATATTATCTCTTTATTATATAAGATATCAACCTTTCTTCAGGCTGTAAGAACTGAGGAAAGATTCATTAATCACACGGGCAGAAATTTCAAAAACCACCCCATTACTAGATTACTAAGTGACAAGTCTGAAGGGATATTTCCCTATAAAAATAAAGAAAGAAAGTATGGCCTTATATTTGCAAGATGGCTTCTTGCTGAGGCTCGATACCCACAGTTCATGAAGGAAGAAGTAAAAGGACAAAATATATTCTTAGAAAGAAGTTATATATATATGTGTGTGTGTGTGTGTGTGTGTGTGTATACACATACATATATATACAGTTTTTATTGATTTCAGAGAGGAAGGAAGAGAGATAGAAACATCAATTATAAGAGAGAATCATTGATCGGCTGCCTCCTGCATGCCCCACACTGGGGATCCAGCCTGCAACTCAGGCATGTGCCCTGGCCAGAATTGAACCATAACCCCTTGGTTCCTAGGTCTATGCTCAATCACTGAGCCATGCTGGCTGGGATAGAAAGCTTTCTTTTTATGTTAGGAAGAAATCCCTTCCCAATTAATCAAGCCTCTGCCAATATCTCATTGATCAAAACTGTAATTGCTATAATGTAGCCAGCAGCAAAAGAGATACTCTTACATTTGCTTCTACTATTCTATCAATCAGGACTTGGTGTTTTTCTTTCTCTTCATCAATCCTGATTCATCATTTCCCACCAAGACCTGAATGAAATGCTTAGGAAAAAACTCTGATTACTCAGTGGCTCATCATATATCTATAGTGTTTAAAGTTATCTTGTACTATTATTTGTTCAGTGTTTTCTGTGTATATTTATTCACCCTAATAAAAATGACACCAACTTGAATTCTACAGCCTACAGCTTAGTTACCACCTACCTCACACATACACACCAACGTACATATCCTATAGAACCAAGTTCAGAATTGAGAAAACAATTGTTCAATAAACACCGTTGGAGACCGTCAACAACTCTTATAATTAGAGGACTCTGTTTCATCCCTTTCTGTAAAATACATTATCTTATTTCTTCTTATTATTTTGATGATGTGTTATTACTAATGAAATATCATTTAAAATCATGTTTTATATAGACAGGAAAAAGTAAGAGTACAAAAAAAAACTGAAATGAAAGATAAATGTGCCATTCTTTGCTTTTCATGATAATCGTGTCACAGAAGCAACCACTTTTTTTCCTGCTATTGTACTTTTTTTTCA
The DNA here is from genome assembly GCF_963259705.1 of Myotis daubentonii. Lineage (NCBI taxonomy): Eukaryota > Metazoa > Chordata > Mammalia > Chiroptera > Vespertilionidae > Myotis > Myotis daubentonii. The sequence goes on from NC_081841.1 coordinate 31,898,217, forward strand.
ATTACAGTTTACATTTAATACTATTTTGTATTAGTTTTAGATGTACAGCATAGTGGTTAGGCAATCATATACTTTACAAAGTGTTCTCTCTGATATTTCCAATACCCAACTGGCATCATATATAATAACTAGAGGCCCGTTGCACAAAGAGATTCATGCAATAGGCCTTCCCGTCCCCTGGCTGCCGGCACTGGTTTTCCTCCAGCATCCAGGACCCAGGCCTTCGCTCCAGCCGGAGCCTTCAGTCCTTGCTGCTCTGGCCGGAGCCTTCAGTCCTCGCTGCTCTGGCCAGAGCCTTCAGTCCTCACTGCTCTGGCCAGAGCCTTCAGTCTTCGCTCCGCCACTCTGCGCCTGAGTATGAAAATTAACCATCATCTTTGTTGGGTTAATTTGCATACTCTCCTGATTGGCTGGTGAGCATAGCAGAGGGATGGTCAATTTACATGTTTGTCTATTATTAGGTAAGATTACAATATTATTTATTATATTTCCTATGCTGTACTTTACACCCCCATGACCATTTTGTGACTACCAATCTGTACTTCTCAATCTTTTCACCTTTTTTACTTAATCCGCAAAACCTCCTCACCTATGGTAGTCGACAGTTTGTTCTCTGTGTCTATAAGTCTGTTTCAATTTTACTTTTTCATTTATTTTGTTCTTTAGATTCCACATATAAGTGAAATCATATGTATTTACCTTTCTCTGTCTGTCTTATTTCACTTAGCATAATACTCTCTAGTTTCATCCATGCCATTGCAAATGGTAAGATTTTGTTGTTGTTTTTCATGGTCAAATAATATTCTATTGTGTAAATATACCACAACTTTTTTTTATCTACTTGACTATTGATGGCATTTGGGTTGCTTACATCTTCAGTATTGTAAATAAGGTTGTAATGAACATGCAGGTGCATATATTCTTTTGAATTAATGTTTTGGGTTTCTTTGGATATATTCCCAGAAACCGAATCACTGTGTCATAAGGCAGTTCCATTTTTAGTGTTTTGAGGAATGTTCCATACTGTTTTCCATAGTGACTGCACCAATCTGCATTCCCACCAACAGTGCACAAGGGTTCCCTTTTGCCACATCTTCACAGCACTTGTTGCTTATTGATTTATTGATGATAGCCATTCTGACAGGTGTGAGGTAACATCTTCTTGAGGTTTTAATTTGCATTTCTCTGATGATTAGTGGAGTTGAGCATCTTCTCGTATGTCTATTGGCCATCACTATGTCCTCTTTGAAGAAGTGTCTATTCAAGTCCTCTACCCATTTTAAATAGTAGTGTTTGTTTTTGGTGTTGAGTTGTATGAATTCTTCATAAATTTCATACAACCCCCTATCTGATGTATCTTTGGCAGATGTTCTCCCATTAAGTAGGCTGTCTTTCATTTTATTGATAATTTCTTTGCTGTGCAAAAACATTTTTGTTTGATATAGTCCCATTTGTTTCTTTTTTCTTTTGTTTTCCTTGTCCAAAGAGATATGTCAGAAAAAAATATTGCTAAGAGAAATATTTGAGGCAACCATTTTTAAGCAATTAAAAAAAATATATGTATACCAATTTTATCTTAATTTATCAAGTTTAAAATATATTTTAACTTTATTCTATAAAGTATGAAGAATGCCTATTACCTCTCCTTGCCTTTATTTCTTTTCCCAATTTTTGTGGGTTTTTGAAGTTATCAATTTTTAAGATTCTGTAAATATTGGTTACATTTATAATTATAAATGATTTATTAAACTATTTCCAATTCCATTAAGTGAAATTTCTCACAATTTTAAACAAGAAAATTAGTGACCCTAGACTTCCCACTACCTGTTTTTCTCCTGTTTCTCTTTTCTACTCGGTCTGCTATTTCATTACCTCTGCCTTGTATGTGGGAGTGCAAGTGCTCAAAATAAGAACTGGCCTACCAAGGCCTCATGAATTCTAACAGAGGTCATGAGGGATTACAAAGCACTTCAACCCTCACTTTTGCCGATCTTATTTCTTCCACCAAGAAAGAACCTTGGGCTCTCAGAGTAAAATGCCACCTTTCCTAACAGGGGATAAGAGTGAGCATATGGTACTAGGTCCAAAAATCATGTCTCTCTGGACCTATTACTCTCCCCTGAGGATGTTCAAGTAGGAGAAGTGTACACAGAGCATGACTCAGCTTTAGAGAAAGCTGTCTATCACTTTATCGATAGAAGTCAAGATACTCAAGATACGCTGATACTCAAGTAAGTTTCTGCTTCTCCAGTTTGCCTCTATAACACGGGGTCATGAAAGAGCCCAATGATGACCCCTCTGACTTTTGACGCTCACCAACAATATCCACCTTGAAATTCATCAGAACTGATCTCATTATGTCAGTCGCCCAAAAAGCTTCAGAATTCCAAGTTATCTCTCATTCCCTTCTTTCTAATTTTCATGCATAATTTCCAGACACCTCCAATTATCAACCTTTTCCTCTTAAATGTCATTTCCTGAAATTTTCTGTCTTTCACTTTGTCTTCTGGTACTTAGAATCCCAAAACGATTTATATTCTCGAAATCATAAATGCGCCTTCTTGTCACTACTGCACCCTAACCTAAATTCAAGTTTCTTCTGGGGATGTTGCTTACCCCCAAAACTTTTTATGTGGTACCTGTTCACTTTTTCTCCCAACTCTCTGGCTATGTGGTAAGTTCTTGCCCCTCTTTTAGCTTCCAGGCCATTCTCTCCACTTCCTTCCCTCCAGAAAAAGCAGCTCCAAAATTAATGTCATCAGGTCCTAAACCTCAACTGGATCTAATTGCTGTAGTCATACCTACCCTGAGTTCCACTGTTCATTTCCAATGGTTTTAGCTCCTCTCCCATATTTCTACACTGTTGAGGTCCAGCCCCAGCGGGTCCAGGGGTCCCCAAAGGTGTGGATGGAGTCGGCGAAGAAGGAATGACACGGAGACAGCGTTCAGTTGATCAGCAGCCTAGCCAGGATCTCTAGCCAGGATCTCCAGCCAAGTTCTGGTCTGGATCTCCAGCGAAGTTCTGCTTAGGATCACCAGCCAGGTTCTGTGTCCATGTTCTCTTGCTAGGTTCTCCAGCCAGGTTCTCCAGGTTCTCCAGCCAGGTTCTGTAGCCATGTTCCCTCGCTAGGTTCTCCAGCCAGGTTCAGTCACCAGGTTCTAGTCAGGTTCTCTTGCCATGTTCTATCCAGGTTCTGTAGCCAGGTTCTGTCTCTAGGTTCTGTGGCCAGTTTCTCTCCAGGATCTGTTGCCATGTGCTCTCGCTAGGTTCTGTCTCTAGGTTCTGTGTCTAGGTTCTGTGTCTCTTGGTTCTGCCTTCTAAGTTCTGTCTCTCGCTGTCTTGTTACATCTGTATTTATACCAGTTGATTCAATCCTATCAATCCCTATTACAAAGGTTAGGGCGTTTCTTATCTCCATTCCAGGGAGTAAAGATTATGTAGCTTAAGCATGATTGTTCATAGTTAAAGTGATTAATTACCCGCCTGGCACTTAGTTAAGAGGTTTTATTCCCTCCCTAACTTCAGGGGAAAATCCCTACCTGGGGAAACAACCTTTCTCAGAGAGGTGACCTTGGTTAAAACACATAGTGCCAAGAAGGTGAGCAAACATATTAAGAACAGTATGCCATATATGCCAGGTCCCTTGAAACAGCAAGCATGGACCGGCTCCCAGCACCACACTATCCCTGTCTTGAATCACGGTTATTTTTAATACACCTAGAGATGAAGTCTCAAGCTTCACAAGTCCAAAAATTAACACTTACTTCTTTCCCACAAACTTTTTCTACCCAGTCTTTCTCATCTCAGATGCTTCTTCCTCATGTGGCACATCCAATTGTTCAAGAAATCATGTTTGTCTGAAAAAAATGTCTGTAGACAGTCTTTCAAGTAATTGGCCTCTATTTTGTCCAGCCACCAACTTACATTCTTCAAACTTTCAACCAGAGGCTCCTACCTACATTCAGGGCCTTCTAAGTGAATTCTGGATTACAGCTTCTACCAGTCTAGAAACACTCCCATTCTCTTTATATTCCACATAAGTAACCATAGTATATTAAGACCCTCTTCCATTCTTTTCCGCATTCTCCTCACTATTGGGGATTATATCATTGTTATATATTGACTCTAATTTCAATGTGATGAATAATAAGGAGGAAGATATAACAGTAGATACACATGGATGTTCATTCTAATCTCTTGAACCCCATCTCAATTATCCATAAGGCTCTTGTGTTATATCTATAAATTATAAAGTTATACTGTATGTTTAGTTTTTGTTTGTTTGTTCTATAGAGTAGATTTAGTTTTAAATGTGCATCTTGAATTTTATTAAGTTCAGTTTCATAAGAGAAGCTACTTTTTAAAATTTTCATTCTCTAAGATGGTTTATGGAAAATTAGTGCTTGTACACTAAATTAGGACGCTGTGAATGGCATAAACATTGGTCTAAGGAGGCCTCCTAAATCTGGTAAAGTGTTTCTTTGACAATATCTTCATAATAAGCAGCCTTTAAGGACTAGTGTCTTTCTAATACGACCCTTTCATTCTTTGGCTCAGACACTTGTTTTTAAGAAAAAGTAACCTGGTTTGAATTGCTGAAAATAAAATTCCAACAATCTTTACTACATGATTTTTAATAACCTGATTCAGTTTGTCAGTTTGCTGAACAAAATGAGCAAATATATGGCATGAATAATAAAGCAGGGAATGGGTTGAAAGCATGTGATGGCACATTGATGAGTAAACTATTTTCAAAGTCATGTCTGGAGTAAATAGGAGGAGTTAAAGAATAATTTATAAATAAAAGAAGACAACAAATTTATTGCTTCTTTTAGTTGGAAGCAATAAATTTGAATAAAATACTTAAATATTCACATAGCAGGATGAGAATTCCAGTCTCTAATCCCAATAGCAAAGCAAATACTCAATGGAATTAAGTAGATTTTCATAACAGGGAATTTTTAGAGTTATTAGGAAAAGACAATGAAGGAAATATATTCTTATTGTACATAAGTTAAAAGAGAAATTGCTGTTTTAACATAAATGTAAAGTTGGCTGTAGGCCTGGCTGGGTGGCTCAGTTGGTAGGAGCATCATCCACTACACCAAAAGGTTGTGGGTTTGATTCCCAGTCAGGGCACACACCTAGGTTGTGGGTTTAATCCAAGGGAGGCAATTGATCAATGTTTCTTACTTTGATGTTTCTATCTATCGGCCTGTTTATCTATCTATCTATCTATCTATCTATCTATCTATCTATCTATCTCTATCTCTCTCCCTTCTTATCTAAAGAAATTAATAGAAATAGATTCTTGGGCGAAGATTAACAAAATATTTTTAAATAATTAAGCTGGCTCTAATCTCCAGTTCTCAAGGTTGCTATAAATGTCCATCTAAGAAAAACCTCAAGTGCTGTTGATGGCTCAGAAATACCATCAGTGAACTTTTTTCTTTTTACCTTAAGTAAAAAAACTTTTTTTAGGTTCTTAGACAAGAAAAGGTTACCTACAGTACCTCTATTGATTTTTAAAAACAATTAAGTTATAGTGTGTTCTCCAACTCTGGGAAACATGAATAATAGGATATTACATTTTAGTGTTCAATACATTATTATTCAAAATTTTGCAAGTTTGGTCCATTTCTTGGCCCTCATTCCCGGTAACCTTTGCCTCTGCAGGCACAGTTCCTGAAGTGGTATTTTCACCAGGTAGACGATACTTCCTCAAAATAATTAGGATAAAAATGGCTGGAATATAGCTTAATCCTCTTAGTGCTGCTGGCAATCCAAGGTAGAGGTGTCTGTCAAAAAAAAAGTTGAAACATACTAAATTTTATATAGACAGTATGGTGAATACAAACTAATTTTGTAGATCTTTAATTTTCAGTATTTCATTCCCATAAGAACAACAGCAGCTAATTGTTTTGCATGTTGATCATACATACGCAACTTTGCTTATTAATTTTTGTTAAAATGGTTTTCTTTAGAATTTTTCATCCAGAAAATCCAATTTTTTCTTTTTTTCTGATCGTTCAGTACTATTTTTATTTGTTTACATTGACTAGACACTCCAACTTAAATTTAATACTGACAGTGATTGGGCCTCTGGTCCCAGTGTTTAATAAAAATACTCCCAAAGAATCGCCATTATCACCAGATCATCAAAAATTTGTAAAACTTGCCTTAAAAGCATCTGGACTCAGTGCTTTTAGAGATGCACATTTTGATTGATTCAGTTTTAATAGCTATAAAATATTCATGTTTTTATATATTTATAGTAACATTTTGGTAATATATATTTGTTTTAAAAATTCTCATTCAATATGTTTCCAACTTGTTATATTTAAAACCCATAAGTAATCGTACTTATATTCCCTTTTTCATTTTTAATCCTCACTGGAAGATATTTTTTTATTGATTTGAGAGAAAGAGAGCAAAAAAGGGTGGAGGGGACATTGATGTGAGAGAGAAACATCAATTAATTTCCTCTTGTACATGCCCTGACCTGGAATCAAACCCACAACCTAGATATGTGCCTTCACCAGGAATTGAACCTGCAACTCTTTGATGAATGAGATGATGCTTCAACCAACTGAGCCACCTGGCTAGGGCCCTTTTTCATTCATAATACTTTTTATTTGTGCTACCTCTATTTGTCTTTCCAGATAACTGCCATTATTATATTTTAAACTTTTCAAAAAAAACAGCTTTTGTTTTTTGTTACATCTATGATATGTAGCCTTTTGATTTCTGCTTTGTATTTTCATCTTTCTACTTCTAAAATTTTATTTTATTATGAAACATTTCAAGAATACAGGGGAAAAAATTAAATAAGTCTTAACTACCTACCATGGTTTTTTTAAATGAATAAATTTTGCTACTTTTATTTCAGACCGATTGAGCAGAAAATACTAATACATTTAAGTCCTCTGTGTACCCTATAATCCTAATGCTTTCTAACCATCCCAGATATAACATTATGTTGAATTTTATTAATTTTGTTCCTCACTTATTTTATAGTTTTAAAAGTATATATGTACACATTCGTGGTTTATACAATTATTTTATGTGATTTTCACATCCTATATAATAAAGAACTAATATGCCAATTGTTGTCACACCCTCACATCATAACAGCTCAGACACTCAACACTGGTGAGAGAGGAATGGGGACCAGCCAGGCACAAATGAGCTCATGGGAGAGGAATGGGGACCAACCAGGAACAAATGAGCTCACGAGAGAGAAATGGGGACCAGCCAGGCTTCAGCCTGGGAGAGGGACAAGCCTCCCACCCTGCAGTTCCAGGCATCAGCGGCTGCGCCTGTGCCTGCACCTGCACCTGCGCCTACGCCTGCGCCTGTGCCTGTGGCCCAGCCTGGGAGAGGGACAAGCCGCCCATCCCATGGTCCTGGGCACCTGCAGCTGCAGCCCGGGCAAAGCTGCCTGCCTATGGTCCCCTGTGGTTGCTGCTGGTGTGGGCAAAGCAGGCCTGGGTCCTGGGTGCCTGCGGCCGGCCAGTAGGAGGGAAGCCTGGGACCTGGGTGCCTGCAACTGGCCAGAGGAGGGAATCCTGGGTCCCGGGTGTGGGAAAAGGCAGAGGTGGTTAGGGGTGATCAGGCCAGCAGGGGAGCAGTTAGGGGTGATCAGGCCAGTAGGGGAGTACTTAGGGGTGATCAGACAGGCAGGCAGAGGTAGTTAGGGGCGATCAGGCAGGCAGAGATGGTTAGGGGTGATCAGGCAGGCAGGCAGGCAGGCAAGTGGTTAGGAGCCAGCGGTCCCAGATTATGAGAGGCAGTCGGACAACCCCTGAGGGGTCCCGGGTTGGAGAGGGTGCAGGCTGGGCTGAGGGGATTACCCTCACCATGCATGAATTTCGTGCACTGGGCCTCTACTTTTAAATAATTGGCATAAGAGTGTCCCATTAGGAGAACTTAATTCAAATTTAAACCAAGTTCCAGTATCCAAATGGAACATGAAAGTACATGAAATAGAAAGAAAAAAAATGGAAAAGTTTTGTTCAAAAACTGGTTAATATCACATGTTTTGTTCAAAATCAGGTTTTGATTAACCAAAACAATAAGCCTTTAAGAGGCATGAAGAATATTGTGTCAGTGAAATTTAGTGAGAGAGAAAATTATCACTTTGGAGATCAGAGGTAGTTGGTGAAAGGAAGTAAGGATTCAAGCTAGTAAGATGCTAAAATGATGGAGGATGAAATGGGACACTTTAGAGCAGTGATTTTCAACCCTGTGCCACAAGAATTTTTAAAACATGCAATACCTGACTAGTCAAGGGCACTGACCTTTTTTCCCTTAAATTTTCAAATAAAAAAATTACAACAGGCCGAAATTGGTTTGGCTCAGTGGATAGAGCGTCGGCCAGCGGACTGAAGGGTCCCAGGTTCGATCCCGGTCAAGGGCATGTACCTGGGTTGCAGGCACATCCCCAGTAGGAGATGTGCAGGAGGCAGCTGATCAATGTTTCTCTCTCATCGATGTTTCTAGCTCTCTATCCCTCTCCCTTCCTCTCTGTAAAAAATCAATAAAATATATATAAAAAAATTAAAAAAAAATTACAACAGTCAATACAAGAATAGCCGTCCAGTGTGAACGAATCCAAATTATCTTTTCTTTTGTCAAATTGGCAAATATATATATATATTGGTGTGCCGCAGAATTTTAGTAATTAGTTTATATGTGCCAAGAGATGAAAAGGGTTGAAAATGGCTGCTTTACAGAACAATATAATTTAGATAGGTAGCTTATATATAGCCATTACCTTCAATAATGTATTGACTGCAAACAATTAAACAAACAACATTTGAAAGGCTAGGTTAAGGAAATTATCCATGCTTGTATTTATCAAGTACTTTGAAAATATTGAGAAAAATGAAATTCTAGCACATAAATAAAAAGTGAGGATATAGTATCAATATCTATTCTGGAAACAAAACAAAAAGTAGACTAGTCCAGTGGTCAGCAAACTCATTAGTCAACAGAGCCAAATATCAACAGTACAATGATTGAAATTTCTTTTGAGAGCCAAATTTTTTAAACTTAAACTATATAGGTAGGTACATTGTTATTAACTTAATTAGGGTACTCCTAAGGCTTAGGAAGAGCCACACTCAAGGGGCCAAAGAGCCGCATGTGGCTCGTGAGCCACAGTTTGCCAACCACGGGACTAGTCACTTGGCAAAGAAAATATTAGACACTAGAGGCCCGGTACACGAATTCATGCACCAGTGGGATCCCTCCACCTGGCCTGCGGTATTGGGCCAAAACTGGCTCTACAACATCCCCTGGGGGGTCCTGGATTGTGAGAGGGCTCAGGCCAGGCCAAGGGACCCTACCAGTGCAGGATCAGGGCAGGGAGGGACACGGAGGTTGGCCAGCCGGAGAAGGACCGCAGGAGGGTTCCAGGGCATGTCCAGCCCGTCTTGCTCAGTTCCAATTGGCTGGACCCCAGCAGCAAGCTGACCTACTGGTCAGAGCATCTGGCCCCTGGTGGTCAGTGCACGTCATAGTAACTGGTCTACTGGTCAACTGTCTACCCCCTGGTGGTAAGTGCATGTCATAGTGAGTGGCTGAGTGGCCTTAGCATATCATTAGCATATTACACTTTGATTGGCTGAATGGCCAACCAGACACTTAGCATATTAGGCTTTTATTATATAGGATGGTTGGTGCCATTTTATGCAGACTATGCTAATAAAACAATTCTTTTAAAAAATTATTATCTTTACCTGAAGTTAGTGGACTCATATATCCTGCATGCTCCTGACTCACCACATTTAAAAGTTGCCCAATGTAAACATGTGGAGTCCATTAAAGCTCCAAAATATATAGGTGCAGGGATTCCAGCTACAATAAAAGAGAAAAAGAAAACTCTATCAAGAAGGTAAGAATTAAGATACATTATATTGTTTGGGAGAATTTTAATTACCTCTATTTGAAGAACCAACAAAATTAACAATATCTAAATTTAATACTTGACTTTTTTTTAGAGAGATTAGAAATTACTTTTACTTTTAAAGTTTCTAGATTATAAAGGATAAGTAATCTTGTGGACAAATGCTACACAAAACTATTGATAGAGAAAAACATTGAATTCATGCATATATTTTTTCTGCAATGTTTTGGGTCAATCATATGTACATTTTATTTTAACAAAACATTTCCTGTTCATTTGATTTTCAAATCCAATAGATGAAAAGTAGAATTAAGTTTAAATAGGACATTTTTTAAGTAAAAGAAGGAAGTTCTCTAGTTCTTTTTGCACTTTGTTCTCATACTAATTACAGAGTGCTATCTAAAGCAGAAGGGATATTTGCTAGACTCTTACTCTGAGAGAGTGATTTAATTTACTTAGTATTTAATAATGATCTGATATAATATTGAAAAAAATGACTATTTTTACCAAATATTCTTGTGGAAAATGCATGTAATCCCACACCAAGAGACTTCTCTTCAGGCTTAATACACCTAAAGAGAAATGAATTCACAAATAAAATAATGAGATTTAAACTACCATATACAATGGTGGACTATTACTCAGCAATAAAAATGACTGAAATGTTGCCATTTGCAACAACATAGATGGACCTAGAGGGTATTATGTTAAGTGAAGTAAGTCAGACAGAGAAAGACAAATACTATATGTTTTCACTTATATGTGGAATCTAAAAAATAATACAAATGAATAAACAAATCAAAGACGCAGACCCATAGATGCAGAGAACAATGTGATGGTTGCCAAAAGGAAGGGGTTGGGGATTGTGTGAAATGTTTTAAAAATAAAGCAACTTTTGGCCTGCTCAGTGTTACTCAGTGGTTGAGCATTGACCTATGAACCAGGAGGTCACAATTCAATTCCCAGTCAGGGCACATGCCCCCATTGTGAGCTGAATCCCCAGTGTGGGGCGTTTGCAGAAGGCAGCCAATCAATGATACTCTCTCATCATTGATGTTTCTATCTCTCCCTCCCTCTCCCGTCCTCTCTGAAATCAATACAAATATTTAAAAAGAAATCAAATAAAGCAATTTTTAGAAAATAAATAAAATAAAATGACTAGTTTCTTTTCTCTTAACTTTTATTTATTGATGAGAGAGAGAGAGAGAGAGAGAGAGAGAGAGAGAGAGAGAGAGAAACATTGATTTGTTGCTCTGCTTATTTATGCATTCAACTGTCGACTCTTGTATGTGCCTTGATTGGAGATCTAACCCACAACCTTGTCTTATAGAGATGATGCTCTAACCAAGTAAGCTACTAGTACCTGGCCAGGGCCTACTATCATAATTTCTTAAAAGGACTGTTTGTGTGCTAGTAACACACTGAGCGTTAGAATTTCCTTGCATGCTCTAGTCTTGGTTATTCAAGGCCTGATTATCCAGTTTGTAGCCTATACAGTAGCCTCACTTCTGGTTCTTGGCATTTCACCCAAAACTTTTTCCTCATTCATTTCCATCAGAAAGTTATCAAAGGAGAAAGTATTTCATACCAGCTCATTTCTATCCTTTCATTGAAGTAATAGTTCTTGATTCTAATGGTTCAACCTTTAGTCTAAAACAAGAACAATGCAAGCCTAGCTGTTTTAAAATTATTTGTATTAGCAAAATACCGAAAAGTCAATAATTTACACAAGTAAATGCAAGGAGGAAAGAAAAAATACAAATTTTCAAAGGAAAGTGATGAAAACTCCAAAGCAAACATATGTTAAGTGAGTTGGTATAATTTCAAGAGTCACACTGATTTCTTTTTCTCTCGAGAAATTCTCCCACCTTTTCACTGTTGCCTGAAATGCCTGTAAGTAGAAATGAAGACTATAATTCCCCAGTGCCACTGTTTGCGCCTCACTCGTTGCATCATCAGCAGTGCTACCTGCTCAAAGAATTCACAGGGAGAGCGCCTCTGTATTCCATTTGCTTCCCTGATTACAGCAAGGCTAAGAAAATAAAAGCAGCTTTCTTCACAAAAGGGTGCAATACATTTTTAGCAAACGCATCATCTTATTGGTGTTTCCTTGTAACCTTATGATATAGATGTGTCTCTTCTTGTGTTAAATAGTGAGAATTTCACTAAATTAACTCTTAGAAATAAGGAAGAAAAGAAACAAAGCGAAAAGTCAACAGAGGAACATGTGTAGGGCTACCTTTAAAATTTCACAAAATTCAATAATGCTTTAATGCAAAACTCTGAATGAATGACATATTAAAGCATTGAACTCTTAGGCCAGTGATGGCGAACCTATGACACGCGTGTCAGAGGTGACACATGAACTCATTTTTTTTGGTTGATTTTTCTTTGTTAAATGGCATTTAGATATATAAAATAAATATCAAAAATATAAATCTTTGTTTTACTATGGTTTCAAAGATCAAAAAATGTCTATATGTGACACGGCACCAGAGTTAAGTTAGGGTTTTTCAAAATGCTGACACGCCGAGCTCAAAAGGTTCGCCATCACTATCTTAGGCCCTGAGCTCCAACTGGCTTTCTGAGAAAGTTCCCTTAATAAGTGACCAGAAAGGAATCTAAATAAAGAAAGTGATTTGTGTACCTCAGGAGAACCATGTATCCAGGGATGGCAGATAAAGAGTAAATGAAAGAGCTGACTGAAGACAGGATTAAGAAGTACTGGAGCATCATGGAGCAGTCATGTCCTTTGTCGCACAGCCCAAGAACTGCCGATGAATTTCCTACGGTCTGAATGCAGCTACAGTTATGGAACACCTGCCAAAAAATCATACATTATCCTCTTTCAGGAAGAAAAATCTTAAGCACAGATCTCAAATATTCTCTGCATCCCCCATTGGATCAAAATGTAGGCTGTTTATTCCCTTTATTCTCATCTCCTTTATAGTGTCTCTCAGGATAATAACAAAAAGCAAAACATAGAAGGGCAGTTCCAGAAACATGGCATTTCTCTCTAAATATATGGAGTACATTTGCAATAACTCACCTATCCTAAAGTCATGCTTTTGAAAAAGACATACTGTTTTGCCACAATACTAAGTATCAGAAACAAAATTTGTTCCAGAATGCTCAGTTGGAATATTTAGATAATTAAGATATGTAAAGCTTTGTTTTAAAAAGTATAGTTTAGCTGAAACCGGTTTGGCTCAGTGGATAGAGCGTCGGTCTGCGGACTGAAAGGTCCCAGGTTCAATTCCGGTCAAGGGCATGTACCTGGGTTGCGGGCACATCCCCGGTGGGGGATGTGCAGGAGGCGGCTGGTCGATGTTTCTCATCGATGTTTCTGACTCTCTATCTCTCTCCCTTCCTCTCTGTAAAAAATCAATAAAATATATTTAAAAATAATAAATAAATAAATAAATAAATAAATAAATAAATAAATAAATAAAAAGTATAGTTTATTTCAAAAACAAAGTTAATTCTTTTTGGAATTCTTATATGTTTCCAGGTTTTAATAAGACTCAAAATTTATATTTACTGTTATCACCAGCCAACATTGTTAGGCAAGAAAACATGCCTAAATCCACCTTACAAAGCTCTCAGAATGTGGAACACACAGACAACACGTGCATACATATGCACGGGGGAAAAAAGTCCAGCAAAACAATTTGCTGGATACTTGAAATCAAGCTGTCAACTTTATCTCAATGATAAAAAAATATTTCAGCCCAGAGTATTTTTAAAACAAATTAGCTGAGTAATAATGTCAACTGCTATAAAATTAAAGATCAGTGCTCAGACACTCTAAAGGTCTAAAATAAGACCTACTAAATAAAGAGTAAATCAAATGAGCATATGAAAAAAAATGTTTATTTTTTCTACAAAATAATTTGGTTTTGAAGAAAGACTATAATTGTACTTTTATCAAATGTAGGCCCAGTTAGCAGTTGGAAACTGTCAATGCAGTTCATAAATCAAAATTTCTGTTAAAAAAAAAATAAAGGTAATAGATTATTTTACCATGTTCAGTCCTGTTCCAACAAATGTCTCACAACCAGCAAGACAAGCTGACATATATGACAAACCATTGCTTCCACACACAGGGTCCCATGTTTTAGTTGGACAGTTGCAATCCATGTTGCAATCATCAAGGATGGCATTTCCAATGTGTAAATCTTGCTGCATTCTGAAATGATTTAAAATAATACCATGAATATTGAAAGACTATTAGACCATTTCCTCTTTCTTTTTTTTCATCTCAGTCCACAGTTAAATTTTTTCTTCCCCAAAATAAAAACAGAAAACTTCCAACCATCAGTGTGTGGCCTGGTGATTATAGATAGGGCATAAAAGTTAGCTGCTTCAGTGACCACATAGCCACTTTTTCAATGATTTATTTTATATAAACAAACAGTCAGTGAACAAGAATTAGTTGAGGGCCTACCATATGGGAGGTTTTCTTCCAAGTATTATTAGAACTCAAAAATAAAGTTGCCCTAATCTCTATGGCTGATCCACATCATGGAAAGTAACAAGAGAGATCAGATTCATTAATGCAATCTCAAGAGCTCACTTTAGGTCAAAATCTGGCCATTCTCAATGTGGCTCAGTTAGTTGAATGTCATCTCATGCACCAAAAGGTCACTGGCCCAGGTTACAGGATCGGGTGCACATGGGAGGCCACCAATAAATGTTTCTCTCTCTCCCTCTCCTTTCCTCTCTCTCTAAAATCATTAAAAACATATTTTTAACAAAATCTGTAAGTCCAACATATAATATAGATAATACATTTAGCTCCAGAAACATAACTACAAAATATGTGTAAACAAATATATTCTTCTAGTATAAAAGTGTATCAGGAACAACCAGTGCTGCCATCTTGATGACCACCCATCCAGAAAGCCTGGCCAGGGAACCTGGGCCCATCCTACAACCTCACTAAGGCAGGGAGTCAAGCTAGTAGCCCAGCTCTACTGTTAAGTATAGTTCTGACTCCGCATAACCAATAATCCTGAGCATCCTCAGAGCCTAGCATAACATACTGCCAGACCGTGAAGCCACGCCTACAGCACTGAGCAGCAGCAGAGCCCAGCCTACAGCCCTACCCAATGGCTTATCACAATTGGCAGCCTTACTCAGTCATGGAATCTAGCCAATGACCCCGCTTAATCATGCAGTATATTCTACAGCCTCACTCAGTGAAAGAAAGTGGACTGTGACTCTGCTCGATCAGGGAGCACTGTTTCTAGCATACCCAACCTTCCTATAGACCCAAAGAACCCTCAAAATACAAATCTAAAACTACTGAACAATGATACATAACTATACAAATGAAATACATGAATTTATATGAGTTATTGTAGCATGTATCAGGATTGGGTTATGCTAAATTTAAGCTTATTGTGGAAACATAAAAACGATTGAGACTGTATGCTCAACTCTTAATTTTACCCATTTGTGAGAGTATAAAATATTTAGATAACATATCCCAATGCAACCTAAAACTATAGGTAGTTTCTTTTGATATAACTTTAATATCTAGTAGGATGCTACAAAGACACACACATAGACACACGTGCAATCATAAACTCACCAACCCTGTGATATGTTCCTAACCTCTTTATTAAACCTGGAGCCTGAATACATTTGGTTGTAATTGACAGATGAAGGAAAGATGAAAGACCATAGATTGCTACCATTAGCAAATGGTCTGGTCCTGGATAATCATTGAAGAAAATATGTTAACTATTGAAGTGCATAACATTCTTTAGGGGGAAAAAAAAAAAACCATACCCTTTATAATCGGTGGTTATGCCAGCAACTGAAGAATTATCACAGACCATGAAAAAACACGAAAAGTAGAGAAGAAAGTCAATGAAAGATAAACAACATGCTATGTGGGCAGCTTGTTTGACAGTAATTTTGAACTTTTTCATCATTAATCCGCCGAAAATATATCCAATGCATATTGGAGGTAAGTTGTAAATACCTATAAATGCAAGAAAATGTTATTTACAATGTTACTTAGCAGAGAAACAAATATGATATTACCTTTATTTAACTATAGACTACAGAAAAGATATCTAACATGTCTTACATAAGAAACCATTTAGGTCCATTTCACAGTAAATATGGCTGATTGAATTTTATCCCTACTTGTTACATGTTATCTACAGAGAGATTTTTAAATGCCCTTCAATGTCAAAGTATATTTTTGAAGACCTATTATTATTCATTTAATTGATAACAGGAGGATATAAATGTTTTGCAGGCTCCAAGTAGGAGCAACAAGTCAAGTTGACCGACCAGTAATTTATTGATTTCCATTTTGGGAATGTCATTTTACATATATATATATGATTTATATGATTTTGTTGTTGTTTATTCCCATTTTGGTTATGAATTTGGCACAGTTTAAGGTACTTTCAAAGACTACTGCCTGTAATTGTCAAGTGTATTTACAATACATGTCTTGCTGCTACTCCTCCCTCCACACAAGGAAAAAAGAAGAAAAAGAAGAGACAGCCTTACAAGCCAGGATCTGCCCATTGAATTACACCCTTGGAAGAGGTTGTTAAAAATCCATTCCAGAGCCCCACACCAGAGATTCAGTATGTCTGATTCAGTATGTCTAAGGGGGGCACCAGGTATCTGAACTTTTAACTAGCACTCTAGGCGATGTGGATGCAGATAATTTAGGAAATTCACTTTCACAACTGTAAAGAGATCCTTAGAGAAACCTAACCCGGGAGGGGGGGGGGGGGGTGTAGTCATGTGGTCACAAGAAAGTCAGAATATATAGGCTGCAGAGACACCTGAAACCACCAGGGGGACCAGGGGGACCAGGAGAACCATGGAATTCATGACTGGGAGCCAAGAGTAAAATCTGAGAGTAAAACATTGACTCCTAATGAATTCACTCTCTTCCTTTTTTAATTTTTTCATTAATGGATTGCCTATCTGAAAATTATAACTAATTTGTGCATTCCTCGAGATTTTCAGAAATATTTTGAATTTGTGTCGGAGAGACACCCTTTGTTGATTTCATTGGAGAGAAGGGAGAAATGTATCAGAGACAAAAATATCCTAACAGTTTTTAATATAGGAGTTTCCTAGACCCATCATCACTCTGTTTACCATTTCAGGGGGGAGGAGGGGAGTGGGCTAATAATGCTGAGAAGGACAAACATACCAATTAGAAAGATTGCTTCTGAAGTTGACTTTCCATATTGCTGTTCCACATATTTAGGCATGAAGAACATCATATTAATAAATGCATTGAACTGTACCACACTGATTAGCATAAAAAGCATGTAAACTGGGTTGCAAAAAAGACTCTTCATGAACGGTAAAAAATCTGAAAGGGAAGAAAGACAACAGTGTCAAACTAACTAGGTTCTGCATTTTCTGGTTGACTTTTTCTGAAACGTCAACTTCCCCTCCAAATTGCTTTCCTGTTTTATAATGCACACATTGTTAACTCTTTTTACCTCTTAGAAGCTGAAGTCATGCCATTGCCTTTGGAGGCTTCTGCAAGTGGTGACACAGCTGACTAGATAGGTACCAAAACACAATAGTTTTGCCTTCGCTAAGTTACTATTGTGTCTTAAGGAAAAACTGCAATGTGACCAAAATATTGTCTGTGTTCATACCACTTCCTTTTATGCTTCTCTTTTTCCTTCTAATTAATATCCTCTCTTCTCTAGAGATCATCTGGAATGAAAGATATTTGTTCTGTTCTCTAATGTCTGGAACAAAATCAACTTGATAAAGAAGTTCACACTCTGTCATTGATATTATCATTCCTGAACATTTAAAATAAATCTGTATGTATTTGGGAGTTCATGGAATATAAATTTTCTGCTTTTTCAGAGCATCATTTTTGGTGGTCCAGCCAATGGTTTACAACAAAATGTGCTTAAAAACCACGTGGGTATCTTTTAAAACCCACTCCCTGAGGTCTGATTCATTAGGTACATACTAAGTACCATGTATATAATTTAACCAAAACTTTTCCCTGTTTGTGTTCACTGCCAAAACTCAGAGCCAAATTTTGCCCATCTCTAGCAAATGCTCTGGGTCACACTACTGCCACTTGAGGTCACAGTCTCATGGTTTCTTTTCACTTTCTGTCTTCAAGTTCTCTGCCTTGATTACCTTCCTTATTCTGTATTATCCTGGTTTGCTTAATAAGCTGCCTAAAATCCATTCTGGAACAAAGTATCAATAAAAAAACAAATTGAAAGAAGAGGAAGCATAGCTCCATGAAAAGAGATGAATTCTAGTGGTAGAATTCATATTTAGGAATAAAACACATAGCAGGGCTGAGAGTTGTGTTCAGAGCTCTTTGGAGTTTTTTAAGTCACCCATTTTGTTGACATCCCAGTCCTCATTAATGAGTCTCAGTAGTTCAAATTATTTCCTATATTTCTTATATTAAGCTCAGCTCTTTCCTGGTTTTGAAAAATAATTCTACAGACCACAAACAATATTCTATGCGAATATCCTCTCTCAGTCCATACCATCTCTTTGCAAAAAGTTGTAATATAATCATGATGCCTGGGAATTTGCAAGATTCTGAATTGGCTCCTAATGATCTGGGATTATGCTCAATTGTGGTTTAAGTGCATTGTAATTGTTACAATGCTTACAAATTGTTACAATTGTTAACATTGTAATTGTTAATAAAAATTCTGTGCAAATTGGCATTATAAATTGTGGGTGATTTTAGAAGTAGCAACCTCAACAAATAATACTAATACTAGTTGCAGTAATAATAATAATAATAATAATAATAATAAGTGCCTGAACTCCTTTTACCTTCACACAACAACTCTATAATTATAACTACAATTATCATCACCATTTTATAGATAAGAAAACTTAGCCCTTCTCTGCCTTCTAAATAAATACTCTCTAAAAATTCCAAGACCCAGGCCATACCAATTAAATGTTCATACTAATTAAATCAGACCTCTTGGAGATAATACAGAATTTCCAGGCATCAATGTTAAAAATTTCCCAGGTAATTCTAATATGTGGCCAAGTTTTAAAATCTAAATACTTAAACTCTTTTAACTTAGTTCCCCATAGAAACACCTTCTGTAAATTATACTTTAAACTTTTATTGATAATCTATACCAAAAGGAGGAGAAGGAGAAGGAGAAGGGGGGGGGGAGAAGGAGGAGGAGGAGGAGGAGGAGGAGGAGAAGGAGGAGGAGGAGGAGGAGGAAGGAGAAGGAGGAGGAGGAAGAGGAGGAGGAGGGGGGGAGGGGAGAGGGAGAGGGAGAGGGAGAGGGAGAGGGAGAGGGAGAGGGAGAGGGAGAGGGAGAGGGAGAGGGAGAGGGAGAAGAAGAAGAGCAGTTACCTACATTTGCTGGGAAACAACTGTGGGTTCAATACTACCTAAATCACAACATATGACAATTATTTTCTTTTTTTACAATTTGTTACTTGGGGAAGATTTTCTCCTTAAGAACTACTATTCTTTGTCTATATCTATCAAATATAGACAATTATATATCTTGCTTTCTTTTTTCTTTTTCTGCCTTAATTTCCAGGAAGCTCACAGCTAAGCTAACATCCTTGGGTTCAGGACTGTAAACTTATTCAGAGTAGTGTATATTTTTCCTTCTTTTGTTCTTAGATTTAATTTCTTTTTTTAATGTATATATTTCTTTTATTTCAGAGAGGGAAAGGGAGAAAGAGATAGAAACATCAATGATGAGATAGAATCATCAATCGACTGCTTCCTGCACGCTCCCCACTAGAGTTTAAGCCAGCAACCCAGATATGTGCCCTGACCAGGAATCAACCACAGGTCCACACTCAATCACTGAGCCACACCAGCCAGGCTTAATTTCTTTTTTAAAAATTTGACCTTCAAGGCAAATGGGACTAAATAAATAAATAAATAAATAGTTTGTTGAGTGCCCAGATTGATAAAGAATTTTATATAAATACTAATCTGAGATAATTCAGCTTCCACATTACATTACTTATTCCCAAGTAGTAGCACAGGAAGTATCAGACCAGTTAGACTGCTGACTGCTAATGGCAAATTGTCCTAATGCAGCCTAGCATGTTATAGTGCTAGACTCAAATAGAGACACACCTATATAAAACAAAAAGTAAATTATATAATATTTAAAATTTTTATATTTGCCTTTAGTAATTCCATCATTTTCCTTCTTGACTTCTTTTTGTTTCTCTTCTTTGTCATTTTTGACGATGTCAGCATTATCCTTTGATCCTTCCTTTGCAAGCGTTTTGGGCAAAAAGAAAAAAGGAATGGCAGTGAGCACATTCACTCCTGCACAAATCAAAATGCCAAACCACCATGCACCAACCCAACGAGTATCAATTGGAGTGATAGTCAGCTCATCTGTAAAAAAAAAAAAAAAAAAAAAAAAAAAAAGTATACACATTTTTATTAGTTTTAGTCATTTCTCATGTGAACTACAGAAAAAAAAATTACATTACTCTTCTCAGGTCCTATCCAAGTATAGAGTTTGTATACAATTCAGATATTCATAAAAATCATCTGACAATGCATAGTGTTACAATAATGTCTAGCAATAAATTTAGAGGTATGCTCTATTATGTAAAGAATTTATAAATATATACTTATTAAATAACTACAAGGTCTATTTAATCATCCACAAATGTTTGCTTGATTAAAAGAAATTCAAATCTATATGCTGAAATCTTTTAAAAACAAGAAATATGGTCATGGTGCAGTAGAAAGAGCAGTGGATTTTGAGTCAGAAGATCAGAATTTTATCTTGCTCTCCTGCACACTGGTATGAATTATTTAAAAACTTATTTAAACTCCTCCACTTTAGTTTAAACTCCTGGACAGTAGTGAATCTATCTAATTGAATGTCAAGTAAAGCAACAATAAACGTGGTAACATACCCAAAGTGGCTTTGTATACTCTAGACACTATGACTAGATTTTAATGAATTACCTGTGTTTACAGATCCGATGTCAACATAAACATTTGCACAGAATGATGCTAACAAAAGTCCAAACAAAGGACCAATGATAGCTCCTGTTTCTACAAACCCTAAAAATAAAAAAATATATAAAGTTATAGTATAGTTATATACCCACATAAGGAGTCCTAATTCCATGAAGAGTCTCAAAACTGAATTGTTTTTGCTTTAGGTATTTTTGCTTTAGTCAATTTGCAAGTAACTTAAGCTGGTGTCCATATAAGTAACAAGATTGCTTCTTTAATGCTGAAGAAGAAGCCTTATAATTTAAAACTACTTTCTCTGAGCCTCCAGATTCACTTTTGCCAGGTCACAGGTAAAGACTTGCTAGAGCAGCATAGGGTAGGATCATGCTATCATTGAAGCCACAAGACAGAGTAAGATTATTTTGAGGCTTTCCATAGCCACACTTTTAAAGGAATTCTAATGCAATGCCATGTGATGTTAAGTTTCTTGTGGCATCCTATATAATAAAGAGGTAATATGCAAATTGACCATCACTCCAACACACAAAATGGCCGCCCTCATGTGGTCAAAGATGACCACCACAAGATGGCCAGCAGGGGACAGCAGTTGGAGGCAACCAGGCCTGCAGGGGAAGGCAGTAGGGGGCGACCAGGCTGGCAGGAGATGGCAGTAGGGGGCAACCAGGCTGGCAGGGGAGGGCAGTTGGGGGGGACCAGGCTGCAGGGGAGGGCAGTTAGGGGCAATCAGGCTGGCAGGGAAGTGGTTAGGGGGTGATCAGGCTGACAGGCAGAAATGGTTAGGGGCAATCAGGCAGGCAGGCAGGCAAGCAGGCCAGCAGTCCTGGATTGTGAGAGGGATGTCCCAGATTGGAGAGAGTGGTGGCTGGGCTGTGGGACACACACCTTCCTCCCGCCCTCCATTGCACAAATTTTGTGCACCGGGCCTCTAGTATTCCTCATAAAAGCTTTGCTCCCAGATCTCCCACTTGAAACTTTCTCTGGCTTTGTCCTCACTATTATTGATACTTCACTTTTATTATGACCTCCTTTCTTACCCTTCACATTCTTATCATCTATTTCCAACAGTCCTCATTAACTTCTCACTCATCTGAAATTTCATCACCAGTTTCTCATAACTTGTCCACAATTCAGAATCTATGCTGCACCCTCCCTGCTCATTGAAAAATCCAGACATGAGCTGCTTCTACTATCTTTCTCTTTACTTCAAAATGTGCTTTCCTGCCGGGAGCCGGTCCATCCTTGCTGTTTCAAGGGACCTGGCATATATGGCATACTGTTCTTAATATGTTTGCTCCCCTTAGCGCTGTGTGTTTTAACCAAGGTCACCTCTCCTAGAAAGGTTGTTTCCCCAGGTAGGGATTTTTCCCTGAAGTCAGGGAGGGGATAAAACCCCTCAACTAAGTGCCAGGCGGGTAATTAATCACTTTAACTATGAACAATCATGCTTAAGCTACATAATCTTTACTCCCTGGAATGGAGATAAGAAACGCCCTAACCTTTGTAATAGAGATTGATAGGATTGAATCAACTGGTATAAATGTAGATGTAACAAGACAGCAAGACACAGAACTCAGGAGACAGAACTTATAAGACAGAACTTCAGAGACAGGGCTTGGAAGACAGGACCAAGAGAGACAGAGCCTAGGCACAGAACCTACACAGAACGTTCTCTAGAGACAGAAGAACTTCGCTGGAGAGAGCATGCCGGAGGATCCTGGACAGGGACTGGCCTCGGAGCCTGGAGGCGGAGCCTGGCGAGAGAGCATGGCAGGGGATCCTGGACTGAACCTGGCTGCGGAGATTGACAGGAGAGCCTGACTAGAACCTGGTGACCGAACCTGGCTGGAGATCTCAGACAGAACCTGGCTGGAGATCCGAAGCAGAACCTCTCTGGAGATCCAGACCAGAACTTGGCTGGAGATCCTGGCTGGAGATCCTGGCTAGGCTGCTGATCAACTGAACACTGTCTCCGTGTCCTTCCTTCTTCGCCGACTCCGTCCACACCTTTGGGGACCCCTGGACCCGCTGGGGCTGGACCCCGGCACTTTCCCATTGTCTCTGCCTTCTCTGAGGTTCTATAGGCCAGTTCACCCTATGTACACCCAATGTCTTGACATCAACAACTTCTATCTTCTCTGAGGTTTTGCTCAACCAAATACTTCTCTTGTACTTCTTCACTCTCCCCCATCCACTGATATTTACAATACCTCAACTGCACCCAGCTCTCTCTCCTTCCACTACACTCTGCCTCTCCTTCCTTACCAAGCAATCACTCTACTCAAATCCTTCCACATTCTACTCAAAACAATCTCAGGTGGTAGCACCAGTAATCTCTTTACCACTTATCCAGTGTCCTTTTCTAGCCCTCATCTTCTTAAGTCTCCATTTACTATTTGACATTGCCAGCCAACTTCTCTTTGAGTTTCCTCCTAAGGCTTTCTCAAAACTATACATTCATTGTTTTACTTTTCCCTCTATGACTACTCCTTCCTTGATTTTTCTTCCTCTGACAATTCTATTAAGAAGTGTTCCCTAGTATTTTATTCTAGGACCTCTGGTTATATATAGCTTCCCATAGCAACTACACTTTGCCCTCTTGGTTTCATTTATTGTCTGAGTATAGAAAATTCTCAAACTGTGTTGCTAGCTTATGTTCTCTCCTAAACTCCAGAACCCTATATGGCACTGTTTTCTTGATGTATAGCTAATAGAGTTATAGTTATTTAATTTTATGCACACCATATTTATTTATTGTTTTTGCAATTTAATTTTTTATAAATTTAATTACACAGATATACTTATCAAATGTAATTGATCTATAATTATGCAAGTTATTTGTCCCCTAAATCTTATATGGACCATGTCTTATTTACTTTAATACGTTAAAGATTATCACAATTATTTCTACACATTATACACCCTAGTATTTGTAGAATAAAGAAATACATAT
The DNA here is from genome assembly GCF_963259705.1 of Myotis daubentonii. Classification (NCBI taxonomy): domain Eukaryota; kingdom Metazoa; phylum Chordata; class Mammalia; order Chiroptera; family Vespertilionidae; genus Myotis; species Myotis daubentonii. The sequence goes on from NC_081841.1 coordinate 31,922,065, forward strand.
TATAACAAGGTGTTTGTTAATTTATTGCAGGTAACCATTTGTATTCTTTCTTCTTTTTTATTTCCTTTTTTTTAAGTGATTGGGTTGGAAAACAGGTGTGGAATTACTGAGAGAGAGAGAGGCATTGCAGAGGTCAAGGAGTTTTTGTTATTAATCCTCACTTGAGAATATTTTTCCCCCTTGATTTTTTAGGAAGAGTGGAAGGGAAGGGGAACGACAGAGAGAGAGAGAAATGTCGATGTAAGAGAGACACATTGATTGGTTGTAGGAGTCTGCAACTGAGGTATGTGCCCTGATCGCAATCAAACTCAAAACCCTTCAGTCTGCATGCAGATGCTCTAACCACTGAGAAAACTGGCTAAGGCTATTTGTATTCTTTCAAGGAGATATATGAAGGGATATGAAAAGATTGAACAGAAAAACACTGGAAAAGGTTATTGTGAAATAAGTGAGTCATCAAAAGCTTCCCAAAGTTATTTGGGGTAATGATTCCTAAATGTTTTAATTTATTTTGATTAAATGTAGTTCTGTTGCATCTTCTCTCACCCTCTTTGACTTTTCTGGTTTTTAAAAAGTCAAATACATTAATAGAAAAATGTCACTGTACTCAAAGTTATGATTTTTATAAATAACAGATGAAATAACTAAAGAATATAAGCAAGTTATGCGTAATAAATTTAAAATATTTAGGGGATCAGAAGACAACACAAGATGGTGAATCTTAAGTTGGCCATAGTGGAAGGTGACATGGAGTGATTTTAGAAAAGAAAATTTCAATAAACAACCAAATGTACAAAGACAGATAAATTATGAAAAAGCATAACTAGCGTGGAGAGATTGTGATGAAGTGAAACTATATAGGAAACTAACTATCGCTTCTCGGCCTTTTGGCTAAGATCAAGTGTAGTATCTGTTCTTATCAGTTTAATATAGGAAACTAACTAGAGTACAGAGCTATAAATAATAAGTGAAGATATCAGATTTAGCTAATAAAGAGCTAGTATGTTTCATAAACAAGGTAGAGAAAATATGATTAAAGCAATGTTCGAAAAAATTACACTGCAAGAATGCTTATGAAAAAAATAATAAAAGAAAATACTAGAAATAAAATGACCAATAAAGAAGTTACAATAAAAGAAAATAACAAGAAGACCCACTGCATGGGAGAACATATTTTCCAATATCACCGATAAGGGTTTAATCTTCAACATTTACAGGGAACTCATGAAACTTAAAAATAGAAAGATAAACAATCCAATCAAAAAATGGGCAAAGGACCTAGATAGACACTTTTCAAAAGAGGACATACAGAGGGCCGAAAGACATATGAAAAAATGCTCAAAGTCACTAATTATACGAGAGATGCAAATCAAAACGACAATGTGGTATCATCTCACACATGTCAGAATGGCTATCATCAAGAAATCATCAAACAACAAGTGTTGGAGAGGATGTGGAGAAAAAGGAACCCTTCTGCACTGCTGGTGGGAATGCAGACTGGTGCAGCCACTGTGGAGAATAGTATGGAGTTTCCTCAAAAAACTAAAAATGGAACTCCCATTTGACCCAATGATCCCACTTCTAGGACTATATCCCAAGAAGCCAGAAACACCAATCAGAAAGGATATATGCACCCCTATGTTCATAGCAGCACAATTCACCATAGCTAAGATTTGGAAACAGCCTAAGTGCCCATCAACAGATGAGTGGATTAAAAAACAATGGAATACTACGCTGCGGTAAAAAAGAAGGAACGCTTGCCTTTTGCAACAGCTTGGATGGAACTGGAGAGCATTATGCTAAGTGAAATAAGCCAGTCAGAGTAAGATAAATACCTCATGATTTCACTCATTTGTGGAATATAGAGAACAACATAGACTGATGAACAGGGACAGATCCAAAGACAGAGAAACAGTGATCAGACTATTAATCCCCAGAGGGAAAGTAGGGGAGGGAGGGGGCAAGGGGAAGAGATCAACCAAAGGACTTGTGTGCATGCATATAAGCCAAACCAATGGACATGGACAACAGAGGGATGAGAGAATGAGGAGGGGGGGGGGGTTAATGGGGGGGATGAGGACACATTTGTAATACCTTAACTAATAAAGAATTTTTTTTAAAAAAAAAGAAGTTACAATAATCTACAAATGAAGGAATGAAGACCTGAGCAAAACTAGACATAATGGCCTGGTTAATGTTGCTCAGTGGTTGAGTGTCAACCTATGAACCAGTAGGTCATGGTTCAATTCCAGTGAGGGCACATGCCCAGGCTTCAAGCTCGATCCCCAGTTGGGGGGCGGGGGGTGCAGGAGGCAGCTGATCAATGATTTTCTTTCATCATTGATGTTTCTCTCCCTCTTCCTTCCTCTCTGAAATCAATAAGAAACAGATTTTTTTTAAATAGACATAATAAAAACAGTGAGAAAAGTTTTTAATATGAGGGGCATTTTTTAGAAACCATTGGTGAATCTCTTCACAGATTAGATATAGAGTGGAGCCAAGGAAATGAAGGAGTCAAAGAGAACTCCAGGGACACTAGATTAGCAGTATTTTCCAACAGCAAAGAGCAGATTTGGTAAAGTGGTTTATTTGGAGTTAGCATGTAATTGTTCCATTGAACAAACTCTTACTGATGACTACCTGTGCTGCAGTACTTTTTTCATCATTCTGGAAATCAGTAAGAGTCCAAATAAATAATATCCACCCTCAAAGGACTTAACTATCCTGAAAAGAAGCTAAGGCATATTTTCAAACTCACCAATATATAGAGGAGAGTTTTCAGATTTTGCAAAATCTTCTATGTAGGAAATACCCAAAGGCATGATGGGAGTTTCACCAATTCCACGTATCATATTTCCTACTAGTACATATACCCACATTAATGATTTAACTTCCTTCACACACTCTGTTTTAAAAAGAAAAAACATATTGCATTAGTGTTTTGATAGTAAAATATCTATATATATAAAAGCCTAAGAGACCTTTAGACCAACTGGTCGACCAGTCTCTATGACGCACACTGACCACCAAGGGGCAGATGCTCAGGAGCTGCCCCCTGGTGGTCAGTGTGCTCCCACAGCCAACCTCCCTCAGTCCCTCCCCCAGCCAGCCCCAATCAGCCCTGATCAAAACTGAATGAGATGGCCCCAATAGGCTATGAACACCAGCCAAGCTGAGGGACCTCACCCATGCACAAATCCATGCACCAGACCTCTAGTTAAGCTATAAGTATAGAAGTAATTCTAAGATTCTGGTAAGCATTTCACAGTTTTTACGCAACATGGCACCTTGTAAATGATTTATATTACTATGCTAGCAATAACTCACTGGGTCATCCCTCTTGCATTTTCTGAGAGTACTTAGGTATTGCAATGTGTAAGTTGTATGCTGGAGCCATTTCCTACTGGGTTGGACGAGATCTCTTGATGAGTGTTACATGCACCTCTTCCCAATCCAATGCTTAATGACAACACATTGATAGTTTATAGGAGCATTTACACCACAGAAATTGGCAAATACTAGAAGTCAGAATCATTTTTCCCTCAGCTTGCCTACAACTACACCATCTAGTTAGCTGTTATGACTGCTACTCCATTTCTATAATAACTCTAGGGAGAGAAAAAAAAAAAACAGCAGCTGTGGCTCAGTAGTTGAGCCTCAACCCATGAATCAGGAGGTCATGGTTCGATTTCTGGTCAGGGCATATGCCCAGGTTGTAGGCTCAATCACCAGTGTGGGGCATTCAGGCGGCAGCCAATCAATGATTATCTCTCATCATTGACGTTTCTATCTCTCTCTCCCTCTCCCTTCCTCTCTGAAATCAATAAAAATATATTTTTTAATAAAACAACAAACACAAATATATCCCCCTAGAATTGATACTATACTTACAAGATCTAAATAAGAGTCTCACTGAAGTTTGAATTCTCTACAGCTGTAATTACTTTATAGACACTAAAAATACTTAACTAGATAGTAATCACATTTTCTCTATATAATCTACTGCGTACTGTAACCACCAAATAAGGTTTAGCAAAGAAATTTACCTGAATTCTTGGAGCAGCAGCTACTTAGCAGAATAACAAAAACTAGGCCAGAGGGAACTGAAAGGGAGGAAGGCAAGCCTCTGAAGACTTAGCCATTTCATCTCTAAACCAAAATAGCTGTCAAAGAGAATACTCTATAGCAGTGGTTCTCAACCTTGGCTGCACATTAGAATCACCTGGGAATCGTTTTTAAAATCCTGATTTCTGGGCCTCATCCTCCGGAAATTCTGTTTCTTTGTTACTAATGTTGTGGCCCCACCCCATAACAAAGAAACAGAATTTCCGGAGGATGAGGCCCAGAAATCAGCATTTTAAAAAGATTCCCAGTTGATTCTAATGTGCAGCCAAGGTTGAGAACCACTGCTCTATAGAGTCATGTTTTCAGGCAAGTGAATTAAAACATTCTCATTTATAATAAACTGCCCAGCTACTGCCACAGATGTGAGTCCTGAGCACAGCTGGGTCTGGAAATTTCTTTTGAGGTCTATCTCTCAGTTATTTCTAATCCAGATTATTACAGTCTTCATTTCTGAGTATTCATATTTTTTTCTGTGTTGAGTACAGTGATTTCTGAACAAAACTGAAAATAACAGGTAATCAAAGAATTAATGCACTTTATTGGAGATTCACCAAACTGGGAAGTTTTTATTTATCTTCTACAATGTAAATTTTTTAAAATAAAAAGAAATAGGAAATAAGACCTAAGTCAGCCTTTGGCAGAAGCCAGCTCAAGAAGACAGCAAGGGCTACTGTTGATGTCACTATTTTCCTTTGTTTCCCCAGGTGGTTCCTTTGGCTTAGAGTTTCTGAGACAGCTTTTTTACACTCCTTGAAACTATTTTGAGTCCTTCTGACTCCATGCTGGCAGTGAAATTCCCAGCCTCCCTCCTGCGGAAGCGGCGCAGCTCCCTCCTGCCTCCCACAGGCGCACCATGGCTCCCAGGGCGGGCAGCCGACTGCGCACAATTTCGCATGCTGGGCCACTAGTTTTTAAATAACCATTTTAAAGAATAGACAAAGAAGTGTTAATATGTATATTCAAATATATAGGAGTAATATGCTCTACTATTAGCCATTCCTATTCCCCTCTGGGATCCCCTCCAAAATTCCTGAACAAAGAAAATATCTTTTGTTCATTTTACTTAGTCATTTAATCAAACCCAATAACTCATTCAAACCCCTCAGTAATATGTGTTCAGTTTCAAATTCAATGAACAGAAACAATAAAATGAAGTCAACAACCTGACGGATCTTCTGTTGGTCTGAAAATCTGGGTTCCATTTTCATTACACAAGAAACTGTTTGAGGACAAATTGCCTAAAACTGTAGATTCATATTCATATCTGTATGAACACAGGGAAAACATTTTATGTTAGAAACTAATAAAGGCAAAGTGAACACTATGCAGATTAATTCCTGCTTTACTTAAGGCATAATATTCAAATTTAGTAAAGAACTCTTTTCATCTTTGCCACATAATCATCATAAATTAATATCAAAAAACTTGCCACTCATTATAAATGCACAATCCCTTGACAGCTAGCTTTCTGTCATTTGCATGTGGATGATCTACCTTTCAGATTACCTAACATCAAGTTTCTGTAGCTTGTAGGTGATCATTTACTGGAAACAATTACTGTGGGATATGGGACAAAAACTAATAAAAATAATAGACTCTAGACTTGACAAAATATAATTAAGAAGCAAAGGCTTTGTGGGGGTGCGGGAACACAACACAACAAAACAAGTCTCCAACTTTGGATTTTTTGAGGTTCGCTCATAAGAAATATACCCCCACTTTCTGAGAATCTAAACAATAATTCCTGCATGTGTTCATTAACCCCTAAGAGAAACAAAACCTTTGCCCATAGAATAAGAGACCTTAGGAGAAACTCCAACACTTGACAACACAATGTAATGATCTTTCCTCTTCTCATAAGAACAAAGGGATTAATAGACTGTGATCATTTACATTAGGCAAATTACCATAAGCCCAGCATACCCTTTGTCAGAATATCCTAAATTATCCTAAATTGTGAAAGAATGAAAGAAAATATGTCAAATAAAATCTCTCTTTGTTAGGGATAATGGTGGAAGACTTGCCCTCTGAGTTCCAAATGAGCTTGAGTGTTAAAACACTTTTCCCTTAGAACAATTGCCTAGTCATGCCCATGAGTTTGACTGTGAACTGTGGACAAATGCTTCTGTCTCCATACCTATGATGCCATGAGACATGCCAGCTTCAAACAAAATAACACTTTTGGAAGAGGGTAGAGAGAAATGTAAATGTAAACACAACTTGGCATTGTGTTGGAGAGGACAGGAAATAAAAAGTCAGTAAAAAAACTCTGCCTGGAAACTTCTGATCCTTACAGAAATACCCAAGAAGATGAAATGTCTTTTTCATGTAACTTATCCACTTAACACCTAATAACTCATTCAAAGTCCATTCATTCCCAAAACATCAGCAAAATGACAGTGAATGGATTTTAAAATAGAAAAGGAAAGGCAATAACACCACAGGGATAGAAAGAATGAAAAAATTGACAAGAAGATTCTGAAAATGGGAAAACATGTAACTGAGTGGTCACTGAATTAGTAGATATCAAAAATGCAACCCTAAGTAAGTGCCTGCATGGGAACAACCAAGAGTGTGCCACATATTCCTGGAAAGTTTCAGGCAAGATATAAGGCATTTCTAAATTGGCGAGTAGGCATGGTCCAAAAATAAGAGAATTGGTTTAAAGTGTGTATAAGGGGCAGTTAAACCCTTACAGACATCCTCTGCCATTCCAATTGGAACGGTCTTTGAGTGTTTGAACAGGCACATTGAGAAAAAGAAGGCTATACTAAAAACTAAGGGTAGTAGTTTTTTTTTAATGTACATACTGAAAAGTGAGATTCTCACTCCCACCTGGATGGTAACCAAGCTTCTACCTTCCTCGCCAACAGACTGGAGAATCCCTATCAAAAGTAACTGATAGGTTATGGCTGTTCTGAGCCATCTAAATAGCCAGTCCCTATACAATCACCATACAAAGAAGTCCTCTATTAATCATGTCCTACACATTTATAGAGAACTTCCAGTTAGTTTGATGAAGTTATACTGCTCTCTTCTATATGAACAGAAAAACAAGAACCACCAGATGTAGGAGAAAACCCTGTATCAGTAAAGATAGAGTCAAAACAAATAAAACCTGTACACTAAGAGGACAGAGAGACAATGAAGACAGAAGAAGGAAATTTAGATGGGAAAAGACACTGCATTTTTTAAAGAAAATAAGATGTTCTTTTAAAAGATATATTCAAAACACAATAGTCCTTGGAAATTAAAAATGTGATAGCAAAAACTAGAAATCTACTCAAAGATTTGGAAAATAAAGTTAAAGAAATCTCCCAAAAAGTAACAGGAATTCAAGGAGATAGAAAATTGAAGAAAAAAAGTTGAGAAACATATAAGCTTAATCCAGGATATACAATATTCAAGTAGAAGTTCTACAAAAAGAAAAATAGAGGGGTAGGGGAGATCTTACCAAAGAAATAATACAAGTAACTTTTCCAAATGTCCCTCTAGATCAGCAATGCTCAACCGGTGAGTCGTGACACCTTTGGCGGTCGAATGACCCTTTCACAGGGGTCGCTTAAGACCATCCTGCATATCAGATATTTACATTATGATTCATAACAGTTATGAAGTAGCAACAAAAATAATTTTATGGTTGGGTCACAACATGAGGAACTGTATTTAAAGGGCCAGAAGGTTGAGAACCACTGGTCTAGATTGAAGGCACCGAGCACAATGAAGGAAAAGAATTTACACTAGGTATCATGAATCCAGACTTTGGAGCTTAAGAGAAAATCCCAAAAGATCCCAGAGAAGGGAAACTGATCACAGGAGTGAGAATGGCACATAATTCTCAATAGTAACACTGGAAGCTAGAAAGTATTGGAATAATACCTTCAAATTTTCTAGGGCAAATATTTCCAATCTAGAATTTTACACCAGCCAAACTATCAACCAAGGGTGAGTAGAATAAGAATTACTTCCCTTAGACACTTTTTCAGAAACCTCTTAGACAATATTTTCCACAAAAAGAAGTAAAAGTAAAAAGGGAAGCAGAAGATGTGATACCCAAGAAATAAATAACTGAAATATGATATTTCTATCACATTTTTAATTTCCAAGGATTATAAGCAAATTCCCAAGGATTATGATAAGGAAAAATTTCAAGGAAGCCGCCATGTAGCAGGCCTAGAGGTTCCCATTTGGATTGTAGATGATGAGTCGGTGGTGACAGGAGAGATATCCCTAAGATGAAAATGAAACCGTCTGATATGTATTAGTATATTGAGAAGATGTTGCCCTACCAGTGGAAAGTTTGATGACAAATAACAAGAAAGTGAATTAATTTTTATAAGCAATGATTAAATCCAGGGAAAAATTAAAAAGTGACTACGAAATGAATGATAAAATATTGACAGTCATACACATGGAAAGAATGAGTATGATTTTATAGTAGAAAGTCATTATACATAGCATAACACTAAAGTATCAAAAACTAAAAGGATAAATATTGAGACATTGGGAGGCAAATAGCAGAAGAAAGAGGGGAAAGAGTTCCAAGTAGCTGCCTCTGGAAAGAAGTGATATGGGCAATGTTAAAGGGGCAGGAGGCAACTCTCTTTTCAATATAATTTTATTTTTACAACTTTGTACACATATGACTTTAGTAAAAATTAAAATAAAAATCAAACTTCAGACTGGTCTGTCTCTTGATGACCTACAATTAAACAGAACCACATTATAATTAAAAGTGTCTAACTAGTCCAAAGAAAGAGTCATCTCCAATTTTTGAAAGGTCCTAAAAATATTTCAGTCAGACTCAGTTCCATAAAAGAGGCGTTCCAAATCTCTATATCATAAATTAACAAAATTTATGTGACTACGTAACTGGAAGCGAGGCAGCCAAGAACACAAAACGGACTGGTGGAACAGAATTTGCGTTTTTGGTTCCTGTTAAGGTGCTCTGAGTTTGGGGGAAGCATTGTTCCTAGAAAGGAAATTCCAAAGCTTCATTTCCTGCAGTTGAAAATTGAATCTAAAAAATTATCAGAGCCTGAATGCTTACCGGTCCATGAGGAAATGAGGTAGAGACTGTAAGAAACACCCAAGGCCCATAACAGCACATCCGATGCCAATCATTCTAGGTCTGTGAAATTTCGTTCCAAAATAACTCACAAATATAATTAAAAAAAGATTTCCTAAGGGGGAGAAAGTGAGTTAAAAATAAATATTTCAGTAAGTATGCGAAATAGCATAATGAACAGCCTAACTCAATCATTTACTATCTAGCATTCATTGTATAAACACTATCTCAACTATTGGGATTGGTGCTAGGGATTCATGAAACAAAGAAGACACAACCTCTGCCCTGAAGGAGGGCTATTTTATGTGGAGAGCGGCTACAGCATTTGGACCGGTTCAAGCCTCAGACTAATGAGAGGGCACTATCCTCTCGTGGCAAAGCCACGTGCAAGTCCCAGCACAATTACAGCCTAAGGCTTATAGTTGTAAGCTTGACCTTATGGTCTGAACCTGTGGTCCCATGTGGCTGAGTGATGTGGGCGTAATAGAGTTCAGGTGCTAGTAATTGAGTAGATTCGAAACCCCCGAGAATGTTGTAAACATCTTGACCACGTCCTTACTTTGCCTCGTGGAATCTGGCTATGAAATAGACTCGGCTTGCAGGCTGTGGCGCTGTCTCTCTAATCAGAGGGCAGTGTCCCACCTAGCCCCAACTTTATTCTCTTGTCTGTCTTTTCTAATCCTTCACCGCCCTGCCCACCTCAGGTTCACCCATGGCCATGCTGGCACGGCACAATTTTACAATGTTGAAAGGTACATAAACAGATCTCTATGCAACAAAAATAATTAAAAATGGCAGAGAAAGGGAAGCCAGAAGAAGGGATAGAAGACTGATTCTGGGAAATTTTAAAGGCTGTATTTGTGATTAGCTAGCCTTAGGTGTCAGACCATGTGTCACCTCTGGCCTCTCTCTCCATGCCTGCTCCACAGAATATCAGAATATGATGTTTCCTATGCTTGGGGGGAAAAAAGCAAAAGTCAAATTCAGATAGATAAATGTTTTTCTAGCTTATGATTAAAATATAACTTTATATTGGTCAGCATAACCAAGTGAGGGATCTGTGTTTATTTCTACTTCTTTCCTTAGAAGTAAAAAAATTGTGGATTCCCCACTTTTCCAAGTGTTCTTAGAAGTAAGTCTGGATTTGAGGAGTAAATAACTCAATGAAAAATTGATTCCCATGTCTTAGGATAAAGAAACTAATTGGGGAAACCTGATTATGGACAAGCCCTTGATAAGTATAAAGAGCTGAGAGTCAAAAATATTCTTTTGTATCTGTGCTATCCTTTAGACCAGAGGTTCTCAACCCTTTGGGGGTCGAACCACCCTTTCACAGGGGTCACCTAAATACATCCTGCATATCAGATTTTTACATTATGATTCATAACAGTAGCAAAATTACAGTTATGAAGTAGCAACAAAAATAATTTTATGGTTGGGGGTCACCACAACATGAGGAACTGTATTAAAGGGTCGCGGCATTAGGAAGGTTGGGAACCACTGCTTTAGACCATGAGCTGAGCTATACAAGACTATGTGAAGAGTTATTTGCAACTCCATCACCTAGCATACAGGTGATACAGGGAGCTGAACACTAGGAGACAGAATCAAGAATCGCCCGTTTCAATTTTGCCTCTCCTCAATCCTGATTTTTCGTTCAGAGCTTGATTAAATATATTAAAGGCAACTCTTATCTTGAAGGATGTAGGAGCCATGATAAAACTGTAAAGAAGTGGTATTTATATTTCTATGCAGCAAGTTCACAGGATAAATCTTTATCTCCCTCATTCTTCCTCTCTGTCCTCACATCTTCCCAGTCATCCACAAGAAGCAGGACCTAAGAATAGACTTTATCTTTCCTTCAATTCAGAGAGATGTGAAAGCAGTTTCTTCTTCCCTCTGCACTTAGGAAGAATTGTCAGTTTCCCAGAACAACAGGAGAAGGAAAATATTTGCTTTTTCCTTTGGAAAACAGATTCCTTTGTTTTCCATTGTATTTCCTAAGTATCAAGATGGAGCCCTTAAGAGTCATCAAATTATAAATTAAATGTAAATATTATAAATGCTTAACTACTTATGCTAAATAACGAGAAACTATTAGAATAAAATACCCAGTGCGGGACATGTGGTAATATTTAGGTGTTATTCAGATGCAATATTTAAATGAATTATTTCTAAGCACACTCCAAACTTAGCTAGGCTATTCAATCTGTTTCAGAAAATATACTCTTCAGTAAGATTAAATTGCCTAAAACAAATAAGAATAAAATTCAGACTAGCTCTATAGATAAAATAAATTATAAAAGGAAGTAATATGGGAATAATTCATTACCAATCTCAAAACTCCCATTAATAAATCCAACTAGTGATGTCGGGATGTTGAATTGTCTCTCTATTTGTGTGAGCATGGAATTCATATAAGATCCAGATAGTGTTTTGGATATAAATGCACATGTTATTGCCAGCAGAAACATCTAGAAAGAAAAGAATATAAGATTTTATTTTTAAATTGTATTTTTGCCACCTGTTGACAAAATATCTTCTACCACAAGACTGAATTAAATCTCCAATTTAAGTTATCCTTGAATTGACAAGAAACTTTTTGTTGTTGTTGTTGTTGTTGTTGTTGTTGTTGTTAATCCTCACCTGAGGGTATTTTTTCCATTGATTTTTAGAGAGAGTAGAAGGGAGGGAGGGGGAGAGAGAGAGAAACATCCCTGTGAGATAGACACATCGATTGGATGCCTCCAATGCAACCCCAATTCAGGGCTGAGGATGAACTTGCAACCCAAGTATGTGCCCTTGACCAGGAACCTATATAATTGTATTAACCAATGTAACCACAAAAAATTCAATCCTATATAATAAAGAGGTAATATGCAAATTAACCATCACTCCAACACACAAGATGGCTGCCCTCATGTGAATACAAGATGGCCAGCAGGGGAGGGAAGTTAGGAGGGACCAGGCCTACAGGGGAGGACAGTTGAGGGGGCCCCAGGCTTGCAGGGGAGGGAAGTTAGGGGTGACCAGGCCAGCAGGAGAAGGCAATTGGGGGTGACCAGGCTGGCAGGGGAGGGCAGTTAGGGGTGACTGGGCTGGCAGGGGAGTGGTTAGGGGGTGATCAGGCTGGGAGGCAGAAGCGGTTAGGGGCAATCAGACAGGCAGGCAGGCAAGTGGTTGGGAGATCCAGTCCTGGATTGTGAGATCGGGCCTGGGATCAGGCCTCAACGAGAAGTTAGACATCCCTCTAGGGGTCCCAGATTGGAGAGGGTGCAGGCTGGGCTGAGGGATACACCCTCCCTCCCTCACCCCAACCCCGCACAAATTTCATGCACTGGGCCTCTAGTAAATATATAAAAATAAATAAATATTAAATTTATGATATTGATCCCTTCAGGTTTAATATAATCAAGCCAATGTAAGCAAGGCACATTTTAAATTATTATATTTGTTATTCACATCGTTAGAAAAATACATTGTTCTTACACACACACACACACACACACACAAAAAAAAAAAAAATCTGATTATTAAGCAATTGCCTCTCACTTTACCTGATAAACTTCTACTTGCATTATTTTGCCATAACATTCAGATCAATGTCTGATCTTGCCAAACTCAAAAGTGATCAAAAATTAAAGACCAACTGTTTATAAGTAATGCCTGGCTTGACTTTTATCCACAACTGCTATCGATAATAAATAGCAAATATTTATTGAATTTTTACAATAGTACAGTCATTATTTCAAGCATGTGAAAAGAAAAAAATCCTATCAGATAATTATATTTTATTAACCTTCTCAGATGAGAAAACTGAAGCACAAAGAGGTTAAGCAACTTGCCTAAGGGTTGAAGCAAGTATGCAGTTGAACTTAGATATGAACCCAGGGAGCCTGGGCCTCGAACCTTATTTTTAACCTCTCAGTTTCAGGAGAAGGACATGACAATTGAGGATAGTTTAAGGGAAAATTTACAAATATAACAAACATGGCATTTCAGGCAAAATTAGTTTTCTACATCTATATCATAATTCCCCACTTTCATGTACATGTGTATATTTTCCCTACACACGTACAAAGAAAAAATAAACATTTGATAGGGAGAAATTGTTGGCAGTGTCTTAGTTTGGAAACCGCTTGCAGGCACTAGCTATAGAACCAAGACAAATATCCAGATCCCTTGGCTTAAAATAAATTCAGATTGTGTTTGAAGGCAAAATGTAAAAAGAAATTGCTGTGAAATAGTCAAGATATTAGAAACAGCTAACAAATGAGCATTTTTCTTATTGAAAATGGTTGGCATGCTGCCAAAGCTTGAAGTGAACAGTTGTTTACTTGGTCATTGTGGAGTGATCACTGCCTATAGATCAGCAATCATTTCTGCCTAGGAACCATTTTCCAGGAGAGATCCCCACACTCCTCTGGCCCAGAGACCGCTGAAGTGGGGGAGGGGGCATTTAATTAGCTTTTGATCTAGGAAAATAAGTCCTGCTGTAACATCATGCCTGAAAAGGTTAAAGACTCTGTCTTCTGTTTAAGTTTCCCCACACTATCTTCGATTAAATTGCCTGAATCAATAGCCCGATTTAGACACACTTTCAGTTATAAAACATACTTCATTAAAGCAAGAAATTATCACCATAACAGGTAGTAGGACATTAACATTAGATTACTTCATGAACATATGAACAACTTTATAAGCTCTAAGTTAAAAAAAAATACATATACATACATACATGCAAAAAATTCCATACCTTCAACTTGGAAAAACATCTTATTCTTTGGGTTTCAATTTTCTCAGTTTCTCCCATGTTGTTCTTCTGAGTGTTCCAAAGTATTTATGATTTAAATCTTGATATTTCTTAGTTCTATTGTTTTAAGAAGATAAAAATATATTAAATTACTGACAAACTCCTAAGTCGTTATTCTTTTGAAGAAAATACTAAATTTGAATAACATAATCAGAAACCATTGTACAAAAACACCTGGGAAGCTTTTGATCTCCATCTAGAAAATAATGACATTAAAGAAGATTTAGTTGCTAAGTTTCCATTGAAAAAGGTCACATCAAATAACTTTAGTTACTCTTTAGTGAGATTAAAGATAGAATTATTTGTTATGTCCTCTTACAAAATAATGACCATGTGGTTAAAACAAAACTTTTCCTTTCTTTAACCAAAATAAATAGAACCAAAGTGCACTTTTTTTGGACTTACATGGAAATGCTGCTTTTAAGAACACACAGACTTTGATTTGTGTTTGTGCTAAAACTCTGCTTCAGCTAGCCTACCAAAGTTCAAAAATCTCTGTTTGGCTAGGCTCCCTCTTCAAGTTCTTTTCGTTCCAATACTTCCCTGGAGTTTCAAGAAGGGAAGCACTTTCTGGGGCACTGCTGATTCACGGAAACCTGGGGAGGCATGGAATTTTAATTATGGAAATAGCCTAAGTAAAAACAACAAATAGTTCTCTGATCTGGAAAAGAATCCTACAGTTGCAAGATATGAGGTTTAGGAGATGACCAAACATATAAGTTTGCTGAATCCTATTCCCCTACACACATAAAGGCAAACCTATGTAATAAATACAGGTCTGTGTGTATCTATAAGTATATATATAAATTATATAGGCACACATTTTTACCTGTAAAACATTACTTAAACGCTATTCAATTTTATTAACCCCTTTTTAAATTTTTGTCTATTTTTGTCCTAGTGTCTTGAAACTAGGACAATATTTTGTACCAAAACCAAAGTGTTCACTATGACAATATTTATTCTAGTAAATCTATTTTAAGAAGGGAGAATAATATATTAGCAGTATTTCCCAAGTTACTTTATGAAAATCCTCTGAACAATATCCACTTAACAAATAATCCTAAATGCACTAATTTTTAAAGACCTTACTGCTTTACCTCTATAAGTTTGCTGAATCCTATTCCCCTACATACATGAAGGCAACAAACACTGCATAGTGTACGAGCTTAGTTCTCTTTTCTCATGCTATGATGGACACAGTTATATATTGAAAACCTACTGCGTGCCAGTCATAGTGTTAAGCACAGAATTTCGGAAACGAACAAGAAAGACTAGCTATCCCAAAGACACTATAAACTAGGCTCTGTGGAAAGCACTTGTACCCAGATCCCAAGAAACCTATATTTTAATTAGGAATGGTAAAACTTTTAAATAAAACACACTGGAATATAGCTAAACAGTGTATGACCAAATTACAAATGCTTTGGTATGTAGGAAATGAAAAAATGTATATATCATTAATGGAAATTGTTAAAAACAGTCTTGACAATTCCAAATGGCCCCACAGATGAAATCGTGCTGCAATCTCCACATAAAATGCCAAATCACCTTAATCAAAGTTCAAGTGCAAGAGCTAGTTTTGAAGAAAAAAAAAATGAGAGACTAGGATAACTTTTCAAATGAATGGAAACTGCTCTTCTTGGGTCCTCATCTGTAATACATATGCTTTTATTATACATAAACCTCTCAACTGCTCTCTCCTCTTCCTTCTCATGATTTAAAATCCAATCTTACTCCCCTTCATTTTTCCTTCTACCTCTCCTTGCCAAAATCCGAGCCCAATATAGTCACCCAATCAAACTATAAGAGAGGAAGAGAACTTATTCCTCTTCCATGTCAAAGTTGTCTTCACTCTTTTTAGTGGCTAAAGACATGACTCTTCTAAATCCCTATGTTTTCCTATCTGACCAGGGGACATAAAAGGTGTAGTAACACAGAAGATCACCGCATTGTAGAATACTGTAGTTCCTTCTTTGCATCGTGACACTATGGAACCATCTTGAGCACATTTTATCACCATGCCTCAAAGGTTTATTTCAGAAAGTGTTTGCTCTCTTGAAGGATGTCTTATAAACAAACGTGTTGACTGGGATAAAAGGCACTTTGAAGCTCAGCACTCGGAATGAAGTCAATTCAATTCAATTAACACTAAACATTTTCCTAATTTGCCAGCTTATACAGTGAAAACATTTTAGCTTTTCATACACACGTTAGGTGAGAAAAATAAATTAATTAACAGTAAAATCTATTGTTTCTTGAACAAAATTCGTGAAATCCAATAGTTAATGTCACAATCACTTTGAGCATTGTGGTTGCAAATCAGGGAAAGCACGCATTGTTTCTTCATATCCTTGAGGAGGGCAAGTGCCAGCTGTGTGAACAATCCCCTTTTGTTAGCACAGGGTGTTTACATGGTGACTTTTGTTCCTGGGACCACAGTGCCACAGATAAATCCTCATCAATCATCACTGCTAATGAAAATGACTTGCTGAAGCTGTATTAAGAGGAGAAGCATGTTATTTCTCTAACCCCTTCTCGGCATTCAAAGGGGAGCGGGAAATTCTTCGATATGCATTCTCACAAAAATGTGGTTGCATTTTTTCCATGTCTACTGGTCACACAATTCTGGGTTTCTTTTTTGTTTTGTTTAGTTTTGTTTTCATTGTAGTCAAAGCACATTACAGAATTGTTAACTATATACACATTTTTGGATAGCAGGGCTCTAGCACTTTTCATCTTGCGTGACTCTGAACAGCAGCACTCAGGTTTTTGACACTCCTTAGTTGCCAGCCTTAACAAATCTCAATCGCAAAAGAATACAATTTTTTTACAAAACAAATAAATGACCTTGTTTGTGCTCTTTCCCCCGTGTTAGATATATAGACATCTTTTTTTTTAAGACTGGGAAATGCATACTTTTAATTTTACAACATAGTATTGAATTAACAAAATAAAGGCTTTACTTTATCATGGCAAAACTAGTAGTACATACATGAAGAAGACTTAGGAGAACATCCTTTCCTTGGGGAAAGAAAGAGAGAGAGAGAGAGAGAGAGAGAGAGAGAGAGAGAGAGAGAGAGAGAGAGAGTCATACCAGCAACATCTTAAGAAAATTGTTTATTTCCAGAATCTTCAAATGGCTTCTCCCTCTGCAAGAAGAGGACAGCCTCTTGGGAGTATCCAGCTGAAATAATTCAACCAATACCAAACCAAGCAAGCATGTGCCAATGGAGCACATGGAAAACCAACAATGACTCTTTGTATAATGCCTACAAAAATTATTTTACTTCTATTAGTTCATTTTCATCAGAAATTAAAGAATAAAATATTGGATTCTGCAAATAAGCCTTACAAATACAGGTATTATTTTACTTCTTATGATTAGAGGGGGTACCAGGGATGCATCACTCTAGGCAAAACAAAAGGAGAAACAATTGAAACATATGGCTATGCCTGTGATTTCTCCATGCCAACCAAAGAGTGAAATGCACAGAAACACAAGCAAAATAAATATACCTACTCTGTTATTTTAGAAAACTTACTGTCTGACTCTGATAATAGACCAAGACACGGAAAAGCCAAACTGATACTTGACTTCCCAAGTCTTCAGGAGAACTGGTTGTGAATAGCATCAGTGTTACATCCAATGCAAATAACGCTAAAGAATGATCAGGTTATTATCAGAGTGGCCAATCTTTTCCACACTGGCAATTTAAATTATTTTGTTTCTTTAAAATTTTATCCCAATGTTGTTGTCCTTTTGCCTGCACACACATAGTTTTGGTTACAGAAACATGTTCCTTCCATTAATTATGCCAAGTAAATACTGAACTCTTCCTTTTTCTCATAGAGAAAGGAGTTTTTATCTCTTTGTAAAGCTCCCAAAATAACTGAAAATCCAAAGTGTTCAGATTTCCCCCCACCACCCATTTATTTGTGTACTTGTTCATTCACATTAACGGATATGGAAAGGCAGCTAGATATAATAAAAAATGTCAGACCATGAGGACCAGTCAGCTTGGGTTTAGTCCTAGTTTAGTCGTGAGTTGTTTAAACTCATTGAGCCTTCTTTTTTTTTTTTTAACTTATCTAAGGTACTGGAATATTTATTCCTGTCTTGCAATATAAGTATAAAGATTGAGTTGTAAATTTTATATGAGACCAATCCCTAGCATAGCTGCTGGCATAAAATAGTCACTCTGTAAATGGCAGTGATTATTATTCATTCATTACACAAATATTTATTAAAGCTCTGCTACATTCCAAACACAGTAGTTGGTGCTAGTGTTACAAAGATGAATAATATATGTGCTTGTTCGCAAGTGGTCTCACCAACTATTGGGAGAGATAGACAATTAAATAATAATAATAGTAGGTAGTTAGTGCCATAATGCAACAATTGGAGCTAAGTAATCGGAAGATGATTAATGAAAACTACTTGGATGTTCATTTGGAATATCATTTGGATTCAGTGTAATAGTATAAGTACTTGAGCTTTGAAATGAAGCACAACTGGTTTGAAAGCCCGTTGTTAAACTAGTTGTGTGATGTTTGTACAAGTCTCTTATCCATCCATACAATGAAGGTAGTATCTGTCTTTATATCAGACAAGAAAACAGACAAAGACAGGAAAAAATAGAACCCATGAAAGGCAATTCAATAGAAGAATTTTACATTCTAGGAAACTAGTCACAAAGGTATCAAAGAATTAAAAAACCAACAGATTTATACTGGTGGAAAGTCACTCCAAAGAGAAAAGGCTGAGATGCAGCACACACAGCTGCTTACTGACAAGGCACTGCTTCAAAGCGTAGAGGGAAAGATGCCCTGGCTTCCTCTTCTTGGCAACTCCATTTTCACACCAACGCCTCCCACTGATAACCTAACAGGAAATCAGATGCAAGGGAGCCTGGGAAATTTTATTTTCCCAGACAGTCCCTTGGGATAAAGAGAGGATCAGAGGATGAGAAAAAAAAACAAAACATGTGAGGTCAAAAAAAACAAATGACTAACACAGCTATAATTAGTTGGAGTGGAGTTAATATGGTAAATATGTAACAGAATGCTAATAAACAATCAACATTCAATGAAGGGTAGCTATGTATATTATTGGAAAATATACCTTCAACCCGAATGCCCTTTTTATTCTCAGTAATAGAGAATTCAGGAGATTTAACTAGTTGCAATAGCCAGCTCTTGACATTACTTATGTAGCTACTGCAATCTCTATGTGATACCAAATAAGATGTGAGATTTTTATCATCAAATCAATCGATTTTTAATTGACTCAACTGCAGAATTGTCATGTACTCTTAACTCAAATTCACCAATTGGTTCCATTTTGCATTATTTGCTCTCTCTCTCTCTCATTCTCTCTGTATACAGTCTCGTTCCCTGGTACCCAGAGGAGATTGGGTCCAGGACCCCCCACCGAGAATACCAAAATCCTTCTTTTCTCAAGTCCTTTATATACTAGTAAAATGGTATAATATTTGCACATAACCTAAGCAGAGTCTTTTGTATAATTTAAATCATTTCTAAATTTCTTATAATACCTAATGCAACATAAGTGCTATATAAATAGTTATTATTTAGTATTGTTTATGGAATAATAACAAGAAAAAGATCCATACAAGTTCAGTACAGACCCAACCATCATAGGTCTAACTGCATAGTACATGTCAGTAACAATGTCACATTTTTTTCAAGCATTTTTCAAATATCCAGTTGGTCAAATTTTCAGATGCAGAACTTATGAAGATGGGATCCAACTTGAATAAGCTGGAGATACTGTGGTCCTTTAAGTATTACTGATTTTTTCTGTGTATATTTCCTTAAACAAGATATTCTATTTTGTATAAGTATAATGCAATCCTCAAAGTCTGAGAATTAAACATTAGTTCATTATTATTATCTAATCCATGGTCTATATATTGTATCAATTGTCCTGATAATGTCTTAATAGTTTTTTGTGTGTCTTTTTTTATTTAAATGGCCCAGGATCTAACCCAGCACCATACATTGCATTTAGTTACTTTATCTCTTTAGTTTATTTTGATCAGGAAGAGTTATTCAGTTGTTTTTTCTTGACCTTGAAATTTTTTAAGAGTATACATTAGTTGTTTTGTGAAATATTTCTCAGTAGGAGTTTGATGTTTCTTCACTATTAGGTTTTAGTTGCACACTTGGGACAAGAATACCATTGAAGTGATATTACGTTCTCCTCATTCAATGACATCTGGAGACATATGATGTCAGTCTGTCCCAGTATTTTATTCTCTCCACATCCCTTCCCCCATTAGGAGAAAACTGGGCAGTGGGAAAGCACAGCCCCCTGACCCTGTTCATTAGAAATCAACTGATGACAGGAAAGACACTATTAACCCCTCCATACTCCTGCTTCCCTTTTCCCCAGGGAGGACAGCTCCTTCTCCTCCTCCTCCTCCTCCTCCTCCTCCTCCTCCTCCTCCTCCTCTTGGTATAAAATGCCAGCCGCTGCTAGCTTTGGTCATCCTGCCCTCCCCATCCAGCTCAGGAAGTCGAAAGAGGGAGGGCTCAGCCACAAGCTGAGTGAAGCAAGTTTATCAACTCCGCATAACAATAGGGCAAGAGGACCTGGACCCTGAGACCTTCCTGCTGGCCCGGCAGGCCCAGACCGGTTCACCTGCCAGTCTTCGAAGTTTGCCCTCTCCATCCCAGGTTAGAGTGTGTACCAGTGTTTTCAGTATAGTTATTATTTTTCCCTTTGTAATGAATAAGTGATTTCTATGGAGATACTTTGAGACTACATAAATATCCTGTTTCATCTTCATTCGTTGTAAATCCATTGATGGTTTTCTCATCCCGTTAGTAATGTTATATTTATTGGTTGGTAGTCTATTATAAGAGCTTCCATTTCTCTCTCAATATTTCTTTAGTCATTTATTTCAGGATGGACTCATCATGAGTTTTTATTTTACTCGATGGGTTTTAACCTATTGCCTTTATTATTTATTCATGCTCAAATTTTCTAATAGAAGCTTCTTCAAGCTGGTTCCTATAGTCTGCTGACAGGTGCTGGTAGAAGCCCCTTAAAACCGGTGCCCAAATCCTTTGGCTATCTCCCCATCTTTGTTTGGGCACTTCCTTACTTTCTGGATCCTGAGTATGTTTTAGGCTCATTTTTCACTTTCTTTGACACGACTCTCAAATTAACCCTGTTTTTGAAAATTAACCCTCCTTTAGTGATAAATAATATTTAAAGACTAAGATAGAGATATATGTACACTTGGAAAATATGTCTGTATTTCCAAATACAGGTAAATAACATAGGTATAGGTAAATGTGTAGATATTAAATATGGGTTTATACTGACACCCCCAATTTCAAGCCAACACCATCTCCTACTGCGACCAACACTGTGATCAGTACTGAAATAATCATTTATTTTTCTCCTCTTGGAAAACTTTTTTTTCTCTATTACCAACTTCAGATAATTTCTTATCATGGGTTCTTATATCAAGAAGATTTTGTTTTGCTCCAATATATTTGACTCCTAATACAATTTCATGTTATCTTTGGATTTATTTCTCAATAAACTCATGCCCTTCTTTAGTTTGCTAATTTAAAGTTAAGCTAAACTTTTTTAATTTAGTGGGGTGGCATTGGTTAATAAGATTATATAGGTTTCAAGTGCACATTTCTATGATGCATGATCTGTATATTGCATTGTGTGCCCACCACCCAAAGTCAGATCATCCTCCATCACCATCCATTTGGCCCCCTTTATCCTTTACTACCGCCCCCATCCCCTCTTCCCTCTCCTAACCACCACACTGTCCTCTGTGTCTATGAGTTTTTGTTTGTTTTTCTTATTTGTTCACTTGTTACTTTCAATTTTATATCACACAGCTTGCACCTTTCTAATGATTAACTAGGGATGAAGAGATGAGTGTCTCTATTTGCAGGTGCCTAGTGATTTTCTCAAGTTTATCTGTTCTGAGCACTCTTTGTCTTCCAGTGGATTGCTCTGTGTTCTCTACTAAGCTGAAGCAATGGAAAAGTTTTAGACTTGTTTTTTGTTGTTTTCGGTTTTTGTATATATTGTATTTGTTTTGTTTTGTAATTATTTGTATTTTCTTATGTGCTTTTTGCTAGGTTAGCTTCTAGATTGGGTCCAAGACAAACATTCTTCTTCTACTCAGCAAAAACATGGAGTCTGTTGTAATTCTCCCTATCATTGTTAAACACCCTCCCCAGATACAACAACTGATTGTTTTGCTGTTTAACACTTTCTCACTTATTAGTGAGATTGACTACGCACATTTGTACAAGTCTTTATATATTCACTAGAGGCCCAGTGCATGAAATTCGTGCACAGGTAGGGTCCCTTGGCCTAATTGGCGATCAGGGCCAAACTGCAGGCGACCGGCGGGAATATGGGTCCCCCCCACACACACACTCCACTGGCACCTGCCTTGGCTGGCCTGGCACCACCCACTTGCCAGCCCCACTCCCCACTGCTGCCGCTGGTCACCTTCCTCTGCCCACTGGCACCCACCTTGGCTGGCCTGGCACTGCCCACTTATAGGCCCCACCCCCCGCCAAACCATTGTTCTGCAGGTTGTTCCGCCGTTCGGTCGATATGCATATTAGGGTTTTATATAGATAGATGTGGGTACTCTTTGTGTGAGGAAGGATGTGGGTTATGTTAGAGCAAAGTTTATAGAAATCTGCAGAAATTTGGGGATAAGAGGAAGAGAATAAAGACTATCACATTATCAATGGGAAAGGCATGTTTGTCAGCAGAAAATAAATTGGTCAGGGACATGCTTGAAGACCCCAATAAAATGAAAAAAAGTTAACAATAGTCACAGGAGAGATTAAAACAGAATGTTAAATGAAATTGAGTAAAAAAGATTTGTGAATAGCATTAATTACTAGACTGAGTCAGATTGGATAATATGAATTGATACAGAAGTCATCAATATCTTTATGTGATTTATGCCAAAACATTCCATACAAAGAGAAAAGAAGGGAAATAAATAGATACATGCGTTTACCTAGAATTTGGAATTTCAGTTTTGATTCAGCAGTGAGTTAAGGGAGTAAAGGAATCTAAGCAGCTAGTAAGTACAGAATTGAAATTATAAACCAGGAAGTTGAGTTTGAATATACAAGTAAAGGAAAAATGAAGGAAGTGACAGACTGACACCACAAGGAGTGCCATGTTATGAATAATATAACACAAATAAAAAGTTGATTGACAAGGTTAAAAAGCTATACAAAGAAAACATTACTGATAAAGAAAAAAATTCAGATGCATTTCCTGGTGAAAAATACCCAATGAGGAGTCATTTTTGATGTGATGAGGCCACAGAACAGCTATTTAAGTAGGCTGTTATCCTAAAGGTGAAAGTGGGACTAACTGAAATGGAAGCATACTCAGAAAGACAATGTCAAGGTCTGAATAGTTGATACACAAGTGTGTGACATTTACCCAGGCTAAGCAAAAGAATTTTCAGCTCTAACTGGTTTGGCTCAGTGGATAGAGCAGTGGTCGGCAAACTCATTAGTCAACAGAGCCAAATATCAACAGTACAATGATTGAAATTTCTTTTGAGAGCCAAATTTTTTAAACTTAAATTATATAGGTAGGTACATTGTTATTAACTTAATTAGGGTACTCCTAAGGCTTAGGAAGAGCCACACTCAAGGGGCCAAAAAGCCGCATGTGGCTCGCGAGCTGCAGTTTGCCAACCACGGGGATAGAGCATTGGCCTGTGGACTGAAGGGTCCCAGATTCAATTCCAGTCAAGGGCATGTACCTTGGTTGTGGGCACATCCCCAGTAAGGCGTGTGCAGAAGGCAGCCTATCAATGTTTCTCTCTCATCAGTGTTTCTAACTCTCTACCCCTCTCCCTTCCTCTCTGTAAAAAATCAATAAAATATATTTTTTAAAAAAGTATAATTTAAAACAAAAGAATTTTCAAATGCATTAATCTCCAAACTCTCTCATACAGCACTTACTATCAGTCACTAGTGAATATCCAACTTGCCAGAACAGAGACAAACTCTAAGCCCTTACTATGGTACATGAGAAAACCAATCAGCTTCTCTGGTGGCAAGTTGACTATATTGAGACCCTTCCACCCTGAAAGGGCTATCAATTCCTCTGACCTGAAACTGGTACATATTCTACCTGTGGAAATTACTTTCCTGCTCACAGAGCCTCGGTTTGGATCATAATCTAAGTGCTTATGAAATGTTTGGTCTTTCCACATAGGATCCTGCAAAACATTACATTGGGCCAAAGGACCTACTTTATGATAAAGGAGGTTCAATGAAAGACACAATACCATGAGATCCACTGGTCCTTTTAAATATTGGATTATCCAGAAGCTACCAACATGATAGAGCAATGAAATGACCTTTTGAAGGCAAAGGTGAGGAGCCAATTTCGAGATGACACCCTGCAAAGATGAAGCACAAATATCCGAACACAGTATACTTTAATGAATTCATTGAGTATATTTTTGTTATTGTTGTTGTTGTTGTGAATCCTCACCAGAGGATATTTTTTCCATTGCTTTTCAGAGAGATTGGAAGGAAGGGAGGGAGGGTGAGAGCAAGAGAGAAACATCGATGTGAGAAAGCCACATTGACTGGTTGCTTCCTGCATACACCCCGACTGAGGGTAGGGAGCAAACCCTCAATCCAGGTACGTGCCCTTGATTGGGATTCAAACCTGTGACCCTTTTGTGCATGGGCCAACACT
Organism: Myotis daubentonii; assembly: GCF_963259705.1. Classification (NCBI taxonomy): domain Eukaryota; kingdom Metazoa; phylum Chordata; class Mammalia; order Chiroptera; family Vespertilionidae; genus Myotis; species Myotis daubentonii. Next base: position 31,946,830 of record NC_081841.1, read on the forward strand.
CTAACCACTTAGCCACATTGGCCAGGGCCATTGAATATGTTCTTATTTATGAAAAAGGAAGTATATATGAAACCATAAGTCCCAACTATGTGACCTTATATTGGAAAGCTATGATCTACAAAAGAAAACATTGGTAGAGCAATGACTATATTTTATCCCTGCTTCAGCAAAAGCCAAAGGCATAGCTATCTTCCTAGCAGTGATAAATACCTAGTTATAGATTCCAAAAAAATTTCCCTTTGACTGGAATTTGGCCTATTGTATAACCCAACATCCAGCATCATTAGATTTTATATGTATAAAAATTCTGAATTCACACAAATATAACCAAGGCCGTACTTCACTATGAAAGAAACACCCACATTTTCCAATGCACTTCATTTGGAAATAAGATGAGCTAGTAAGCCATACACATGCTATTGTGCCATTAATAGTAGGCTCATTTGTATGTTATGTGAATTGCCCATGTATATCCCCTTTATACGGTAGAGCATTTTCTTCACTCTTTGTGTGAAACTCTTAGTTACATGACTAATCCCAAGTTCACACTTATTTCCAACTATAGGAAGAAAGGCATTATTCATACCCCATCTGTTAAGAATGTATCATTTTGAAATAAAGAGTGTTTTAAGATACAGAGTGGTTTTATTCTCTTTGTAATTTGAATGGAAAAGAAATTGATTGTTGAAAGTAAAAAAACTTTAAAGAAAATTTATTTAAAACTTCATTGTCTCCTGGTCAGTATGACTCAATGGTTGAGCCTCGACCTATGAACCAGGAGGTCAGGGTTCGATTCCCAGTCAGGGCATATGCCCAGTGTGCGGGCTTGATCCCCAGTGTGGAGTGTGCAGAAGGCAGCTGATCAATGAATCTCTCTCATCATTGATGTTTCTATCTCTCTCCTCTCCCTTTTTCTCTGAAATCAATAAAAAATATATTTTTAAAAAACAACTTCATTGTCAATATATGTACACAAATTAGCCCAAGTTGATCTAGTACCCCAAGTATAATTTATTTGCTACCTACAGGGTACAAAGTAGTGCATTAGATATTGAGGCCAAGTGGTAGCCTGAGACCATTTCATCAACTTTTCTAACTCCATTTGCAATAATTATCCATACTTCACCATTAGCATGTATTATTGCTGACCAGGCACATTTATTGTTTCTTGTGCATGATCTTATTTTTACCCCTGCAATTACTAATGTTGAGTTAAACTATGTTTTGAATGTGTAGTGCATACATGTATCTAGGCAGTACAGTAATGTGGATTCAGTAGATCTCAACCAGACCAAATATGACTAAACTAGAGGCCCAGTGCACGAAATATGGGCACTGGTAGGGTCCCTAGCAGCTGCCGGCTGCCGGCTGGGGCCTCCCTCCCTTCCCTTGGCTGCCTGCCTACTACTGCCACCACTGCCGCTGACCACCACCAGCTGGGGGCTCCTGCCACCGCAAGCCAGGATCTCCGTCCCTTCCCCCGGCTGGCCCTGCCCCCTTGTCAAACTCCCAGACAATCTCCCAGTCGAGGGGACAATTTGCATACTACGCTTTTATTATATAGCATGAATGGCTGGTCTCCCTTTACTGTAATATGTCTTTAGACTGCCAGAATACGTAGTAACTTACATGTATGATCCCCCATCCTCACTCCCAAAGCTCTTTAAGTCTTGTATCAAGCCACAAATGATCAAGTCACATGACTCTTTTATCTCTTTATTATCAGTTCAACTCAGTTATTTATTATTATTATTACTTTTTTTGAGGTAGTTGATTAATTATTTTAATATTCATCCAAGGATATGCTTTTTTGTTGATTTTTAGAGAGAGGAAGGGGGAGAGAGAGAGAGAGAACCATCCATGTGAGAGAAACATTGATCAGTTGCCTCCCATACATGCCCTGACTAGGGATTGAACCCAAATCTAGGTATGTGGCCTGACTGGGAATCAAACCTTCAAACTTTTGGTGTATAGGACAGTGCACCAACCAACTGAGCCACCTTGCCAGGATATGCCCAATATTTTACATTGAGTAAGGTACAATTAAATTACAGTCTTTAAAACTTATTTTTAAAATGTCCCATAATTGTTTATTTTCAATAAAATTTTATTGCATATCACATCTATATCAACTCTCCTATCTATCTTTTAAGAGTTGACAAATTATTAATGGATGCATATGACATTCAAGGATATTGTATAGAGTAGCACACAATTACCAGGAATAATACAAGAAGAATTATGTATAGTAACTTATTAACCTCCATTGCTAAAGAGTAGAATGTAGGTAAGGTGCCTACGTAACTTATTCCAACTGGGAGACTTCTAAGGAAGAAATAGGCTATTTTATTGATGCAACAGATATTAATTGTAGATGTTATTCTAAAGTTTTTTCATTAATTTTTTTAATCAAAGTGAAACATTTGAACAAATTCAGTATTATTTTCTTAGTTGATGTTTGCATGCCAGTAGGAGACCAAATATATAAAAGTTGGGAAAGCCTTACTGCTATGGAGTTTGCCAAACACTTTCCCTGGTTTCTAATGATTACCTTGTGAAAACAATGATGAGTGGAACTTGACTGATGTAATCGGAGATATCCACAGTGAGTTTTGATGACTAATTTCTCCCAACTTTCTCATTGTGCCTATGGCAACTTGCAGTAACTTAAGAGTGAGTTAAGCTTCTAAACACTTACATACACGTTGCAAATTATGTTTTACTGTACAATTAGAAACACAAATGATCTCTCTATCTTCCACATTGCAACACGGAGCCAGAACAAAGAACTGATTTCCTAAGACCATATTTAAAACTTCTGGAAATTCTCGTGAACGTTTTGAGAATACATTATGCAATAATGTCCTATTCCCTGGATCCTGAATATCATTACCTAGTAGTAGTATGCTTAGATTAAAAAATACCTTTTGGTTACGAGTAGAAAAGCCTGAGTCCAAAGATCCTTTGGCTGAGCTCAGGGTGAGCTTTTCATATCAACTATTCTGATCCACCCATTATTTTTCCTTTTACATTCACACTACCCAAAGCTATGGAAAGACTCAGCTTATACTCAATGCACTTTTAGTAGGCATTATTAGTGCTCACCAACATTCTTAATACCTCAGCCTTTTATGCAGAATTTTTGAAAGGTTTGTTTTTATCAACTAAAATACACCAACTTCATTAGCCTGGCATTCACATCCCTCCCTAAATTAACCCCATCCTCTTTCCCGGCTTCACCGCACATCATTTCTCTTTATATACTTATGTCTGGTCAAGCCGTTTGGTTGTTTTAGTTTATTTCTATTTAACTGACAGCATCATATTTTTCTTCTTTTACACTCACTGACTCTCCCCTCCATTCCCTCCAAATTGAGCAACTGTCTAGAGTGCAACCTTTTGAAATCTTTTAGTGACAAAGTCAAAAAATTTTCATCATTTCTCTACTGATTATGAGTTCTCCACCCAGTGAACTCTCATCATGCTTTGAGGATGTCTTTTAGAGTCATATAAAATCAGAGTATTATATTATTACTACTTTAGTTATAATAAAAATACTATATTGTTATACCATTACTATATCATTTGTGTGACAGACAGATTTCTCAATTGTTAGGTACCTAACGGCAGAGACCAGGACTTAATCATCCTTTATTCCACAAATTTCCTAGTTCATGATTAAAGAGCTTGAGCTTATTTATACAACCTAGAGAACATTAGGCTACTTGAGCAGTTTCTGACTTTGGTCCTTGATATTGTGCTGGCTCAGAGCTTAACAGTTCTTATCTTTTGAAAATAACACCACCAGCATCTTCAGTTGACCATGGATTAAGCAAGTGTGCCATCTAACTAAAAACAATAACCTGCTATAAAATATACACATTTTCATTATACCAGAACATATTAATTATAATTTTCTTGCCTTGATTTGAGTTACTAAACTCTTTAGGAAATGAATTCCATTTCCTAATAAACTAAACATAGTATTACACAATTAAACATTTATATTCCACAAAATAATTATTGAAATAAAAGCCCTATCCTATCTAATAAAAGACAAATAGGATAATTAACCATACCTCCACTATGCTTCCTATTGGCTAATCAGGGCGATATGCAAATTAACTGCCAACCAAGATGGCAGCTGGCAGCCACACAGCTGAAGCGAACAGGAGGCTTGCTTGCTCCAGTGATGGAGGAAGCCAAGGTTCCCTGCCTGCCAAAGCCCAGCTCTGAGCCTGAAAGCAACAATGTTTCAATTATAGAAGCCAAACAAACCCCAGATGCCTGCTTTCAGCAGCCGAGGACTCAAGCTGGAGCTGAGCCTCAGAGCTAAAGCCGGCTCTCAGCTCCAGTGACAGCCATAGAAGGTAAATAAAGCCCAGAATTTTAAAAAAAAGAAAAAAAGGAGAGGTTGGGAGCTTCAGTCGCCCACCAGCCTGAAGACGGCCCTCAGCCCCTCACCCAGACTGGCCAGGCACCCCAGTGGGGACCCTCACCCTGAAGGGGGTGTGACCAGCTGCAAACAGCCATCATCCCCTCATCCAGGCTGGCCAGGCACCCAAGCAGGACCCCCACCCTGATCCGGGACACACTTCAGGGCAAACCAGCTGGCCCCCACCTGTGCATCAGGCCTCTATCCTATATAATAAAAGTGTAATATGCAAACTGACCCTAACAGCAGAAGGACTGGGAATGACTGGTCACTATGACACACACTGACCACCAGGGGGCAGACTCTCAATGCAGGAGCTGCCCTCTGGTGGTCAGGGTGCTCTCACAGTGGAGGAGCTCTGCTCAGCCACAAGCCAGGCTGATGGCTGCCAGTACAGCAGTGGTGGTGGGAGCCTATCCTGCCTTCTCAGCAGCGCTAAGAATGTCCGACTGCAGTTTAGGCCTGCTCCCCGCTGGCAAGTGGACATCCCCCGAGGGATGCTGGGCTGTCTGATTGCCATCTTAGGCCCAATCCCCCGGGGAGCAGGCCTAAGCCAGCAAGTGGTCATCCCCCAAGGGGTCCCAGATTGCGAGAGGGCACAGGCAAAGCTGAGGGACCCACCCCCCCCCCAAGTGCACAAATTTTTGTGCACTGGGCCTCTAGTCCTATATAATAAAAGGGTAATATGCAAATTGACCGAATGGCAGGATGCCTGGTTGCTATGACATGCACTGACCACCAGGGGGCAGACGCTCAATGCAGGAGCTGTCCCTTGGTGGTAAGTGTGCTCTCACAGGGGGAGCGCAACTCAGCCAGAAACCCTGAGCCAAGCTCACGGCTGGCAAGCACAGCTGCGGTGGCGGGCAGCGCTAAGGATGTCCTACTGCTGACGGGGAGCGGGCCTAAGCCATCATTTGGACATCCCCTGAGTGCTCCCAGACTGCAAGAGGGTTGCAGGCCAGGCTGAGGGCAACCCCCACTCCCCCCAGTGCTCGAATTTCATGCACTGGTCCTCTAGTCTATATACATAAAAGGCTAAGTGACCGGCTGGTAGCTATGACGTGCACTGACCACTAGGGTGCAGACACTCAACACAGGAGCTTCCAAGTGACAGCAACTTTGCAGAGTGCCCTCTCACACTCTGGGACCCCTTGGGGGGTGTTGGGCTACTGATTTCAGCCCGATCCCCGCAGACCAGGCCAAGGGATCCCACCTGCTGGAGGGGCCTTGCTCACTCTGCAGATGGCCTTCAAGCCCCAGCGCCACCCTTGGTGTGGTCAGCTGGAAAGGAACCGCAGGAGGTTGGCTCCAGGGCGTGTCCAGCCCATCTCACCCAGTCCTGCCCCACTGGCCACCTTCTAATTAATTTCCTTTCAATCTGCACAAATCTGAGCACTGAGCCTCTAGTATTTCCATAATAAGTAAATTCAATTTTTAAAAAAGATTTTCTCGTGGAGTGGGATGGAGGAAATGGTAATGTTTCTCAATTAATTGGAAGAGAAATGCCTTTTCATTTGAAAAATGTAAAATATACTTGCAAACTCTCCTTTTCCCTTATTTTTGATTAGGGCTATCCATTGAATTCATAACCAAACTCAAAAATAAAATTCAAATCTATACCTATTAATAAACTTTTAAAATTATTTAATTGTTGAACACTTATGAAAACATAGTACTGTAAGTGATCATTCCTCCTCGTGCTGCTCTTAAACCTACATTATTTGGAAAATATTTATGCTGGCTGAAATGTCTTTGCTTAGAAATATTTATTGATAGTGAAGAATGAGATATCAAAGAACATATTGAGTCATAGTCCTGTGGCATTTCCATCAGAAGAAATAAACACAGAGTACATTAGAAATCCAATCATGATGCTCAAACATGTGATTTAGTAAAAATAGCTACATCAATTTTTCCTATAACTAATATCCTTAAAGATATAAGCTTTCACCCAGCCAGTGTGCCTCAGTGATTGATCATTGACTTATGAACCAGGAGGTCACGGTTTGATTCCTGGTCAGGGCACATGCCCGGGTTGTTTAATCCACAGTGTGTGGTGTGCAGGAGGCAACCAGTCACTGATACACTCTCATTGATGTTTCTATCTCTCTCTCCCTTTCCCTTCCTTTCTGAAATCAATAAAATAAAAAATTTTTAAATTACTATTACTGTCCCCATTTTACAGATAAAAAAACTAGGCTGTTTGACTTCGGGTAAATCCCTTCACCACCTTCTTTCTCAGGTTATACCAAGTACAAACCAAGTCCCACAGGGGAGTCACAACAATTATCTAAGCATTCATTATTCCATAAGTTTGCTGAGCACTTACTATATGCCAGACACTGTTCAAAGTGCTTGGAATGCCTCAATGAATCAGACAGACAAAATCCCCCATCCTTGTAGAATTTACATTCTAGTTTTAGGTTGGTGGTGGGTACCAGAGCTGTGCTCTTAGCCACTGTGAACAGCTCCCCAACCTAATGGACTGGTAAAATCTCTTACCTTTATACTAGAGGCCCGGTGCATGAAATTCATGCACTCAGGGTGGGTCATCCCTCAGCCCGGATTGCGAGAGGGCTCAGGCCAGGCCAAGGGACCCCACCGATGCACAATCGGGGCCAGGGAGGGACGCAGGAGGTTGGACAGCCGGGGAGGGACCACGGGAGGGCTCCAGGGCATGTCTGGCCCATCTCGCTCAGTCCCAATCGGCCAGACCCCAGCAGCAAGCTAACCTACCGGTCAGAGTGTCTGCCCCCTGGTGGTCAGTGCACATCATAGCGACTGGTCGACTGGTCAGCTGTTTGCCCCCTGGTGGTCAGTGCACATCATAGCAAGCAGTTGAACAGCCTTAGCACATCATTAGCATATTACACTTTGATTGGTTGAATGGCTGACCAGACAATCGGACACGTAGCATATTAGGCTTTTATTATATAGGATATAAAATTGCTAATAGTCACAAAGCCCTATGAGGCAGGTATACCATTTACTGATAGAAACTAAGGAGTAAAACATGAGCTGAATTTATAAAAATATAATTTTTAAAACAGATAAGAATGAGATTTTTTCGCATTCTCAAACAGTCATATATTTCAAAATAAAGAGCCTATATCTTTAAAATAAATTGAACCAACTCATCCAAGATCACATAGTTAATAAGTGTTATTCCAAAAATAGAGCCCAGATTTATCAGACGCCAAAGTCCAGACAATTTCTCTACATTATGCCCAAACAAAAATATTTTTCTGCTACTTCCACTGTGCCCTATGGTTTATTTTATATAGGACCCTGTCAAATCAGTTTGTCTTGGAACTGGACAAATAGGTCAGGCAAAAGAACAATGGGATATGAATATTTTTCAACATGTAAAGAACTTGTTTGATGTTGAGAATAAAAGTCTTTACCCAGTATGAGATAGTTTTCCTTTGTTTCACTTTGTTTTTTAAGGTTTTAATGGAAAGAAAATTTGAAAAATCTAATATACACTTACTAAATATTTCTAATACTGAAAGATTGTTGGAAGCATCTCTTTATTCTTCCCCCTCCCCCAAAAAAATATCCAACTGAAATTTTCACATTGGATTTATATTAAGACTTCTATTTCTTTGTTCTATATACATCTAAGAAAATTATCTCTTACAGTGAATTGAAAACTCCTCTGAGAGAATAGGCCCATAGCCCGTAACTAGTCCATTAAGGCCCCTGCATAGGACTTCAGATTACATTTCACCGGCATTGCTACTGCTCCCTTTTGTGCAGTAACCTCCTATATATTTCACACCTCACATTCATGCACCTCCATACCATGGCCCATACAATTTCTTCACCTTGACATACCCTCCTCTCACCCTCTGGGAATCTATACCCACGTTCCCAAATGCCACATTTTCCAAGGAACCTCTCATGATCCTTTCATCTCACCTCAGGGTTTACAAGATTCTTCTGATATTAGTTTACACAAACATTTACTCAATCACTCAGCAAATGTTTATTGAGCTCACTTTTGTATTTGATATCATTTTTGTGATTGGGGTTTGGAAAATAACTTGAAGAAGTTGAAAGCTCCTACCTGGACAGGTGTTATTTCCTCATTTAGCCTGAAAAGTACCTGAGGACAAGAATGTATATGAATCATCTCTGTAGTTCCCACAATATTTAAACCCATTACTTACACATAACAGGTGCTCAATAAATAGTTGAAATGAATGTATTTTATGAGCAGTGAACAAAAAAACTAAATAAATGAGTAAAGGTTAATATAAAGTTACCAAAGGCTCGGTGCACAGATTTGTGTACCAGTGGGGTCCCCTGGCCTGCAGGGATTGAGCCAAAACCAGCTCTCAAATATCCCCGAGGGGTCCAGGATTGCGAGAGGGTGCAGGCCAGGCTGAGGGACCCCACCGGTGCATGAATCCATGCACTGGTCCTCTAGTATGCATATAAGATCTTTGGTTAATCTCTTCCCATTCTCCCCCTTCTCCCCTTCCCTCTGAGATTCATCAGTCTGTTTCATGTTTTCATGCCTGTGGTTTCCACTCCTGTGTTGAGCGTCTTCCCCCTGATGATCAGTGTGTGTCATAGCTACCAGTTTGATGGTCAAACGGTAGGCTGGTCACTTAGACTTTTATATATATAGATGATTAATACAGTGTGATAAAGTTAATAGAGTATGGTTTTTGTGCTCCCTTTGTAAAAAAAAGATAATAATTGTAAAATTTTATTAAATGTATTAATTTATTAAAGAACTAGAGGCCCAGTAGAGGAAATTTGTGCACTGAGGGGGGGGGGTGTTCCCCAGCCCAGCCTGCACTGTCTCGAATCTGGGACCCCTTGGAGCAGTCAGATATCCCTCTCACAATTCAAACTACTGGCTCCCAACCACTCGCCTGCCTGCCTGCTTGATTGCCCCTAACTGCTTCTGCCTGCCAGGCTGATCACCCCCTAACCACTCCCCTGCTACCCTGATCGACACCTAACTGCTCCCCTGCCAGCCCAATTGCCTTCAACTGCCCTCCCCTGCTGGCCTTGTTGCCCCTAACTGCCCTCCCCTGCCAGCCCGGTCCCCCCTAACTGCCCTCCCCTGCTAGCCATCTTGTGGTGGCCATCTTGTGACCACATGGGAGCAACCATCTTTGTGTGAGGGCGTGATGGTCAATTTGCATATTACCTCTTTATTATATAGGATAGGAACAAAATATTTAAAGTACCTGACAGGTCTTTGGTGTTCAATCAGAGGTAGCTATTATAGCCACAGTAACTGTTCACAACAGAAAGATCAGATATAATAGTGGGTATTTTTGTTATTAATAGCAAATAAACAGGATTTAAAAAGAGAGAGAGGGACAAGAAAGACAGATAGACAACAAAAGTGGGCTCAAAACAATGTGGAAAAAAGTTCAAAAAAACAAAAAGGAAAATAGAATAATGAAAACAATCTACCTAAATCCTAAGTAGGATTTATATCACTATTTACCTTTCCAGTTCTAATAACGAATGATGAAAGGATATTTGTCTTACATAACCACTTCTAGAATTACAAGATTTTGACAGAATCATACAAGATAGAGGTTCAGAAAAATCCACCTCTTCCCTGTTGAAACATTCTTTTTGTTATTTAGAACAGTAAGAAGCAGCCCATAAAAACTAAAAGGGAAATAAATAGACAATGTAGAAACAGCATATCTTGCAGAGTTTACCTGGATTGTAAGTAGATTAGAGGAATGAGAGCAAATTCTAAAATTCTGAAAGAATAGAGGAGCCACAAATATTACCACATGTGTAGCAAACTATAATTAATAAATTCAATAATTTTAAAATTGAATACTTTTAAAATATGGATAAGCCTTATAAAAAGGAAACAATTTTATCAAAAATTGTAGACTTAAATTTAAAAATATATCTTATCTTATAGGCATAATGCCTGATTATCCTATAAGCATGTGAATATGGAGTCTATGCAATTGAAATGCTGAAATAACTAGGGTGAGCTTACATGAAAGCTAGGAGGCTGTGGTCCCACACACAGCTATCACTGTGATAAAACTGTATTCTGGTGTGGTCTGATAATTCGCTTCCTTTTATTGAATACATTCCTCTATTTTCAGAAACATAAATGATCTGAACAAGCAATAGGCAACATAACTTGAGCTGAACTGCCCAGAATTAACCCCCATCACTTTCCATAATTTGAAATTCATTCTTTTGCATTTTAAGGGCCATTTAGGTCAAGAGTTCCTCATTAAAAGACAAATATCTCTCTTGAAGGGGAAATCCTTATTATCAACTAGTACCCTAGTCAATAGTTAAGAGCTAGCTACGAACAAAGCCCTAGGGTAGTGGTCAGCAAACTCATTAGTCAACAGAGCCAAATATCCACAGTACAACGATTGAAATTTCTTTTGAGAGCCAAATTTTTTAAACTTAGACTATATAGGTAGGTACATTGTTATTAACTTAATTAGGGTACTCCTAAGGCTTAGGAAGAGCCACACTCAAGGGGCCAAAGAGCCGCATGTGGCTCGCGAGCCGCAGTTTGCCGACCACGGCCCTAGGAGAACAGGATAGGTACCTGGAAATGAGAAAACATGGTGAAGGCTGGCAAAGGGTGAGCTATAAGGAAAAGAAAAAGGAGAAGGAGCAGAGGGGAAAGGGATTAAAGGAGTCCTGGTCGCCTTACAATTTCTCTGGTCGGGCTTTGGAGCCGACATATATTTGCAACCATTTTCTTGTACACAGGTAGAAACTATAACGGAAGAAAATTACAGAGTAGACTTCATAATACAAATTACACAAAGCAAGACAAAACAAAACAAACAAAAGCACAAATCCCCCCAGAAAGAAGTGAGACCTGCTTGAGGTTCCATTGAGTGTCAGGAAAGAAACTGGCACCATAATGAATTTGGTAGGCAGTAGAGGGAGAACCAGTGACTTCTTTGTTCCTGGGTCGAAGCTCAACCACTGAGCCACACTGGCAGGGCTGAATTCTCACTTTTATACCAAACGCCCAAGTATCTCTGATGCTCTGGGACTGCCAAGGGACCATCTAGGTAGATATCATTAGACTTCCTAGAATTGATTCGAATAGGAGCTATCTAAATCTTCTTTTTCTGGATCCTAAAAAGATTAGACGTACAATAAAAAAATGAGATAAATAATGTAAAGTGCTTGTCAGAGAGCCTGACATATTGCACATTTCAATAATTGGTAGCTCCCGTTGCCCTGTGGCTAGACAAAATAACTGAAAAGTTATCAAACTTAGGCTTCATCTTGTCTTTGTTCTGGCTCTAAGTACCTGTACTAAGTTAACACCTAAGGCATTTTCTGCTTTCTGTCCTCATCTCAAATATGGGACATGTAATTTTACTTAATTCCTCTCGTGTACAAAATAAATGGCTATTTTGAAAATTTTAAATGCTATAAAGACTTCGGAAATTATTTTCCTCCCTTTATAGAGTAGCCCAAATTTGATTCACATGCTTTGATTGTCCTTACCAATTCCCTTTCTATGGAATTGGTGTGAGAAAAGAGTGAAGATAAGGGGATACAAAAAGTTCAGTCACTTTAAACAAGTTGATGAGTTTATTAACATTATGAATGTTGAGACAGGAGGAAACAATTCTACTCTTGTCCTAACTTGCCAGGGGACATGAACTTCTGGCCCTTCTAGTCTTGTGTCATGTTTAGGTATATATCAACTCATGTGTGTCAGTACCTGGACTCACACCAGACTTCCAGATAACCCTCTGATTATCCCTTGAAGGACTCACATATCCAGATCTCATGATATTCAACTAACATCCATTGTCCAAAACACCGGATGTGATCAGACCTCCTGCCATTCATCTTCCAGACCAACTGGAATTCATTGTCCAGACTGCCTAACATCAGACTGCTAACGGTCCTTGACTAATCCTAAACCTAAGAATGCAGGACTGATAATTCTCAATCTTGTACTTCTTAGTATAAGAATTCTTAATTTTCCTTCTTTGGAACACTCCTAGGTTTTTGCCTCGCTGCATTTCCATTTTGCAAACCATAATACCCTTGATGTCCCGTGCACCAAGGAGTCTCGGGTTCAATTTCCAGTCAGGGCACATGCCTGGGTTGTGGGCTCGATCCCCAATAGGGGGTGTGCAGGAGGCAGCTGATCAATGTTTCTCTCTTATTGATGTTCCCCCCTCTCTCTATTTCTTTCCCTTATCCTCTCTCTCTCTAAAATCAATAAAATACATTAAATAATAACTACAAAGATCCTTGATTAAATATTTATCATTTCTCTCTAGCCAAAGCCTTCAGAACACTTTTTGAGTTTGTCCAACAGATGCCATGCCTCAAAAGCTAAATCTATTCCCATGATTCAAACAAAAGATGTCTCCAGGTTAAATGGCAAAATATTTTGTTTAGAAAATATTTAAGAGAAATATGTATGTGTAGAAAACATTCAAGCAGAAAAACTAGTAACAGTATACTGAAATGAAGGGAGGGCTGCAGAAGGCAAAATTATAATCTTGGTGTCTTTCTAAGGAGAAGGTCAATGTTCACTGAAAGGGATGTGTTAATGAATAAAGACATTAAAGTTGAAATAATGCAATCTTGGGTTTGCAAGCAATATTTGCATTAGAAATGGATTGCAGGTTCAAGTGCCTTAAATAGGAGGTTTGTGGTGATGTCAGAAAATAGCCTTATTCTTCTATCAAATTCATTTTATGGGGCCAGTTGCTTTCCTGTCAGTAAATGGAATCTCAAACACATGTTACTTCTTTCTGTTGACTTTCAAAAGGTTAAAAAAAAAAAAAGCCCTCTGGTCATCTTTAGTCCCACAAAAAAGTTCAAGATTAATATATCTCAATTCACTTTGAACTTCATTTAAATTAAAATTTCTTTCCTCCCACTACAACATATCCAACGCCTACCATTGAGACAGTCCAGATTTTATCTCTGCTTTCTTTCTTTCTTTCTTTCTTTCTTTCTTTCTTTCTTTCTTTCTTTCCTAGTCTCTCCCAACCTCTCCCCACCCCACACACCCATCTCTTTCCTCACAACTGAACAGGCTGCTTCTGTCTCCTCCAGAGTTGAAACTTGAAAGGGAGGAGTTATCGAGGCAAGAAATTTCTTCCTTGCCTCCTTTGTCAAAGACAAGTTATTTAAAACTGACTCTCAGCCCAGCCAGCGTGGGTCAGTGGTTGAGTGTCAACCCATGGTTATGGTTCGATTCCCAGTCAGGGCACATGCCCGAGTTGCAGGCTCAATCCCCAGTGTGGGGGTGTGCAAAAGGCAGCCAACCGATTGTTCTCTCTCATCACTGATGTTTCTCTCTCTCTCTCTCTCCCCCTCCCTCCCTCTCTGAAGTCAATAAAAATATATTTTTAAAACTGACTCTCATGGCCACTTTGGTGAGTCTTTGGCAATCCCATCCTTCAGTCATGATGTTACCTTCAGTGTCCTCGGCAGGGTAAATGCACCTTGCACCTCGTCTGACTAGTCACACACAACTTCTTCAAATTTTGACATGCAGCACACATCTTTAGCCTCTTTCAACTGAGGTCTCAAAATTGCTCTGTGTAATCCAATCAGTCCATAGCTAAGACAACCCCAAACTAGCTCTGGCTGGCCCACCATTGACTGGGGTGCCACTACTTTTAAAATAGAGCCCTCTGCCCTGGCCAGTATAGCTCAGTTAATGGGCATTGTCCCATGCACCAAAAGGTTGCCAGTTTGATTCTCAGCCCGGGTTGGAGGCTCCATCTCTGGCAGGGGGCATGCAGGAGGAAGCCAAGTGATGTTACACGCTCACATCGATGTTTTTCTCTCTCTCTCCCTCTCCCTTCCTCTCTCTAAAGATGAATTTAAAAAATAAATAAAGTAAAATAAAGCCCTTTCTTTCTTCAGCCTCCCAGCAGATGGATCCACCCACAGCCTTTTACCTTTTAGACTTCCTGAGCGGGAGTCAGATACTAGTCCCCTGTGTTCGCCGAACTACAGAGGACAAATATAGTGCACTCTGAACAGATTTAAAGTCATGCTCACTAGGCCTAAGGTCGGGAGAAAGAACACTTCACCCTGCTCTGAAATTGAAAAGTTTGCAGGTATCCGCCATACCGCTACGAGAGATACTAAACCTTCTGTAACAGTAATCTGCTTAAAACAGCAAGTCGTGAGCCAAAAAAAAAAAAAGAAGAAAAGAAAGAAAGAAAGAAATAGATAAGTCACTGCTACAAAACTGAGCCCATAACTAGACCCTATACAAATGAAAATGTAATATATGGAAGGTCCTTCAACGTATATAGCCATACGTTTGTTTGTGAAAAACCAATATTATTACTCTTACAAGATCCTGCATTAAATAAAATTGTTGTCACTTTCAGAAAATTATAGACAAGGCAATTAGAAAAACCAAAGGGTCTTATGGTAAATAAGTTTTAAATCTACCTTACATTTTTTTCTCACACAAAAGTGACTGAATTGCAACCCACAACAATCCAAATAAATTAATTTCTTTTACCTTAGTGTTCACCATCATCCTCATTCACTGCTGCTTCAGTACTTGTAAGATCATCAGATTTTTAAAAACTTCCATATTGAGTAAACAATATGAATAAAGCTCTGCACACTTGTAAGCCGGAGTGTCTTGCTCCGAATCAGAGCTGCAAAATAAAGGACCTTTGTTTATATAAGTTTTAATCCTTTGGTAAAGTTTCTTTGGCTCTGAGGGTTGCATAAATCAGGTTATAGAAAAGATTAGTCACTTGGAGCCAAGAAGCTCCTCCTTGCTGGTTTAGTTTTTTATGTTTCTTTTTTTTTTTTTTAACAGTTAACCCTCCTGTTGCCGTGGCTTATACTATCACATCATGTCAAAAGTCTACAGAAACACTCAGTTAATGAGTTGATGTTGTTTAACTTGACAAGCCTCTGTTTTTTCTTTTGTGATTAAGAAGAAAAACCACAGACTAGTTGATTTATTAACTTAGTAAACTTAGATGCTTAAAAATTGAGCCTAAAGTTTCTGTGTAGCTGGATAATCTCAGAAAAGATGACACCCAATAGACGTAGACTTGGGAGCATAGGGTCGCTGTAGACAGGAGCATCCTTCTATAGGGTAGCATCAACATTCAGGGGGAAGCACCAACATTTTTGTATAGCAGGCTGACATGAGAAAACCAATGATCACCAATTATTCTACCAATAACTTGCTAGCTTGTTTGGATGAGTCAAAAATTAGAGGCCCTGTCAGGTACTGATTGAGGTGGTCGGATTCAGGTGGGATTTGGGACGGACTGGCAAGGATCGCCTGGCTTGACATTTTAAAGGGGAAACCTGAGACAAATGGTATGGGATGCTTCAAAGCTCCAGCTTTTAAGAGCCCAGACCCAACCCGGCGGGCATGGCTCAATGGTTGAGCATTAACCTAGGAACCAGGAGGTCACGGTTCTCGGTCAGGGCACATGCCCGGGTTGCGGGCTCCTTTCCCAGTGTGGGGCATGCAGGAGGCAGCCAATCAATGGTTCCCTCTCATCATTGATGTTTCTATCTCTCTCTCCCTCTCCCTCTCTGAGGTCAATAAAAATATATTAAAAAGAGAACCAAGATCCAACTCTGACTAGCTGTGATTCTGGACAAGTTCATTAGCCTCCATTTTTCAAGCTATGCTATAGGATAAATACAGCACTTACCTCAAGCAATAGCTGAAGTTATTGTCCTTTTATTCAGCAACTATTTGCTGAGTGTCTATTTCATGCCAAATGCTATTCTAAGCGCAAGGGACATAATAATAACTAAAACAGTCTAGATCTCTACCTCATAGATTTTGTTTGTTCTGACTGAGGAAAGGGGAAAAAATAAATAAGTCAGCATAAGAAGATCAAGAGAGAATATTTTCCCTTTACTAGGCCTATTTAATAAATATATTTAGAAAGCTGTGTGTGTGTGTGTGTGTGTGTGTGTGTGTGAATAAATCAGAACATTTTTTTCTACAATGTATTCTATCAACCCAAGAGAATACCTACTAATTCTCAGATATTATTTGTACTGTTCCTTGGCCTCTACGGGTGAGACTTCTCCCATTGTTTTCAACTGTTTCATTTTGGAGGAGGATGGACCCCAAAATGTCCACCATCCTGCTGCCCTGGGAATTATTCAAAGTGGGCAGGGGGCGTGGGGCGGTGGGAGATTATGAGGCGGTGATCCCTCCTGTCACATCACCAGAAGCCCCGTGAGGAAGCCACCCTCCCTAGGGTGGAAGCAAACAAGCTTGATGTGCTTGCAGATTGCTGAGACTGGTGGAGCAGGAGCAGGGGGAACTCGGGGTGAGGACAGAAGTGGATACAATGAAGCAAGGAGGCCGAGCAGAGGCCAGATCACACCCAGTGCTGTGTGCACAGCAAGGAGTTGAGTTTGTGTTCTATCAGAAATGGAAAGCGATTAAAAGATGTGAGCAGGGAAATGACTTAAGGTTGTGTTTCTAAAAAAAAAAAAAAAAAAAAAAAATCAGTTTAGCCGCTGTATAGAGAAAAGGGGGGACACAAAAGGCAAGAGTGGAGCCAGACCTACTGCAAAGGTCCAGGCGTGAGCTCTCCAGTGGCACGGGAAGGGCGTTGGCACCAGCCGTGGAGAGATCTGTACACATTGTACAGAATGTGTTTGGGAAACAGACTGGAGAATGTACTAATGGCAGTTTTCTAGGAGCTTTTGCACAGGGCAAATATTTAGAAAACTCTGTGGCAACTCCCTGGACAAGGGCTCTCAATGTGTCTGGCCCCCGATTATTTTGTCTAGTACCTTTTCTATTCTGGTAAGATTGTACACAAAATAATTTTCCTGACTTCGCTGGGCCTGGCCAACATACAGAAAACTAGCTGTTACTGTACAGCTAGAGGACTTAAAAGCTATAGGGAAAGTACTTTTGAATCATGGATAATTGCCTCTTGGTCATAAACAACACACTCTTTTTGCTTGTCTCTATCAGCCACCTGTTACAATGCAGAAACAATGCCTCTACTTTGAATAAATATCTACCCAAGGTCATCATCCCTCCCTCAACAGTATTGAGACGCAGAGTCCTTTAAACTGCCACTGTTCCCTGGCCCTGTTTCCAATGTGTAATGTGACTCCTTCACTTTCAGTAGGTCTGACCACATGTAATACCACATGTAATGTTGCACCCGAAGCCCTCGGCATGCGCTCCTCCACACACGCCTGGTGAGTCACCTGACACCCTACATTGCTCACTAAAAAAGCATCCCAGGCCCTTCTTTGCGGATGGAAATCCAGGGTGGTCCGCATCATGCTGAAGATATGCTTCTACAAGTCGCTAAATAAAAGCTCTAGGCCAGCATCTGAATCAGGAAAGCTGATTTTGGTTAGCTTTTTCGTGAGAGGTTTGTTTGTCTGTTTTGTACAGAAAAGACAGAGTGCTAAACTGCAAAGATTGAGCTTGTTATCCACTCTAGAAGAAAGGAAGAAAGAAAGAAAGAAGAAAGAAAGAAAGAAAGAAAGAAAGAAAGAAAGAAAGAAAGAAAGAAAGAAAGAAAGAAAGAAAGAAAGAAAGGGAGGAAGAGAGAAAGAGAGGAAGAGAGAAAGAGAGAAACAGAGAAAGGGCGGGAGGAAGAAAGAAAGGAAGGAAGGAAGGAAGGAAGGAAAGAAGGAAGGAAGGAAGGAAGGAAGGAAGGAAGGAAGGAAGGAAGGAAGGAAGGAAGGAAAGAAGGAAGAAAGAAAGAAAGAAAGAAAGAAAGAAAGAAAGAAAGAAAGAAAGAAAGAAAGAAAGAAAAAGAAAGAAAGAAAAAGATGGGGGGAAATGTGTCCAAAGACCCCCAAAGCTATCCTAAAACATTTTCCGAATGACTGGTAGAATAAAACTTACTTCTGTTTTCAAGCAGCTTCAAACTTATAGACAGTGAAAGTATAGACAGTGTTCAGATCCCCCCAGAAAGGCATCTAAGGTTCTGAAAGCATTGATAATTCTGGCTCCCCAAAGAAAACAGAAGAGCTTCTAACTCTTCTTACTGTTTGCCTTCCCGCAAATCCTCATCTCAAGCTGGCAACTGTGGAGAGAGTGTCATTTGATATTATTTCCATTGTCAAGAGTTCTGTTTGTTTTCACATTAGAAGATGTGGCAAAAAAAAAAAAAACTACTTTAACCCTAGGCTGGACTAAATACCATCTCACCTTGTTGGCAAGCACGCTGTGTTGATACCCTACCACCATAAAAGACTAATCATTGGATGGATAGTATAGAACTGGGTTCAACAAACTATGTTTTGGGGCCAAGTCTGTCGCCTCTTTCAAGTTTTATCGGAACACAGCCATAGTCGATTATTTAAAACTTACCTGTGGCTGCTTTCATAACTACAATGGCAGGTTTGAATAGTTGTCGTAGCATCTTATACCTTGCAGAGCCTAAAATATTGACTATCTAGCCCAGTGGTCGGCAAACTGCGGCTCGCGAGCCACATGTAGCTCTTTGGCCCCTTGAGTGTGGCTCTTCCACAAAATACCGACTTCTGCGCATGGGCCACGAAGTTTCAATCACACTGTACATGCGGGCCCGCACGTAGTATTTTGTGGAAGAGCCACACTCAAGAGGCCAAAGAGCCGCATATGGGTCGCGAGCCGCAGTTTGCCGACCACTGATAGCCCTTTACAGAAAACACTGTTGCTGGCGTGTGACAGAGTACAAGGCTTCCGGGAGAAGTAGTGCCAGTTTGTGGTAGTGTCAGCAGACGTTCCAGTAAAAATGGGGACGTATAGCTAAACAGACGCCGAAGTAAAATATTGGAATGAACGCATGTGTGGCTGGTGACCCACTGCCATACTCACCTGTGAACATGGCCTTTGAGATCGTGGTCTATTTCTGAGTTGCACTGTGCAGAGGCTTTCTTCAGAGGCTGTGTCCTGCTCTTTCACATCCCCCTGATCATCAAACATGAAGCATGTTCTCCTCACCCCATTGCACCAGTGAGTGCTAATTAGTCAAACAAGGTCCCTTGTAAATTTTTTCTGTGCCCTGTTTCTAAATGTGCACAGTAAGCCTTTTAGTAAGTCCCTTGTTTGGAAAAAAAATCTTGTATGGAACTCAGAAACACAGATTTTGATTAATCATACTCCTTGATTCACAGCATGTGCTCATCACTGTCCATGCCTGCTATGTCTTATTTATGAAAGCTAGAAACTTGTCAATAAACTACTTGTCTACCATGTGGTTTCCCCCATAAGCTACCTCCTAGGTCCAAAGTCATCTAGTCCACATAGTCCAAAGTAACCATCCACCTGGATGCTGTGTTCATTGTGAATCTTTTGTTCATAAATCCCTGGCTTTCACTTTTATATAGTTTTGCAATTGGGGGGGGGAGAGAGAGGGAGAGAGAGAGAGAGAGAGAGAGAGAGAGAGAGAGAGAGAGAGAAGAGGAAGGGAAGGGGAGAAGAGAAGAGGAGGGGAGGGGAGAGGAGAGGAGAGGAGAGGGGAGAGGGGAGAGGGAAGAAAGGAGAGGGGAGAGGGGAAAGGAGAGAGGAGAGAGGGGAGAGGGGAGAGGGGAGAAAGGAGAGGGGAGAAGGGAGAGGGGAGAGGGGAGAAAGGAGAAGAGAAGGGAAGGGAAGGGAAGGGAAGGGAAGGGAAGGGAAGGGAAGGGAAGGGAAGGGAAGGGAAGGGAAGGGAAGGGAAGGGAAGGGAAGGGAAGAGAAGAGAAGAGAAGAGAAGAGAAGAGAAGAGAAGAGAAGAGAAGAGAAGAGAAGAGAAGAGAAGAGAAGAGAAGAGAAGAGAAGAGAAGAAGAGAATGGATGCATTTATGTGTTTGTTTTAACTTTCTACAGAGTTTCAGACTGTATGTAACTTGATAGGACTCACTTTTTTCACTTTTTGCTATAATCCATTCATTTGGTTGCATACTATATCATTGTGGTTCATTTGTTTTTATTCTGCATAGAACTCCATTGGATGAATGCACCGCACTTGTCATCTACTTACCCTTTGATGAGCATGTGGGTTTGTGAGCACAGAGCTCGTAATTTCTTAATGGATAAAGCACTAGGAGCATCTCTAGTTCTATTGAGGGGACTCTGGGTGGGTTCCCGGCTGGATCCTGCTGGGGGCTGGAAGACAAAGCCATGGTTGGAAGCTTGGAATTTTCAGCCCTACACCCCATCCTCCAGAATGGAGGGAGGAAGAGAAATGGTGTTAATAACTGATGTGCTGATATGTGGAAACATCCATTAAAGCTCTAGAATATGAGGTTCATGGAGCTTCCAGATTGGAGCACACATCCACACTGGGAGGGAGACACACCCTAACGCCATAGAACAGGAGCTCTTGAGCTCAGGACCCTCCCAGACCTCACACTGGGTATCTGTGCATCTGGTAACAAACTAGTAAATGTACGTAATTGTTTGCCTGAATTCACTGAGCCACTGTAGTAAATTAATTGAACCCCAGGAGGGGGTATTGGAACCTCTGATCTTGGCATCTGAACGGGGAGCAGTTTTGTGGGACTGAGGCCTTAACATGTGACATCTCAATGCTGCCTCTGGGTAGGCAGTGTCAGACCTGAGTTGAATTGTGGGATACCCAGCTGGTGTCACAGAGAATTGCTTGGTGTGAGAAAAAAAAAAAAAAACAAATCCACATCTGGTGTCAGAGGTATTGTAAACGTGGTCAAACTGTGAAAGAAAAGGAGATACAGAAAAGACAGGGGAGGGAAAAACAGTGATTTTTCTTAAACCTGTCTATTGGCTTTTGTTTTATATTTTCCTTTTATTTTTGTCTTTTACTTCCTTCTAAAGGATTTCCTCAACCTGGTATTTTATCCATTCTACTGTATTCATTAAGCCAGGTATTTTCAGATTTAACATTCCTCTTTTGTTCCTTTTGTGTCTTATTGTTCTTACTTCACCTTGTTAATAATCATTATCTTATTTATTATAAATTTTTTAATTTTTTGTCTCTGTTCTAATATTCTCCTTCTTTGTATCTATAACCTAATCTGTTGTTTTCTTTTCAAATGACTGTGCTCTCAGATGTCTTGTAATTTGAGCCTCAGAGTTCACTTTATCCCACAGATATTGGCTCATCTGTCAGGCAGTGCCCAGTGGGAAGGGCAGGCCTCATTTTCTAGCAGCCACAGTTAAACCGCAGGTGGGAAATCATGTACCTCTGGATATAGAATCCAAGACACATACCCATAAACACACAAAACATAATAAATCATCTTTTCTTCCAAAATACCTCTTCTATTATTCAGGTTTCTATTATTTATTCCCCAAGCAGAAATAGCATTAGGAGTAAATATTTTTTAGATTATAATTTCCAAAACCTCAGAATAGAGCCAGCCTCATGGGTGTGTGATCCGTGCAGTCACACAGGGCCTCATGCTCCACGGGGACCCATGCTTGGTTTAATGGTCTGCTGTTACTCCTGAAATTTGAGCAAAGAGCCCCAAATTTCCATTTCGCACTAGACATACTCATCACAAGTGAGGATGTAAAACAAGGAAAAGAAAAAGTCATTGGACTTAGGAAACAAGTGGTCCAACTTAAGTGAATGAAATTTCTGTGATGATGATGAAGAGAAATTCCTGTGCAGCAAAAATGGAGAGCATCAATTTTACTGGATCGGAATGATGAAATTTTAGGAGGAACATTTCCAAGGAAAAAACACACAAAACAATACATTACTAATATACTTGAAATTATCGAGCTAGAATGCTGTGTTTGAACTTAGTGACTTAGAATATAAAGTATTTAAACTGACTAATCTAGAATATAAGCTTCATGAGGGCAGTAAGTAGCACATAGTAGATACTCAGTATATATAAATTTATAGACCAAAATCTAGCAGAAAATGTGATATAATATTAGCATTGAATCATTTAGTGCTGGTTTTGAGCAGCCTTTTTTTTTTTTAATCTAGAATAAGTAATTGTAAAACGGATCTATTTCTGTGGAATGTGGGGATAAAAACCTGACTGGGATGGATTTAAGAGAAATTAGGAAAAGAAGTATTTCTGCAAAGGGATTGCTAATGACTGCGGTGACCTACTGTCTGGTTTTGCTCAGGTTAGTTCTGACTTGTGCCCTTTGATTTAGCATCATAAATAATAGCCATACCCACTTTGGGTTTTAGAAAAGTCATGGTTGGACGCTAACTTATATAGTCAACCCATGGATGACCTATTCATCAATGAATCTAATGAATAGTTCTCGGTCTTCTCTTATTTGACTTACCAGTGACATTTGACAAAGTCCATTACTCCTTTCTCCTGGAAACTCTCTCTCCAGTGGGCTTCCAGGACACCACATCCTCTTGGTCTTCCTTTTATCTTACTGGTGACTTATTTCAGTTTCCTCTACTGGACCCTCATCTTCTGCATAATCTTCTAACAATGGAATATCCCATGGTTCATTCAGTCTTTGGTCTTCTCTTCTCCATCTATACGTATCTTCCTCTGTGATCTCATCTAGTTTAATGGCCTTTAAAATATGCCCTACAGGCTGACCATTCCCAAAGAGAGATATCCAGCCCAGACATTACTACCAAACTTCAGATATGTGACGATTCAGTGTCACTGCTGGATCTCTCGCTATTGAACATATCAAACTCAACATATGCAAAACAACACTCTTCTTCCCTTTTCCCCTCCTCTCCCCACGAAAAGGAAAAAGTGCCCTATTCCACTTGTAGGGTTCCTCATCTCAGTGGATGGCTTACCATCCTATCATCCTTCTGGCTACTAACCTGAAAACTTTGGAGCAATAATTGCTTCTTTTTCTCATCCAGTATGCATCTCCCAGTACTTAATGTTGATTTTGTTCAGAGGACATTATTTTGATCTAGGATAAACAATTGCAAAATGGATAAAGTTTTGTGGATTACCGGGGCAAAGCCTGACTTGATTGGATTTAAGAGAAAAAGAGAGAATAAATTATTCTGCAAAGGTAAAAAGTATTCCTTACAAGATCACTAATGACTATAATCTTATGTACAGTTTTCTCTAGGACAGTTCTGGTTTATGTCTCTTGTCTTGGTGTAATATTTAACAGCATCCCTTTTTAGCTTTCAAAATGTCTACTATGGATGATAAAAATTATGTGGTCATCTGCCCCAAATCCTGTTGATTCTTCCTCAAAATTGAGCCAGAATCCAAATACTTCTTACTGATGCAAGCCACCATCTCCCTTCACCTGCTGCACGTTGTCTCTCTGCTTTTGACCTTGTCTTCAGAGCATATCACTTTTTTTTTAAACATATTTTATTGATTTTTTACAGAGAGGAAGGGAGAGAGATAGAAAGTTAGAAACATCGATGAGAGAGAAACATCGATCAGCTGCCTCCTGCACATCTCCCACTGGGGATGTGCCCGCAACCCAGGTACATGCCCTTGACCGGAATCGAACCCGGGACCCTTCAGTCCGCAAGCCGACGCTCTATCCACTGAGCCAAACCGGTTTTGGCAAGAGCATATCACTTTTATGTTCAAAGCTCTACTCCTCACTTCAGACTAAATAAATGCCAACGTTTTTACATGTCTACAAAGTCTGCCCACTCCTTCTCTGATACTCTCCCCCCTCAAATCCTACTTCTTTCCCCCTCAGGTACTCTGCGTCAGCCAGATGGCCTCTTTGCAAAGCCTTGTCCATGCCAGGCACATTCCCATTTTAGGACCTTTCCTCTTATCACCCACCACCTTGTCCCTCCCTCATTGCCTATAATGCTCTTCGTCCAGACATTAACATGGCTAACTCACCTCCTCATGTCTTACCTTAATTTAAATTATAAACAACACACTTCCACACATATTATTGACCCCACTTTTCTTGTTCTGTTTTCCATGCATTGAGCCCTGTGTAACACACAACCATATTCATTTACTTTTTTGTTTATTTTATTATCTGTTTTTCCCTGGTAGGCAGAAGTTTTTCTTTGTTTTATTCACTGATAAATATCAAGTGCCTAAAACAATGTCTGGCACATAGAAGGTGCTCAGTAAATGTTTGTTAAATGAATAAATGAGTGAAAATTAACAATTTAAAGACTTTCAAATGACATTAGAATGGTCGTACTGATTTGTATTTGTATAACCTTTCTTAATTCATTTTATTATATTGTTCAGTACAAAAGGAAAATATGCTTACTGAGCATGGTTGGCTAATATTGATTAATACAAACTTTTATGAAACTAAAGGAATCTATTCAGAATTAGAAATTTACCACATTAAATTATTAAATAGAATCCATGATGATGGGAAGGAAAACAAAACCATTGCCTTGGTAACAGTTATATTTATACAATGATTTGGTATCTCAATCAGATCTAAATATAAATAGAGGCATGCAAATATAGATCTAAATGTAGACATACACACAGATACACACAGGTTATTATGTTAGTCTGAACAGGGGCCTACTTCATACTCACTGCTAAGCAACCTCAATATAGAAAGAGTGGCAAATTGAAATCTATGTTTGATAAAATAAGTCATGCCCTCTCACAAAGTAAATTTACAAAAAGATTAATTTGGGCTGGATTTGCAAAAGCGATGAATTGACTTGACACCAGTGTGATCAGGAATGGCATGAGGAAATCAAACTGTTAGCAAGGTCCCAAATTATAAGTCACATCATGCCTACAGCAAAATGTTGCAGATAAATCACAGCGAGAAATGCCACAGTGACTCACTGAACTCCTTTGAACTGAAAGCAATTCACTTGACTTTGCAAATGATACATAATGTTGCCTTCAGTTTTATACACTTTCAAATAGCACAGTGAAGGGAAATAATTATGAGCACCAGGAATCAATATGGCTTAAAGATATGATAAAATGGGGTAAATAAAATATTTCTGTCCTTATGTAATTAAATAAAAGAGGGCTAGGTTAGGCTTCTATTAAGCAATAGGCACAGAAAAGTAATAGTGGCTTAAACATATAGAGATTAATTTGTCTCAGGCAACAAGATGTCTGGAGGTAGGAAATGCAGAATTTAAAAAGTGGCTCATTTAAGCCTTTAGAAAAGGACCCTTTCATCTTCTCCCCTTCACATCATTAGCAAATATATCTTTATCTTCATACCTGTGATCTTATGGTGTCAAGATGGCTGCTCTGCCCCTAATCTCACATTCACCTTCCAGACAGGAAGGGAGAAGAGAAGAGGGGGAGCTGGCAGTACCTGTACCAGAACAAAGGCTTTCCACAAAGCCCTGGCTGACTTCCACTCAGTCATTAGCCAGAACTGTGTCACGTGGCCATTTCAGCTACCAAAGTGTCTGGAAAAAAAAGAGGTATTTTAGGTAGCACATCATCAATTCAAACAAAATTGAGATTCTGTTAGTAAGGAAGAAGGAAAGAATGCATATTTGATGGGCAACAAGGTGCTGATGTGCTGATAAAGGCAGTATAGAAAGGGTAAAAAACTTCATAGCACAGCAATTTCCAACCTTTTTCATCTCTTAGAACACAAAAACCAATTACTAAACTTCTGCCGCACACCAAATATATGTTTTGCTGACATGACAAAAAACATAGGTATAATTTTGATTCATTCACACTAGATGGCTATTGTTGCATTGGCTGTTGTCTTTTTTTTTTTTTTTTACTTGACAATAAGGGAAAAGAGGTCAGTGCCACTGACTAAATAGCCAGGTACTGGATGTTTTAAAAATTCTTCACCACACCCGTGTACCATGGTACACCAGTTGAAAATCACCAGTTGAAAATACAGCTTTCAGCCCAGCTGGTGTGGCTCAGTGGTTAAGCATTGACCTATGAACCAGGAGGTCACAATTCGATTTCTGGTCAGGGCACAATCCCAGGTTTTAGGCTCAATCCCCAGTGGGGGGGCATGCAGGAGGCAGCCAATCAATAATTCTCTCTCATCATTGATGTTTCTATCACTCTCTCCCTCTCCCTTCCTCTCTGAAATAAATAAATTTTTTTTTTTTTAAAGAGAGAGAGAATAGAGCTTTCAGAAACAAGCTCATTAAGCGGGAGGGGAAAGAAAATGAGTTATCATAGGAAAGAGAGAAAAATGACTTGGAGATATAAAGAGAAAAGTAGGAATATTGTTTAAAAGAATTATCCATGTTTTGCAATATTATTAGGTCTGTAAAATGTTTGGACACATTTCTAAATTGCCTTCGAAAGTGAGAA
Organism: Myotis daubentonii; assembly: GCF_963259705.1. Taxonomy (NCBI): domain Eukaryota; kingdom Metazoa; phylum Chordata; class Mammalia; order Chiroptera; family Vespertilionidae; genus Myotis; species Myotis daubentonii. The sequence continues at coordinate 31,973,396 of NC_081841.1, forward strand.
AGGCAATTAATTACATTATGATTCCATAAGTCTTGGCAATCTGATAATTGACATTAACATTCCTTTTCAATGAAAGCATGCTAAATACAGACAAGATAGTGTAGAATCCCAGGGCAGATGACTGGGACAAAAGATAGGACCAATTTCTCTACAAACACCAGATGCTGTAAATGTTCGATAACCGATAAAACTAGATTTCTTCAAAGGTGTCAAAAATGAATCATAGCACAGCCAGCTGATGTGTCTCTTTAGACAAATGTTTCATCTTCCTAAGGAAAAAGTTTCTCTCTGGAATGCAATTTCACAGACATAATTACTAACAACATTTTTTGGTGTTCTACAAAATGTTTTTTTTAAACAGCTATTCTTCAAAATGTGATACATACAATATATGACCTGAAGCAAACCAGAATTTGGTTACACTTGTATCTCCCAAGACTAATGCTAAAATGAGACTTTCTTTTCATTTATAGCTTGATGTATTTGGGCAAGCATGCTCAATATGTATTATTGTTGTTACCATAAATAAATTTATTAAAAATCATTTTGACAGTTAAAATTCTAAAGTCTTATGTAAACCTACACATATTTTCAAGACTAAAAAGGAGAAATTTAGTTAAACTTTCATGTAAATCTATCTTGGGTTCATGTGAACTTGAAATAAGTTGATGGATAATGCAGTATTTGCAGTATTATTTGAAACAACATAATTTTAAAAATTTTTTAAACATAAAATTCTTTAAGAGGTGCAACCTATTTCTAATTTCAATATTTATATAAATTAGCAACACCCATCTGAGACCATAATTTAACATTTTTCTCTTTTAGTAGGATACATGCTTTGCATTCTTTATGCTTTTGTTTATTTTATGGGAAATACAAATGATTTTAATAAACAAAAAGTATAAATACAAAGTGTCATTCCTTTCTAGTCCCTCAGTATAATAACTAGCTGTAGAAAATATTTTTTATTTATGAAAACAATCTGAATTTCTCTAATTTTCAATGTACTGAATATTAAAATGTTGCCTTATGCACTAAAATGATAAATAATTAAGTATCAAGATAATTAAATAATAATTATTCAAGTGCTGTCATAACAATTTTATATGTGGGAAATATAGCAGCTAACAAATAAATGCCATGGAATATAAGGATAAATGTTTTATTCAAAAATAGCATGAAAGCTATTATAAGGTCCAAAATAGTCTTTCTTTATAGAGTAGACAGAAAAGGATATAAAAATTGTGTTATAAAAACACTTTATACTGTCAAAGATATCTTTAAGTAATTTTAATTATGACAAAAAATTTTAAAGGCAAAAGAGAATTCCCAATTTTCTGTAATAGAAAAAAAATTGGATAATAAAAATACATTATATTTGCCTGTGTGTGCTTTATAAGTTCATAAGAGTGTTTTCTGGTGATATACATTAAAACGGAAATTGAACTATGAAACTCCATTGTATGGCTTTGGAAGAGGTTGGGGACTTTATAAGCCTGTCAAATAGAGTTGGCACCTGCAAGAGGAAGGCTGCCTGTTATAATAAAGGGCCTGACTCCATTGTTTATGTTTGCTGATAGCTTGCAAGCCTCACCCTTTCTCCTTCTGCCCCATGTAGGGTCACAATGAGAAAGTTTGGTGTGCCCACCTTTGGCACTGGCAGGAAATTCAAACCACAATATGGCTGGGCCCACGGGTGCCAGAACACTCACCCAGATTGATCCCCTAATCATAATAAAAGCAGAGTTGGTCTCCTTTCCTTGCTCTCACAAACCATTTTTGGATCAGCTTGAAAGATTGCCCTGTTCTCTCCAGAAAGTCCAGAAAACCTCATTATGTAAGTAATAAATCTTTTCTTCACCTCATGGTGTGTGTGTGTGTGTGTGTGTGTGTGTATGTGTGTGTGTGCACGTTTATCAAATCTTTACATCCAAACCAAATTTTGGGTGAATCCTCATTCTGTGGGATAACCATAACATCTATCTGCCCAGAACAACCTGATCTAAAAATATTATAGCAAACTATTTAAGAAAGAACAGTAATAGTAATATTTCATAAGGCCAATTTATACCTCAAATTGGTGGGTGTAACCATACAATGAGGGCCCAGACTTTATAAGATTGAGTTTACTATGCTTACTCCAAAGCCTCAAGAAACATTGATTAAGTGTATACCATGTAAGTCACTGTGCTAAGTGCTGGGATTAGAGGCAAGATATTCCAAAGTGTATAAAATACACTCCCTTTCCTCAAAGAGGAAGCTCAATAGGGACACACCCAACTCTAACACAATAAACATTCTTGAATGCAGTAAAGTACTATAAACATGATTATTTCTGCTTGAGAATGATGGGGAAGGTAGCATTTGAGCTTGCTGTTCATAGATTCACAGATTTCTATTGGTGGGACAAGATAGCCTGGAATGGAAGAGACAAGCCTGGATGCATTCAGGAAACTGGAATGATGCCAGAAGGAAAAGTGGTGAGGAGGACAAGTAACCACATTTCCCTTTTAGTAAGATAACTCTTAGGGTAGCACAGGAGTACATCAGAAGCAGAGGACAGAGGGAGGGCCTATGAGGAGCCTCTTTTAATAGTCCAAGTGGGAGGATAAGGCTTAAAGTAGGGCAGTCACAATAAAAACTAATATAAGGAAACTGAGGAACACTTCTGAGTTGGCAGGACTTGATACATTGAATTTTGGGATGTGGAGGTATAGTTTAAGAAATGCCTCCAGTTTTCTAAAGAGCATGAATTTGATATTTTTAGAACAAAAAATGGTATACTGTGGAGTTAAAAGTGATTTTTTAAGTTTATTCAGTTCTAAAAAGCTAATCCTATCTAATAATAGAGAAACATGGTAATTAACCATAACTTCGCTACCCTTCCCATTGGCTAATCAGTGAGATATGCAAATTAGCTGCCAATCAAGATGGCGGCTTGCCGGGGTCCAACCCCAGCAGGTCCAGGGGTCCCCAAAGGTGTGGACGGAGTCGGTGAAGAAGGAATGACATGGAGGCAGTGTTCAGTTGATCAGCAGCCTAGCCAGGATCTCCAGCCAGGATCTCCAGCCAAGTTCTGGTCTGGATCTCCAGAGAGGTTCTGCTTCGGATCTTCAGGCAGGTTCTGTGGCCATATTCCCTCGCTAGGTTCTCCAGCCAGGTTCTGTACTAGGTTCTCCAGCCAGGTTCAGTCACCAGGTTCTAGTCAGGTTCTCTTGCCAATTTCTGTAGTCAGGTTCAGTCCAGGATCTTTTGCCATGCTCTCTCCAGCGAAGTTCTTCTGTCTCTAGAGAATGTTCTGTGTAGGTTCTGTGCCTAGGTTCTGTCTCCTAAGTTCTGTGTTCTAAGTTCTGTGTCTTGCTGTCTTGTTACATCTGTATTTATACCAGTTGATTCAATCCTATCAATCTCTATTACAAAGGTTAGGGCGTTTCTTATCTCCATTCCAGGGAGTAAAGATTATGTAGCTTAAGCATGATTGTTCATAGTTAAAGTGATTAATTACCCGCCTGGCACTTAGTTGAGGGGTTTTATTCCCTCCCTAACTTCAGGGGAAAATCCCTACCTGGGGAAACAACCTTTCTCAGAGAGGTGACCTTGGTTAAAACACAGCGCCAAGAAGGTGAGCAAACATATTAAGAACCGTATGCCATATATGCCAGGTCCCTTGAAACAGCAAGGATGGACCGGCTCCCGGCAGCAGCTGGCAGCCAGGCAGCTGAAGCGAACTGGAGGCTTGCTTGCTCCAGTGAAGGAGGAAGCCAAGGTTCCCCGCTTGCCACTGTCGGCCTCTGAGCTGCAGTCTAAGAAACAATGTTGCAATTATAGGAGGTAAATAAACCCCAGAAGCCTGCTTTCAGCCATCAGAGCTGGAGCGAGCAGGACTGCAACAGTGTTACAATTATAGAAACCAAACAAACCCAGGTAACTGCTTTCAGCAGCCGAGGTCTCAGAGCTGGAGCTGAGCCTCAGAGCTAAAGCCAGCTCTCAGCTCCAGTGACAGCCATAGAAGGTAAATAAATCCCAGAATAAAAAAAAGAAGGAAAAAAAGCTTCAGTCACCCACCAGCCTGAAGACGGCCCTCAGCCCCTCACCCAGACTGGCCAGGCACCCCAGTGGGGACCCTCACCCTGAAGGGGGTGTGACCAGCTGCAAACAGCCATCATCCCCTCATCCAGGCTGGCCAGGCACCCAAGCAGGACCTCCACCCTGATCCGGGACACCCTTTAGGGAAAACCAGCCGGCCCCCACCCGTGCACCAGGCCTCTATCCTATATAGTAAAAGGGTAATATGCAAACTGACCCTAACAGCAGGAGGACTGGGAATGACTGGTCACTATGACACACACTGACCACCAGGGGGCAGACAATCAATGCAGGAGCTGCCCTCTGGTGGTCAGGGCGCTCTCACAGTGGAGGAGCTCTGCTCAGCCACAAGCCAGGCTGATGGCTGCCAGTACAGCGGTGGTGGTGGGAGCCTATCCTGCCTCCTCAGCAGAGCTAAGGATGTCCGACTGCAGTTTAGGCCTGCTCCCCACTGGCAAGTGGACATCCCCTGAGGGCTGCTGGGCTGCCAGAGGGATGTCTGATTGCCAGCTTAGGCCCAATCCCCCAGGGAGCGGGCCTAAGCCAGCAGGTGGTCATCCCCTGAGGGGTCCCAGACTGCGAGAGGGCACAGGCCGGGCTGAGGGACTCCCCCTCCTCCCCCCCGAGTGCACAAATTTTTGTGCACCGGGCCTCTAGTAACAATATAATAGGTACCAAGTACCCCAATGCCTTTAACACAAGGTATTAGAGCAGTGGTTCTCAACCTTCCTAATGCCGCGACCCTTTAATACAGTTCCTCATGTTGTGGTGATCCCCAACCATAAAATTATTTTCGTTGCTACTTCATAACTGTAATTTTGCTACTGTTATGAATCGTAATGTAAATATCTGATATGCAGGATGTATTTTCTTTGTTACAAATTGAACATAATTAAAGCATAGTGATTAATCACAAAAATAATATATAATTATATATGTGTTTTCTGATGGTCTTAGGCAACCCCTGTGAAAGGGTCGTTGGACCCCCAAAGGGTTCGTGACCCACAGGTTGAGAACCGCTGTACTAGACCATGCTGAAAGATCAGAAAATAGGTGAGTGCTAAGAGATTATAAAACTGGTTTTTCAACATTAGCCTATCATATTCCTTGAGGCTATACAAGGGAAAGGAAAGAATTCATTGATAAATTGCGGAAGAGTGCAATAAGAGTTTTTTTGGAGAAAGTTGTATGTATGCTTGTAGGAAACAATCCTCCACCCCTGCCAGCTCCAACACACTCGCAGTCCTGGCCTCGGTCCCTGCCGGTAGGGGAAGAGAGGAAGACTTCAAGAGAGGTATGTGGAGAGCTATACCTGCAGCCCGGCGTCAGGTCACAGGCACCGGCACCCCATTCAGCTAACGGCATAGCTAGATGGTCCGACAGCAGAGGATGCTATGTTAGGTTGGAATGCACTTTCAGAGTTTGCTGTGGGGAAAGGATGAGTGCGTTTCCCAAGAACCCTCTGTGGACCCTGCGAGAATATCAGAGCAATTCCTTTATTTTAAGAACGCTCTGCCTCGTGAGATCATCGGTCTGTCTTTAGGCACTTAGCCAAGCATCTTTTGGCCACCCACCTTCTTTAATTTTTTTGTTTTCTATCTTCTCTTTATCACATGTACGTGGGAAAACTACATTTAGCTATAAAAACCGACACACCAAGCCCGGCATCAAGTAGACGCCTCCGTGCTTGGAGCACGCCGCGCGCGGCCCAGAGGCGGAGGGACTAAGTGTGAACCGCTCGGCACCCGTAGGTCTGGTTCCCAGGGTCAGACACCGGAAGTGGCGGTCCGGGCCCACGGCTTCTTCGGGAAGGCAAATTCCCGCCGCTCCCCGGCGGCAGTCCGCGAGCCCTCAGAAGTCTGGGAACATGGAGGCCGCGCGCCCTCCCCCGACGGCGGGGAAGTTCGTCGTGGTGGGCGGTGGCATCGCGGGCGTCTCTTGTGCGGAGCAGGTAGGGCGGGCGGGCGGACAGGCGGCTCCGCGCCCTCCTGGACCCCGGGGGCGGCGGCGCTCCGGCCTCCTCCCCGCTCCCTCCCCCGTCCGGTCTTTCTACCTGGTCTCTCTCTGGACGCTTCCCCCCCCATCCCTACCCCCCCGCTTTCTCTCCTGCTTGCTCGCAGGTATTAGAGACTGCGCGGTGGCCTTGGTGTCCTGGGTACCTCGCAAGCGTCACCTGAGGCGCCTGGCCGATGGGGGGAGGGGGGAATACGGGGGAGGGGGGGGGGGAGAGCTAGTTGTTGGGCGTTCGGACCGGGCCTAGTCATGTCGGAGCAGACCGGAGGCCTGGTGACTAGCAAGGACGTAGTGAGGAGATCCCGCCGCCTTTGTCGGTAGACGCCTGCGGTCCGCTTCCACACGGCGCAGGCCCTGGGTGCCGCACCCTTCCGTGTGTTTCCTGGACTGTGAACTCCCCAGATGGGAGATACTTCCTCTCCAGGAACGTTCCTAAAACAGCCGCAAGGTGTATGCGGAATGCAGCTAGGGAACGCTCTTCCGCTTATAGTGAATAATGAGACCATATATATATCTACACCTATATGTATTTTAATATTCCAGAAGAGACTAAATTATCTTGATATAAACAATCTCAGAAGTATGAGAAATGACAAGAAGTGCAAGTCTTTTAAACTTTTAATAATAATGTGTATATATATATATATAGAGAGAGAGAGAGAGAGAGAGAGAGAGAGAGAGAGAGAGATTTCAGAGAGGGAGAGAAACATCAGTGATGAGCGAGAATCATTGATTGCTGCCTCCTGCAGGCCCCCTACTGGGGATCGAGCCCGCCACCCAGGCATGTGCCCTGACTGGGAATCGAACCCGGGACCTCTTGGTCCATGGGATGGCTCTCAATCCACTGAGCCATCACAGCTGGTCTAAACTTTTAATCTTTTAATCATAAGGTGTATTTTCCACTTATTCACCAAGTCAACACCTATGATCCAGGCACTGTGCTAAGGGCTGATTAGTCAAATATAAACAGCCTGATACCTTTTTAGGGACTCACAGCCTAGTGAAGAGGCATGTAAATAAATCATTTCCTTGGTGTGTTTGCTATCTTAGGGGTGCCAGTTGAGTTGGTAGGGAGTAAATGAGGGAAGAGGTATCCTTTCTCCAAGGAGATATACTTTTTAGAATAATGAGTAAAAGTTCACCACCTAAACGAGAAAAGACAGATGTTCCAAAGGGAAGCGACAGTAAGCCTCAGGTGAAGCCTGGCATCCTCTGGGAGCAGCAAAACTTAAGGCAGGGGGTGCTTGGGGGAGGTGAGCAGAGATGAAGCCAGGGAAGGTTGGCAGAGGCCAGATCATAAAGGATCTTATAAGTCATGCTAAAAATTTACCAGGAACTTACAAATAGGTGATTTCGAGCAATGGAGTAATGTGATCAAATGAAAAAGTTTAAAAGACAATTAGTTATAATGTGTAGGGCAGGGGTAGCTGGTTAATATGAGACTGGAAGGCCAATTGAAAGGTGATTTTAGTAGCATAAAGAAGTTTTGAGGGTTTGGTCTAGCAATGGAAACAAAGCAGAGGGAGCCCTAGCTCGTTTGGCTCAGTGGATAGAGCATTGGCCTGCACTCTGGAGGGTCATGGGTTCGATTCCAGTCAAGAGCACATGCCTGGGTTGTGGGCTCAATCCCCAGTAGGTGGCATCAGGAAGCAGCCCATCAGTGATTCTCTCATTGATGTTTCCATCTCTCTCGCTCTCCTTTCCTCTCTGAAATCAATTTTATATATATATATATTAAAGCAGAGGAAAATTACACAATACACAAAGGAAAGAAAGATAGGGAGAGTGGTGATATTGTCAAATACTGTAGAAAGTTAAAATAAGCTGGTACTTAAAAAATCTATGGGTTTTAAGGATGTATAGTTGAATTGGATATGCTCAGTTTTTAATAGTGTAAAAGGGATAGAAATAGAGATTGGTGGAGTTGAGGAACTGGAGATTGAGTTAGGAAAATGCTTTCAAGAAGTGTAAAGTGAGAGAGAGGTTTGAAGCTAGAGGAAAATGATGAAACAATGGCAAGTTAAGCCACCATATTTTGTTAAGACTAATATTAAAATGGCTTGGTCTTCCCAGGATATCTGCTGGTTGGGCATTTGGAAGAGGCGGGATGGGAGTGCCAAAGCGCTTGGGAAGAGGGCTGAGATTCTAAATGTTTATTATTGAGGGTTTGCTGTAATTTCATCCTACTGAAGGCAAATGAAAATATTTTACAATAAATAGAAGTTGGTTTAACTGTTAATTAGGAAGGTAATTTCTCCTTACCCTCGGCATGATAACTTTAAATTGGCATATAAAATAGGTTAAGTAAATAAGGAATACCTCTTTATGCCACTTTCCTTATTCAGATCTTTGTTAGTATTTCGTATAAATGTATTACTCATTTTAATCAGTACCACAGTATTGAACACTACTCATCACTACTCCATAAATATGAACAAGACTCAGGATAAAGGAAACTTTAGATGAGGAACAATGATTAGTTCCCTAGGTTAATAACTTTATTAAAATTGCACTATCCCCTTCTCACCCTCCATGCCACAAATACTAATAACTAAAATTATTTATCATATTTTTCCTACTTTTTCTTAATAAGTTGGCAATTCACTTTCCATCAGAAGAGATTCTCCTGGTAACAGCTTCTCCTGTTATTAAAGCAGTTACAAATTTCAAGCAGGTAAGAATCTTTGTATAACTTTCTTACTATTAATTTTTAAAAATTGCAGTAACTTGTATAGCAGGTAGTATAATTGTACTATTTTAATTGTTTAAAATGACAAATGTTCTTTGGATATTCATTTAAAAATTGTAGTTCAAAGTTTAGAATTAATTCAGATTGAATACCAAAAGCACCCAGAATGATATTGAATTTCTAGTCTTCTCTTTTTTTCTTCCTATCATTTCCCTCCCATTCTGAATTACTTTTCAGAAAATTTAAAATAAGATTCTTTGGGGGAAAATTGCTATGAAATCTAAATATGAATGCAAATATATACGTGTGTATATTTTTATTATAAATATGTGTGTGCGTGTGTATTTACAAATCGGAAGTGCTTCTGAGCCAAATTTACACTTGTAGATAATTAATGTTGCAGATGTGTAATAAGCATCTCAGAATACTTTGTAGTTCCACAGATTTATATTACTCATGTCATAACATTATAATAGGAGTCTAAGATCATTTGGATCATAGTGTGATAGAAGAGTGGTCTCCAAACATTTTTGATTCAGGAAACTAAGGCAGTGACCTAACAGGCTTGTCCAAGAGTGGTAGGACTAGTATTTTGAGTTTTAGTCTTAAAATGCGAATCTAGCCTTCTTTTCATTGTATTTTGTGTAGTTCACCAACTTTCTTGTTGTATGAGCATAAATAATTATAGAAAAAAATGGAACTATTTTTATTTAGAATTCTTGAAAAAGTTTTTAACATATATTCTTACCTCTTCGATCTAATACAGATTTCTAAAGTATTGGAAGAGTTTGATGTTGAAGAACAACCAAGTACCATGTTAGAAAACCGCTTTCCCAACATTAAAGTTATAGAATGTGGAGTAAAGCAACTGAAGAGTGAAGAACATGTAAGAGAATTTTTCCTTAATGACATTTTGCTGTTAAATCTTGGTGAGGTTTTTGCCTGACTTCCTTTGAACCCACCTATACCACCACCAAAGTCCCTAGCATGCAAATTTTGTGACATTGATTTCCATTACTAGAATAATTTATACTCTTTTGTGAGTTTATTGGGATTGTGTAATTAGTTTAGTTTTGCCTTTAAGTTTTATATTTCAAATTAGCATTAACATTTATATAGTGTCCACTGTTTTCTGGGCACTACATTAAGTGGTAGGCACCATAATGTAAGGAATAAGCAATAATATAAGGAATCTGTAAGCTCTCAGTGTCATAGGGAATACAGACATGCATACATATAATTATATGGACATGTGAAAAGCGCAGTCATTGAAATATTATCAAAGCTCTGCTAGTAGATATTTAGGAAGACTTCACAGATTGAGTAATATTTGAGCTGTGTTTTAAAATATGAGTGAATTAATAGTTAGTGAATTAATAGATGCAAAAGTGCATTCCAGGAAGAGATTGCATCTTCAAAGACCAAAAGAAAGGAAAGGAACCATGAGGTGGTCAATGGGATTTGGGTGGGGCTAAGTAAAGGAGATTGGCAGACAGGGCCTGAGAAATAAGTAAATAAGATTGTAAAGAGCTTTTTATGTCAAGCTAAGAAATTGAGTTCATTTTCTAATCAATGGAAAAATAGTAGAGATTTTAAGAGGAGGCAGGGATGATGAAATAGAAGTTCTTTTAAGAAGATATATAATCGCCGAAACCGGTTTGGCTCAGTGGATAGAGCGTCGGCTTGCGGACTGAAAGGTCCCAGGTTCGATTCCGGTCAAGGGCATGTACCTGGGTTGCGGGCACATCCCCAGTAGGAGATGTGCAGGAGGCAGCTGATCGATGTTTCTAACTCTCTGTCTCTCTCCCTTCCTCTCTGTAAAATATCAATAAAATATATTTTATAAAAAAAAAGATATATAATCATCTCAATAAAGATTTTTTAAAAAAGAAGAGGAAGATATATCTGACAGCAGTGTCAAGAATGAGTAAGTGGCTAGTAGCCAGCAACCAAATTAGAAGGGGGTTACAATAGTCCAAAATGATACAAGGCCAAAACCAAGGCAGTGTGAGTAATAAGGCAGTCTCAGAAAAGGATGTTATCAGGTGATTAACAATATCCTCAAATGAGCTTTAGGCAAGATGTAAAGTAGAGTTTGTATTTGTTTCTCAAAAGCAGCTCTAATTTATGAATTCTCCCTTAGGGATAAAACACATACACCACATTTGACAGGAAAAAGAAATTAAGAAAAAGTACCGAGTTTTATGAGAAAAGAATGAAAAATCTGAATCCAAAAACCAGAGTAAGTTTCTAATACTTATAGTGGTAGTACTTACTCATTGTAACATCCACGTGAATTAATTTGCAAATTGAAGTAGGTTTAAAAGTATACTAATGAGTTGTGAGGAAATTTTTATATTAGGACATTTAAATGAATCAGAGCGCTACCCATTACCATTTGAAAACTGTCCCACATGAGGTATACTAGCATGTCTGCATTCTCTTATCCTTTATATTCTTTAGTGAATTAGAAAAATTCTGATTTTTTCCAAAAATTTAACAGTAGCTAATAAAGAGCTTTTGTGTTTGTTTTCATAGTAACTAAATGAAAATTTATTTTTTAAATTTGGTCAATGCCTATAACTAATTTGTTTGTCATATAAAATTCTAACCAGATTATATGAAGGAAAACTTGCATGAAATGTCTGTATGGATTACACTTTGGATTGTTGATTTTATATATTTGTTATGCAGCTAAAGAGTTAACATGGGTGACAAATGTCTCAGTGGGTAATAAGTGCTATGTTATGATTTGCCAAGTTTTATAATTCAAACACATGGCACAAAAGTTAACCCCTAAACCTTTCTAACAAAGTCCAGCATATCTCATGTATATCTGCTTTCTAAATGCTGCTGCTAATCTGTAGATTTTCTTCAATATTAAGAAACAGAAACAGTGGATCTCTAATATGTTTTTTTAGACTCATTGAGGTTATTAAAATCAATATAAATATATTTAAAGCCAGTACATGCTGGATTTAAGTTTAACATGTTTGTGACTTAGGTGAAAATATAATCCCCAAAGAGCGTATAGTTTGCTAGGAGAAAGGCTAGTTTTCATCAGACTCACAAAATAATTCATGGCCCTAAAATGATTAAGAATCACTGAATTGAAGAATGTATTCTTATGCTTACTTAGCTTTGTATTTACTGGGACAAAATATTGATTGCCACCAAGAAGCAAGCTTAATATGCTTTTTGCTTTTGTGTTTCTGAATGTTTAAAGTGAAATTGTACCCACATATAAATGCTTCTTGCCCCTTCATTGCTCTATGTTTTTACAGTGCATTTTAACAGAAGATGGCAGTCAGCACATATATAAGAAACTCTGTCTGTGTGCTGGAGCTAAACCAAAGTTGATATGTGAAGGAAATCCTTATGTATTAGGAATTCGTGATACAGATAGTGCTCAGGTAACTTTGGGGTTGGGTCCTGGGGAATAACACGAAGATTTTTTTCTTAGACATCTTTTGCTACATTTGAATGAAAGTGTTTCACTTACAATGCTAATTCCTAAACTGTAGAAGCAGAAGGGAGGTTTTTGTTTTGTGGCCCATAAACCAGAAAGCAGCCATAAGGTTCTATTATTGTCAATTTTAATTTGTTTTTAGTTGATCATTTATCTTGTTTTTTATTCATGCTGATGTTCTGTGTTCTTTCTGCTATATGATGTCCCAAATTTAATGACTCTGCTGAAGGGTACAGCTTATATTATGCACACACTTATTATTGTGATTGGGAATATATGACTTGTGACCTAAATAATATAATGACCTTTTCCCCAAAAGAATAAAGCATATCCAAAACTTACAGAACTTACTCTTCAGCAAAGAAATTAATAGTCAGAAGATCTTTGTGGTACAGAATCATGACAGACCCTAAAACTGGAAAAGTCACTCGGTTTATTGTTCTACTCAAGTGATAACTATCCCAGTAAGGTGAAACTCTATTGTGGAACCTTATACAACTTCTTTTGATAACTTACTTCAGGGTTTGTTGGCCTTATTGCCAAGAAGTTCTTCCGGATTTCAAATCACAATACTCTGTCTTCAAGTTCCTTGTTGTTCTGTCCCATGAGGTGATCATTTTACACTTACGTAACAATACTTTGTGTCCTTGAAAATTGATAGTTTACTTTCAGGCTATTCTTAATTAAATAATTAGGAATTTAGAGAAAACTAGAACTTGGTTATCTTTTGGTAAACCTTTTGGGATTCATATTACCAAAGATTGCATTCATAACTATATTCCAGCGAAGCCCTCAACATACGAAAACTCATTAAGTCCTCATGATAATTCTGTGTGACAGTCATTACTGCCACTCTACAAATAGGTCATTGAAATAGAAAGACTAAGTAATTTATCATTACTCAGGTAGTTATTAAACTATCAGAAGTACAGTTTAAACTCATGCCATTCATCTCCATGTCCAGTACTCTACAGATCTTTCTTAAATTATCTACTCCCTCAATGAAGGACAAACTAAAATTAACTTAAGGTGTTTTATTGTTGTAGAAATTTCAAGAAGTCAATTTCAGTGGTTATTTATTGAATATTACAATAAGTTTTGGGTCAATTTAAGAGAAATGGTAACTTGATATAGTAGGCAAAGGAATTGAGCTATTCAGACATCATCCTGAAGCAGTGGTACTATTCTGTACTTTTGAACATCTCCTAAGAGTGAACCACTGGCTTTTCTCCAAGTACACTGTGGTCTTTTTAGGGAGGGTGGTGGTAGTAATTAGCTGCCTTATAATGGTAATAACATTTTTTTAAATAAATGGTAGACATTATTATGTGTTTGCTACTCCTAACAGCCTTATCTACATCATCTTACTTAATGCTTACAGAAACCTTGAGATTTAGTCACTTCTTTTTTTAAAAAATATTTTTATTGATTTCAGAGAGGAAGGGAGAGGGAGAGATAGAAACATCAATGATGAGAGAGAATCATTGATTGGCTGCCTCTTGCATTACCCCCACTGGGGATTGAGCCAGCAGCCCAGGCATGTGCCCTTGACCAGATTTGAACCTGGGACCCTTCAGTCCGAAGGCCGACGCTCTATCCACTGAGCAAAACCAGCTAGGGCGAGATTTAGTCACTTCTTAATTCCATTTATAGTTGAATGTGAGGTACAAGAGGATAAACAACTTGTCCATCATTCCCAGTTAGTAAACTGCTAAAACCAGTTCCTTTAGCATTTGTGCTCTTAATCACTTTGCTGCTGTGGCTCTCATCCTGCAAGTTTTAAGTGCTGAGTGACTGCAGACAGTATCAACTAAGGAACTAGAAGAGGAAGAATCCTGTATCTAGGATATAGATCAATGTTATGTTAGTAAATTGATTTTGTCAAGTAGTTGAGAATTTAGTAAACTAAGACAGGGCCTCCTGCTGAAATTCTAAAATAGTACTCTAATGACATAAAAACAAGGAAAATCAGGAGAGGCATTGCTGTAAAGGCAGTGTAGGGTGAAATGTAGAGGAGGATTTGTATTATCAATTGGAAGGGTGCATCCTGGAAGAGTGGGAAAGTAAGATTTATTATCAGAAAAGTCTCTTGCTTCCACTATTGCCCACTATACAAAACCCTGTGTCATTTTCTTTTTAATATAGGAATTTCAGAAACAGCTTACGAATGCTAAAAGAATAATGATCATAGGGAATGGTGGTATCGCACTTGAATTAGCGTAAGTATATATTTTAAAAAATTGCTCTGTGATTCATGTAATTGTTGGCATACTAGAAAAGATCTTGTTATCCTAAAAATCAAAGATAATACTGTTTTTCATGTATTTTCAAGAACAGAAATCCACTTAATTTTTTTTAGCTTTCATGGGATTCATAATTGCAGAAATGTTGTCAGAAAATATGAGTTTAGGCAGTGCTTTAGGTCTCAAAGGGTCATTAACTGGTAACTAGCTAGATTTGAACCATCCTATATAATCCTATATAATAAAAGCCTAATATGCTTAGTGCCCGACCCTTCGTTCCACCAGTAGCTATGATGCGCACTGACCACCAGGAGGCAGATGCTCCAACCGGTAGGTTAGCTTGCTGCTGGGGTCTGATCGGGACAGGACAACATGGGCCGGACACATCCTGGAGCCCTCCCGCAATCCTTCCCTGGCCCCGATCATGCACCGGTGGGATCTCTCCGCCTGGCCTGTGCCCTCTTGCAATCCAGAACCCCTCGGGGGATGTCGGAGAGCTGGTTTCAGCCCGATCCCTTGCAGGGCAGGCCGAGGGACCCCATCAGTGCACAATCCATGCACCGAGACTCTAATGTTTTATAAGCATGTACTATATTTAAAAAGAATCTGAATGTGTACACCTTTAGAAATTTCTAGTCATAATCCCCACCACTTTTTATTGCTTATACCCATCCTGTTATGTGAACACAGTAATAAATATGAAATATTATTTTAAAGTATTTCAAGTTCAGAAATCATCGAAGATTCCTCTTGTTGTCTACAGAGCATTAATTCACTTTCTTTGTGATTTTATCTTCCCGCAGATAGCTGACATGAAATAGTATGGGTATTTTTCAGACTAGAAAATTGGGTCCAATTAAAATAGGACAAATTTATATTAAAATAAGGAATCTGCTCAAGCCCTGTCTTTGCTCAGTTTCATTCATTCCAACTCTCAGACTAGGTTTTTGCCCCTCTTTTTTAGAGGATGATGAATCCCATTGAAAACCTGTAAGAATTCTTCAATTGCCTGAATACCAGGAATAGCAGTTACTATTATAATTATGAATTTTGTGGCACTGTGCAGAGAAATGCAGAGGAAAAACTAGAGCATCAAAACTAGACTGGGCCTTAAGGGAGGAGGCACAGATGTTAAGGGGGGCTTCAAATTTTTAGTGCACGTGACAAATTTTCTCCATCACGTATCGCCAAAACTATAACTTAATACTATTACTATTTACAATGAAATGCTTTCTTACCGTAAAGATGTTCAAATTCTCACAACATTTGATCTTATTCCTTCTGTAATATTTGAATACATAAAATGTCTGTTACCAAAGAAGTCAACTATTCTCAGTATGGTAGCTGTGTACCATCCATCCATCATCGATTACACTATTACCAGATAAAGCATTTCTCACTCCTGGGACCCTGCAGACATTAAATAATAACTATGTTGTAGAAACTGAACACTTTGAAATGATATTTATTGTTATGAAACTTTACCTGATGTCCAGTATATGTATTTGTCCCTTACATGTTCTTGGTAAACTGATTACTCTCCTTTTGTTATTTGTTCTACTTTAACTCTTATCCTGAAAGAGTGTTACATTCCTCCTTATAATCATTTTTTCTGAGTTTGTCTCAAAATACTTTCTTTACTTGTGCCTTAGGAGAGAATTATTTGCAAGTACAAAGATTTCTACTCATACTTTTGAAATTGCTCTAAGTAACTTTAATATTCCTTTTAGGTATGAAGTCGAAGGTTGTGAAGTAATTTGGGCCATTAAAGATAAGGCTATTGGGAATACTTTCTTCGATGCAGGAGCAGCTGAATTCTTGACCTCAAAGCTCATTGCTGAAAAACCAGAGGCTAAAATTGCACATAAAAGAACCAGATATACAACTAAAGGTAAATATAGAATCTGACTCATTAATTCACAGATAAAATTTCTATTTTTTTAACCATATAGAAAAAGACTAAGAAAATTTAGCAAAATATATTTGGGTGCTAAGAATATAGTATCTTTATATGATTTTTTCGATTTTCTAGAATTTATATATTTTATGAAAAATATGTGTAATTAAAACGAAATTTAAAGTGAATTAAATAAACCAGTCTATCTGCATCTTTGTGAACAGATGCTACAACTAGACAAGACCTAAGGTAATTTTATAAAAATGCAATGAGTTTGAAAGCAAATACAAGCTTCATGATTTTTTAGTTTACAGAGGTTTAAAAAAACAAACACATAATGGTTTGTAAAATTCAAGAATTTTATAAGTTTAGGGCATCCCAAAAACTGACAACATTTTCAAAATCTGTTGGCTAACATTCTTACCCTTCATATTAACCAGTGAATATAACATCCCAAAAACACTGTTTATACTCAATACTCAATTGAAAGATTGTCCATTTTATATCTCTACATCACAAAATATTAAAATAAATAAAATTATTACTACAGGTGACTTTGTTTCATCATTTGGTATGTACTTATGCATGAGAATCATTATATTGCCTAAAAGCTGCAGAATAAGCGTATTTATCTGCCTGGCAGATATTTATTTTTATATCATTTGAATTTTGAATTGAGTTTATCTCTTTAGGAAAGAAAAAGGAAGCAGGAACCAACATTAATGCTGGTAATGTAGGCAGTGCCTTGGGACCTGATTGGCATGAAGGCTTAAATCTTAAAGGAACAAGAGAGGTATGTTTTGATATACTAATTAAACATGTCTAAATGCAGTTTTAAATTCTTTTTTTTTTTTTTAATATATTTTATTGATTTTTTACAGAGAGGAAGGGAGAGAGATAGATAGTTAGAAACATCAATGGGAGAGAAACATCGATCAGCTGCCTCCTGCACATCTCCCACTGGGGATGTGCCCGCAACCCAGGTACATGGCCTTG
Source organism: Myotis daubentonii (assembly GCF_963259705.1). Lineage (NCBI taxonomy): Eukaryota > Metazoa > Chordata > Mammalia > Chiroptera > Vespertilionidae > Myotis > Myotis daubentonii. Next base: position 31,990,792 of record NC_081841.1, read on the forward strand.
ACCGGAATCGAACCTGGGACCCTTCAGTCCGCAGGCCGATGCTCTATCCACTGAGCCAAACCGGTTTCGGCCAGTTTTAAATTCTTAAACCCTTTTTTTTTTTTTGAAGACTGGTTACAAATATGTAATCAAAGAATTGCTAGGTCCCTTTACTTAAAATCCATAGTGCTAAGAAAGGAGTTGGCCTACATGCCCACCAAAGGTAGGTGAATATTAAATTCATCTAACACCCACTCTCTGCCTTCTTTCTAACTCCCCAGAAGTGGAGATTGCCATACACAGACCACAGTGAAAACACCTGTCCTATTCTAAATTAATGTTTTCTCAAAAGTTATTTCAGATGCATTTCAATATTTTAAAGGTTAATAGATGGATTCTAAATAAAATATTTCTCTTTTAGTTTTCTCATAAGATTCACATTGAAACTATGTGTGAAGTAAAGAATATCTATCTTCAGAAGGAATTTAGAATCTCTAAGAAAAAGTCCTTGACATTTCCAAGAGACCATCAAAATGAGTTAGTTACAACTGATAAAGGTAAGTGATAAAATAAAAAGATATTTAACTGCTTATTTAAAAGGAAGGCAGCTTAATTTTTATTATTATAGTAGAGGCCCGGGTGTGTGTGGGGGGGCGGGGGGGGCCCTCAGCCTGGTCTGCACCCTCCTGCAATCCAGGACCCCTTGGGGGATGTAGCAGTACGCCAAGTGGCAGGCACCCAGGGTGGAGCCCTGGCCCACTGCGCCTGCCAACGCAGCTTGGTAGGGATGCCACAGAGTTGGGAGCTTGGGAGAAGCTCCCACCACTGCTGCACTCGCCAGCCGTGAGCCCAGCTTCTGGCTGAATGGCGCTTCCCTTGTGGGAGCGCACACCACGGGGCAGCTCCAGCGTTGAGTGTCTGCCCCCTGGTGGTCAGTGCACGTCATAGCAACTGGTCATTCCGGTCTTTTGGTCCTAGGCTTTTATATATATAGATTAAAAACCAACTTCAGACTGCCATATAAAATTTAAACATGAAAAGTAAAAATAAATGATAATTTAATAAGTCATTTTATTTTTATAACTAACTTAGTTTTCTAATAAATTGTATAGGGCTTTACTCACTGTGTTTTGACTGTCATAACCCTGTGAGTCAATCAGAATATCTTGCAGATCAAAACAAAACTAAAACTAAAAACCTGATGTTCTCAGAGGTGAAGTGACTTCCCCAAAATCAAAGTGTATGATATTCCAGTTCTAAATTCTTTGAATTCTTCCATAGGAAAAGGGAAAGTTTGAGTATGAATAGTAAGGGAAAACATTGAAAAGTGAGTAACCTAATTGGACTCAACTCTCAGAGGAACATCCTCTATTAATAAAGATTTTTAAAGAAATAATTTGTAAGATGATTACCAATTTAAATTTACTTGGTTAAATTTGTGTCTAAATTTGAAGGAAAAACGTTTAGAATGCCATAGTTTTGTAATCATACCCAAAACAAGGAGATGGTGTTAATTGTATTAAAAATTGTGTTAACAAATGTGCCTTATGCAAAATATTAAGGGATGCTGTTTTAAAGTCATCTCCGGCCTTCCTTTTTATTTTTCCTTGTTCTAGTTATTGTATTCACATAATGTTGTGAACAGTTGGTGATTACATTTGAGAATACATTTTTTTTTTTAAAGAGATATGGCCTGTGTATGTGGAGCTGACCAACGAAAAGATATATGGCTGTGATTTCATTGTCAGTGCTACAGGAGTTACACCAAATATAGAACCTTTTCTCTGTGGCAACAATGTAAGGTGAAATTTTTGGTCCCACTACACATATTTTTAAAGTATTAATTATTTATTAAGCTCTAATTCTCAAGCCTGAATAATTATTCACTGTGTTAGTATAAAACTGCAACTTAATATGACTAAAAAGAATTTAATTTATATTCATATCTTGATTTGCAATACTTTTTTAAAAATAAAGTTTTATTGATTTCAGAGGAGAAGGAGAGATAGAAGCATCAATGATGAGAATCATTGATTGTCTGCCTCCTGCACGCCCCCTACTGGGGATTGAGCCTGCAACCCGGTCATGTGCCCTGACTGGGAATCAAACCGTGACCTCCTGGTTCTTAGATCAATGTTCAACCACTGAGTCACACCGGCCGGGTGATTTGCAATATTTTTTTACTGCTTAAAGTTCTTAAGCAGTTAACATTGCCGCATACGTGTCATTATTGATGTGACATAATGCATAAATTATTTATATAAATATTGGTAAGGGACTGATACCACATGAATTCTTAACAGTGCTATTTTGAAAAAACTCTTAATTTTTTTCTTTTTAGCATTTGAAGCCTAGAAAAACTGAGGAATATTCTTGTAATTATGAGTGGGTTAGTTGTATGGTTACTGTGCTTTTTTGATATTGAAATTCTCAGAATTTTATGAGTTTGCATCTTATGAGGAATTTGATTCCCTGGAAATGCAGCTTAGTTGCCTAAACTTTCAGCTATTTTTCACTTTCTTTTTAAAGATCAGCAAATCATGATGTAAAAAATTTACTTGTTCTTTTACTTTAGAATGAAGTCATGTTTCATTTTTCTTACCATTTATGCTTATGAGGAACATTGTTTAGTTTGATCTAGGAGAAGACGGTGGCCTGAGAGTGGATGATCATATGCACACATCCCTTCCTGATATCTATGCTGCAGGTGACATCTGTACTGCTTCCTGGCAACCCAGCCCATTCTGGCAGCAGGTATGCCCCATACATGATCACGGTTTTTCAGAGACTCCATCTGAAAACAGGGAGTTGCTACCAGCAAATCCAACTTTATGGTTTTCCAAATCTCCTACTTTAAGTAGGAAGCTATCATAGAGGTTTTTGTGACATTAAAAAATCAGAATGTTTGGTGAGTGGTAGAATGACAGTGATAGAATAAAGAGATATCTTTCAATTTAAAAGGAGTCATGTGCTGTTACTTTTTCATTCTCAGATGCTTATCAGCACTGTCCAATGGAACTGTCTATGATGACGAAAATGTTCTGTACTTCTGCATTGTCCAGTCAGGTAGCCACCAACCACATGTGTCTATTGAGCACTTGAAATGTGGCTAATGTGATTGAAGAACTGAATTTTACTTACTTTTAATTAATCTAAATAGTTACATATGGGTATTGGCTACCATATTGTACAGTACAGCTTTATACTAAAAAAACGAAGTTTCAGAGATTATAAGCCATATAGATAAAGCATTCTGTTCCTGATGACCCTGTTCTGTCCTATGGGAATTACTATTGGAAAAAAAAAAAAAATGTTTCTGTAGTGAACAGCCTTGCTCAGCCTTTAGCTTAACAGCTGCTTCCACCTGGCTTTAGACTTCCTCCTGCCCTCACGTGTTGTTGCCTACTTCCAAAAACACTAGAGGAAGATACTCCCTGGCTATTGGTGAGGTTGTCTTAGGAGCAGTAAAGGCGGGTAGATATTAGAGATAAAAGAACCAGTCAGTGCCTCTCTTGGTGAAAGACCAGCTCCACAAGTAGCGATATTATTCATTCAGATTAACTATGGAGTGTGAAGTATTGGAAAAGCTAGATGTTGTTCAAGAGGCAGCTTCATTGGTTTGTGTGTTGTTTTTTATGTACAGCAGAGCTATAACATCAGTGATAAGAGAGCTTCTAAAATGCTTCAAACTAGCTTGTTTTCAGTTTTCTCTACAGTCATCGTATGTCATTTTATGGCATTATCTGTCACAAACTCTCAAGTAGGAATTGGAGTTTGGGGGATTTAAAAAAACAAACATTTAAAACCCTCTAGGATAAATCATATCTTCAATGTGCATCATTAGAGGAAAGAAATATCTAAAAATAAATAGGTGTCTCTTGTTTTGAGTAAATCTTAATAGATCCCATCTCTTAATTGGCAGAAGCAGTAAATACACTAGTAATTGTTTTACATAGTCCAAGATGCAAACTTAAGAGACTTTGAAGCAGGAATACATCAATTAGGTAATAGTCCAGCAGGGTAATATTGTAGGCCACTGTCTTTAGCCACCCTCTGGTTTTATCGTGCTCAGTTTACTCTGCTTCTTTACCAGAGACTGCCTCTTACTTCATTAACCCTAACTTGTTTACATGGAGACAAACACATAGGGGTATAAGGGTACTATTGCTTATTATAGGCTAACCTATTTAATTTTCCCAATAGCCAAGGAGGAGGTGGTATATGTTTATATTTCAAGTGAAGAAACTGAGACTCAGAAAAATTAAATAGGTACAGTTGATACACAGATCTACTGACTTCCAAGGCCAGTGTTCTGTTATACTAGAAAATTCCCAAAATTTGTAGAAATACAGTAGAAACAGAATACAGAAGAAGTTAATACTGCTGTAGAGAATTTTAAATGACTTCCCAGAATCACTTGCGGAGATCTGAAATGATGTCTTGGGGTTAGGCACTGAGTGATAAATCTGTCTGCCCACTGAGGTAAATTGCAGGGTAGGTCTAGCACCAACATGAGGGTTAGGAGAAGAAACAAATTTTTCAGTGATAATTTGGCATCTCTATTAATGCTGATGAGAAATTTATTCTGAAGTGGAGACTGGTTAAAATGTTATCTGGTGTAACCTGAAATATATTTTTAAATAGAAAATTTATTTAAATGTAAAAGTTGGTGTCATATTTAATTTTTGAAGCAGTATTTAGGTTGAATTATTAGATACCAAAATCAAATGCCAATCAGTGTGGATTGGTGATTGCTTCTATGGCAAAGATGACCCAACCAAACATCTAACCAATTTAACCAATCTAGACCTAACCAGTCTCAAGGATTGTCAAACATTGAACTCCATGAAGTAATGTTACAAGGTTAAGTGCTAACATTTTTCAAGTAATGATAATGAAAAGTTACACTGCATTACATTTTTTATTTCAGATGAGGCTGTGGACCCAGGCTAGACAGATGGGATGGTATGCAGCGAAGTGCATGGCTGCAGCTAGTTTAGGAGAGTCGATTGACATGGATTTCAGCTTCGAACTTTTTGCTCATGTAACAAAGTTTTTTAATTATAAGGTAAGATAGATAAGCAAATTAGTGCCTTTTTCTGCTTGTTAGTAACTGATTATAATCATCAGATTTTCTTGCTTGAATACAAATTCATATGGTTTTAATCATTTCACTAAGAAAAAAATACTTTATTTTATGCAAATCAATACTTGGTATTATTGCTGATCTTAATTCCTAATTATCTGATAATCATTACCTCCCTTCCCACTGTAGTTTTACACTTTACAGGGACTGTTCCCTATTGGTGTATTTCTAATTTTTATTTGAGATTCATTATTTCTTTGTGCAGGAAACTAATAGCTGTCATACTCAAGAGTGAACCAAGTTATTTTCCATACATATCTTAGTCCTCTTTACATTAGTCTGAGGCTAGTTTTTGTTCCTAATTTACTGATAAGGAGAAACATACACAAATACACACATATACAAGGTTCAGGGAGATTAAATAATTTGCCATGAAAGATCTAACTCAGTTCCTTATTAAATCTTTAAATCATGACTCCAGGCTAATGTGGTCCATATTCTACATATTTGTATATTCCATAGATAGACAGATATTTTAATCCTCACCCGAGGATATGTTTTTTAAATTAATTTTAAAGAAGGGGGGGAGAGAGAGAGAAAGAACATCAATAGATTGCCTCCTGTACATGCCAACTGGGGATCTAATCCACAACCTAGGTATGTGCCCTGTCTGGGAAACAAACCCGCAACCTTCTGGTGTACGGGACGCCGCTCCAGCCAACTGAGCCACTCATCCAGGGCTTCACTAGGTATTTTTAATGTTCATGTAGATTGTATGGCATTGTCACCTGTAGAATAAATGCATACCATTCAAGTGTTTAGGTTTTTTTGGAACCTGCTCCAATGACGCTTTTAGCTGTAAAATTTTGTGAACAGATTTTTCTGCTGGCCATTCTGGCATAACACAAAATAAGTGCCTATTATGTTTCCCTTTAGGCACTCACTAGAATAACTTTTTTTTATCCCTACATGTATATTTATAGGTTGTATTGCTGGGAAAATACAATGCACAGAGCTTGGGTTCAGATCATGAATTAATGCTGAGATGTACCAAAGGACAAGAATACATTAAAGTCGTCATGCAGAATGGACGAATGATGGGAGCTGTCTTAATTGGTGAAACCAATTTAGAAGAAACATTTGAAAACTTGATATTAAACCAGATGAATCTCTCATCATATGGAGAAGATCTACTAGATCCAAACATTGATATAGAAGATTATTTTGACTAAAAAGAGCATTTCAAGAACCACATAGTTTCAAATAAGACAAAATGTCAAGTCAATGATGCGAAGGACTGCACTGATTTAACGGTGACCACATTGAAGTTAAAGATAATGATTTTAGTGGAGAAGTATTTAAAAATAAAATTCTAAAGATGAAATCAGTTTGGATAACTTACAGATATATTTTTTTCTAACACAAAACTGACCTCTCACGACCACTTATGTAAGAATTTTCAAGTTACTCATTTATGTGCTTTAAACTTAGACGCGTTCACTTGGGATTTAATTTTGGAGCTAGGTTGGTCTAAAAAGAGCCATTCTTTATGAAATGTCAATATAGGGCTATGGTTTCAATCTTAGTTTTATTTTACTTAAATAGAGACATCGCCATCTTATTTACTAATATCAGTATTGATACCTTATTACTCTTTTTGTGTGAATTCTACATGTTATAACCTGAGGGTACTCACTCTGTGATGAGCCTATGTAAAATTCTCAGTACAACAACACTGCTGTCAAAAGATAGTTCTGTCAAAAAAAAATTACAAGGCGTAAAGAGCTTAAGATAGTTATGTGAACTTACTCCCTTAACTATTTTACTTTTAAAGGGTTTTACATTAAAAATTTATTTTTCCCCTCATTTCACACTGTAAATGTATGCAGTTCATGCTCTTAAATTGTCAAAAGTTCTCAAATTCTCAAGTCTTCAATACTTTAGAGAGAAGTTCTTAAAATATAGCTTCACATATATAAAATATTAATGAAAGTGTCTTAAAATTTAAGCTATAAAAATAATGGTGCATGCATGCATAAAACTGTTTTCTTGGAAAATTTAGAAACATTCATCTCATGCATCATCAATTTTTCTTTTCTTAGCCCCTGTATTCTTAGTATCAGATTGCTGAAGTATATTTGCAGATTTCTTCTGGAAGTTGCCCGAATTTTTTCCTTCCTTCTTTTTATCAGATCTTTCAGAATGACAAGTTTGAGATGATTCAATCTACAAAACAATAACAAACACCGGTAAAAATTCAGTTAATTTTGTTTTCTCATGAGATTCATAATCTCAATAGTCCTTCTATATCAGTTAGCTCTTGAAGTGTCCAGTGGTCTGGTTTTCTGTCTTCAAATTTCTACTCACATATGAGTCCCATCTTGAATAGAAGGGTCTATACCAGTGATGGCGAACCTTTTGAGCTCGGCGTGTCAGCATTTTGAAAAACCCTAACTTAACTCTGGTGCCGTGTCACATATAGAAATTTTTTGATATTTGCAACCATAGTAAAACAAAGACTTATATTTTTGATATTTATTTTATATATTTAAATGCCATTTATCAAAGAAAAATCAACCCAAAAAATGAGTTCTCATGTCACCTCTGACAAGCATGTCATAGGTTCGCCATCACTGGTCTATACCATCAAAGAAACCATAAAGAACACCTAAAGTGTCCTTAGACACAACTGTATATGGCATGCTTTTGCAGGCTTGAGAGTACTTAGTTTATAACTTCTTTTCAACCTCTGCCACAGAGGCAGACTTCTCAACTAACATTGACCACCATGAGAGCAAGGTGTATCACAAAATTAGACATTAAAACGAAGTCTTCACATTCCAGAGGTTAGAAATTCCTCTATATTAAAAAGCTAGTCTAAATTCTCCCACTTTATGTCTTCCATACCCAGATTCTAAGAACACTGACTTACCTCTTATGTTCAATTGGACTTAGGAGAGTACTAATTAAAGAAAAGCATCCATAGGCTTGAATGTATTTTTTAAATATTTGAAAATAGTTACCCCGAAATAGGTCTGCATGGACTTCTTTACTTGCATAGTAATAACATGTGCCTCGTTGTTCAGAAGATGAGCTTTAGGTCCTGTTTTCAAATAGGAAATGGTAGCGTAAGCTGTAAAACTGTAGTCTTCTCTGCAGAAGATAAAGACCACCAATCAGAGGGGTTTTGAGGAGTTATAGGAAACAAAAATAACCATAAGTGCAATAATTCTAAGTCATATATTGATAGGAAATAATGAAAAATACACTACAAAAATACAGTTTATCTTTATGGAAAGTATTTTCATTTTGTGCTTTTTTATTGACACTAATCAATTATAGTTGGAGTTTAAGTATATTTTGTATAGTGTTTAACATTCACATGAAACAACCACAAAACCATTTGTTTTGAGGCATTTATGAAAATGAGAAATAGCCCTAACCGGTTTGGCTCAGTGGATAAAGCGTCAGCCTGTGGACTGAAAGGTCCCAGGTTCGATTCTGGTCAAGGGCATGTACCTTGGTTGCGGGCACATCCCCAGTAGGAGATGTGCAGGAGGCAGCAGATGGATGTTTCTCTCTCATCGATGTTTCTAACTCTCTATCCCTCTCCCTTCCTCTCTGTAAAAAATCAATAAAATATTTTTTTAAAAAATGAGAAATAATCATAAAGACACATTACATTTTGTGGAAGAAAATATTTTCCCAATTTTTTATTCTTGTGATTGAATAAGTCATCATTCTTATGGTACTCGTTTTAGACATTTTACTATTTCTTCTTAAGTTTAACATATCTCCTATTTATGGCTGTACTGAGATATAGCTAATGCCTATAAAGTCTGTTTCCTTATTTCTAAAATTAAGATAGAATATCTAGTCTCATCTCACATGTTGCTAAGGTTAAATGAATATATGTAAAAATTATGTAAAGTATTCTGTAATAATTATCATTATTGTTATATATTCCAAATTAGAGATTTTCCTTAAAAGTAATCTTTTTGGAAGAATATATATTTATTCCATGAATAAAAAAATAAAAGTAGCCCGGCCGGCATGGCTCAGTAGTTGAGCAATGACCTATGAACCAAGAAGTTTGGGGGCACATGCCCTGGTTGCAGCCTCAATACCCAGTTGGGGGCATGCGGGAGGCAGCCAATCAGTTATTCTGTCTCATCATTCATGTTTCTATCTCTCCCTCTTCCTCTGTGAAATCAATAAAAACATTTTAAAATAAATAAAACCGTGTACTGTTTTAAAAAAAATTATAAAGACAACATGAAAGGACAAGAAGGGGGTTGGTATATACTTAAGATACTGCTGTAGAAGAAAGTGCGCAATAATTTTCTCCAGGTCTTCACGAGGGAGTGTGGGAGGAGCAACACCTGCTACTCTCAATTTTGCTGCTCCCCGTCCCATCCAAGAATCGATCAGTTTCAGTGGAGTGAGCTTTTCATTCATTTCCTCTGCCTGCTGCAGGATTTTGATTAGATCTCTGCAGTAGGCTGTTACATTCTTTCTTTCAAATGCTATAATCAAAGAGGCATAGTTACAGACAATTGGGATTTAGAAATTAGGGCAAAGATAGTCTATCCTAAGTGGTTAAACTGGTTTCAAAACAAGTCGTCATTGTGAGCCACCCTACACACTGGTTTATTAATATGTTCTGAATTAAAACTAGGCTATTCCCTAAGTCTGGCACTAACTTAAGTTGTAAACTCTTTAAAACACTGAGGTTTACAGTGATGTAAAAAAAATAACCTGGTATCAGAAGGCCTTTGGGTGTGCTCTGGAACCAAAGAGTATTTGCCAGACATGATGATGCAGATACTGAGAGGTGTTTATAGGAGAGTCGATCTATTCTGCATATTTACCTGATGTGTGCTCATTAAGCAATTTCCTGAAAACTAGTATGGCTTCACAGCTAGTCTGATAGAGACAAGAATGTCCTGAACAGATATCCCCAATTATTGGTCTATTTTATATATCAGACTCTTATTAATTTGGTCAGCAAAACATGCTGTAATAAACAAGTTTCTCTAGGTGTAAACTTAAAATACTGATGACCTTCATCCACCAAGGCATCAGAACTCAGGAACTGGTTAGTCCAGCTCTTCAAGTACAACCCCCAAACACAGAATGAAATAGTTAAAATACTAGTAAAGTTTTAAAACTTTATTTTCCTAATCAGTTACTATAAAGTATTAGAGATTATCATGAGATTAGCCTTATATAAATAGCATTTCTATTCAGACTATTTCCTTCATTTCTTAAAAATTTCACATGCCTTCAGTAATAGCAACATAAAATATATACACACATTATGGCTTTTCCTTTTATTTGCCTTTGTTTCAAAACCATGTTACTTTTGAATCTGGCAAATTCTATTCACACGTTGTTTAATCTTTTAAATCTATTTTTAAATCAAATATTGCCCTCATGTAGTCCTACCCATCTATAATAATAAAAGTGTAATATGCTAATTAGAACAGATGACCTTCTGGACGAAGCCAGGGCTGTGAGGGCCGAGGCAGCCGCCACGGCTGCGAGGGCCAAGCCCCTTGCACAAATTCCATGCATTGGGCCTCTAGTATGTGTGTATGTGTGTGTGTGTGTGTGTGTGTGTGTGTGTATTAGCCTATAAAGGTTCAAAAAACAATGAACTCACAAATGTCTTTACAGCAATTATCACACATTTTGTTGCACGCTTCTGAGTTCCATACTTCATCAAAATGTTGAGCTATCAATACACGGCGACATCTGCCAACACATTTAGAGATACAAATTAAGTGATCTAATAATGTTTTAAGAATCCCTATTTCAAAATAAAGAATTATATCTTGTATAAGTTTCCTATTGCTGCCATATCATTACCACAAACTCAGTCTTAAAACAACGTATTTATTATGTTACATTTCTATAGGTTAGAAGTTTGACGTGGATCTTGCTGGGTTAAAATCAAGGTGTAAGCAGGGCTGTATTTCTTCTGGAGGCGCTAGAGGAGAGAATCTGTTTTTCTGCCTTTTCCAGTTTCTAGAGACTGCCTGCATTCCTTGGCTCATGGCCCCCTTTCCTTCATCTTTAAAGTCAAGCACACTGGGTTGAGTCTTCACATCATATCACTCTGACTCCTTCCCCCTCTCTGCCTCCTTCCAAATTTAAGGACCTTTGTGATTATACTGGGCCCACCCAAATAATCCAAGTTAGTCTCCCTATTTTAAGGTCAGCTGATTAGCAACCCTAATTCCATTTGTAACCTTAATTCCCTTTTGCCATGTAAGGTAACATACTCACAGGTTGCTGGGATTTGGATGTGGATATCTGTGGGGACTTTGCCCACCACATATTTTTTCCATACGTACTTGATAAACATAGCTTTTAAGACGTTGTCTGAGATTCATTTTGAGATTCAATATTTTACTATTAAAAAAATCTTCCTGATAGCAGTTTCTTGTACTTTATAGTATTCCTTAGAGTCTAAACCCCAAAATATGCTTCATGGGGGTCTACTGGACATCTAAGAAAAATGTTCTTTTTCTCATCTCTTTAACTAGATTATTGTAGCATCTATAGGAAAGAAATACCATTTTCTGTCACTGTCTGGTTACTGCTTATATAAAAATTATGAGTCATTTTTATGTGATAGGTAATAAGAGTACAAAGATGACTAAGACAGAAAAGCCATCAGGGAGTTATATGGTCTAATTAAATCTACCCTAAATAGATTAAAATTTATTAAGAAGAAACTGGACCCTGCTCTCAATTACTTCATCAATCCATCAGCTGGTAGGATGGTTGGTATGTGTTACTGAGCTCAACTCTCAAAACTCCTCTTATACACCTGTACATAATTATTAAAGCTACACACCAGTACTGGAGGGGAAAAAAAAAGCCTGAACTCACTATCTCTATCAGACTCTTCAGTAAAACAGAGTTTTGGAGAATTATCTCAGAGAGAGAGAATATCTTTTCTTGGATTAAGGCAGATCTTGCAGGCTCATGTACTTGTTCTTACACTTCATACACTACTTAAATGTTTGCACTTGATGTTTTACCAATGTATTTACTGACTTTCCTAAGTACTCACAGGAACATCATATACTTTCACATTGTGTTTGTCTCTAACTGACAAAAGTTATGAAAAGACATGTGGCTTACTTGCTTATGTTTTGACAGTATGACACCATCTCATAAAGCTTTTGTTGCCCCACATTCTCCATCACCACCATTGAACTGATTCTGAATATGTCTCCAAAGCCATAATACAAAATACAGTCCGCTTTCGTGTCATCTCTACCTGTAGTAGGAAAGATCTTGAGATTGCATAATTACTTTAAAAATTCAAAGCAAGCAAAAATAATATATGCAAAATCAGCTGGCTATGCTTCATTGTCTAAGTATATCTATAAATTTCAGACAAAAAAGTGAAAGTTAATTTGTAACAACTGCCCTCAAATTTATTTATTTATTTATTTATTTATTTATTTATTTATTTATTTTAATATATTTTTATTGATTTCAGAGAGGAAGGGAAAGGGAGAGAGATAGAAACATTGATAAGCGAGAATCATTGATCGGCTGCCTCCCACACGCCACCCACTGGGGACTGAGCCCGCAACCCGGGTATGTGCCCTTGACTGGAATCAAACCTGGGACCCTTCAGTCTGCAGGCTAAATCTCCGTCCACTGAGCCAAACCAGCCAGGGTTCAAATTTTTTATAAATGACTAGAAGACTTACTAACATTCAACTTTATTTTTTTTTTAAATATATTTTTCTGAATTTTTACAGAGCGGAAGGGAGAGGGATAGAGAGTTAGAAACATCAATGAGAAAGAAACATCAATCAGCTGCCTCCTGCACACCCCCTACTGGGGATATGCCAGCAACCAAGGTACATGCCCTTGACTGGAATCGAACCTGGGACCATTCAGTCCTCAGGCTGATGATCTATACCAGTGGTCGGCAAACTCATTAGTCAACAGAGCCAAATATCAAGAGTACAACGATTGAAATTTCTTTTGAGAGCCAAATTTTTTAAACTTAAACTATATAGGTAGGTACATTGTTATTAACTTAATTAGGGTACGCCTAAGCTGGCCTTTGCTAAAAACGTCCTCAATCTGAGGGGTTGATCTCAGCGAACATACCCCCACTTCTTCTAACGCCACTTCAAAATAGACTCGCCCAGGCCGAAAACCGACTTCTGCACATGGGCCTTGAAGTTTCAATTGCACTGTACGTGCGCACCCGCACGTGGTATTTTGTGGAAGAGCCACACTCAAGGGGCCAAAGAGCCGCATGTGGCTCACGAGCCACAGTTTGCCGACCACTGATTTATACATTGAGCCAAACCGGTCCGGGCTCAGCTTTCGTAATTTAAAAATGTATCCAGCTCTGGCTGGGTGGCTGGAACATAGCCCTGTACACCAAAAGGTTGTGGGTTCAATCCCTGGCCGGGCGCATACAGGAGGCAACCCATCTATGTTTCTCTCTCACATTGATGTTTTTCTCCCCCTCAGGTGAGAATTAAAAAATAATGTCTCCATAAGTAATCCAGTTAATTAGGTTACAGAGTTGAAACCACTAATTAAAAACTCAGGAGACAAAGATGGATATCAAATTATCTTAGGAAACTGAAGAAATAATTCATAACACTCTAATAGAACATACATAAGATTAAACTCTGAAAAAAACATGTTATTCTAAAAATAGTAGCCAATAAAGATTAAAAATACAGAATTATTAAACATCACTTATAGTGTATTTTCTGGAAAAGCTTTTTTTTTAAATGACTCTGGATTTGAGTTATACATACCTGCACGTCCACTCTCTTGGTAATAATTTTCCATAGATTTACTCATTGAATGATGAATAACAAATCTCACATCTGGTTTATCAATTCCCATACCAAATGCAACCGTTGCCACTACTACCTAAAATGTTTTAACATTTCATGTTAATTAAGTCAAGCGAAAACACTCTTAAAGGTGAGTTAGGTTTCTATTGAAGATATATACCTAACCTGAATTTCATTGGCTGACCATCTTCTGTGAACCTTGGTCTTATCTTCTGGTTCCATATTGGCATGGTATGCACCTGCACGAATTCCCAATTTCTGTAAACTACCTGTAACTTGCTCAGAGTCCTTCTGAGAAAAGCAATAAATGATTCCTGTAGTAAAATATGTCCAATTGTTAGATTTATAATCCTGGAAGAGAATTTTTAACACTCAAGATAGTGATTACTGGTAATAAAGGGGAAAATAATTTATGAAAAATTTCAAGGCCCTGACACATATTGATTTTTTTGGTATAATTCACGATTTGATCACCAGCAGACATGAGCCCTGAGCCACAGATGTTGGATCTCATTGCCTCTTTCCTCTCTCCAACTTCATTTCCCACTACAGAGTATTTCTCAAACTGATGCCTCACAGCTCCATAAGAGGTTAGCAAGTGTTCTGTGAAAAAGGTTCCAGGTGCAAATGAGTTTGGGGAGCAATGCATTAAACTAAGTTAAGTTTCTCTCTTTGTTTGTAGGGCTGGTCAAAACAGATACACCCCGTGACTCTCAGGAGAGATAAATAGCTAGTTGCAGCCTTTTTCAAACTTATTTGACCCTGGAACTCACTTTACCTCGGGTACCCATTCATATCTCCTGAAAATCTATAGAACAGTTTTGAAATGCCGCTTTTATACAAACTCTTTCCTTCAGTAATACTTGCCTGTTCATTAATCCTGAAACACAGTTATACATGCTCTGAACTCCATCTATACTTAACTCATTCAATATGTTCTATTTATTTCTTTAACATGTCCTTTACTATAAGGGACTACATTTTACATCCCTTTTAGATCATCAGTGGTTACTTCTATCTTATACTTACTAAATATGTGCTACTGAAAATTAACATTATGAAATTAGGTCCATTCCTTAAAACAATTAAGTGTAAATAAGCAAAAATAAATCAGACAGTTAGCAAATGCCACATACAGTTTCTAAGATGGCCAAGCAAATTAATTTTACCATAACATGTTCAAGTATCCTCTGCCATGCATTACCTTAACATTTTTTGGTGCTAATCATTTATCAGTATATCAGTATAATATTAATTACTTTTTGAAAGTTCTCTCTGTCTAAAAAGTTGGTTTGTTATTTTATTACCTGATTGCCCTTTGTATCTCCCATTAATGACCTTTACAATATCCTCAATAAAATCTTCAGTGTTTGAAGGCTTTTGACGAACCTAAAAAAAGCTAACTTATTAAAAAGTAACTTAATGAGTACCAAGTAGTCACTTACTTACATCTTTCAAGGTGTGATTCTTTCGTGAACACTGTGTTTTTTCCTATTATTCCTTCACTCACCCCATCTGCCTCCCCCCACCACCTCCCAACTTCTTCTTCATCATTATTTTTTATTTTACCAGAGATGAGGAGGCACAGAAGCAGTGAATAACTTGTAAAGACGGAGACTTTATTTTCTAGTGCTACTTTTATAAAAACATAAACCATGTAATAACTATTCAATGAAAACTCAAAAATATTGTCTATTCTTAAAAGAACTAAAAAAGAAAAAAAACTGTTAGGTTATTTAACTTTCAAAGTTATATATCAAATATAATCTAAATAGGAGGATTAGAAAATCTTTAATGGAATACTAATTTTGTATTATTTCATAATTAATTTTAATAGGATGTCATTAGGATCCTTGGTGTCCATCTATGCTCTTTTTCCACCCTTGCACAAGAAAAAATATAAATTTAACAAGGCAACATCTACTTAAACTAACAAAGAATATGCAGCACAAGAGATATCAGAAGAAGGCATCAATTAATGAATCTTATAATTACCTCCTGATTTTAAAAGCTTTTTAAATATAGTTCACTGTTACTCATGTAAATACTGGTAAGCACAATGAAAAGGTAACCTCTCTGCTACAACCCTTCACAGAAGTTACATACCTCATAATAAAGATTTGGCCTATTAAAAGAAGCTGTAAAAGTAAAACACTTCTCAACACACAGTATTTTTTGAGCATCCTTCAAAACATGACTGGTTGCGGTTGCAGTCAGCCCAATCAGTGCTGTGTTCGGGAACTGGCGCTTTAAGATACCAAGTGCCTTATAATCTGGAAAAAAGAAAATACAAAGTGGCCCTCTTTCTGTCCTTTAAGGAACAGAGTAAATTAAGCCTTTTAACATGATGGAGATAACCAAGGATTGCTGTACTTTGATTGCCATAGCTAGCAATCTCAGTAAATCTGCAGGTGCAGCCTAGTCTTTTTGAATAGGCGGGCTTTCTTATACTTTTAGCTGATTCTTTGAAAACACTGTTCTTGGCCACAGATGGACTCCCTGTTGAAGAGAGGAAATACCTAACATTTCTAATAAGCTATGCACTGATCTACGCCTGGTGAACAGGGGATTTAAGAGGCAGTGGGAGTAGCCATAGTATTTGAGACTATTACAACTGACAAGAGATAAAAGAGGCCATCAGCCTAAACCCGTGGTCAGCAAACTGCGGCTGCGAGCCACATGCGGCTCTTTGGCCCCTTGAGTGTGGCTCTTCCTAAGCCTTAGGAGTACCCTAATGAAGTTAATAACAATGTACCTATCTATATAGTTTAAGTTTAAAAATTTGGCTCTCAAAAGAAATTTCAATCATTGTACTGTTGATATTTGGCTCTGTTGACTAATGAGTTTGCCGACCACTGGCCCAAACCCTTCTATCACCAGAAGCATCCAAGAGTGGCAAGTTCAGACCAGAAAAAGCTTGGTGAGGGCACTGCTTTTTATATAACCTCTTTCAGGGGAACCATTCTGGGCTCAAACTTGTCATACACATCTACATCACTAGATAAGTTGTCCTTAAATACATAAATTACTTGGAAAAAAGTGAAAAAGAAATTGCTAAATGCTAAGGACTATGAAACTACAGAGAGAAAGTAACCATTTGAGAAGTTGTGAAGGCTTCCAGGAGCTAACATTTGAATTGGGTCTTGAAGAATAAGCAGAGTTCCTAGGAAGGGAGGAGGAAAAGATCAGGCAGAGGAAACAGCACACACACTGCACACACACTGGCATGAAATGACTCGAGAAGTTGAGATAACAGCAAGCAGTTCGGTGAGCCTAAATCACAGGGTGATGTGATGCTTGGATCTATTGTCAAGGCCAGTAAGTAGGGAACTATATTCCTCTATGGTTGCAAGTTAGAACTAAAAAGTTTTCCCTCTAAAACCATGAACAAGGTAAGGATGCCCACTTCTCCACTTTTATTCAACACTAGAAACCCAATGCACAAAATTCGTGCAAGAGTAGGCCTTCCTTCCTCCCCCCTGCTGCTGGCACCGGCTTCCCTCTGGCACCCGGAACCTGGGTTTCCCTCCGGCTGCCAGCAGGCACCCGGACCCAGGCTTGCCTTGCAGCCCCAACTTCATCCAGAAGGTCGTCCGGAAGGACGTCTGGAAGGATTTCCAGTCTAATTCGCATATTACACTTTTATTATTATATAGTATTGGAAGTCCTAGCCAGAGCAATTAGGCAAGAAAAAGAAATAAAAGGCATCCAAATTAGAAGACAAATAGAAATATATACTATACTCATGGATCGGATAATTAATACTGTCAAAATGAAAATACTACTCTAAGAGATCTACAAAGTCAATGCAATCCTTTATCAAAATACCAAGGGCATTTTTTCACAAAACTTAGAACAAATAATCCTAAAATCTATTTGGAACAACAAAAGACCCTTAGTAGCCAAAACAATCTTGAGAAAGAACAAAATTGGAAGTATCACACTTCTGAATTTCAAACTACACTACCAAGCTATAATAAAACAGTATTTTGCAATTTACTCTGTGGAGTAGTCTGGTTAAGATAGCAGGGCTCTTAGTAGAAAGCACCGTATATATACTGCCTGAAGCATTTAAATCAAATTTAAAAAAAATACCTGTGCTTCCAATATTTCTGAAGGTAGAGAATGATCTTCAGGCTGAGTCTACTATCCTTGGGGAAGTATAAGAAAAGGTGAAAAGAGATCAGAACTAAAGGAAACACTAATATCGAAGGAGGTGGCAAAGGAAGAAGAATGAAGGAGGTAAGAATGGGAAAGAACAAAATAAAAAAAGTTACATATTAACCAAAAGAAAAGAAAGTGGCAAGGTGAGAGGTGAACAGTATAAAATGCTATTGAAGTTAAATGGGAAGAGGAATAAAGATGAGACCACTGGATTTAGCCAGTGGGAAATAGGGCCACTGGTGACCTCTGAGTAGGGTGGAGAAGGAAGAAGTGTGATCCAATAAACTCAGGAACCCAGGGGTCCATATGAGTGTGAAAGTAGGTTCAGATGGAAAAGAGGTTGAAATCATAAAGCATGATTTTTAAATTTAAGATTTTTTTACATAGAGCAAGTCTGAATAATCTGCTTCAGGCTATGACTGTAGGATTAAGTTGCAGGAGTAAAAAAAAGGGGTTATTAAGATATCCCATGGAACTTTACCTGAGGAATTAGTTGAATATAGGTCCTAAAGTGGATGCTAACGACACTCAGAATGACAACTAAAGACAACTTTGAAGCAGATGCAAATTCCTCAATAGATGTGAAGAAGAACCTAGAGGTCAGTAAATCTTTATGGCTAAAGGTAGAACAGTATTTTTGCTAACAGACATATGTTTTAAAGGACAAAGATAATTAAACTAAATACTACCTTAGAGGGAGTAAAGAGAAAGATTTTGCCTCTTGACTCTCCTTATATTAAGGCAAAAGAAAAGGAGTAATAACTACCCAAGAGGATCATTTTAATGGAAGCAGGAATTTTCCATCATGTAAAGCTGAGTAAGAAAATAGTCCCCAGTATCAAGTTTTCCAGCTACCACATACATACCGGGTCTGAAATCATGACCCCAGTGACTACAGCAGTGAACTTCATCCACAGCTATTCGGGTAAATCTCCTTGCTTCATAGGCTTTCTCTAGTCTTGACATAAACATTTTGCTTTTTGCAATTTTCTCTGGAGTCACATAAATCAGCTTTAGCTTGGAGTTTTTATTTACCATTTCAGCATGAACCCATTTCACATGCTCCTATTGAAAGGAAAAATAGACACGATAGTAGAACTAAGCTAACAGACTGCAATACTAAGTGGTAAAAGATGTTCATTACTCAAAAGCAATAGCCTGGGGCTGTTCAACAGCAGATATTTAGTTCATTAAAATGGAAACCAAGTCCCAGTACTTGGCAGTTGTGTAAATAGAATTTTAGCTATTTACTTACACCCAAACTGTTAATAAAAGCATAATCTCATTTGACAAAAAAAGAATAAGAAATGAAGGTCAAGATACTCAAATAAGCATTTATTCTATGACGGCATAATTCTAAATTGTTTGTAATAACTATGACTATAAAGGTGTGTTTTTTATTAATCTTAACATTACATTTGTAACACTGCCTATCTCTGTGAACATAATTTATTCTTAATTACCTGCTTTAATGATTCTGTCATATCTACTCATAATCTTTTCTTTAGGTTTTATAAACTATCTTATTCATTGAATTAAAATTTTATAATGTGAAATATATATTTATGTTATATATAACAATAATAAATCTTAAGAGATAAGTTACTATTTTATATAATATTTGTTACTATTTTATATAATATTTTGCTTTGTTACTATTTTATATAATATTTTGCCCAGTAGATGTCATAATTTTCCTTCTCATTTGATTAGGACTCAAAGAAGTGTAAAGATACAATGCTGAATGTGATAGAAAGAGAAAATCAAAACTGCTTTCATCATCCCAGAAAGCAGTGTGTTAACTCCTTGAGATAGTCCTAATTTTGTTAAGAAATAGACAAAGTGTATTAAACATTTCAACTGGTCCTAAATGTCCCAGAAATCTTAGGGGAGCAAACATAAGGCTATCTCCTCAGAAATGGGCAGATGCAAAAATAAAATACTACAACTTCTGGCAGAATAAGTATAAATGAGTGAGCATGGTTATGTTCCAATAAAACTTTATTTATGGACACTAAAATCTAAATCTCATAGTATTTTCACACTTCACAAAATGTATTATTTTTCTCTTAACCATTTAAAAATATAAAAATCTATCTTAACTCACAAACCATACAAAATAGGAAATGGGCTAGAAATGGCCCTTTAGCAGTAGTTTACAACTCCTGATATAAGTAGTAATCAGTTTTAATTTTATAAGCAACTCAATTATAGTTGAGGCCCCTACTTCAGTGAAGACTTATAACACAATAAACAAATAATACAGAACCATACCTTAGAACTAGAAGCATTTAACATGGTAGCTGGAATTTCTAATTGTTTTAAAACCATTAATTGGTCTTCCATAAGAGAAATCAATGGGCAAATCACAAGTGTAAAACCTGAAAAAGAAAAATCGACTTTCAATTTTATACCACCACCAGAACAAGTTTCAACGAGTCACCTTCTTTACCCTAACTTGTGGGCACTACCCATTAATTCAGACTAATTTTCAATGCAACTTTAGCAGTATACTATCTATTTCTTATCCTCATTAATATAGGAGGGAGATACAAATAAATGATCCTAAGCCAAATAAGCAAATTTAAGATTAAACAGAAATCTCTTCCCTTATTTAGTCCTACAAACATAAAGATTGATATTATATTTTGAATTTTGAATTCACTATCATTTTTAACAATCAGTATTGGTAATCTCAGTAAAATAATATAAAATACTATCCAGTTACATCAGGCAAAAGTTATTCCAAAGCTGCCTACCTCCCCATAAAAACCATAGCAATCTATAGAATTGAAAATGTTTCATGGGTATTCATCCACTTCCTGCACCAGATTAATTTATTCTGAATGGAAATCAGTGAACAGTGTATTGACTAAATGAAGTTCTGGCAATATATCTTGTTTCTCTTATAACTGAAAGTGTTGACAGCTATAAGAGTTATTCTACATTGTTAAAAACATATGACCTCATGTTCCTATAGTTTGTTCCTTAAAATAACCGCAGAAAGAGGGTAGTCCTGTTTAACTATTTTTTTGAATACTTAAAAATATATTAAGAGAGCCCTGGCCAGTGTGGCTCAGTTGGTTGAACAACAGAGCATCAAAAGGTCCCTGGTTCGATTCTCCATCAGGGCAAATGCCCAACTTGTGGGTTCGGTCCTGGTCAGGGTGTGTAGGGGAGACAACCAATCAATGTTTCTCTCTCTCTCTTCCTCTCCTTTCCTTTCTCTAAAATCAATTAAAATATATTTTAAAGTATATACTGTGTGTATATATATATACATACACACACACACACACACACACACATATATATATATATACACATATATATATATATATATATATATATATATATATATATATATGAAGAGAAGTAACACTTCTTCAATTTAAAATCACTATTAATACATACCATCTGAACATAATGCTGGTAACTGGTAGCATAAGCTCTTTCCACCTCCTGTAGGCATAACAAGAAATACATCCTTTCCAGACATTGTTACATTAATAGTTTCAAGCTGAAGCAGTCTGAACTTCTCCAGTTTAAAGACATTTTGCAGAACATCTTTAACTTTATCAGACCATGGAAAATCTAGGAAGAGAAAAATAAGCTAAATATATTAGATTGTTTAGGACTATAAGGAGACACATGTGCATAGCTGCTTTTATAAGAGCAGGATCAGATAAGTATATATAATATTTTTAATACTATGGACAATTCAACTTTCATAAGAACAATTTTGAGATTAGTTTAAGTCACAAAACTAAAGCAAAAGCAAATTTAATGATATACAGTAAGAAATCGTACCTCAGAAAAAAAAGCTAGTATATCAGGAAAAAATCAAAGCATTTGCCAGTTGAGAATTAACTTACACAAAAGAAGATATTTGAAAAACCATCTGAAAGTCAATCAAGGAATTCAAAGTATCATAAAATACTCAAATATCATGAACAAAGTTAACCATTATCTGGGATTTTTGGTGTAAATATCTTGTTTACAAGTGAATCACTAAAAAATAAGGCCCGCAAAAGCACTGCAATTCCTTCTCAAGTTATAGTATTCCTTTTATGATTTTTTTTGGTTGTTCATCAATGTTTATTTACTTTTCAATTACAGTTGGCATTCAATATTATATTAGTTTCAGGTGTACAGTACAATGGTGAGACATTTATATAACTTACAAAGTGATCCCCCATAAGTCTAGTAACCACTTGACATCATACAGTTATTACAATATTATTAATATTCTCTATGCCATGCTTTACACTCACATGACTATTTTGTAACTGCCAATTTTTACTACTTAATCCCTTCACCTTTTTCACCCATTCCCCCAATCACTATCCTATCTGGCAACCCTCTGTTTTCTGCATTTGTAAGTCTGTTTCTGTTTTATTTTAATTTTTAGATTCCACATATAAGTGAAATCATGTAGCATTTGACTTTCTCTGTCCCCCACGAAAATTAGTGACACACATGATGCTCTGAAGGAACTTAAATCAAAAAAGGTTTGTTCAGTAGAGCAGGGAAATGAACTAGACTTCGGCAAAAAGTTTGAATTTTTTTCTTAATCGTTTAATTTTGTCTAGTGAAAATTTAGAAAATTTTAGTTAAAATAAGTATCTCACTTTTCCAAGCATTGATTCATGCTGTTAACATTAATGCTGTTAACCATATTTGGAAAAAAAAATAATAGTCTGAATAATAAAAGCTTAATTTTAAAAGACTACAGAACATGGGTAAGCTTCCCACACCACTTAAGGAATGGCCAGTTTCACCTCTAAACGTACTGGAAAGCACTGACCCTGGCACAGTGATTGGACGCCAGGTTAAAGAAAGAAGAAAAAAACTAGTAAAGAAAAAAAGAATAAACCTTCTTTATTCCAAGAGGCAGGTGAAGAATCACATTCATTGCTTCCCCCAGCATCAGAATCCTCCAAACACTGCTTTATTCTGTTTGTTAGGATGGTTTTTTTCTGAGTAAGCTCTTGTTGCCTCTCCAGAAGTTCCTGAATTTGAATGTCTACTGCATGTAGCTCATTGTTCACAGAATCCAATTCCTCAGTTAGAGCTATGAGGGAGGAAAAAAGATAGAATGACAACACAGTCAATTACAATTTTAGGTTTCCCTAATAATTTTTTAATATTCCTCACCATTGAAATCACAGACAAGCTTATAAATTCTGCAGTGTGGTTAAGAATATTGTTTTGGGGTCACACAGACCTGACTTACTAGTAAATCTCAGGTCCTCCTCTTACCTGCTGAGTGACCTCGGGCAAGGTACTTAACTGAGCCTCAATTTCCCCATCTGTAAAATGGGGATAAAACCTAGGTTTCATAGCACTATTATACAGGATTAAGTGAGATAACATATTGAAGGTTCTTGACACAGTACCTGGTACAAGTTAAGCATTTACAAATGATACCTATTTTAATTATGTTGTAGGGCAGTGTCCCAACAATCTCCTAAATCAAGTAACCCAACTATGAAGCAAACGCAAGCTACTTAAAAGCAGTCCCCTAACTTCTTAGCTATTATTTCACAAAAACATTCACATTTAGGCTCATATAGTGGCATGATAAGGATTCAATAATTATAAACAAGATGATGTAACAAGTAAAAAAAGAAATCATGTACTATTAAAATTAACATTACAACTCCATCATTAATTTATAAAGAAACCTTAATGTATTCTAATCAGACAAAGTCAAAGTGAGATTCCTTTTGATACCATATCTATGGAAGCTGTAAAAAATTTAAAGATGTTGTTGGTGTGTCCAAAACATCTGCCTGCAGTATTCAGTGTTCATCTTTAATGCCTTTTCATGAGATAAAGTCTTACGGTTATTTAAAATCGGATGTTGTGGTGACTTTGTATTGTACCAATGGCCAGAATTCCCTTCCCTGTAGGATTCTGGGTTAGGATTGGCCACAAGTGAACTCTGCATGAGATTTGAAGGGTGGAAAAAAGAGCAGGCCGATTTACATTCAGATGGTTGGCATAAGGTCAAATGCTGTTGCAGCTCACTCATGTCGTCATGGATCTTCTGCCTCACCTTGTTGGCATGGGGCAGAAGCCAGTTCCTCCAGGCCCTGATGAATCTCCCCAGGGCAGTAGCTTGGCCCACAGCTTCTCTGAATCCTTGACCAACTTCATGTGCAACTGGCCGTAGCAAGTACACCAGATCTTCGGCAAGGCACCAGCATCCATGAAGTCAGATCCTTGTAGGCAGTGACACACCAACGTGATTCCCAGTGAGAAACAGGAGGGTTCCACATAGTCCTTGTGGGTTTCAGCTGATCCTTACCCACCCACACTTTACATCCATCTTCCCATCCCTAATGCTGGCACTACTGACTTCAGGTCCAGCAGGGGACTGCGTAACCAGCTCCAGTGATTATGCAGGAACTAGTCCCTATAAGAAATCCCTTATATCTGATTGAAACCTAGCCAACACCCAGTGCTGTTCCAGATGAACAGAAACTTAAGGGTGGGTTCTCTGAATTGCTTCTGGGCCACCTGAAATTGGGCCTCTGATCTGATCAGATTTAAAGATACTGATGTCCTTTGTTGGCAGTGATAAAAGGGGCAATGGTATTTCATGGCATGCAGTAGACAAAGTTATTTAAATTCTAATCTGTAGACACCAGTATAATTAAGTGTCATAATTAAGTATGACACTTAATTATACTGGTATCTTACTTAATACTTGGGTGGCCGAGTGTTTCCTGACACAGAACATTTTGGTGAAAATAATGGCAACGACTGGTTGCTTTGAAGTATGCTGGAGGACTTGGGGAGAGAAATGCAGGGCCTCAAAGTTGCTACAGGGACAAGATTACTGAATACCAGCCCTAAGTCTAAACCCTGCAGATGGCTGTAATACAATGTAAATTGAATTTCCAACTTTTCAGGGACTCCTATTAAAGTTAAGAACAAAGTGTCACTCTGCAACTGGAATGGGAACATCTGGGCAGATTCCAATGAAACAGGGGACCTTGAGCACTAAATCCGCCAAGTCTCTTTTGCCCTTCCCTTTCTGAAACAGCTTTCTCCTGCCTAAATGCTTTTAATAGTCTTTCCTGAGGTGGTTGCTTTGCAAAGGATTGCTCATCTCCCTAAGGATCTCCCCCCACCACCTCTTAGTGCTTCAATACCCAGGACGCTCTAGATCAGTGGTTCTCAACCTTCCTAATGCTGAGCCCCTTTAATACAGTTCCTCATGTTGTGGTGACCCCCAACCATAAAATTATTTTCGTTGCTACTTCATAACTGTAATTTTGCTACTGTTATGAATTGTAATGTAAATATCTGATATGCAGGATGTATTTTCATTGTTACAAATTGAACATAATTAAAGCATAGTGATTAATCACAAAAATAATATGGAATTATATATGTGTTTTCCGATGGTCTTAGGCGACCCCTGTGAAAGGGTTGTTCGACCCCCAAAGGGGTCACGACCCACAGGTTGAGAACCGCTGCCCTAGAGGATGAGGTATTAAAAGTGCAACCCATGAGAAGACACAAAACACATCAGAGTTGCATTTGCCAATATATATCACCAGAAACCTAGAGAATAAATATGGGAAGAGATCCTAAGGGTATTAAATCAGGGTGGATAGAAAATAATATTAAATAAAGCTTAACTTATTAGTATGGACTCGGTAAGAAATTCTGGAATTAAGTGTGCTAAAATAGTGCCCAGGAGTAGCTCTAATAATTTACTTAGTTGGTAGCCAGAAACCGGGCCCCAAAGATGAATATAAGAAAGTTGGATGGAACAACATAAGTGTAAATCCCAATGAAATTGAAGGCCAGAACTTCCTGGGTATACTATACAGGAGGGGATCCAGAGGCTTGGGGAGATGGGAGTGCTAGAGTGGATTATCAGGTAAATTGATCATCCACTCTTGCTGTACCCGCAACAGGATCCAGAGGATGCTCCCTTCACCAAGATCATGAGAAATAGTCATGAGGGGAGCCTTAGCATCGCTGAAGAGCTCTAGAGTGGCTGTTCTCTGCAAGTCAGGAATGACAGTGGGAAGTACTGCATTTAAACTAGACAACCTGAATCAATGAGAATGATGGATTCTAAGATACAGGGACTAAATGTTGGCAATTCATGACCAAAGAAAAGGTAGATGCGGTTGCCATACAGGCAACAGAGCAGCAGTAATCAGAATAGTCTGACTCTCAAAGGTCTTTGGCATTGGCTAGTTGGTCATGATGTTGCTGAGGTGGAAACAGATGATTAGATTTGTATAGGTAGAATACAAAGCCCTGATTCTGGTAAACATAAGTCTGATTTGAATCACCACAACAGAGTCACCATCTTTCATCCAATCCCCAGAAATGAGCCAATTTATAGACCCAGAGTCCCTTGAATAAAATGCAGGTTGGGGCCCTTTGAAGAAGGACTCTACTACACAGCTAAAACTTTATGTAGTAAATCTTTCCACTAGTCTCCTCCAGAGAAACTTATCAGGGAACTAGTGTATTGGGAAAAGGAAAATAAATTCTCAGAAATCATCGAACATTGGCAATAAGATATAAGAACTGCCAATACCTCTAAGACTTTCTTCCTTATTTTGATCCTATATAATAAAAGGCTAATATGCAAATAGACCGAATGGCTGAACAATCGAACAACCAGTCGCTGTGACGTTCGCTGACCACCAGGGGGCGAGTGTGGAACATGGCGGGCGACGGCCACAGTGGGATGGTGGAGCAGGTGAGCGGGGGCACCAGACCAAGGCGGGACTCCAGTAGCTGTCATCGGGGCGAACCTCTGGTGGTTACTAAAAATTCTTTGCTCCCCTGTGCTGCAGTTCTGCCCGGCACTTGCACCTGATGCTGGCGCCAGCCCCACTCACACCCGCGCCCAGTCAGCGCCCAGTGCCGGTCCCAATCGGTAGGCGCTGTCAGTGGGTGCAAGCAGTGGCTGCCAGCCCCAATCACCCCTGAGGGCTTCTCCACCTTCCTCTGCTCCTGAGGGGCAATCTGGGCAGCAGCCACCACTCACACCCGCTGACGGCACCAGCCCCACTCACACCCACTGCTGGCACCAGCCCCAATAGCTCCGCGCCATCAGCAGGTGCGAGCGGGGCCGGCGCTGTCAGAGTGTAGGTCAGAGCATGGGAGCGGCAGCAGGAGCGGAGGCTGCCAGCAGACAGGGGACCGGGGGCCATGGCGGGAGGGGCAGGGCGGGGGCACGGAGGATGGGCCAAGACCCGCCCCTGTGCCCACCACAGCCTCAGGGCCCACAGTTCCTTTCAACGTACACAAATTTGTTCACTGGACCCCTAGTATTTGTATATAAACCAAGTTTGGGTTTTTCGTTCTTGTTGGTGGGGTTTTTTTGTTGTTATTTTTGTCCCTTCTCCTATTCCTCTAACATCAAAAAGAAAAAAAGTGTCAATAGTAGCTAACTTCATATCTCAGGATTTAGGTGCAGCGGTTCTCAACCTGTGGGTCGCATTGTTAGAAAATACATCCTGCATATCAGATATTTACATTACGATTCATAACAGTAGCAAAATTACAGTTATGACGTAACAACGAAAATAATTTTATGGTTGGGGGTCACAACATGAGGAACTGTATTAAAGGTTCGAGGCATTAGGAAGGTTGAGAACCACTGGAGGATTATCAAGGAGGATGTGATTCATCAAAAAGAGGAATAAGCATCATCAAAAGATAAGTAGAATTTGTGCCCTCTTCTGTAGAGATTAGTTTGTATCTGGTTGTGTACAGGATAGTTGGTGACACATTAAGCAGAAGCATCATTCTGCTACTTCCTTTATTTGAATACTAGAGGTCCAGTGCACAAAACTCATGCACTGGAGGAGGGGGGTCCCTCAGCCCAGCCTGCACCCTCTCACAGTCCGGGACCACTTGCTCTTTACTGCCCGCCTGCTTGCTGCTCCTTACTGCTTGGCTCACTGCTCCTTAGCGCTGCTGCGGAGGTGGGAGAGGCTCCCATTACCACCACTGCACTCGCCAGCCATGAGCCTGGCTGCTGGCTGAGCGACACTCCCCCTGTGGGAGCGCACTGACCACCAGGGGGCAGCTCCGCGTTGAGCATCTGCCCCCTGGTGGTCAGTGCACATCATATCGACATGCCTCTTGCAATCTGGGACCGCTGGCTCCTAACCGCTCACCTGCCTGCCTGCCTGATCGCCCCTAACTGCCTCTGCCTCGGCCCCACACCCGGGACCCAGGATTCCCTCCTCCAACCAGCCGCAGGCACCCAGGACCCGGGCCGGCTTCGCACAGGCTGGCCACAGCCACAGGGGACCGCGGGCGAGGAGCTTTGCCCAGGCCACAGCCACAGGCGCCCGGGACTGCAGGGCAGGCAGCTTTTCTCCCTCTCCAGGGCTGCAGGCTTTGGTGCCCAGGACTGTGAGGCGGGCGGTTTCTCCCAGGCATGGGCCCGGCTTTGTCAGGAAGGTCATCCGGATGGTCGTCCGGTCTAATTAGCATATTACCCTTTTGTTAGTATAGATTAAAAGCGTAGTCTATGGACACCCTGTAGGCAATGGGTGAAGTCTGGTGGCTTTGTACTGTGATAACTTAGCTAAGCTAGAACTACATTTCCCAAAATTCTTTCCCTGCATAGATCTAGGTTAGGGCACAGAGAACTCTGCCAAAGATTTGGAAGGTGGAAGTGATGGAGTGGCCATATTTGCCATATTTAAAAAGGTCACTGCAAGGTCAGGGCTGGTGACCTCATTGGCATGGGGCAGCACCTGTGCCCACAACTCCAGCTGCTGCTCGATATCCTTGGGAAAACAGCAGGGCTTGCAGCTTCTCCAGGTCCTATTGGTTCACCTTCTTCAGCTTCTCTGAAGCCTCAGCCAGTTGCATGCAACTTCATGTGAAGTACACCAGCTCTCTGACATGCCTTCTGCAGCATCCAAATTGGAAGATGTGAGGCAATGAGACACTAATACAGATTCTAGTAAGAAACAGAAGATCATCTTCACAGGTAGCAGTTTATTTTTGCATTCCTCATCACATCCTCTTTTCCTGACTGCTGATTCTGCCAACTTCAGGCCCAGTGCCAGACACAGGAAACATACATAAAGAAAGAACCTAACACTTCCCACAATCACATAATCCCTTATATCACTCAGAGTGGCTCGCTTCTCTGATCAAACCCTACCTGACAGAGATGTAATGTCAATCCATGGTACAAAGTCACATCGTATCTTTGACAAAATCATGATTGCCTAAAAATATTAAAAGGTACAGCTAGTTGTAGTAAGTCAGGGTATTTTAATTTTTTTGTCCAAACTTATATCATCTCCAATGCTGGCATATACAAGACTTTACTATATGAAATGTGATTGAAAAGTCAAGTATATGATTTTAATCAATAATGAAGAGGGATTACAAGTACACAGGGCTTATTACAGCAATGGTATCTTAAGAGCACACTGAACTGAGTG
Organism: Myotis daubentonii; assembly: GCF_963259705.1. Lineage (NCBI taxonomy): Eukaryota > Metazoa > Chordata > Mammalia > Chiroptera > Vespertilionidae > Myotis > Myotis daubentonii. The sequence goes on from NC_081841.1 coordinate 32,020,335, forward strand.
GGGATCACGCTGCAGTGTTTCTGGGCTTACGGCTGATGCATGGGAGGTGCCATTCTTTAGAAACAGCACATTTTCTAACAGTATCACAAACTGAAGTTAACACTGAAAGGAAAGTGATTTACCAGCACTGAAGCTGTCAGGTCCAAAGTAACAAACTACCTGAAGGCAACCTCAAAGAGGCAGTTCAAATACAGTTCAACAAATGGATACAACAATAGAAGTTCGATTTCTTTGAAAGGAGTACATATTATGAAAGCAGTTATTTGAAATAAGCATCTCTACTTAAATAAAATTTACCTATTTCATTGTTCAGTTATTTTAAAGTCATACTCCATGGATAAAGCTGAAGTCTGAAGTAAAATAACATATGCAATCCCAAAATGATCATGCTGAACTGAGTTGTGAGGTTCAGTGACATCTCTTAAACCCTCATTTTAATCTCTAAGTAAAGACTGCTTGGGTTAGCATTTAACATAACTTAAATTTTGACCATTAATTATTAACCCTCAGGGTATGAGAAGGAGGCATGAGTCAAAGCCAAAACCTATGTCACTATTTTTTTATGTTTATATTGAAATAAATTATAAAGTTGTGTGTGTGGGGGGGCGGGGGGGGGCGGAGAGGGGGAAGAGGGGAGGGACATGTCTCATATTTAAGAAAGCCCCTTCTTTAAAGTTTGAAAAAACTAATCTTGTCACCCTACTATTAGAACTAGTATGTATTAGCAAACTTTATATACACAGCACCCCTGCCATCACCTCTTAACCGAATAAATAGCAAGATATCACTAAAAAGCACAGTAGACTCTGGTCAAGTTTATAGAACAAATAATGAATAGACATATATCAAAATATCAAGCGTATCTGTCTGGGAAAGGTAAAATGGATGTTTTTCTTTTATATTTTAAAGACATTTGAAATAACTCCACTTATAGGACTGTATCTTAAAAAAATAATCAGAGGAGCACACAAAACTTGCAATTCATAGATGCTCGAGGCAGAATTTTTTTATGTTTTAAAAATAAAAACAGTATAAAAGTTCAACAATAAAATATTATTTATTTAATGTCACTTCAAAACAACAAAATACAATGCAGGTATTAGAATATTTACAACATACAATTTATTCAATAATATGTCTATATTCTATATTTGCATTATGTGTTTTTAAATCACATTACAAAACAATATGTACAAAATGTTTAAAAATTTTAATAATAAATGTTATAGTATTAATCTCAACATAAGATTAGAAGTGATTGGTATTTTCTACTTTACAATTTTTAGGTTCCTAGAATTCTATCAAAAAACATATATTTTCCTTGGAACCCTTATGTATTGCTAGTGGGAATATGAAATGGTGCAGCCACCAAGGAAAATAGTATGGCAAGGTACTCAAAAAAATCAACTTGTGATCTAGCAATTCCATTTCTGGGTATAAACCCAACAGCTGAAAGTAGGGACTCAGATATTTATACACCAATGTTCATAGCAGCATTATTCCCTATTAGCCAACAACCCATATGTCCAGGGACAGACAAATGGATAAATAAAAGACTTTATGTATATACAATGGAATATTATTCAGCCTTAAAAAGATACATGTTACAAAATGGATGAAACTCAAAGGCATTATGCTAAGTGAAATAATCTAGACACAAAAGGACAAATATTACATGATTCCACTTAAATGAAGTGCCTAGAACAATCAAATTCCCAGACAAAAAGTGGAATAGCGTTACCAGGGGTTGCAAGAAAGGGGGCAATCAGAGGTTACTGTTTAATTGGATACAGAGTTTCAGTGTGGGAAGATGAAAAAGTTTGGGAGATGGATATTGGTGATGGTGCACAACAATGTGAAGGCACTTAATGCCACTGAATTGTACACTTAAAAAAGTTAAAATGCACCCTGGCTCAGTGGTTAGAGTGTCAGCCCTCAAACCAAACCCTTGTCAGGACCCATGTAGAAGGCAACCAATTGATGTGTCTCTCTTACATTGATGTTTCTCTCTCTCTTAATGCCTCCTCCCTCCTTTCCACTCTCTCTGAAAAATCAATGAAAAAAATACCCTCAGGTGAGGATTTAAAAAAAAAAAAGTTAAAATGATGCCCTGGCTGGCATGGCTCAGTTGGTTGGAGTGCCATCCCATATACCAAAAGGTGATGGGTTCAATTCTAGGTCAGGACACATACACAGGTTGTGGGTTTGATCCCCAGTCAGGGTGTTCACGAGGCAATTGATGTTTCTCTTTCTCTCTCCCTCTCCCTTCCTCTTCTCTAAACTCGATGAAAATCATATCTTTAGGTGAGAATTACAAAAATATAGTTAAAATGGTAAATTTTGTAATGTATATTTACCATAATTTCTAAAAATCCGAAAAACAACAACCCAGCAGGTATGGCTTAGCAGTTAAGCATCAACCCGTGAACCAGGAGATCACAGTTCAATTCCCGATTCCCAGTAAGGTTGAAGGCTCAATCCCCAGTGGGGGGTGTGCAGGAGGCAGCCAATTAATGTTCTCTCCCATCATTGATGTTTCTGTTTCTCTCTCTCTCTCTCTCTCTCTCTCTCTCTCTCTCTCTCTCTCTCTCTCTCCCTCTCCCCCTTTTCCCTTCCTCTCTCTGAAATCAGTATTTAAAAACGCACACTTTTTTTTTATCTAAAAAAACAGCATTTCTAAAATCAGAAATTTCTTAATTTTTTAATTTATTGATTGACTTTAGAAAGAGGGCGTAGGGGGAGAGATGGGGAGGGGAGAGAGAGAAAAAGAGAGAGAGAGAGAGAGAGAGAGAGAGAGAGAGAGAGAGAGGTTTGTTGTTCCACTTATTTATACATTCATTGGTTGATTCCTGTATGTGCCCTGACCAGGGATGAACCCACAACCTTAGCATATCGGGACACTGTTCTAATGGGCCTGGGCTATAATCAGAATTTTTAAAACAAATATATTTTAAATTTATTGTATTTATTTATTTTTATTAAGACTTTTAGAGCAGTTTAAAGTTCACAGCAAAGTTGAAGTGAAGGTACGGAGAAAAGCCAATATTTTTTTTCAAAGAACATACGAGTAGAAACAGAACAGAATGGAAAAAAAATGTAATTATTTCCACTAACCTGAAACAGACGCCATTCCAACACTGAATTAGAGATCCAAATTTCTTTCTAAAAATGAAAGAAAAATAATAGCAACATTTTTTTAAAATAGTACTACTGATTATGCTCAATCAATGATATTCTGACACGACTAAGCACAAAAAAATGTTAGAAAGTAACACTTACATAAGGACCCTTTAAAAAAAGAACTACATGGTTCTTACTAATTTTTATGGAAAATTCTCTATTTTTTGGAGAAGTGTCCAAAGTCACATAAACATCCTATATAATAAAAGGCTAATATACAAAATCGACCAAATGGCGAAACAACTGGTCACTATGACGTGCACTGACCACCAGGGGGCAGACGCTCAATGCAGGAGCTGCCCCCTGGTGGTCAGTGCACTCAGCCAGAAGCCAGGCTCACCGCTGGCAAGCGTGGTGGCGGTGGTGGGAGCCTCTCCTGCCTCTGCTGCAGCACTAAGGATGTCTGGCTGATGGCTTAGGCCCGCTCCCCGCACGAACTTCATGCACCAGGCCTCTAGTATAATAAGTACAAGGTAAATAAAACAAGAATTACCAGATACAAAGTGATATAACAAAAAAGAGCAAATATTTGAGGTTTAATAGTTAGTACTAAACCACTGTGTGATTTTAGCAAAATTACACACCCAGTTCCTCTCAGCTTCTTTCCCTACTTGTAAAATTGGGATAGAACCTATCTTATAAATAACAAGTTGGATAGATTCAAATGTCCCAGGTTAAGCAAAATCTACCAACATAAATACCCACATTAATCATTTAACATTTTACTGAATACTTGCTTTAAAGACTTACAATTTAGGCTCAATCTTAAAAAAGGATTTGGCATTCTATGGTGGGGTGGGGAGTTCATAAATTTCAGAAGAGAACCTGAAAAGCTCAGAAGTAGGAAAAACAAAACAAAACATGCTTTGTATTAAGGACCTCTAAATACCTATGAATGACTAAAACCTAAGAAAGAGTACATATGAGCAAGTGGAAGGAGATGCGGCTTGAGAGTAGGAACTTTAGGCTGCCCATAATCCCCACGAACACCTCCCCTAACTCTGACATGGACAACCAACATTTTCTAAAAGTAACTTCAGCATGACTCTACCTGAACCAGAATGCTGACCTTATGCCCTTCCTAACGCAGAATTCTGAAACCACCACTAGGCTGGGAAGACAGGCAGGATCTTCTTTGCCTTGCTGAGTTTGGAATACAACCTGTTTGAAGTAGGAGGGTAAACCAAAGACTTTTAATTCTTTATCTATATAATCAGCTCTTGTGGAAACATAATTGTCCTTCCCTAGAGTGCAAAGTTTTCCCGCAGGGCAGGGGTTGAGTCTCTCCCCTTTGTATTCACATAGCCTAGCAAAGTACACTGCATGTAGTTCAGGCTCAAGTTTGCAGAGATTGAAAGCAGAAACTATCTCCACTCTTAGGAAAGAATACATTCTATAACACACACACACACACACACGCACACACACACACACACACACTCACACACACACAGTTTTAAATTACTTCTTTGATTATACTGTCAAAAACACTCATAAATTCCTTCCCCAAATGATGTGATTTAATATTAAAAGATACCTCAATATGGTCAGAAATTAATGAGCTACAGCAGGTCTGTCAGTCAGAAGTATAGCTAGGCAATGTAAAAACCACAAACGAAAACTACCTGAGCATTAAAAAACAAAAAACAAAAAAAAACACAGTTTGGTCACACAAGCAAAGCTTAACTGAGCTTACTTTGTATAACTAACTTAACCTGGGTCATTTCTCATTTAGCCTCTGGAAATGTGAATGAAACTTAAACAGTTCCCCAAGGTTGACATGGGGTAACCACTAACCAAATTCCCTATCAATTTACAAAATGTTAATAGTATACCCAATCACTGTGAAGATAAGCAGCCACTACCTTCTCACTATATCAGCTGTTTTAACAACACACCCCTGAGCCTCATTACATGTTTTGGCTGGAGTGCTCCCGGTTAGCGAACTGGTTTTTTTTTTTTTTTTTTTTTTTTTGGTCGACAGCAAGCTTTCACTACTTCCATGACTCATCGGTTTCACTTCTGATGTTTCTGAATTTTTGAGAGCACCCACAGGAAATCTCTCACCGTGTCTCACCCAGTCATCATCGATGCTGGAGGAAATGCCACTGAGGTGCCACCGGTTAAATCAGACACACATCCACCCCCCTTCCCCCGCCACCTGCGTTTACAGACAGCAGCAATAATACAATAATATAATAATACCCTCCCAACGGTGTTCCCAATAAACGACGGCTTCCAATCAACAGGCTTTGGTGACCAAGGCTGCTGCATGCAAAAGGCTGGAGATCAAACGAGCGTGTCCTAAGGGCCTGGGTCCCCTGCTGTCTCCCCTGCCAATGTGGAAGGCAGTGACCCCTGACAGACGGGCCTCGCCTTCAGGCAGGAAGAGGGAAAACCAGCCCTTTCAAAACGTAACCGGAGAAGCCGTTCAGGAACCCCACACCTGGGCCTTCCAGACCTCCCCAGCCTCCGACCCAAAAGCGCCCCGAACTCAGAACCACGCGCGACTCACCCATAAAAAGTTCCCGCCACCCGGCTTTCTCCGCACTCCAGCCGCGGGCATCCACCCTTCCGGGTCGGCCCGGTCCACCAATGGCAAGTCAGACCCTTCTCTCATTGGCCAAGGGGCGTGGCCTCCCGCGCGTCACCGAACAAGCCTCCACATCATTGGTTGATATCGGGAGCGGATTGAGCCAATCGGAAGCCGCCTCCAAGCTGGGATGGGGATGGCTGCGTGTTTCCGGAAGACGTGGCGGCTGTCTCTTGGGTTGCTTCCCGGCTTCAGACTCGCGTCTTTGCTTCACGCCCTGGGCTCTTTGAGGTGCTGTCCTCACCCCAGCAAGGACCCCAGCAGCCATGATCTCCTTAACGGACACCCAGAGTAAGCGCCTGCCCCGGGGTCGCTGCCTTGAGCCCCACAGACCCTTGGCTGGGGCGGGGGCGGGGGCTCTCCCGCCCGTTTCCCCCACCCCCCGGTGCGGGTAAATGAATGAAGCTCCGCGTTGGGAGCGGCGGCCCGCGAACCTGAGCTGGGGCTGTGGGAACCTGCCGGGCTGCGGTGGAGGGGCGAGGGCTGGGCTTGCGGGGGCGGACCTGGCCCGGGAGGAGAGGCAGGGGGGTGTGGGGAGGCGCCGGGGCCGAGGGAGGGGGAGCCCTCGCCGGGGGTCCGGCCCGCGCGGCTCTCTCGTCCCCAGGGAGATGGGCGCTTTGTTCCCGCGGACCGTCCGCCGCCAGAGAAAGTTTGCTGTGCGGCGTCCGCGGCCCACTCTCGAGGACGTTTCTGGACGTGACTGGCGTGGGGTCCTCTACAAGTTACCGCCTGGTTGTCTGGGAGGCGGAATTTTAAATGCCGCCTATTGTAGGCTCTTTTTGAAAATATGCCCACACCCAAAATCTATTGAATTATGTGCCTTTGCCAGCAATGGAAACAACCTTCCAAAAATCCCTTGAAATGACTTCACTTTTCTACCAGCTAAATGCTCCCACAATAGTCAAGTGTCACTTTGCGTTCATTAAAGGATTTCTTTTGTTAATATTGTATATTGTGCTTTGTGGCTGGTTTGATCATTTTTAGCATCTCTTTCTGCCTGCCTGCCTCGGAGTTCTTCACGTCTATGTTGTCTCTGAGGTTGGCATTGCTGTGTGTTCCTTTTTCTTTCAATATAACATCGCCACTTTTCTACTGTTTACCAATCTTAATCATTTTTATTTACATGATCTGCCCAACCCTGTGCTACCTGTTTTGGGATGGTTGAGATCGTCTTTTTGTCTCATTTTGCTTTATCAGCCACGCCTTTTATTTCTTATTCTGGTTAACTTACTTGGATTTTCAAGACTTTAAGAACTAAACAGTCTGTTGAAATGAAAATAATACTTCATTTTAAGTGCCTCTTTTAAAGTGGAGTACTAAGGTTTGGTTTCACGCCACAGCCGACTTGAACTTGACAGAGCTCCTAAGGTCCTGCGCCCCAGTCAGGTTCTCTTCCTTCCTGAGATTGGACCAGTCTGCACCTTAGGGCCGCCTGCCCTGCCCAGCTCAGGAAGAGTGCTCATTTTAGTCATTTGGCCTTATCTGTTCTGATCAGAGAAAACCTAAGTATAGTTCTTTAAAAAAACAACAACAACAGAACAACTGTTATAATAAAAACTAGCAATATCTGCTTTCATATAAATCATTACACTTAATTCTTATAAGAGCCTTATAAAGTAGAGAGGAGTATATCTTTTTTATAAATTAAAGGAGACAAAAGAAATTCAATGTATGGTCATAAGTAAAGTTATAGAAATAAGACTTCATCCCAGCTCTGCTGGCTTAAAAACCTTTGTTCTTTTTACTGTACCCTGCTAGCATATAAAAGACGATATAAGCTTTGAGATCTTAGAATGATGAAATTCTCCCGTAGCAAAAATATTTTCAACAGTAGTATAGATATTTATCTTACAGAATCATTCATTTTTTGGAGAAATTTTGTAGGATAGTCAAAGCCTATTTTCTTTATGAAACACAGTGCCCTGTTCCTCTTGATTAAAACCCAAAATTAAAATTAGGTTGCCCAAGGAAATTAGCAGAATTATGTACATAAATTGCTAGAATTTATTTCTAATTCTGATTACTTGGAGGAAGTACTTAAACTCTACATAGATTTACTTTCTAACTATGAAGTAGTATTATTACTCCTATCTGAGTCCATGATTATTACCTAGATAAAAACGTGACTTATTTATCCCGTGCATAGGCATTCTCTTATGTTGAAGACATAATGAAAAGTGCCTGATTTACATCCTTCCAAAAACCAGAACAAGAGAGTTGGGTTGGAATATGGGCAGGATGGTAAACATTCTCCTCACTTCATTAAATTGATGAGGAAGATGATATTATGCTCTTTGCTGCTCTTCTGCCAAATGTTTTGGATAGAACAGTGGATTGGAACACAAAATGATTAATGAACCAAAAGCTCTTTGGACTTCAAATGGTGCTTGTATGTGTGTTTAACTGTAGGAATTGGCCATCATTCAAGTGATTTGCCAAGATTTTTCTGGGATTCTGATTCTGGGAGAGGGTGACCAACTACTGATCTCTAAAAAAATCAATAAAAACTTCTTTAAAAGGCAAAAAACAATTCAGAACTGTTTTAAGGGATCCTATAATAGCATCCTCCTTCCCCCCCAAAAAAATACAATATTTATCAAATGGGACAGAGTGGAGCAGTTCCCTTGATGCCACTAAATCTTTATTATGTCACACTAGGGCCCCAGTGCACGAATTCGTGAACCTTGAAACAAACTGTAGGCCGCAAAGCTGCGGTGGGCACAGGGGCAGGTCTAGGCCCATCCTCCGTGCCCCCGCCCAGCCCTCCTGCCACAGCCCCAGTCCCCTGTCTCCCGGCAGCCCCTCCCACATGCTGACAGCACCAGCCCCACTTGCACCCACTGACAGCGCGAAATGATTGGGGCTGGCACCAGCAGTGGGTGCAAGTGGATTTGGCGTGGTCAGTGGGTCCGAGCAGCTGCTGCTGCCCCAATCGCCCCTCAGAAGCAGCAGGAGGTGGAGAAGCCCTCAGGGGCTATCGGGCTGGCAGCCGCCGCTCCCACCCACTGACAGCGCCAGGTGCCAGCTGCAGGTGTGAGCAGGGCCGGCACCAGCAGTGGGTGCAAGCGGCGGCTCCAGTGCCGTCAGCAGGTGCAAGCAGGGCCATCGCCAGTAGTGAGTGCGAGAGGCGGCTGCCGGCCCCAATCGCCCCTCAGGAGCAGGGAGAAGTGGAGAAGCCCTGAAGGGCGATCAGGGCTGGCAGGTGCCGCTTGCACCCACTGACGGCACTGAGTGATCATGGCTGGCGCCTGGTGCCGGCAGCAGGTGTGAGCGGTGGCTCTGGTACCAGCAGCAGGTGGGAGCAGGGTCGGCGCCAACAGCAGGTGCAAGTGCCAGGAGGGATCACGGTGCGCAGGAGCAAAGAATTTTCAGTAACCACCAGAGGCTCACCCCAATGACAGCGACAGGCGCCCCACCTTGGTTTGGCACCCCCACTCACCTGCTCCACCATCCCATCGCTGCCGATGCCCGCTATGTTCTGCGCTCTGCTGCCTGCTGCCGATGCCCACCATGTTCCGGGAGCGCCCCCTGTTGGTCAGTGCGCGTCATAGTGATTGGTTGTTCTGCCATTTGGTCTATTTGCATATTAGCCTTTTATTATATAAGACAGCCTGAAATTCCACCATGATATTCATTTGAGTTCAATTCAGTTGATATTCACTTGAGTTCTTTATTCTGACATTTTCTATTTTTAAAAAGGCATGGAAAGAAAGTGCTGCTTTAAAATATTTAAATCAGATACCAAAATGCTAACAGTAATTGTCATTGAATTAAGCATATCTTTTCCTATAAAATTTCTACAATAAGCTGTTTATTTTAGACAAATTGATTTTATTAGATTGCTTTTATCAGATTGTTCATTAAACACATACATGGGCAAGAGGAATGAAGGTTTGATAGGGCCTAGGAACAGCCATGGGCAAACTACGGCCCGCGGGCCGGATTCGGCCCATTTGAAATGAATAAAACTAAAAAAAAAAAAAAAGACCGTGCCCTTTTATGTAATGATGTTTACTTTGAATTTATATTAGTTCACACAAACACTCCATCCATGCTTTTGTTCCGGCCCTCCGGTCCAGTTTAAGAACCCACTGTGGCCCTTGAGTCAAAAAGTTTGCCCACCCCTGGCCTAGGAGGAAGATAAACTTACTTTACTGGGTCTGATTCAGGTGGTGAGAGGGCAGCTCTGTGTAGGGGTTTAATAAGCAGTGGGCATATGAATGCACAGGCCCAGGGAAGATGAGAAAAAGGCACAGTGCGGCCAGTTTGAGGCTTTTGACCCCTTTAGATCAGGGAATACTTGGCAACATCATGCTAGTGCCAGTTTTGGAAAAGATTACAAAGATCTGCTTGACTACATTAGATAAAGTGGTAGGAATGTTTTGATTTCCATGTTATAGTTGTTCAAATTGTGGAGTATTATGGACTGGATTTGAGTTCCCGGCCTGATGGCACACCACCACCACCAACTGCCATTCCCCACCCCTGCACCTTCCCCCACATACACACTTGCTGATTCCGTGGTCAAGGGTGAGTTACAAATCTCTGTGAGTCTCTGGTTGCCCATATGAAACTTGGGGCTACTTTTTGTCTCACAATTTCTTAAAGGAATGACAACATAATTGTACAAACATTTCATTAAACGTAAAACCATATTTAGACATTGTCCTTTTTCACTGCAGTCAATTTCTTTTTTTAAAAATATGATTTTATTGTTTTTTAGAGAGAGAGAGAGAAACACCAATCAGCTGCCTCCTTCTGCACATGGATTGAGCCCACAACTTTGGTAAATACCCTGACAAGGAATCGAACTAGTGACCTCTTGGTGCGCAGGAATATGCTCAGCCAATTGAGCCACACTGGCGAGAACTACAGTCAGTTTATAATAGTTCTCCTAACAACTACTTAGTTATATTAGATAAGCTAATTATATTAAACTTGAATCAACTTAAGACGATTCTCCCAGAAGATCGGTGTACTAGTACTCTAATGATCTTGAGTTTCATGTAACCAAACATATTTAACCTGAAAATACTGTAGGAAGCGGTATGGTATAATGGTTAAGCACATAAACTTTGGATACAAATATATCTGAGTTCAAATGCTTAAGGAGAAGTGTGACTTTAGGCAAATTAAGTCAGTTCTCTAAATCTCAATTTCTGGCCTGTCTAAAAGAATTTAATGACACCTACCTTGCAATAGTATTGAAAGGATTAATTTATGTAAGGTATGTAAAGCACCTTATAATAGCTACTTCTATAAAATTCTCAATGCATATAGATGTATTTCCATATAATTTCCTTTCTGAACAAACATCTCACAATTTTGATGTAATTAGTATAATTTGTGAAAAGATGGGAATTAGTCATTTTCCTTTAATTCAGCTACCAATGATTAAATCCTAACTAGTCAGTAGTTACTTAATGAAATTTTACTTGCTCTTATGTCCATATTTTCCTCTGGAAAATTATGTCTGCCATCTAAACAGTTATTTTGGTAAATTTTTTAAGATCATATTTTTAATATTTTTTATTTGGTTTTTTGTTTGTTTTTCATCCTCACCCGAGGATATTTTTCCATTGATTTTTAGAGAGAATGGAAGAGAGAGGGAAAAACAGAGAGAAATAGCGATGCGGGAGAAACACATCAATTGGTTGCCACCTGAATGTGCCCAGACCAAGGCCCGGGGAATAGCCTGCAACCTAGGTATGTGCCCTTGACCGGAATTGAACTTGGGACCCTTCAGTCTGCAGGCCAGCGCTCTATTCACTGAACCAAACCAGCTAGGGCTTAGTAAATTCTTTTAAAGCACTTAAGCATGAAAGTATCAGCCTCAAATTTTCATAAAATAATAGTGTCTGTGGAATACTTCTGAATCCTTTTAGACTATGGGAGAAAAAGATAGCTTAATGGAAGGCAGTAGTTAACTGTAAATTGAGGAAGTGGAAAATGTAGAAAAAGGTATTGATATAAATTTTAAACTCATCAAAACATTTTACATGTCTTAACATTTTTTTAAGTAGCTGTGACCTGGATTTTACCTTTCTGGAGCCAAGGCAAAGTGATTAAGATCAGAAATCATTAATAGTGTATTTAAAATTGTATTTCCAAAAGTATTTCTGCCATAATTCATTATGTTATGCAGGTAGGGCTTCTAGGTAAAATGAGGATTGGTAACTGTTTCCTGAAAACAAAACTAAAACGATCAAACAGGTGACTTAGTGGATTGATTGTGCTTGTAGTATTAACAGAAAAGTACTACTGTAACCTTAGAAAGTCTACTCTTCAAACTATAAAAGATAAATCCTGGAGAATGTAAAGGCAATAAAATTATTAGCTTTATATACAGACCAGTACACTTTGTTCATTTAAGACATACATGGGCAAGAGGAATGAAGGTTTGATAGTGCATAAGAGGAAGGTAAATTTTTACCGGGTCTGATAGTACTTAGAACAGTTGCCTGCATCTAGGAGTTGATCAACAATTCTTTGTTTCTGAATGAAAGAACAAAAAAAACAGAACATTATTATTAGGTAAAACAGTGTTCTTTTAAACTTTGGAGAGCCGAAACCGGTTTGGCTCAGTGGATGGAGCGTCGGCCTGCAGACTGAAGGGTCCCAGGTTCGATTCCGGTCAAGGGCATGTACCTGGGTTGCGGGCACATCCCCAGAGGGTGTGCAGGAGGCAGCTGATCGATGTTTCTCTCTCATCGATGTTTCTAGCTCTCTATCTCTCTCCCTTCCTCTCTGTAAAAAATCAATAAAATATATTTAAAAAAATAAAATAAAATAAACTTTGGAGAGGTTATTTAAGGACTAGATTAAATATGGGAATGGATTCATAGTTTAGATAAGTTTGTAGAAGATAAGTCCATAATAAGCCATCAAGAAGTTAAAAGTAATATCTAACCTTTTGAAACTTAACTTTTGAGGAGACCACTACCTGATTCTCAAAATATTTCCTATTGCCACTATATTGAAGTATATTGTACTAACCTACTATAGTAATTTCTAATGGGTTAAAGAAGGAATTAATTTTAGAGGGAAAGGAAGGAACTGCAGATATCATCTGTATAAATAATAGTTATAGAATATGATAAGAAATAAATAGCAAAAGTAAGCCCATATTTTTATTCTGATGCCAAAGGGATTTTTGGAAAGGAAAAAGATATATATAACCAAAGTTTTAGAATTCTGATTTATCTATCTCTATTATGGTGTTTTTAAGAAATGTTCTCTTATATAAGAACCAGAGGCCCGCTGCATGGATTCGTGCACCAGTGGAGTCCCTCGGCCTGGCCTGCGCCCTCTCACAATCCAGGACCCCTCAGGGGATGTTGGACTGCTGGTTTTGGCCTGATCCCCGCAGGCCAGGCCAAGGGACCCCACCAGTGCACAAATCCATGCACTGGGCTGGTTTCGGCCCAATCTCTGCAGGCCAGGCCAAGGGACCCCACCAGGCCTCTAGCATGCATATAAGATCTTTAGTTAATCTCTTCCCACCCTCCCTCCTACCCACTTCCCTCTGAGATTCATCAGTCCCGTGTTTCCATGCCTGTGCATTTAGCGTCTGCCCCCTGGTAGTCAGTGCACATCATAGCTACCAGTCAAATGGTTGAATGGTCAAACGGTCGCTTAGGCTTTTATATATATAGATTAGAAATTTCCATTTATATTTTAAATTTCAAGGAAATTGTTGATATTAATTTGTTGTAGATCTTAGTGAATGTCATTATAAAGTTAATCTGCAATGTTGGAGACCTTTTTTCTTATATCAGCCAAAAGAAAAACTGAAGAATTATCTTAATTTACAGAGATTTTAATAGAACTATAATGTTTCTCTACCCTTAACCATATAACTTATATTGCAGAAATTGGAATGGGATTAACAGGATTTGGAGTGTTTTTCCTGTTCTTTGGAATGATTCTCTTTTTTGACAAAGCACTACTGGCTATTGGAAATGTGAGTTTTTCAATATGTATTTTAACTTACTTCATAAGAAAAAGTTAGCTATAACTGAATTCTTGCCTGCTGTTGAATTTAGGTGAAATAATTCACTACTACTCATGTAAAAATTTCTATTACATTCTCTGTTTCCATCAGGAATGAAACGCGTTAGCTTTCTGTTTAAACAAAAGGTAAACACTTAATGAGGTTTTCTAATTCCATGACTATGTTAAGTGTTTGATATGTGATTTACAATAGAACAGTGGTTCTCAACCTTCCTAATGCTGCGACCCTTTAATACAGTTCCTCATGTTGTGGTGACCCCCAACCATAAAATTATTTTCGTTGCTACTTCATAACTGTAATTTTGCTCCTGTCATGAATCATAATGTAAATATCAGATATGCTATATGTGTTTTCCGATGGTTGCGACCCACAGGTTGAGAACCGCTGCAATAGAGTAAGTCAAGGCAGCCTCTAAATAGGAGTTAAAAATAGATGACTTGGGGGCATCTGTAGTAGTCTCAACAATAAAGATTTTTTTAAACATAGATGAGTTGATAACCCCCATTGAATATCTTTGACAAGTGTGTATTACCATTGGACTCTTAATTGCATATTGATAAATATAAAGGAGAGCAAAATTATTCAAAATTGATGTTACAATAAATAATGTAAACAGCATTGGTATCTCAGAATATGAAGCTTAACCATTGACTTATTAATCAATATATATATGAAATATTTTTCACTAAAGAAAGTTAATGAAGGAAAACAAGGATTTGCGAATAAAACTTGGGGAAAAACACGTTTTTTAATAGATCACTATTTCTTGTCCACTGTCTGAAAACATGCAAAATATATGTATATTTGAGAACACGTAGCTGTATTTTTATTACTGCTGCTACCAGGTATTCTAGCTTCGCATGGTTTCTTCTTCTGTCACCTTTGCCACATCAGTATTTCTCCCATCTACAGGAGTTCCTATAGCCCAGGGTGAAGTTGCAGAACTAGGAGCACCTTTAGGTGACACGTTTATAGGCAGCTTCCCTCTTCTGTCTTGCCACTCATCTGTTTGACTAAGCCATCTCCATCTAGCTTAACCCTGGGAAAACCACTGCTGATGCAGATGCTGGTTGGTAACCTCTAATCTTTCCTTGTTTCTCTTTTTCTCCCTTTACTCAAGTTAGAGGAGGATTGAGAAGAGTGCAGCACTACTACAGCTTTCACATGCTTAGCCCACTCCTTGGTTCTGTTTCTTGGTGTGCATTGTAGTTTTTTCTGCCCAGTTGCCACAGTGAAATCTAGATGTGCTCCTTTTTTTAAAATACTTAACTTTGACCTTCAAATTTATGTAGTGTGCTTACTTACTTTTTCTGTGTTGCATTTTCTTTCTTCTTTAGGTTTTATTTGTGGCTGGCTTGGCTTTTGTAATTGGTTTAGAAAGAACATTCAGATTCTTCTTCCAAAAACATAAAATGAAAGCCACAGGATTTTTCCTGGGTGGCGTATTTGTAGTCCTTGTTGGTTGGCCTTTGATAGGTATGATCTTCGAAATTTATGGATTCTTTCTTTTGTTCAGGTAAGGCACTCATTTTATTTGTTTTCTTTCAATATAACAGTATGTCAAATAATTACAAAACCCAGATAGTTGTATCAGCATGAGTAAGAAGACTATAATTTTCTTAAATGGATTCTTGTTTACACTGAATCTTTTATTATTAAACTTTTAGGTAATTTAATCAACTATAAAATGTTTTATCAGGTGTGAATAATTGCCTGTTTAAGGCTATGAATTATCTTGTATTTTCAATTTAATAAAATTAATTTTATTGGCCTTTTAAGGCACTGTCTTTATGTTTGCTATTTGCATCAACTAAAAGTGATAGATAAATAGATATATAAATATACCCAACATTTTAATATGTAGAACCTGATACTGCATAGTTACTGCCACTTGATGGCAATTTCTTTAGTGCTTATACATATTAGAAAATTTTGTACTATATATACTATAGGAGATTTTGGTCAGTTAATATTTTACAAATGCCAGTTACCAAGTGAATAAACAATAGAATGTAATGTAAGAAAATACCTTTAAGTAAGATTGGTTTAAAAATTTGTTCAGAGAATGTATATATTTTGTCTTCTGTCAGGCACCATATTACCCACAGGAGACGTAAATATGAAGTAAATGCCAAATCTGCTTTAGAGAATCTCATTTTTAATATAGAAAATACATAAAGAAAGTAGTAGGATATAGTAGTAATGCTATATATACATATATATGTAAAATTTTATAAGAACATAATTAAGGAAGGAATCAAATCCTGGGAGAAAAGTTAACTGAAGTTTAAAGTCTCTAAAATATTCAAATTTTGACAGGTCCTTTTTACTTAATTAGCAATTGATTTTGGTAATAAAGAATGTACAAGTACAGAGAACTGTTTTTTTCTTCTCCCAGGGGCTTCTTTCCTGTGGTCGTTGGCTTCATTAGAAGAGTGCCAGTTCTTGGATCTATCTTGAATTTACCCGGCATTAGATCAGTAAGTAATCTGTATTTAAAAACATAATCTTTAAATCATCAAAATACTCTTCAATGCTCTTTACTTCCAGAAATTAGAGTAATTGATAACATGATTAATTGATGTTTTTATTACAATATAAATGGTTGCAGCACATAGATCATGGTAACCATGAATACCAGAGAAAATAGTCATTGGTAAATCTATAAAGCCTGAAATTTTGTTTCACTGTATTCCTTTTTAATACTGTTCTCTATTTTTTAATACAACTCGGATTGATATGCTATGCTACCTTTCACTTTGAGAGTTCAAGGTACTTTTCAGGTAACTTTTATGTCCTCTCTAATTTTAGAAGCAATAACATGAAAATGATATTATTTCTTACGAATATTTTCTTTCTTAGACCATCTCACCAAATGAGGTGTATTAAGACAACTAAATGGAGCACTGTTATACTGAAAGTCAGATGATAAAATTCTGTCCCCAGCTCTCTATGAGTTGGACACTCTTAGCAAATCTGTTTCTCCAGTGTGAATGTAAAGTTGTTTGTAGATTTTTGTAGATGTTTCTAGAGAGACAGGCCATAACATTTACTGAATTCTCAAAGAACTAAAGGTACTACTATAAGCCAATTTTTTTTTTTTTAATCCTCAAGTCAATTGTAGAGTCAAACTTGCAGCCCACACAACCTACATATTAGAAGTTACCTTTGAAGAGGCAATGTTGTGCTTTCTCACCAACTAAATTTACCTTAAAATTCTAATGAATCTATGAGTACTTTCAGAGCAACTTTTAGTTTCAGGGTACCAGTCACTTATTTACCATGATATAAAATAACATTAAAAAAGGTGTTGGAACCTAGGTTTACAGGGATATATCCTGATTTTATTGGCATTGATCTCCAAACTCATAAAGTACCAGCGGTTCTCAACCTGTGGGTCGCGAACAATGAAAATATATCCTGCATATCAGATATATTCATTACGATACATAACAGTAGCAAAATTACAGTTATGAAGTAGCAACGAAAATAATTTTTGGTTGGGGGTCACCACAACATGAGGAACTATATTAAAGGGTCACGGCATTAGGAAGGTTGAGAACCACTGCGAGTAGTCAATGCTGTTTATACTTAGCATGGCTTTTGGAATTACTAAAACTTCTAGTTATAGAATTATAATAATTATTCATGTCCTTAATTTAAGGATTCTTCGGTATTTGCATAGATGGACACCCAATACTAAAAGTTATGTTTCCTATTAATATTATTTCATTATAATAAAATATTTAAGTAAAAACATGATTAGTGAAATGAAAGAATTAGATGATTGCTAGACTTGATAGTATTATAGATTTGATGGCTGCATGACTTTTAATATCTCCACTATTACTTTGCTTCAATATTTGTTTGCATCACCATCTGGAATGCTTAATATTTGGGATGGAGTAACCAAAGTAAATAACCACTTACATGTATATGTATTAAAATTGTAAATTTATGCTTGCACCCTTACATCTATTTTTAATGTCATTGCCACTTTCAGTCCATAGTCCAGTTACACATTTAAAGTATTTTTAGTCAATAGCTACTGTTAATTATTGTACTTAATGGACTTAAATCTGTTTGTTCAAAGACTACATAGGCCCAGAAGAGATCCACAGTCATGGTCAGTTGAAATATCTTATTGGGTTCATTAATGAATGATTGGCTGTGACATTTCAGCTTTTTAATTTTTTATTTTTTTCTTAAGCTATCAGTGTTAACTTCATTTTATCCAGTTTTTTTTTTCCATTGTGTTGTATTTCTCATGTCTCACCCTTAAAGTCATACGTATAGCATGTCATGCAAAAATAACTTTTAGGAAAAAAAAATTTTTTTTACACATTTACGTGTCAGAAGATGGTGGTGAGTAGTACTGGATTAATCATTGTCAGTCATACCTTAAATTTCCACAAATCTTATAAAGCTGAGTTTTTAAATTAACATTTAAAATGTTGATGTAATATTTAATAATGCTGAAGGCTTTCTTTTGTCTATTTTTCTTCTTGCAGTTTGTAGATAAAGTTGGAGAAAGCAACAATATGGTATAACAACAGTACACTGAAGACTCATTTAAAATATTGTAATATTTATAAAATCTTTTGAAGAATATCCAGCAGTTTAAATTACATGAAATAGCTTGTAATGTTCTTTACAGACATTTAAAATGTATACCTACAAAGTACCAACAACAGTTAACAAAGAAGCAGTGACAACAGGCTTCTAATCAGGTGATGTAAGAAGACAGCAAGCAAACTGAAGGAGATGAAATCTGTTACATTGCATATTGAAACTCTTGAAGGCGATTTTTATTTTTTTTCCACAATGTGCGAAACACAACTATCCTCAGAGAGCTATGGTGCCTGATTAATTTTTATTTTTATTTTTTATTTTGAAGATTCAGGGGCACCCATAGGCATTTGCTTTTTAGAAGTGTCCACTGCAACTGGAAAAATATTTCCATTTGCACCGTGTCTCCGAAAGTGATGCATGGGTTAGATTGGATTATGTCATGTCATTTTAATGTATTAAAACCTAGGAAAACCCAGTTTTGATATATGGATCACTTTTTTTGGTAAACATGGTGAAGATAAAACTGTTGCGATTCTTCTGAGTCTTAATATTTTAAAGCCAGATGAAAATATGAACTAGATATTCTCTGTTGGAATATGCAAAGGTCATTCTTTACTAGCTTTTCGTTTCTAAATTATAGCTGACTATGCACTTCTTTGGTCAGCAACACACTCTGGAAATACTCTTACTTGGGAGTCTTAAGACTGTATTTGTATCATTTGTTACATGTAGGCATTTAACAAAAAGCATTCTTGACAATGAAGTAGTCTGTTACGTAGCTTGTTTCATTGAATAGGGTGTTATTTAAAACATTAATTGCAAACCAAAAGGATTTTCCTGTCATGATGTAGATTTTTTTTCTTCTATTTAAAAAAAAAAATTAGCAGTGGCTTATTATGTTTTTTACAAACTAAAATAACTAACTTGGTAATGTTTACTTTAAGACATAACATGTTAAAAGGTTCAACTTACAGCTATTTTTTAAGGGCTATTCATGTAAGCTGAGTTTCCCCTTATTTTCAGCTTTTTCTTAACAAAAATCAATAGGTATGCTTCATATGATCACTCTTCATCTTAAGTCATAGAGAAAATATCTGAGTTCACATGCTGAGGCTGTTTTACTGTAATTAAACTGGTTATTATTTCTTAAAAATATGACACTAAAAAAATGATGTGTTGTTCTTTTCTGCCGTTGCTGCTTGACAGGCAGAAAGAAACTGGTTGTTTCTTCATTAGTAGTTTTCCACGGTGGCAACTTGTGTGGTGGATATAGGAACACATTTCAGCAGCCATAGTACTATTTGTTTTACCACTAATGAGTGCACTATTTACTTTTTTTTTTTAACAGTGAAGCTTTTTAATACATGAAATCATAATTGAAATTTGTGGGTTTATTTACAAACATGTCTACAAAATGTATTACACCTTATGTTACTTTTAAGTTAAATCTTTTGATGCACAGAGAATTCCCAACCTTGCTCGTTTAAAGGACAGACTTGGTGTATAACCTAATGGTTCAGTCTTGTGGATTACTGTCTTTTTGGTACTGGCATATGATTTAAGGTATAATCTGTGAAATCTAGATGATATTGATGAAATAAGACTCCTACCTCAATAGTTCATGGAATATTAAGAGACTTAGTAGTGTGTATAAAATCCTCACTTGGAGAGTGTCAAATATATTTTGGGGACTGACTTACACAAGTTTCCCTGTAGGACTCTGTTAAACATATTTTTGACTAACCCATACTATTTACAAAGACTAGATCCTTCTACCTTTTTAGGGCAAAAATAGTATCTGTTAATGTAAGGAACATCTATATTATTTAACTCTTTTGTGGACATGAATTTCTACCAAAATGTTCTTTGCAAAATAACAGAGATCTCTTTTCAACAATCTTATTTCAGAAAGCATTATCAGACAGAAGCGTGCCAAGGACTTATTAATCTACCTGTCCTTAGTAAGATTGAGAGGCTGGAGCAGTTTTTCAGTTTTATGGAGACCATGTTTAATCTCAAATGTGAGTTTGGGACCGCATGGCAGCATTGTATGTTTCTTATTCAGAACCATTGAGGAGGCTCTATTTTTAAACATACTAGTCCTCCACTATTTCAGTTTTTCTAAACCATGTTGATTTTTCCTTTCAAAAATTAACCTTCTGTCTTCATGACAAAAAAAAAGAAAAGATTATTCCTATAAAGATGGAGGAAAAGGTATAATCCTATTTAGCCTTAAGAGTATCTGTCATTGTTCAAATGTATTTTCTGTAACAGAAACCTATTTGGAATGTTTTTCTTTTCCCCTTATAAATTGTAATTCCTGGAATACTGCTGCTTTAAAAAAGTCTCACAGTCAGACTGTCTGATCTAACCATTGAATATTGTAAATACACTTGTCTTATCTCTCAATAAAAGGGTACTTTTCTATTAATTGCTTGTTGTCTTAGTGAGCTGGGCTCCTACGACAGAATTCCATGGACTGGATGACTCAAACAACAGACATTTATTTCTTACAGTTATTGATGCTAAGAAGACCAAAATCAAGGTGCTGGCAGATTCACTTCCTGCTGAGGACCCTTTCTCTTGCTGGCTGCCTTCTCATTGGCTCCTCACATAGGAGAGAAAGGCTCTGGTCTCTCTTCCTCTTCTTACAAGGACACTAATCCCATCATGGAGGGCCCTACCTTTGTGCCTGCAACTAAACCTAATTACCTCCCAAGGCCCCATCTCCAAGTACTATCATACTGGGTATCAGGGCTTCAATAAGAATTTTGGAGGGGTACACTAAGTCCATAACAGTGGTCAAATGTATCATGAGATTCTAAAAATTGATTTAGCATTATACAATAATCCACCCTTTTTCTAATGTAATGTATTTTATTTTATAAAGTGGTCACATCTTCCATTTCCAAGTTGTATAAATGTAATCATAACTAGAAGTGAACTTTGGGTAAACCAAAAAAGTAGGCAATAAATTTAGAAATGAGTCGAGCAATGATTAAGTATTTTTTCCTCAAGGTAGAAGAAATATATACTTGTATTATTTAAGCTGGCAGTCAGACATCCCTATGGCAGCCCGGGAGCCCTCGGGGGATGCCCACTTGCCAGTGGGGAGCAGGCCTAAGCTGCAGTTGGACATCCTCAGCGCTGCTGAGGAGGCAGGAGAGGCTCCCACCACCACCGCTGTGCTGGCAGCTGGCAGCTGGCAGCCTGGCTTGTGGCTGAGCAGAGCCCTCAATATGGGAGCACACTGACCACCAGTGGCAGCTCCTGCATTGAGAGTCTGCCCCCTGGTGGTCAGTGTGTGTCATAGTGACCAGTCATTCCCAGTCGTTCTGCTGTTAGGGTCAATTTGCATATTACCCTTTTATTATATAGGATAGCAGGCCGCCTCAGTGTCCCTAAAGCCCCTCCTAAAACTGGTAGCCCTTTGGGAAAGGACTGCTTTCACCTGTTTGTGAAACAACTGGCCTGTGGGACAAACTGACCTTGGCACAGAATCAGGCCAAAGGAGGAGCTCAAACCCAATGATGTCATTCATACTATTTCAAATTCCTCTCTATTCTTTCATCAAAGAAGTAATTATAATATGTTCATATTATAATAGCCATATTGCCCAGGTAACCTAACCCAAGATAGGGGCTGTTTTCTATGTGAACACAATAACCACTGACCTGTAAGAATGCAGTTTCAACAACAGTTATTGTTAAAATGGGACCTGAGCACCCTCGAGTCAACTAGAAAAATTCAGATAACATCAGCTATGCAGGCAAAATGGTCTCCATTGAATATGCCTATTCAAAAGGCTTAGGATCCAATTTGTTCAAATGCCCACTGCCTGGTCAGCAGAGTAAATGTCAGCAGAATAAAACTGAGTGGTTAAATCCATCAACTTTTTTTTAAAATCAAATTTCTTAGCCCATCTCTAGGTTTAGACCTGTAAAAATCTTAAAATTTTGTGATTTAACAAAAACATTTTATTGGAAGTCAATGCCCTTTTAGAACAAACACATTCTGGCATGCTACTTTTGATAAGACTACAATATTGATAATCTGTCAAAGCTATTCTCTTCACTTGTGCATATTATCCCGAAAATGGCAGCATTGACGTCAAACATCTGCCTGTGAACTCATTAGCTAAACTGTTATAAACAAACTGCATTCATTTATTTTCCTTTAAAATTGGAAATTCAAAACACAGTTTTAGTGGCAACTCATTTTCCTGTTCCCCTTTATTAAACCTTTGTGTGTCTTTGGTGTGGAGAGAAGAAAAGGGCATTTTACTTGTTTGTTAGGTAACCTAGTAATTGGGTTTCATTTAAGAGTTCATTTAAATCATAAACACATGCATACTTCTATTTAGTTTATTCTTTTTTTGGAAGTTGCTACAATCCCTTGAAATTAAATCCTAATATTTAAAGAAATATTAATATTTTGTCCAGTTTGGGTGTTAACCTTTTAATCTTTAATTTTTTAAAATCTTTCCCCTCTCTTAAGACAGTGGAAAACATTACAAGCTTTGACTCTTTCTTGTTGATTCTTTAATGCGAGTAAATATTCCTCAAGTTTCTACTTTCTTTATTCCATTCACATTTACTAACCAAGCTCCAGTTTTCTTGTCTGCACATAACCATGAAGTCTAAATAACAAGTATTAACAACAAATCTTTGTATTAACAACAAAGATTTGCAGTTAGCATCAGCCCCTCAAAATTCAAGCCCCAACCAAACTCATCTATTCTCTCCCCATATTCCAATATTTCTACTGCTAGCCATTTTCCCAGCCACACAGACTCTAACGTTTACCTTTTATCACTTATCATAGCCTCTAAAGCTTTACTACTCAAAATGTCCAATGGTCAGTAGAGCAGCAGATATCAGCATCCCCTGGAAGTTTATTAGAAAAGCAGAATTTCAGGCCCCGCCCCACCCATACTAAATCAGAATCTGCATTTTAGCAAAACTCCCAGGTGGTTTATTAATACCTGAGGACAGCTGGTATAATTTTTAGAAGAAAGGGATCATCTCTCTTATCCACTGTATCTTAGCATAGGTGGGCACCCAGGTCCTTGTTCAATATCTGTCTATTTATGTAAGTTTCAACTGTATATTGATATACTTTGGATCCTATCCTCTTGCCTTCTATGCATTCCTTTTTGCAGATCTCTTCTGTATCATCCATGTATCCTTTCCACTGATCATCTCCATCAGCATACATGTCCCGCAAATGGTCTCTTAGTTGTCATCAGAAAAACCAACAAACTGGACTGATTTGAGCAAGAGGACTTCATTATAAAGACCCTACTACAGATGGTAACACCATCTTGGAATCTGCTATAAGTGTTGTAGGCAGTATTTCCCCCACCAATTCAAGCTTACTACAACCCCACTGTAACAGTGTTTCTCATGACCTCACTTGCTTTCATCCAGTCTCCAGATTGCTCATCTAGGTGAGTATATCTGATTGGTGAAGCCTGAATCATGTGCCCACATCCTACCTGATAGGGAGGCTGGGAAAGTGAGGATCTGGCACTTTCAGCTTCTACAATAGAAAAAAAAAAAAAGTCTCTGCTTCCCACCAAGAGTCCCAATTCTGTAATTCATAATTTAGAAAATTTTAGGAATTCCCTATAAGTGAAAGGGTTCAGATATTACTGAGCCCCCCCCCCCCAAAATAACACTTCCACCACACTCAAGTATCTCATCTTTTAAAAAGATTCATTTTTCCTTTCCCCCTTTTAGTGAAATTCCTGAAAGAAGTTGTCCATGCTTGTCTTTATATCCTCATATCTTATTCACTTCCATCCCAATCCAATCTAGTTTATGTCCTCAAAAACAAATCCAGTATACACTTCTCAGCTCTCATCTAGTTTGACCTTTCAACATAATGGATAGTTTCCTGGATTCCTTGTCTCCTGGAATTTCTCCTTTCTTTCTGATTGCTTCACCTCAACTTCCTTACTGACTCTCCCTCTGCTCATTCTTTGCATATTTATTTTCATAGCTCTATCTTTGCCTCTCTTCTTTAACTTCATTCACTCCCTAAGTGTTATCATTCAATCTCAATCTTTTTCCTGCCGTAAAATTCATAGAATTCTTAAAATTCTGAAATCTGATAATTCCTGCCTTCAGAAAAATATCGATAGGTTGATGACCTCTTTGCTGAACTCTATAGAGTTTTGCATTTCCAGTTGCCTACTTCCCCCTTCTACTTGGATGTCTAACATACATTTTAATTGTAATATGCCCCAAAGACAGCTTTTAAGTTCCCTCTCTGAACTGCTTCCTTAAGAAGTCTCTCTAGCTTCAATATATGGTTTCATCATTCACCCAGTGTTTAAGCCAAAAACCTAAGAATCATCCTTGATTTATTTTTGTCATACTCTCATATCCCACCAAGCTCTATTTTCTACCTCCAACCTGCACCCCAAATTCATGTACAGCTCTTCATTCCCTGCAAATACCACCCAAGCCTAAACCATCATCATCCCTTGCTTATTTTTCTTTCTTTCTTTTTTTTTTTTTTTTATGCCCTTGACCAGAATCGAACCTAGAACCCCTTAGTCCGCAGGTCAATGCTCTATCCAAAGAGCCAAACCAGTCAGGGCAAAACCATCATCATCCCTTGCTTATAACCATGTTCCCAAATGAACTGGCCCATTTCTTCCTCTCCAATCTCATTTCAAAGTGCCGTGCCATTACCCACACAACTTTCACTCCATTGGTTTCCTTCCTATTCCTCAAATAAGCCTAGTTCTTTCCCATCCCAAGATTTTGCTTTACTTTCTTATGCATATAATACTAATTCTCGCTCCAACTTATCCCATCTCTGATTCCACCTTAACCTTCCAGACCCCTCCCTCTATTTTTACCTTCCTACCACTTACTTTACCTCATCATGTTGCTTACTTTTACTTCATAATGCATTTAAAACGTCCTGTAATTACCTTGTTTACCTGTTTACTAGTTTAGAGTGTTTCTCCCCTGACGAGAAGGTAAGCTTGATTAAAGCAGAGACTGTGTCTCTTTGATGCCTGGCTGTGTCCCTTGAATGAAAAGGAGGAATGTCTAATGCATCGCAGGCATTCGAGAAAATGAATAACCGATATCAAATTCCATTGAGATTCCCTAACCTTTTCATTTCTGCCGAAATGATTCATCATTCGTCATCAGTGATAGCTTGTAGCTAGTTACCCAAACAAGTTTCCTTACTTTATTTAGTGTTGCTTGTGCCAAAACTTAATCATTTTCTTTGATGATGATGATAAAGAAGAAGAAGATAATGATGATGACCATGATGATGATGATACGCTGGGAAGTTAGTGGGAAAAACGGACAATGAGGCTGGTATTTTCAGAATATCTCCCAGTTGGTGTGGTCAGTACCTGAACACATGGTGTCCACCCATCAATCATTTCTCTACTTCCTGCAATTGAACCTTCCTGGAGGAGTCATCAGATCCTCTCACTCTGCAAGACTGACATGAAGTCCCCGGGGACTCCCTAACTCTCCGGAAGCCTGAAGGAGGGGCCCTTGATGCGAAGGTTTTAAAAGCCTCCCCTTCAGAACAAGCTTGGGAAACTCACAGGTAAAGTTATAGTTATCGCAGGTTCTGGAAAGGAGCAGAGCATGAAGGCAAGTAATGGTTTTACTTACTTAACTTTTAAACTATTTAATAAAATGCTTCAGAGCAGTTTACCTATTACTGTATACTTAATAAGCATTTTAGAGGATATTTAAATAATACTCCTTAACATATTAGACTCATTTGATATTACTAAGAAAAAAAATTCACTTATTCACACATTTGTCCTTTGGATTAAATAATGAAAATATATAATTTTTTTCTTTTTAAAAAAAGAGAACTCTGGCGGATTAAAAGGCAGACTGGGGACCCCTGCCCCCATTCTGAGTATTAAAAGAGAACACAGCAAAAAGTAAGGGGTTGGTAACTGTCCGCGCGTCAAGAAAGAAGGCAGAAGATCCTAGAGGCGCATCAATGACTTTCTTTCTTTGATTGGTGGTTTCTTGTAGGGACTCAGAAGCCTGGCGGCAACAACCCTGGCTCTCTTCCTGGTGTTTTCTCTCTTGGGAAATTCCAGCAGTGCACCACAGGTAAGCAAACGCAAAAGACAGACAGAAAGAAAATCAACCTCCTGAATGCTCTTTCCTTTTTCTTTTCTCTTTCTTTCCCGCCCTCTCCTATTTTTCTTTTCTCTGTTTCTTCACCCTCCTTTCCTTCCTTTCTTTTTGTTATTCTAATAGAGGGCTGCGCAACAATGTCTTATTAACTGCTTTTCTCTTTTCGGGGTTGTAGAGACTCTTGGAGAGAAGGAACTGGACTCCTCAAGCTATGCTTTACCTGAAGGGCGCACGTAGGTTCCAAATGCTTTGCTCTTCCGTGGGGGGTGCATAGGTCCATGGAATAGATGGAGAGCTGCGGGGAGGGGATACTATCAAGTTTGTTACCTTCAGGAATCGAGGTCAAGGTCATCCCGGACTCAGTTGATCAAGGGAAAGGGACGACAGTGGGGTGGGGGTGGGGACTGCTGTTGGCAGGGGAAGACTCTGAAATCCTGACCCTAATAAGGATTGTTGGCTCTTGCCACAAAGGACGACTCTGGGGCTGCCTGGGGAACATCGCACTGGCTGGTGGACCAGACCAGCGCTCCAAGGCCCACTCCCGGCATCGGGCAGGGGCGCGCGACCT
The DNA here is from genome assembly GCF_963259705.1 of Myotis daubentonii. Classification (NCBI taxonomy): domain Eukaryota; kingdom Metazoa; phylum Chordata; class Mammalia; order Chiroptera; family Vespertilionidae; genus Myotis; species Myotis daubentonii. The sequence continues at coordinate 32,047,403 of NC_081841.1, forward strand.
TCCTCCCGGTCTCTCTGTTCTGGCCCAGCCGGGGGTGGCCCGCCGAGAGCCCGAAACCCCGCAGCCCGGCGCAGGTCCTGGCCCGGGGCTTCCCTGCGGGGGCCGCCGCGTCCCCGCTTCCCCGCCCGGGGGCTGCGCGGCGCGGGGCGACTGCGGTTTAGCCCGATCGCCCCCCGGCCGGACGGGCGCTGAGTCCCGCATCTCCCTTTGCAGAGGGGCGCCGCTTCATCTCAGACCAGAGTCGGAAGAAGGAGCTCTCCGAGCGGCCGCCGCCGGGTGAGTGACCGGGGGAGTGAACTGGGATGGAGCGAGCGGACAGGGCGCACTCCCCCGGCGCGGAAGGAGAGCGTCTCCCCGCGGGGAAGCGGCTGCGCAGGGGCGGCGGGAGAGCCTGCCCGGGCCCAGCCACAGGGGGCAGAGCGCAGGGGTGGGGGGTGGGGGCTCACGACGCCCCGCCTGGGCCGGGGCTGTCACTCCCAAGCTGGACTTGGTCGCAGCTGCTCAAAGTGTCGCTCTGGCCACCCCGGTGTGCAGAAAACCCGGGAGTTACCCAAGGCCTGGGGTTCAGCTCTGGGGGTTAGGAGGGGTAGGGGAAATTACACAGCTTCTCCCAAAATGTACTTCCCTGCTATGACAGGACCTTTACACAGTTTCCTCTTAAACATTGTATTGTTATTGTTAAAATAGTGATTTACCTAGAAACTTCAAATCTATGCCTCTTATGTTACTAGAAAGTGCTATCAAAATGTTCCAAACCAGAAACAGTTAAATGGAGGCTATAAAGAATGGTGCTAGGGACTGGGTTTTTGTTTGTTTGTTTTTCATGATAAACCTTTCCATGCTACCGGATCATAAATCAATGAATTTTGATAAAATTTAAAGACTGAAATGCTAAAATTAAAAAGTATATTCACTTTGCCCTGGCCAGTATGGTTCAATGGTTAGAGTGTCGGCCAGTGCACAGAAGGGTCTGGGTTCATTCCTGGTCAAGGACACCTACCTGGGTTGCATTGCGACCCAACTGGGCCTCAAATCCATGTGTGTCTTGACCACATCTCTCTCTCTCTCTCTCTCTCTCTCTCTCTCTCTCTCTCTTTCCCCTCCCTTCCACTCTCTCTCTCTAAAAAAAGGAAATTTAAAAAGTATATTTATTTTGAAAAAAACAAACTGTGTTCACCACCTATAGGTGCTCAACAGGTATTCATTTACCTTTTTCGATATTGCAGTGTAATTAAGCTTATTTACTTTACCAGGGTAAGCTATGTTTTCATTTGCTCCCAAATAAAAATAGTGGTTTGTGTTGAATCAGGATGTTTTGTCTTCTGTCAACTTGGACTTGAAATAATTTTGAATATTTAGCAGATATGCATTCCTTCCGTCAAATAATTGCCTTACGTGTGGCCAAGAATGTAGATGATCTCAAGTTGCTTTGGAAGGAATGACAGAAGAGGTTGTCCAGGCTCCAAGCAGGATCACATGTAAACCTTTCTGCCCAGACATCCCACATTAAGCTCTGAAGGGAGAAATTTCTCATGGGCTCCTTATCTTAATCCTCTTTGCTTTCATGAAATTCTATGTCATCTATAGCTTACATTCTGTGATATACAACATAACCAATTGTAAGTAATGTCCACAGGAAGTGTGAAATGTTTCAATTTATAGAAATCAGTCTTCTGCGTAGGAACTCTTTGCTGCGGGATCACAAATCTATCTCATAGAGGTTTTTCTAGTGTCGTAGCATAATGGGATAGGATTAATCTATATGAATAGTTAAATACTAATAGGATCTTTATACATTTTTGTTTCTCCAGAAAGACGAAGTCCAAATGCCCGACTACTAACTCTCCCGGAGGCAGCAGCTCTGCTATTGGTTTCCTTGCAGAAACCACAAGAAGGTACAAGTATAGTGACTTCTTTCAACTGCAGGACAGAGAGGCTTTGATTACTTTTTGGATTCTGTGTTGAGTGCAACAAAGTTGCCTTATGAATTCAGGTGTTTTTAAAAAATAATTAACATTTCTCCCCCTTGCCCCCGAAATTCACAGAATGTTGACTATGTAAAGGCTAGTATATTTCTCATTAAAGTGAGTACTAAGAACATAAAACTATTTCCTTGGAGAGACTGGGGAATTTCATATGAATTACCCAGCCCATAGCCTATTGTAACCTTTATTTCTTTTAGAACTTTAGAACTGAAAGAGCTCAAAGTCCAACTTTATTATTCTATAGTTGAAAAACCTGGGGCCCAAAGAATTTTAAATAATCACAAATCCAACTGCTCACTATTAAAGGTTGAACCAAATGAAATTGCTGAAAACCAGTTTTTCTTACACTTACGAACAAAGCGGTTTCATATGGTTCACCCTAATAGATACAGGACAGTTCTGATTCTAAGCCTGTGTACTTTTCACTACATCGGACAGCTTCTTCTAGGCCAGGATTAGGTGTAATCTTCAAAGAGAGACATTCTGCCTGCATAGCATTAAAACTATTAGTTGAATTAAGAAACAGCTTGATAGTGGATTAGCCACGGCTTTTGGAGTCTATAGCAGTACTCGGTTCAAATTCTGGCTCTGCTGTGTTACTTCCCTGGTGACCCTGAGCTTAGTATCAATAGGTAGAATGGAATAATGATATCCACGTGCAGGATTGCTAAGAACCAAATGAACAAGGTATATACGTTTTATGACTATTAAAAATAGAGGTCATCGAAGGGTAATAAATAGACCCAGACTTTTCCTTCTCAGAAATTGTAATGATGCAGTATTTATGACATAATTTAAATGTTAAAATGTATAAAAAATACAGTGAGTAGTCTGGTGGTCAGGGCACAGGCTGCTGGCCCACAGCTCTGACACAGTGCTCATGGAGAGTGAGGTGTGAAATGTGAGCTCTCTGATATGTCTCACACTGAGGAAAAAAATTTAAAACTAAATCAATCAAATCCTCTTTTTAAAAAAATTTTCAGTGGCAGAGTGCGTGAATTAACATAATTTAGGAGATTAAATATTTTTCCGGTGGTTCTCTCTCTCTTTTTTTTTTAACCATGGAAAGTGTGTTCAATATATATATATATATATATATATATATATATATATATATATATATATATATATATATTTTTTTTTTTTTTTTTTTTTCCTTACAGAAGAAAACCTTGATCCAACCAGATTTCTGGACGACAGTCTGCTAAACTGGTGAAAATACACCAAATTGAATGCAGTTACAGTTCTGTTCTTGTTGAAGACATGAAGCATGTAAATAAAACTTGTGGACTCTTTTTGCTTCATTTGCGGTCTTAGGAACAGGCACAACTAGTTTAATTCTTCTAGAAGCAAAAGTAAGGTGGAGTTCCTAGCTTGGAATATCATTGCCTATAATTATTATTATTATTATTATTATTATTATTATTATTATTATTTATTATTGCTTCAGGTCCTTCTGTCTTAGATCACCTTCTGTCTTACTCTCGAATTTTTTTAGATTATAAGACTGAATACTCCTGATAGTGTTCTTTTTGTTACAACAGATACCCTCTTGATTTAATATTATTAGTTGTTGGTTTTCTCATCCTGTCACCCAACTTGCATTGTCTTGTCGTCACTCAGCAGGGACTCTCCTTCTCCTTGTCTCCCTTCCCCACGTCCAAGGAGGGTGGCGGGAAAGCATGGCAGGATGAGAAAGAGTAGAGTGTGATTCTCTTAGCAGCTCACCCAGATTAAGTTATGCAGGGAAGGGGTGGGATGGACAGGAAGGAAGCCCTGTGATTGGAACACTCAGAGCCATGGCTGGGAGAGGGACCTTCAGTGAGGCTGGAGAAGCTTGGAGCTCCCCCTTGTGCTCTCTGGGATCTCCCTGAATTCAATTTAGAAACATGGATCTGAAAGTTACTGGAAAATCAGCAGATGAGATACCCTCTGTTCCTCTGTACCCCAGTTTTTTAGAGGTAACCCATTTTCCATGGCTAAACCGACTCAAAGACTGCTTACTCCAATGGACTAGAACGCTAGGCTTCTTTTGACATCAAAACATTATGTAAAGACACCCTGACAAAGCATGGTACAATGTCTAATTTACTTCTTTTTAAAGTCAACTTGGGTTCAATACTATCTGAAAAATATATACACACATATACCTACAATAAGCATAATGATATATTTATTTGTAAACACAATATGGCCAACTTGTTAATTTTTTTGACATAACTAATTGAAAGTTGTCACTGATAAATGTCATAACTAGAAAGTATTGTTAATTCTTATTGTCATCAATATATAGCCATTATTCAGTAGCTGAAGAATATCCTTATGTGAATGCCTATAATTGGAATTACAATTTGACTGTGTTAAATAACCAAAACCCTGCTTATAATGTTTGTCTGTAACTTGTTTCATAATTGAAAATGCAACTATATTCAAGTTAATGTAACATTGACCTCTGACAAAAAAATATGCTAGCATTAAAAAATCTATGTGGCATCATAGTAGACACCTGTCATTAATTATGATTTGATTTTAAAGTGGATTTTCTAGACAGTGCATATATCCAGTTTATTGATAATTCTTTACTCATCTGACATAGATTTGTACATATTGGCTATTTAAACATTATATCTATTCCCAGACCTTTTTAAAAACATGTTTGTTGATTTTTAGAGAGACGAAGGGTGAGAGAGAGAGAGAGAGAGAGAGAGAGAGAGAGAGAGAGAGAGAGAGAACAAGAAACATCAATTTGTTGCCTCCCATATTCGCCCCAACCAGAGAGTTGGGGACCAAACCTGCAACCTAGGAATGTGCCCTCACCGGAAATCGAACCCTCAACCTTTTGGTGTATGGGATCAGGCTCCAACCAACTGAACCATACCGGCCAGGGCTATTCCCAAAACACTTTTAAAATCTATCTTATGAAGTAATTCTTCCAACAGTGAACTAAAACAATCTCAAGTATTTTGCCCCAAAACAGAGTTTTTATAAGCTGTCTACATGACCAGTTAAAATAATACCAGCTCCATGTATTATAAGTAGTTGAATTCTTCTGCTGTACAGATATGCTGATTAGCACAGTCATTGCATAAAGGCCCCCATACCCAGTTTGCTGTAACTTTCTATCTCTCTGCAATCCTTTTTACTTCTGGTGTGTGTGTGTGTGTGTGTGTGTGTGTGTGTGTGTGTGTTGTTTTTCAACACTGAAATGAACAAATGATCAGGGATCAACATTTTTCACATTGTGTGGCTTGGATTTTAAAATTGGGAATAACCTGCCTCCCATGCATGCACTACCCCACCTCCAGGTCGGACTTTGAAGCCACTTTTAGCACAGTTCCAGTTGCTCTTCCCCGTTTAGCCTCTCTATCCTCTCCCCGCTGTGGCTATCCGGGCATTGTTTACATATATAACCTCCAGTGTGGGTCTCAATTACTCTTTGTTTCCCTGGTTTCCCCAGGCGATACCTCCTCTCCTCCCACACCACCATTGGGATCATGGGAGGGAAGAGAAGGTGAAGAGGCCCTGACTTTAAAATAAGCTTCCAATTCACATTTCGTTCTTTACCTGGTTATGGGAAATGAAAGTCTATACCCTATCAACCTTGAGTTACATTATTCTACTTCGACCTCAGGAGAAAGGGAAGTTGAGAAGGTAGCCTGTTTAGTCTCCTGATTCTGGACTGTAAGTTCTTTAGGAAGAGTTCATTTCTGTTTTTGATTTGATCTTTACAACTGCCAGGTGAAGCAGGCAATTGTATCTCCCATATTACTTCATAGAAAGGTAGGCTCATCCTATGAAGCCTCTTGGGACCCTCCCTGCCTCCCCCCATCTGGCCAGTTCCTTTTCTTAGTGCCCCTGTGCCCTGGAAAATGATTAGTATTGCACATGTAATATTTTATATTCTCGTCTATGTGTGTAAAACCAGCTCTGTTAATCCTAACTCTTACCATGGAAGGAAGTGTGGCACAACACAGAAGAAAATGTCTTGCTATCAGCTGGTCAAGCACACGCAAACTACTTTCTATAGTTCCTGTCCTCCACCTGCTGAATACCTACATTCTTTAAAAGCATCATTTTTGTACCTCTTTCTCCCAATAAGACTATTCATTTATGCACCTACTGTGTATTAGGCCCTGTGCTATACACAGAATCATCTAAAAGTCCTGTTTGCTCCTCATCACCAGGATTTGTTAATCTTGGGGAAAGGACAAAAAATTATTGGGACAAGGGGAAGGAATCAAGTGGCAGCAGTTGTCTGAACAGAGGGTCTGGTGCAGGGTAGAAACTCTGACGCTGACACAGTGCCACTCAAAACCAGGTGTTTGCAAATCAGTTAATTTCCATGTGTACTCTCATTTGTACTCATTTCTAATCAGAGGACTCTTCTTTCATTTTGTAAAAAGCACTTGAATTTGAAAGTTTTATACTATGAACGTATTTTATTATATAGCTCATAAGTGACCCAACCAATTACCAATCAAGAGTATCATTTGAATACATACAGTATGTCACTTTACCAGGGATATATTTTTATGGTTATTTAATAGTGAAACTCCTTTTTAATATGAGAGCTTTCTGGTACTTCAGCAAAAGAGCATTAGTATTGTAATACAAGTCCATCTCATATTTTTCTGATCTCCCATGCAGACCTTCCAACTTGCTCTGCAGACACTGGGTTAATTGGCATCCATGGGGCATTATTCAAGGGTTGGCTTTAATTTATTGCCCTTTTTTTTTTTTTGGAACCTCTACATGAGGCGAGCTTGCAACTGTCTTCCATTTTGGCCTGATTTGTTGTTTTATCTACTGTTCTACTTTTTCCTAACAATGGGGCAATGGGAGAGCTGGATTATGGTTGTTAGCTCGTCTTGAACTATCTGACCCACCATCATCGTTATTCTTCCCCTGTTGCTATCAACATTATAGCACTGAGAAAACCAAAACATTTTTAGAGCCTCAATTAGCCAACTGAGATACCAACGGAGGTATTCACTGTGATGTAAATAATACTCAGTAACCACACTCGGTTGTGGAAAAAAAAAACAATCCAAGAGTGAGTGTAGATTTGTTTTTGCCAATTTAGATTTAGTTACATTTAAAACATAAAGATGCTTAATTACATTTAACAAGATCTCTATGCACAGCATAACTGTATTAGAGACACTGTCCTTGTTATAGACTATAAATTTTATTTTTAAAAGATATTTAAAAATGTTGTCCTTTGTAAGGCACTATTATGTAGCAGGTGCTTTATACGTGTTATCTTATTTAAATGTCTAAAAGAATTTTAAACAAAACATTACCAATAAAAGTTAAATCTTTAAATATTGATATATTTATTCATTTGGATTTTAAAAGTTATCATCTGTGGATTATTGACCAAGTTTTCAAATAAGCTTTCCTTTTAAACAGTAAGAAAATTGTTACAGTCAGATGCTACAGTACAGGTGGTAACATCTTTCTATCATTAATTTGAGAAGTGTCCTTGTAAATATGCATGAATATGTATCAATATTTGGATTTAGGATAACTACTTTATTATGGATTTTGATTGCCTGCAAAGCTAGATATAAATTCATGTGTTTGACTCATGTGAAAATGAAAATAATCATTAAAGAACGAGTTATTTAAAATATGTAGGTAGTGCACATTCATGGCTGAGAACAGAATCTTGGGTGGGGGAGGGATGAGGGACCTATTTGGTAAGTATGGAAGCTGTATAAATAATAAGCAAAGGCTTATGGTGCTGATAATTTAAAAAACTAGTAAAAATTGTTAGTGCTTAAATTAACCATTTGAAAAACACTTCCAGTCCCTCTCCTTTAATTAACCCTCTTTCTCATGTCTAAATTTACTGGAGGGAAAGGAGTTTAAGAAAATAACTTGGCTTTTATTTTAAATGATAAAATCGCTATTCACCTCATCTCCACTTTTTAGGCAGAGAATAAATCCCACTGTGATTCTTAGAAGCAGGAAACGAAACTGGTGGCATTGCCATGGTTTTAATAACCATTCTTACTGTGCTCTCACTAAATGAGCTCTGTTCCACCAGGGGGGAATTCAGTTCTTATATTCACCATGCAGCTTTTTCTTCCCATGAGGGACATGGCCCAGAGAAAATGGTGACTTAATATTTAACCGATCCCTTTCCGCCTCCTCTTCCTCATTGTATCTCTCGTCTTCATCTTCGTCTTCCACATCACTGCTCTGAGGACTGGACACCTGAGACCCTGTAGGAGAAGGTGGTACTGAGGAAGGCCTGGGGTACTTAAATCCCTCTGTCTGCCAAAGACAAAAATAAGATACAAGCATTATAACAACTTCTTAATTTTCCAATAAGTAAACATTTTGCATTTGCATTTTATAAAAATCATAGTTGGATTTTTTTATGGTTGAAGGAGAAATTATTTAATTTATATACAATGTCTGTCTATGTATAAAATTTTATCTTTAAAAGATAAGTTAATAGTAAATTAGCACAATTAAGTACCTCCCACTTGTCTGTTTGGATTAATATTGAGATAGTATAAGGGTAACACTGGACTCCATCTTAGAGGCCTGGCAGTGACTCCTTGCTTTCAGTAAAATTCCGTAGTTGAAATTAACCTGGCCACACAGTTGGATATTTTTTGTGGTCTGTTCAGGAGCTATTAATTTTTTTAAAATGAATTATTTTTTTAATTGATTTCAGAGAGAGGAAGGAAAAGGGAGAGATAGAAACATCAATGATGAGAGAGAATTATCGATTGATTGCCTCCTACACACACCCCTGCTAGGGATCAAGCCTGCAACTGGGCATGTGCCCTGACTGGGAATTGAATGGTGACCCCCTGGTTCATGGGTTGATGCTCAAACACTGAGCCACACTGGCTGGGCAAGGAGCAACTAATTTTGATTCTGGTACCAACAAGCTCAAGAGAGGTTCATTAAATAAATAGTTTTATTTTATTAATCATTGACTTGTGGCAGATACTATATATATGTTATTATATTTAATCTTTGTAACAACACTCCAATAAATTTGTTTTCCACACTTACAGAAGAAAATGAAGGGTTAGAGAGGCCAAATGACTTGCCAAAGGTCATATAGCACATGTGGTAGAGCAAAGAGCTGAGACCAGCGTGAGAATCTCTCCAGAACTGCTAATCTCAGCTGTCACATTACACTGCTGACCGTGTTAGTCTCTATGTCATCCTTCAGATTTGCTCGATGAAATTGCAGGACATGGGCAGCCACCACTACAAAGAATCCTGGAAACTGGGCCACTGAGCTAACTCTGAAATTCCACCAGCTATTTTTAGTTCAGTTAATGAGAAAGTATCACTAGGTTTTAATCTAATTGTCCTTCCACCTAAGATTCATTGAGATAACTCATTTTATAAACAAATATTAAGCACCAAATATGGGTCAGGCATAATAATGGCACTGAGAAAACGGATGAACAACATGATCCCTGCTCTCTAGGAGTGTACATGATTGAATGTGGAGACAAATGTGAAACTATCACAGTATGTTACTGTATTTCAACTATTTTTATACATTATTATTATGTCATACTTGTACAGTCATTTCACATTTCAACACTATCTGAAAGCAACACAGAAAAACAGCTGAGTCCTGCACTTAGGACTTGACTCAGAAGAGATGCTCAATACTTAATAGCTGAATAAGTAGATTAATGAATGAATATAGCTTAATTACCTTCCACCTCTAAAAAGATAAGCGCTCATTCTTTTAAAATCATGAACATGGGAGTGAAATTTGCAGATTGATGGATTTACAAAACACTTTCTCCTTCTCTATGGGCAAATTTCACCTGTGCTAACTTTCTAGGTCTGTTCTGGACACCCAATATAGGTGGGATATAAATTGTATTAGTAGAAAAAATTGTTTATGATAAAGTGATCCTTGATTGAGAACTTAACACTGAACTTGGAGGATCTATAAATATTAAATGAGGATCCTTAGCTTTGGAGAATCCATGAATTTGATGAGTCTTGTAAGTGGGCATATTTTTGCAGAGACCATGGAAAATGTCTATGGAAATTGACATGAGATATTGGCTCCTGTGAGTCATAGAAACTAAGCTGGATCTCATACCCAATGGTATGGTTCTCATCTTCTTGCACCTAAACTATCACCTGAGGGGGACGAAGACGTTTAGCTCTTTGACCACGATGTAGACTGCTGTAAGGACAATCCCACTGAAGAGAAATATCGATGCTGCCCTGCTCTGGGCAGTGTTTCCTATCTTACATCCTTCTAAGTGAATCTGCTGCTAAGCGGCTGATGTTGTCCCATAAATATAGTGTCTGGTTGGACTTTCAAAGACTCCCTGGGGGCCACTGCTGAATGGAACATAAATGTCCATCCTGTCCAATCCCTCCTGTGGTGCTTGAATTCGGTCTATATTACTCTTGTCAAGCAATCACCCTACATTTAAACACTTCCTTGTATAGCAAATCAACTTCCTGTGCAAGCAGGCTACTTTATTTTGAACAACTCTCAAAAGAATGGATGTCTAACAGAGTAGTTTGGAACAAGAAGGCCGAGAGAGATTTCATGAGAGATTTAATTGATTTCAGAGAGAGGAAAGGAGAGGGAGAGATAGAAGCATCAATGATGAGAAAGAATCAACGATTGATTGCCTCCTACACACACCCCTGCTAGGGATCAAGCCTGCAACCCGGGCATGTGCCCTGACTGGGAATTGAATGGTGACCCCCGCCAACTTGGTTCATGGGTTGATGCTCAACCACTGAGCCACACTGGCTGGGCAAGGTGCTTTTCTAATGACGTGAGTTAGCTGACTGTCTGCTCATCTTACACATGAGGCTACCTTTAATTTTTTTTTATTATTATTATTTTTTATTGCTTAAAGTATTACAAAAAGTATTACATATGTCTCCTTTTTTTTTCCCCGCCCTTGACAATCCCCTGGCCTCCCCTACCCCCCAGTGTCTTATGTCCATTGGTTATGCTTATATGCATGCATACAAGTCCTTTGGTTGATCTCTTACCCACCCCCCTCCTGCCCTCCCACCCTCCCTGGCCTTCCTGCTGTAGTTTGACAGTCTGTTCGAGGCAGCTCTGATGAGGCTACCTTTAAATCAAGGGCTTCAAGTTGGTCTGATCTGTCAGTTCCTCTATTCTTTGCTTTGATGCGGCACTATGAAAAACTATAGTAGTTTGTGTACGTAGCTACTTCCAAATTAAAAGGTATTGTTAAGACTTACTCTAAATAAGAAATGTAGCTTTCAACACCAACAAGTAATACATAGAATACTTACCGTTGGTGGTGACGTGGATTCCACATGGAATTTATCTGGAAACGCTCTGCTTAATGTCAAGTGCCTGGCATGCTGGTAATACTGTGATAGAAGACCGATACACAGGTTAAAAAAAATCTATATAGTTCAACAGCCAAGTTATTATGTAAAATGTTTTTCTTTTAGTTATGAAATATATATTTTTAAGTGACAGATTCTATTCATTCTAAGTTTGAAAATCAGAGAAGAAATGTCAGCTTATGGTTTTCTTATTTATCAATGACTAGGTAAAGAAACACTACAGACCAGCTGGGGTGGCTCTGTGATTGAGTGTCAACCCAGGAACCAAGAGGTCACCAGTTTGATTCCTGGTCAGGGCTCGATCCTAGTAGGGGGCACGCACTGCAGGAGGCAGCCAGTTGATGAAGTTTCTCTCTCATTGATGTTTCCATCTCTCTATCTCTTTCCCTTCCTCTCTCTCTAAAAATCAATGAAATCATTTTTTTAAAGAAATGCTACAAAACATGGGAGGGAAAAGCCAGACTGGCCTTACTGAACTTCGAATTAGTGCTAAGGGGACTGAAACCACTGGGTTCATTCTACAGAGAAGCAATATGTGTGGGGGAAATGATGAGACCCGAATAATCAGACAAAGTGGATTTAAATCCCACTTTAGACCATAGGTAAGAAATGTAAGTCCTAAGAGCAGCAATTTTCAACTGGTGTGCTGCAAGAATTTTTAAAATATGCAATACCTGACTATTTAGTCAAGGGCACTGACCTCTTTTCCCTTAGATTGTAATGACAACAGCCAACACAACATTAGTCGTCCAGTTTGTGAATGAATCAAAATGATACCTATGCTTTTTGTCTTATTGACAAAAAATATACTTTTTGCTGCAGAATTTTTATAATTAGTTTATGTGTGCCACTAGATGAAAAAGGTTGAAAATCACTGCCTAAAAGCCTTATCATTCTGCTTTTATTATAAAACTAGAGGCCCAATGCATGAAATTCATGCAAGGGGCTTGGCCCTCCCAGCTGCGGCCGCTTGCCTCCGCCCTCACAGCCCCAGCTTTGTTCGGAATGTCCTCTGGAAGGTCATTTGGCTGTCCAGTCTAATTAGCATGTTACACTTTTATTATTATAGATGAATACAATAAAATGAATCACCCATGGTTGTAATGAGCACTCTGCAAATGGCAGCATCTATCATTTGTCTGGGGAAGTTTAGCAGTATCTAAGCAGATACAATATGTGAAGGCAAAGTCAGTTCATCTTTTACTAAATTATCCAGTGCTAAGATATATGAGCATCTGGTTATTTATAAACCTACTTCATGAAAGAAGGTGTTTCCCTTGGCACTTGTCATTTTGAAAAACAATATTATTCCCATTACCCCTGAAGCTGAGGAATAAAATCAGATTATCTCTTAGAGTGAAACAAAGTAGGGATCTTGTTTTCCTCATCTTCATTAAATATTTCTGCTTATTTGTAATGTATCAAGTTAAGCAATGACCATAGAATGACTAGTAAAAATCAGTGTTAGATCCGGATGGACTGGCTGTTAGAGGCTCGGATGAAATGTGAAGAATTGAGTTTAGAATTTTGCACATTCATAATATTTTTAAAGAGTACATGAAAAGTAGCTGAGGTTTTAACAATTATGATACCGAGTTGACTTTACAGATTATGCGGAGGATCAATATGTTTGTGGCCCAGTGGAATTTTTAAAGGGTCCTCTGTGTTGATCACCAATTTGCTTACTCTGCCTAAGTATCTCCAGTCCAGAAGATCCGAGAGCCTCTCAGTTCGGTTCCTCTGGATAATTCTTTGGCGACGTGACTGTTTGCAAAATCCATAGAGAAACTTAGTCAGCTGATTGCAAGAATCATCTGGAGAGCGGAACCGCCTGTCAACAATGTAAATACCTGAAGGGCACAAAAGCCAATGCACAGGTAAAAGGTAGGGTTCACCTTAGAGCAATTCTTCTCCTATTTCTTAGGTTCTACGGTAGATCACGTGAATGATCTATTCCCTAGCTCCCCATTGCCTCTACTTTATCTTTTCCCTTCCAAGGCTGTGTCTCTTTGCTCTCCTAATGGTTTATAACTGTCACCAACCTGCAGCCAACACATTTTTTTTAAAAATCTGGCAATAGCCGAAACCGGTTTGGCTCAGTGGATAGAGCGTCGGCCTGCGGACTGAAAGGTCCCAGGTTCGATTCCGGTCAAGGGCATGTACCTGGGTTGCGGGCACATCCCCAGTGGGAGATGTGCAGGAGGCAGCCGATAGATGTTTCTAACTCTCTATCTCTCTCTCCCTTCCTCTCTGTAAAAAAACAATAAAATATATTTTAAAAAAATAAATAAATAAAAATAAAAATAAAAATCTGGCAATAGAGGGGTACCCTGAATCGATGATTCTCCCTGGGCTTCTCACTAGCCAGAATCTCTGGGGTGAGACCTGGGTGTCAGTGGTTTTTAGACGCCCCAGTGTTCCATGTGCAGGACCAGGGAATTGGCAATGTGTAGGCAGAGGATCCAGCCCATTGGAACTTGGCTTGTTGCTAGGCAACATGGACATAGAGATGGTGATAGGCAAATTCTCCAGCCATCTTAAATAGTGCAAGTGAATTTTGCTAACTTGGCATGGATCTTTTAAATAATTATGGCGACCAATATAGTTCTTGTAATATCACCTCTAAGACCATAGTTATTGTAATATCCCTTCTAGATAGTAGAGGGCCAAACCAGTTCAGAAAAAAAAAAAAAAGGTAAAGGCCAGGTTTATCTAAGTTTAACACTTCTTTTGCATTTTTTTTTCTGTTTCAATTTCATTTGTTCATTTAACTCCTTTTGTGGTTTGTATTTTGGACAATGTATTAAATATTAATAGCATTTTTATTCCTTCTATGGATGACATAATTAAAATATTTTATTGAACAAAAAAAACTTTTTTGTTTAATCATGGTAGCCTTAGAGTTGGACTCTGTAAAGACCCTGTGCTTTGTTTGATTAAGTGTCATTTCTCTCTGGGTTGGGTTAATGATGAAACATCTCACCGTAGGCAGTAGGATCAGCCACATGCTCCTGCATGAAACAGCCAAAGCCGGAGAGGTTGGTTGTCACACTGGGGATACCCATCACAGTGCACTCGGCTGCCAGGGAAACAGACAAAGGCTTGGCTTTAAACCAGCTCCAGTGTCCTCTGATGCACGCAGAGGAGGAAAAAGCCCCCATCTAGCTAGGAACAGCAATGTTTCCTTTGTGCCAGGCTCAGTACTACGCTCTTTACGTGTATTAACTCATTTAATCTTCTCAATAACCACGTGAAGTGAGGCTACCATTATTTTCATCTTACAGATAAAGAAATTAAGGCACAGAAAAGTGAAATATAGCTTGCCCAAATTCACAAAGCCAAGGGACGAGGGAGTGGTAGGATTTCCAGCCACGTGCCCAACTCCAGAGACCTGGCTGGGAACGGCTACCCTATACTGCCTCTCTCAGTACTAGTTTTGCTTTTCACTCCATTTCTACGTATTTGGCAAGTTAATGGGGTAGGTATATATTTTGGACATGTTTTTGAAATCCTCCTCCACACAAATCCCTTCCACTTTCTCTGGTGTGCAGTGCACCCATTGTCTCTCTCAGTTCTCTTTCACCTTTTTTGGTCAAAATTGGTTTTTGTTTTTTTTTTTTTTTCAGAAAATATCAGATATGTCTTGCGAATATTACCACTCTCAGGGATATCTGCATTTTAACAAAGACATTGTATTTGATTGTGGAATAACTCTTGGTTGGCTAGTGGGGTTGGGTAAAAAAGAAAGAGATTTCCTCATTACCCATGAAGTAACACAATTTAATCAGTGGCCCTTTCTCCTGCTCTGCAAGTATTTCCTCTTGGTGTATCTCTAGAGAGCAGTGGTTTCCTAGTTAAGGATGGGGAGGGGTAGGTGGAATGGGATTATCAACCCATTTGAGAATCTGATAAAAACTCAGGAAATCCTCCCTAGAAAAACTGTGCTATAATTCGGTGAAACTTAACAGATCCTTATTTTTATTAAGTACTCATTAACACACATGTAGTAAAATGCCAGGTATCCATGTAAGCTCAGTATATGTTCATTCGGTGAATTTAATGAAATAAATGCTTATATTCATTGTGCTTTCTCAAAGTACAAACTTTAATGAATACTTTCTGGAGTGAATTAGAGTTAGTGTCACAGAAAATCATTATTCTTTAAAAAAATTAGAGATTTATCTAATATGCTAACACCAACCTTATAGCACCAGAGGTTTCCTTATTTCTATAATTATAGGTCTGATGAGGAGTGGCCAACTTCCTTGGGTTAATTCAAAACAGAATGACTCATTCACTATGGAGTATTTCCCAAACTGTTTCTTTCATTTAGTTATGTTTTATAACACCTTACAAACTAGATATAACTCCTCTATCATTTCAGGTTAAGTTTAACTTTTTCCTATAAAGCGACATTTTTGCTAGAAATCTGCCATGAGTTATAAATCATTCTCTTTACCGATATTAGTGATCTCCCACATTCCCTCAGTCACGTAAGCTTTGGTTTTGTGCTTCTCTATCCAATAATAAATTCAGTGTCAACTTGGAATATCACACGATATGCATGAAATAAATTCCAAAGCATTCCACATCTATACAGGTCACGTACCTGGAGTATAACCCCACGGCTCATAGTATGATGGAAATACTCCAAGGTGACAACCTCGGACGAACTCTTCATAATCCATGGGTAACAAGGGGCTGGTGGAGGATAGGAACTCTGGGTGCAAAATCACCTAAAAAAGGAAAATTCTGGTGAGAAAAAATAGGGAGAAAAAAATTAAAGCAAAAAAAAAAAAAAAAAGGCCTACAGTTTGGTTATTGTAATACTGTAAAATCCTTGTGTTCTAATTCAGGGGAGAAAAAAGCCTGGGGGCTTCTTTTCTGTTCTCAACATCCTGTGTCAGTGTCTACTCTGTGGACTCTTTCCCTCAGACTCCAAGGCCAGGACTGGAGGATAGGGAGTTTGCATGCCATCGTTGTTCTCATGCTAAACTATATCCTCCAACCCAGCCTTTATTGGCAATAAAGGTTTTATTTTGTTCTCTAACTGCTTCTATTTCACTAAGGTCTTAACACAACCCAGAGTGGACCTTTAACAATGTCAGCCACTCCCCTGCTCAAAATCCTTCAGCAGCCTCCTATTTCACTCAGAGGAAAGCCAGTGTTTACCACAGCCTTTAAGCAGTGGTTACTGGTAAATGTTCAAACACCAACAATCAGAAGTATAAATATGTATTTGTACATAAGTTTATTGTCAATTTTACTGATAGAAAGATAGCATTATAGTATATAATTTCCAAACTATAAAAATGTACATGCAAAAAATCTGCACACAAATGTCTATTATCAAATGTATTCATAATTGTTAAAACTTAGAAGCAACCAAGATGTTCTTAAGTGGGTGAAAGGATTAATAAACTATGGTACATCCAGATGATGGAAGATGTGCTATCAAGCCATGAAAATCCATGAAGGAACCTTAAATGCATATTACTAAGTAAAAGAAGCTAATGTGAAAAGGTCACATACTATATGTTTCCAGCTATATAACACTCTAGGAAAGGCAAAACTACACAGACAGTAAAAATATCAGTGGTTAGCAGGCGATAGGAGGTAGAGAGAAATAGTGCACAGAGGATTTTTAGAACAGTGAACTATCCTATATCATATAGATAGATAGATAGATAGATAGATAGATAGATAGATAGATAGATATGCCTAAGCGATCATTAGGATAGGTCAACCGAATGCCGAATGACCGGCCGGTAGCTATGATGTGCACTGACCACCAGGGGGCATACACTCATTGCAGGAGCTGCCCCCTGTGGTCAGTGCCCTCCCATAGCCAACCTCCCGTGGTCCCTCCCCACAGCCAGCTGACTCTGATTGACTCTGATTGGCCTCAATTGCTGGCCAGGCCAAGGGACCCCACTCATGCACGAATTCGTGCACCAGGCCTCTAGTGATACTATAATGGTGAATACATGTCATTATACACTTATCAAAAACACATAGAAGGTACAACACCAGGAGTGAATCCTAATGTAAACTATGGATCTTTGGTGATAGTGATGTGTCAATGTAGGCTCATCATAACAAATATATCTCTGTGGTTGGGGATCTTGATAGTGTGTATGTGTGTGTGTGGTGGGGGGGATTGTGCATGCTTGGGGGAATATGATCTATGAGAACTCTCTATACTTTGTGCTAAATTTTCTGTGAACCTAAAACTACTCTAAAAAATAAAGTCTATTAAAAAACATATAGACCTGGCCAGTGTGGTTGCTCAGTGGTTTGAGCATTGTCCTGTACACCAAAACGTAGGGGGCTCAATTCCCTGTCAAGGCACACATCCTGGTTGTGGGTTCCTTCTCTGGTTGGGGCTCGGGCAAGAAGCAACCGAACAATGCTTCTCTCTCTCTCTCTCTAAAATAAAATTTTTAAAAAGTTAAAGAAATATATACACATATATAATACATATATAATACTCTTCATTGTTAATTTTATATAAATTAATTATAACATAATGCTTTTGTTGACTTTTTAGAAAATCTTGTATTCATTACTGACTTATGGTTTTAACTGATGACTGAATATATTTCTTTTTTTAAAAATATATTTTAATGATTTTTTACAGAGAGGAAGGGAGAGGGAAAGGAATACAGAGTTAGAAACATCGATGAGAGAGAAACATCGATTCAGCTGCCTCTTGCACGCTCCCTACTGGGGATGTGCCTGCAACCTAGGTACATGCCCTTGACCGGAATAGAACCTGGGACCCTTCAGTCCACAGGCTGACGCTCTATCCGCTGAGCCAAACCGGTTAGGGCCTGAATATATTTCTGACATAAATGTTGGTTGATTTCTTAGTTAAGGAGCAAAAGGAAGAGTGAAATATAGAGATGTATCTCAGAATTTCACAGGTTCATCAATGGCATGAGTGACTTCTTTGTTGAATTGGATATTTTTTATAATGGAAAAGTATTTCCTCATATTTATGTGTCACAATGTAATGACTACAGACACAACACCCATTTTAGTTTTATCTGCATTATTAACATTTCTCTACCACTTTCTTAAATCTATACAATCAATACATAAAGACATGATGTGTAGTGTTCACCTATTTTCACTCCATAAATACTCCATCATGGCCAATTTCAGGCTACCAATGAGATCTCACTGATCTGGGTCATAAATAACCCCAAGGGCATAGGTAATAGTAAAATGTGGTAAACAATTAGAATGCGATAGGTTTTGAGCATTACTTTTCTTTTATTGTAATTAATTTATTTTTACATTTATATAATTTAATTTTTACCAATGGCTATGTTTAAAACTAGTTCACAAAATGTAACAATTGGCTCTTGTCCACTGGTATGAGCCTGTTCTGCGACTGCACAGCCTGTAACGTTCTGCTAAGGTGAAGACAAGACAGCATGGCTATAAATGAAAAGTTGAATAGAATAGCTATCTGGTCCCTGAATGAATGGATTCTCCTATTCCTTCTTTATTAAAGTTCTCACTGAACTATTATTAGGTTATAATAGCATACTTCCCTCAAATACCTAAGTATTATTTAAAATAAAATCTGATTTTAAAGTGCTGGAATCATACATATATATAGTTTTATAATATAATAATATATTTAATATAATATATAATTAAATAGTATAATCCTATATAATAAAAGGGTAATATGCAAATTGATCCTAATGGCCAAACGACCAGAAACGAGCAGTCACCATGACGCACACTGACCACCAGGGGGCAGACGCTCAACACAGTAGCTGCCTCCTGGTGGTCAGTGCGCTCCACTCAGCCACAAACTGGGCTGATAGCTGCAAATGCAGCAGCAGTGGTGGTAGCCTCTCCTGCCTCCGTGGTAGCGCTAAGGATGTATGACTGACGGCTTAGGCCCAATCCCCCAGGGAACGGGCCTAAGCTGGCAGGTAGACATCCCCCGAGGAGTCCTGGACTGCGAGAGGGTGGAGGCTGGGCTGAGGGACCCCCCCAGCCTCTAGTTAACAATATAACATTTAATGACAGTATAATAGAATATACTTAATATGAGATGTAATTAATATATGTTTATATTATTTTATATATAACTAGAGGCCCAGTGCACGAAATTCGTGCACTCGGGGCAGGGTGGTGTTCCCCAGCCTGGCCTGTACCCTCTCACAGTGAGGGAGCCCCGCAATCAATCTCCCCAAAGAGGTAGGCTCCACCCACCCATCTGGGCTCCTCAAAGGATTGCCCCAAAGAGGTAGGCCGGAGCCAGGGGTCCCACCTCTGCACTGTGCACATAGCGTCAAGTCCCTACCCACCCATGTGCAACTCGCTGTGCACACAGCCCCACCCACCCGCGTGCGCCCGCTGCACATGCAGCCTCCTGGTGATGGATTGTTAGGGCGTGAGGGCATCATGGCGTGAGGGCATGACGACCACATAGGCTTTTATTAGTATAGATAATATATATAATATATAGTAGTGCCTTATAAAAGGGGGAGAGATCCCTGGCCCCTTCCCCCATGTGAGGACACAGTAAAAAGTCTCCACCTATGGACCAGAAAGAGGGCCTTCACAAGAACTCAACCGCACTAGCAACTTGATCTTGGACCTCCTAGCTTAAAGAATTGAAATAAATGTCTGTTGTTTATAAGTCACCCATTCAGTCATATTTAACTCATGTCCTTCCACTGCCACTTCCTCCGTGCACAGACACCCACCTCACTGCATCTGATTCCACAGCTGGGCTGCTCCCCACTGTGTGGACCTTCCCCATGTTTGCGCTCTGACTCCTTTCTCTGGACTACTGGTCAGTGTAGACACCTGCCTTATGTTGCCTCACCTAATGGCTTTAGAACTGAATTGTTTAGGAAGGGAAAAGAAAAGAGAAAAAGAGGAAAAGAAACTTCACTTTAACAAGCACACTACACTTTAAAAAAAAAAAATATATATATATATATATATATATATATATATATATACACATATATATATATTTTTTATTTTATTTTATTTTTTACTGATTTTTTACAGAGAGGAAGGGAGAGGGATAGAGAGTTAGAAACATCGATGAGAGAGAAACATCAATCAGCCGCCTCCTGCACACCCCCTACTGGGGATGTGCCCGCAACCAAGGTACATGCCCTTGACTGGAATCGAACCTGGGACCCTTCAGTCCGCAGGCCGATGCTCTATCCACTGAGCCAAACCAGTTAGGGCCACTTTATATTTTTTATTCACAGAATAAGTCTATATTCTTCCAAAGAGATTACTTTGAAAAAACCCCTAATTTGGATATATAGAAATACTGATAACATTAGTTGTATATAATACTTTATACATTATAAATAATTTTCTTTGCAACATTGTGAGATGAGTAGAATAGACATTCTCAATGTCCTAATTTTAGAAGTAAGGAAACTAAGACTTTACAGGCATTAATTATATATATATATATATGTATATCAGTAAATTCATAAATAGGAGATATGTTAAACTTAAGAGTAAATAAAATGGTAATTGTCCACAACCAGTACCATAAAAATGATTTATTCAATCACAAGAATAGCACATTGGTAAAGTAAAAATGGATAAGATATTTTTTCTAGAAAGCATGATTTGACTTTCTATTATTACACCAGGAAAGGAGACCAAAAACACAGATATGACTGTCTGGGCAACCATCAAATCAACAACCCATTATATTCTCTTGGCATATATTAGGAAAAGGGGATTTGAAAGGCATTGTGCCTATTTGGCATGTCCACACTTAGGAAAATTTGTATCTCCAAAGCCCATTTTGGAACATGAAAACATGGCTTGTTTGTTTTGTTCCCAGCCAAACAGAATGATCAAGTGACTAAAATAAGAAGTCAGCTGCTCTGGGCCCTAAAACAGGCAATTGCAGAAGCCCAAGGTGGAAGAAAGGATATTAGAAGTCAGGTTATGGGGGGATTAAATGAGATCCTGTATACAAAGCCCCCAGCAGAACACCTGGCTTCTATCAAGCCCTGGATCAGTAGGGGAAAAACAAATGAACTAAAATTTGTTTGACTGCATTTATCTTAGGAGGGAAATAAGTTCCCAGGGGCGCCAGGGTTGGGGGACCTGAGGCTGCGCCCCCTTGCCTGGCGGGGCTTGACAGGGGAACTGAGGCTGGGCTGGGGGGACCTGAGGCTGCACCAGGGGACCTGAGGCCACACCCCCTGCCTAGCACCAGGCCGGGGGACTTGAGGCTGTGCCCCCCTAACCAGTGGGGCTTGACAGGGGACCTGAGGCTGCGCCTCCTGCCCCAGTGCCGGGGCTGGGGAACCTGAGGCTGGGACCCCTTCCCAGCAGGGCTTGACTGGGGACCTGAGGCTGCACCCCCTGCCCACTGGGGCTTGACAGGGGTGGGGCTGTCCAGGTCTGGGTCTCGCACGATTTCAAGGCACATGCAGGTGGGTGGGAACTTGACTCTGGGTCCCGTGGCATGCCCCAGACTCTGATAGGAGGGAGATTTTCATATATATTTTACTAATTTTCTTTCATCTTTGACACTTATATTATAGAGAAAGGGAAAATAGCAAAATTAAAATATTTTCTCTAATTAATTCCCTTTTAATGTGCATGAATTTCATGCACCAGGCCACTAGTAGAGTTCTATAAATATACAGGCACCAAATAGGACTTATATTATTAGCACAGACCCCGAGTTAATGTCAAGCTTTTAAAGGATATTTATATAATAAAAGCCTAAGTGACCATTACGGCGGAACAACCGGAACAACCGGTCACTATGATGCACACTGACCACCAGGGGCAGACGCTCAATGCAGGTGCTGCCCGTGGTAGTCAGTGCACTCCCACAGAGGGAGCGGCCGCTCATCCAGAAGCTGGGCTCACAGCTGGCGAGCGCAGCGGCAGTGGTGGGAGCCTCTCTCACCTCCACGGCAGCACTAAGGAGCAGCAAGCTGAGCAGTAAGGAGCCTGCCACTAAGGATCAATGAGCCAAGTGGTAAGGAGCAAGCAGGTGGGAGGTAAGGAGCGAGGGATCCTGAATTGCGAGAGGATGTACTACTGCTGGCTTAGGCCCGATCCCCTGGGGTTCCCTGGGGGATCGGGCCTAAGTGGGCAGTTGGACATTCCCTGAGGGGTTCCAGACTGCAAGAGGGTGCAGGCCAGGCTGAGGGAACCTCCCTTCCAGTGCATGAATTTCATGCACTGGGCCTCTAGTTATTAATAAAACACATACCTAAATCTGAACTGACCAAAGTTTATTTCAGTGCTTTAAGGATATATTGTTAAGAAGGGTTATTCTTTTATTTCTTTTGTATGTGTGAGTTTGCTTTATGATAATAAATGAATACCTCAAAATATTGATGAGTATAACTGTATAAACAATTTGTATGAGATGAACTTCCTCCTCCATTCACTCTTTGTAAGCCATGTGCTATTATATCTCTACGCCTTTTCATCTCCTTCTGCTGGGTGAGTCCTCCTTCCTGTTATTTGCAGATAAACTCCTGCTCATGGGTCAAGATCTAGCTCACTTGTCATCTCTTTGATAAAACATTTTTTTCAAATCCTGCAGGAAAGACAAATCTTCCATCTTCTACTGGACTAAGTACAAATAAAAGCTAATGTTCATTATGAATTGACTGTGTGCCAATATTGTACTAAATGTAACGTCTATTACTTTTTAAAACCCACAACAATTCTATGAATGCGGGCTTATATTATCATTTTAAAGATGAGAAGATTGAGGTACAGGCAGATTAAGTAACTTATAAACTGAGTAAGTGGCAGAGATTTGAAGCCTGACAGTGTGAGTACCATCTTTAAGGACTTGGTATGTTGCCTTCTTTAGACAAATGGCTGTCCTGAATTAGCTGTTAGATTTCCTCTAAGACATCCTGGACTGGGGACCTTGACTGACAGCCCCAACTGCATCCACTCTAGATCCACCATAGCAGCTGCTCCTGGCCTATAGACAGGCAGACATGGGTACTAGTGTCAACCTACATCTACCCAGTGGGTGATTAGGTAATAGGTAACTTTTGTTTGGGGAATCCCTGTTGCTATTCATATGAATCCCCATTAAAATGGTCACATCCAGCTGCTCATAGAATAAGGCAGCCATCTGTTTGAAACTGTTTTGGTAGGTGAAAGATCAAGAAAAGGCTCCTAAATACAGCAAAATGTTGTATGTAGTAACACTAATATATTTAAAATAAGTCAACAGCAAATCACACACACAAAGGCATCTTTTGTATTAAGAAAGGAAGCATTGTAAAATAAGATGAATTTGGGTTGGCCTTTGAAAACTCTTCTTGCTTTTTTGTTTCTTTTTGTGGGCACGTGTGCACCCATGTGTATGTGTTTTTTCCACGAACTGACAAGCCATGTTGAGTTGTCTTGGTCCACTGCTTTCCCCCTTTTTGAGTCACTACATGGTGCTGCTATGTGTATACATTTTCATGTGTTTGTTCCTCATTATGAATTCTAGTTTTTTGCTAATTACATTTGACTTTCCTGTCTGTAAAAAAAAAAAAGAAAGAAAAAGAAAAACAAGAAAGAAAGAAAGAAAAAAGGCTGAGACTGTTTGAGAAATGGGCTGCAGTCCGTGGCTCTTCTTACCACCCCTTCCTTCCTGCTTTCTTTGCAGTGTCTGACTGCACCTTCCCGCCTGCTCATGCTCTCACCCCTTTATCCTTCACACATTTCTTCCAACAAGCGTTTTCATATCTAGTCATGTCTTAGTGTCTGCCTCTCAGAGGATAAAACAGAAAAAAATATGGGACATGATCCCTGCCTCAAATAACTCAGTCTCTCTGGAGAAAGGAATAAATTTCATATATATAATTCAATGTGATCATTCCATTTATTTCAGTAGTCTTAGGAATGCAGATAAGGAAAGACGTGTTCTGTCTGGAGTAGATGAGTGTATAGTAAGGAAAAGTGCAAGGAAGAGATGACTTTTAGATTGGATTCCAAAGCAATAGCTAGAGTGACTGAGATAAGGGTATTTCAGAAAGAGAGAATAACATTAATCAGCAATGACACAGGCGTATGAAAGTGTTTAGTATCTTGCCCAGTTCTGGGAAGTTGCCTCACTGCTATCACACTTAAAACAAAAACATAGATCAGCAAAGTATACTTTGTTCAAAACTGCAAGGGACCTGAAGTCACAGTCACCCCAAGAGCAAAGGAAGCCAGCCTCATCTCTCCTTTTCCACCCTCCCACATCCTCACGTCTATCTGTATGTATTGCACATAACATGTTCGAGGCACAGACAGGTTGTCAGAGGAAGATTCACAAATATGGTAGGACATAAAATGTTCTAAGAAAAACAGAAATCTACAGGAAAATAATTGGCTTTCTTGCCCCCACTATTTATTTCCTTTCTGAGAGACAAAAATTATATATACAAGTAAATAAAGTAAGAAGCACCAATCGGGGGTAAATTATATGAGGAGGCCAAGCTACTGTTAATATACTCTGTGATGAGTCTCTGTGGATCCAATCCAGCTGAAACACATAAAGGAAGGGGCATCCGTGGCAGAGACAATCCTGCATTTCCAGGGGAAAACTTGTAGCCTATTTATTATAGAAGGTATGCTAAGTGTTGAAAAGTTTGGAAATGCAGGAACACAAATGAGAAAAGACAAACCACCCATAATTGTATGGCACAGGGCAATATACACACATATATGCATGTGTGCATGTGTGTGTGTGTGTGTGTGTGTAGAATATCTATAATAATGAAACGTAATATGCTAATTAGACCAGAAAGCCAAATGACCTTCTGGACTTCATTCCGGACAAAGCTGCCACAGAGGGGGTTGAGGCAGAGGCAGTTAGGGGTGATGAGGCAGGCAGGCGAGCAGTTAGGGGCATCAGGCAGGCAGGCAAAGTGGTTAGGGACAATCAGGCAGGCAGGTGAGTGGTTATGGGTAATCAGGCAGGCAGGGAAGTGGTTAGGAGTGATCAGGCATGCAGAGTGGTTAGGGGCGATCAGGCAGGCAGGCAGGCGAGTGGTTAGGAGCCAGGAGTCCCGGATTGCAAGAGGGATGTCTGAATGCAGATTTGGGATTGGGCCTAAACCAGCAGTCGGATATCCCCCAAGGGGTCCCGGATTGTGAGAGTGTGCAGGCCGGGCTGAAGGCCCCCCCACCCCGTGCACGAATTTCATGTACTGGGCCTCTAGTATTTGAAATAAAAAGGCTAACATAGCATGGAACATTTTATAAACAGCTAGAGAATTTCTTCTGCTTGATTTCGGCAATGTTTTCCTTTTCTAATTCTCTGCTCTTTCTTTCTTTCCCTGACTTTTTATCTTATAATCCTTCTCTTAAATCTCCACTCATTCAACTTTGTCTTCCAACATGGCAAGATGGTTATTCCCTAGTCTCCACTACTGCCCATGCACTGGTAGCTTCCTTAACAACTGCCCTTGTAACCCCCAGACCTATGTTTTCTAAGTAACATCTCAACTTGAATATCTCACATGTCACTCATAGTCATTCTATCAAAAACTGAACTCAATTCATGACATGATTCTCAAACCAATTTCTACTAAAGCTTTCCCTTGGTTTTTAGAAACTGTTGGTTAGATACTGAAGCCAGGAGACTATTATTCTTGCCTTCTTTCCCTTTCTCACTTCTAATGTCCATTGGTCACTAAGTATGATCTTTTCTATGTGCCACCATCTCTCCCATTGTTTCATCCTCTCCAATACATTTGACATGGCCTTTGTAAGGGGCTCTCATCATCTCTCACCTGTACTGTTGCAGTGAGTCCTTAATTTGTCTCCTTCCACTACATCCACCCAGGTCTACATCAAAGACTTAATAAAAAATAAAAAGTGAATATAAGAATAGACTATTTTTTCAAGAAATTTTGCAGAGCCCTAACTGGTTTGACTCAGTGGATAGAGCATCGGCCCACGGACTGAAGGATCCCAGGTTCGATTCTGGTCAAGGGCATGTACCTTGGTTGCGGGCACATCCCCAGTAGGAGGTGTGCAGGAGGCAGCTGATTGGTGTTTCTCTCTCATCGATGTTTCTAAGTCTCTATCCCTCTCCCTTCCTCTCTGTAAAAAAAATCAATAAAATATATTTTTTTAAAAAAAGAAATTTGCAGAGCAGGAAAGATAGAAACATTTAAGAATATCAAAAGGAGACTGGGTTAAGGCAAAGTTGTTCTTTAATGTAAAGAAATTCAAAGAATATTTGTCAACAGCAAGGAAAAGAGTTGTCTTTTATTGCCTACACTGTAAGAGAGGGTAAACAGGCTAAGTTTCCCACGAATGTGGGAGGAAATGAGATCCTATAAAAACCCTTAGGACCTCAAGGAAAGGAACCCAGAAGAGGTAAAACATCTATAGTTGAGGCCAATATAGAGGGACAGTGAAGGAGTTTACACTTTTGAATTCTCAGTTACGTCACCTGCTAAAGGTGAAAGAAAGAAGGGAAAGGGAGACCTTTGAAAAGATAGGTAAAAGCTTGTGACACCTTGATCTTGAATACTGGTGAATGAAATTGAGTAGGGTTAAGCAATTATTTGTCGACATGTTCACCATTGCCAACCACACTTAGCAAATGCCTGGAACAAAGAGGCCCTCAGTAAACATCAGAGAGGTTAGGCACCACCGTGTTAGAAACCAGGTCTTAGTCATACAGCGAGCACTGTGCCTAGTCATTGTAGAAACTCAAGAGTCAAAAATATAAATTGGTCTACAGGAAATCGCATAAAAACATCGTTAGCCACATTCTTCAAAACTGGAAACTTCTCAGTTTTCCCCTTTAAGTTGAACATTATCAGAAAGAAACAAAGATAATTCATGTAATCTCAGAGATTTGTTAATTCTTAGGAAATATTTAAATCATTAAAAATTAGATAGCCTCCTTACGCTTACTACCAGATTGTGCAGTGAAA
Organism: Myotis daubentonii; assembly: GCF_963259705.1. Taxonomy (NCBI): domain Eukaryota; kingdom Metazoa; phylum Chordata; class Mammalia; order Chiroptera; family Vespertilionidae; genus Myotis; species Myotis daubentonii. The sequence goes on from NC_081841.1 coordinate 32,074,674, forward strand.
ATAAATGCTAGAATTATGAATCATAAAGCCATAAACATTCTTCAGTTCTCAAGAATGACAACAAAATAGTCATTATATTTTAATTACCCAAGAGAGGAAACAAAATTAATCTCCTTTAGAAAACAAATAAAGAAGGCTTCTAATAAATTCTCAGTAAATATATGCTATGTCACCTTGAAGTGACCTACAGAAACAGTTAGTTCTACCTTAACTCTGTCTGTGCGGCTGTTGAAAAGTCCAATCCGTCTAATGGTGCTGAGGATGGGGTCAGTGGAGTCATCGATCATGTTGTGAGTGGTCACTGGAGGCAAAGACTGTCGCTGAAGTAATGGGAGAAAATGTCAATTATGGAAAGAACTAATGCGTGACTAATTGCAACAATAGGTCATTGGCAACATGTCATACAACCTTCCTCCAGTCTTTTGAGACGACACTAATGAGGATGACTAAGTTTTGTGTGTTTCAGTGGAGGAAAATGGGTTCAAGCACGGCCTTTGTATATGGTGAACACATGCTACTTTTGTTTTTCACCTGCAGCCACTATACAAAAGGCCAAGACATCTTGCCTGCTCCTGGGACTTACTTGAAATATGAATGTCCTGAAATCTTGCCTTGAGAGGAGCTCCTCTATTTTTATTTTATTTTATTTTTCTTTATTGATTAGGAGCTCCTCTTTTAAATCCTTTAGTGGGGCTGTCCTCCAGTATCTGATCCCTCGCTATTATGACAAGAGTTTGCTGTACGCCTAACACAACACTTACCTTTTCTTCTTTGCAATAGTTCTACTTGTCTGAGAAACATTCATGTTTTCTCTACTGCAACTCAAAATTCTATGCTTTTTGAAAAAATTAGGTTTTTATTGTCATTGCACATACACTTCTTTTCAATTGGACACAATGGTTCCAAATTATTATTATTATTATTATTATTATTATTATTATTACCCAGGGAGAGTGCAAACACAGTCCCTCTCTACCACAAATTATGCAGTTGAGTTTTCTACATTTGGGGACATCACAGGGGTCAGCACAGCCAGAATGCAATGGGTGAGCCTTGCCCTGGGAAACTACCCTTGGGATCATGGCATCTTCCCTGCTAAGTAAATATCAAATATAATTTTAAATTGGATACAAGAAAAGCCCTGTGTCCAATCTCTCTTATGAACCACTCATAAAAGAGAATACAAAGTTGACATTTTGGTGGATACAGAAGAATGACTTTCTAGTCCTTGAGTTTAAAAATTTCCCAAATTAGCCCATTTCAATAAATTAAAATACATTGATTTTAACATTGGGAAGTGGTAGGCACTTTTTTATTTACTACCTGAGTTGAAAAGATGGCTCTTTTCATTATTGTTAGATCATCTCGATCCAAAATATTGTTCATATCAGGAATTTCTCCTCTGTGGGAAAAACAATGTTAATAATAAAAATAAAAACAACTGGCACTAATTCGGTGCTCTTTTGTGTCAGATACTGTTCTAAGCACTTTAAAAATAAAAGTAAATATAGTTTCCAGATAAAGCTCACAGATAAATTCCTAAAGTGTGAAGAAGCTTGGTAAAGATAGCATTGCTCCAGCCAGGTGGCTCAGACAGTTGGAGTGTTGGGGCTCATACAGGAGGCAACCAATTCTTGCTTCACACTTCAATATTCTCTCTCTCTCTCTCTCTCTCTCTCTCTCTCTCTCTCTCTCTCTCTCCCCCTCTCTCTCTCCCTTCCTCCTTTCCTCTCTAAAATCAATAAGCATATCCTCAGGTGAGGATTTTAAAAATAGCATAAAAAATCAAAATTGATTTTTTATAGCATTCATGTTCACCATCAGGGGACACTCTCATTGTTTTGCCCATTTCTGAGTACTACATTCTAGAGTGGCCATAACTTGTCCATCTATAAGTTGATACTTTTACTGGTAAAGAGAAATGATGTTCACCTACTACCATGGGTCAGGAGACAACATAGTTTTCTCTTCAAATCACAGAAAAATCATGTATTTTAGTATTATTATTATTATTATTAGGTTATAATACATTTAAATTTGATATTGTTATTTAGTCTTTATTATATCTGTAAATTACATATCTTATTTATTATTTATTAAATAAACACATACTCAGTAATATTAATATGTTAATTAATATTCATTAATATGTTTGGTTAATAAATAAATCTTGATTTAATATGTCAATAATTAATATATTAAGCCAATATATACTTTGACTTAAAATCTCATGAACTCTTAGCTTCAGATTGGCATACTAACATTTCATAAGATTTTCATTGAGTTAGAACCTATTTGCATATATAAATATGTTCTCATTTGTAAAACCTGTTTATAAGTGTTTTTCAGGTGAAGGATAAAAGAAAACCTACTGATATGATGTCACACATTTTCAAAGGTTATTAATTCCTTTATATTCAGAACAACATAAATGTATTATACCACTGAAACTGTTAAGATGGAATGTGACATCCAAATGTTTGTGGTGGTACGTGTTCCAAACACCTACCTTAATAAGGCATCATAGAGTTTCTTTCCAAACTTTTCCTTCACAGAATGTGCAATGTCCCTGATTGGGGAAAAAAAATCTATAATTAAACAGTGTCACAATTTTACATCTTTATTCATCATGATAACGCTGTTGTTAGTGCATTGTTAAAATTACAGTTCTCTTTTGCATAGACTCCTCTATTATCTTCATATTTGCCAATTTGGCTTGAGTTAAAACCTCCAGAGCTGAGGCAGCAGAGCCCTGACCAGCCCACATTGTTTAACTTTTTTTTTTGCTTGATGATATTCAGGGTAGGGCTGAGGGCTGGGAGGGGGAGTGGATGCAGGTATAGATGTAACAAGATTGGGAATGTGTTGATAATTGTTGAATATAGGCTATCGGCACATAAGAGGTCATTATACTAATTTGTTTACTTTGCCATGTTTTTATTTGCATAATAATTTTTAAAAAATTCAACCCATCTTTAAAGAGTTCTACAGAGGCTTTATCCTTCTATGGTAGCCTATTCCAAAATTTTTATTGTAACCTGGTTGTATAGCCATTACCTAATCTAGCATCATAGCCCAATGAGAAGATAACCAAGTAGTATTTATGCTATAATAATCTTAAGGAAAAAATAGTTCAGGAATATATATCAGAAATCATGCACATAAAAATAACCCTTTGCAGTTTTTGCTTGAGAACATTTACAAGACGTGAGATTACCATAGCTGCTTTCGCACTGCCTGGCCTTTCAGGGTTTCCACATTGAAATTGTTTGTCTTGGCAGGCATAATGAAAAACACCACCACTGTGACGTCACTTTTATGCATCTAAGGAGGGATCAGAAAACATAACAGAGTCAATGACCAAAGATGAAATAAAACGTGTGACAGACGGACCTTCCATTTTGAACAAACAGTGTTTAAAAATATCTTTAGGCAAAAAGAATACTTTTTGTGATTCACAGAAAAATTGTACCCACCTTCCTAAGGCTTTTTCAGAAAATGTATTTTAAATTGGGCTTTCAATAGATGTTTGTTGATTAAAAATTTTAAAATTCAGACAAAATATTTTCATGGCACGAATCACCTAAAATACCTAGCAATTGATATTGTTATCACAATCTTCTCTGTAGTTAAGAAAGTAATACAAATTTGAGCTAATACTAAAGGGTCAAAATTCGCTCTTTAAAATTTAAGATTGGAAACTTAATGAGGATTTAGTTTTGGTTTATTCTATTTTTTCCCTTTAGCTTATATACACTGATTTACACAAAAGATTATTTACATTTTTTGTCAAGTTTCTTGATTCTCATGATATCACAGTTTGGTTTTTTAGCACTAAGGTAAAGAAGCAAGCATAGGCTCAGCAATTTTGTTGATGCAGGCACTGTGCTGGATGCTTTAAATGCATAATTCAACCCAATCCTTGAATCGCTGTGCATAATAGATGTCACTCTTCTTGTTTTACTGACATCAGAAGAGAGGCATGGAGGTTCCATACAGACATCTGACCTCCTATAACAGATTAGTGGCAAAACTGAGATTAAAACTGGAGTTTAAGACTCTAAAATCTGTGGGATTTTTTCCCCTCTTCCCACAAATATTATTGGCCTAGCATCTCTCTCAGAAGGAAATGAAATATCAAATGGCCATGGGAATGAAAGCATAAACTCAAACCATGAACAGATGAACGCCCATATGATCTAGAAATGACTATCTCCTGAGTGCAGGGCATTTTACCATCTAATCTGCCACCTCGCACTCTAGGGCCTGACAATCTATTCAAAAGTCTATGGAAATCTTAGCTATTGTAAATTGTGCAGCTATGAACATAGGGATGCATATATCCTTTCTTATTGGTGTTTCTAGTTTCTTGGGATATATTCCTAGATGTGGGGTTACTGGGTCAAATGGGAGTTCCATTTTTAATTTTTTGAGGAAACTCCATACTGTCTTCCATAGTGGCTGCACCAGTCTGCATTCCCACCAGCAGTGCACAAGGGTTCCTTTTTCTCCACATCCTCTCCAGCACTTGTCCTTTGTTGATTTGTTGATGATAGCCTGACAGGTGTGAGATGGTACCTCATTGTTGTTTTGATTTGCATCTCTCGGATGATTAGTGACTTTGAGCATCTTTTCATATTTCTCTTGGCCTTCTGTATGTCCTCTTTCAAAAACTGTCTATTTAGGTCCTTTGCCCATTTTTTGACTGGATTGTTTATCTTCCTTTTGTTAAGTAGTATGAATTCCCTATAAATGTTGGAGATTAAACCCTTATCAGTGATAACATTGGCAAATATGTTCTCCCATGCAATGGGCTTTCTTGTTGTTTTGTTGGTGGTTTCTTTTGCTGTACAGAAGCTTTTTATTTCATAGCAGCACAATTTACAATAGCTAAGATTTGGAAACAGCCTAAGTGCCCATCAGCAGATGAGTGGATTAAAAAACTGTGGTACATCTACACAATGGAATACTATGCTGCAGTAAAAAAGAAGGAATTCTTATCATTTGCAACAGCATGGATGGAACTGGAGAGCATTATGCTAAGCGAAATAAGCCAGTCAGAGAAAGATAAACATCACATGATCTCACTCATTTGTGGAATATAGTGAACATCATAAACTGATGAACAAAAATAGATACAGAGACAAAGAAGCATTGAACAAAGTGTCAAACTTCAGCAGGAAGGCAAGGGAGGGTTAGGAGGGGGTAAGAGATCAACCAAATCAACCAAATGACTTGTATTCATGGGCACAGGCACTAGCGAGGTGAGGGCATATGGCGGGGAACGAGGCAGGGGGGGGGATGTCCGGGGGGAGAGGGCAGGGAGAAGTCAATAGGGGAAAAAGGAGACATATGTTCTACTATTCGCAATACTTTAAACAATAAAAAAGAAAAAAAAGGTCTATGGAAGCCATAGCACAGGAAACATGATATAACATTGTAGAGCTTCCTTACCCTCAGCAGGAAATTGAGCCTGGATAAGGACTCTAGGAAGATGTCAGCTCCTTTGTTTGAAAACTCATACCTCCCAGCAATGAAAAAGAACAAAGTTTTTTCAAGATCAAAGTCCAGATGACTAAAACAAAACAAAACAGTTTCAAATGAAAGAAAGCACCAGCAACAAAATGTACACAGGAATCCTGTTAAAGTACAAAGGGGATGGGAAAGATAAACAGTACTGTAACAACGCCGTTTTCTCTATACCAGAGCTCCCTGACATTGCACCCTAATTGTTTTCAAGAAAGAAAAACACATACCCGTAAAAATGACCCCGAACAAATTCTTGTATCCTAGCCTTGTACATTGCATGTAGATTTTGAAACTCATGCATTGCTGAAAATTTCTTAACATTCAAGCCATTTGGAGTAACTACATCTGGAAAAGCAAAAATAAAATAGTTATGAAAATGTTCTTTTGAGAGAGGATATCATTGTAGAAAAACAGTTTATTTAAATTTATATAAAGTTTGATTCTATTAACATTTCCAGGTTATGACTATCATAGAAATGAAAATTCATAAATGTTCACAATAAATTGTAGAAATAGGAAACGAGGAGTGCATGACCAAAATAACATTGGTTCAATGACATAGCAGAGTTAAAAGCAATAATGATGATTGTTATAGTTTCATTGCTTACTATGCACCAGGCACGGCTCGCAATGCTTCACAATGTAACTCATTAAATCCTTGTAACAACCAATGGAGTTGGTGCTCTCATTTGCATTTCCAGTGGCAAAAACATTTTTTTCCCCTCTACTGTTTTATGCTTTTTTTTTGTTTGTTTGAACCAAAGTTCTCATGCTCTCTTGTCATTTGGAATGGAAAGATCAGTGACAAACTGAGGGGTCAACATTACCAGGCTTTCTCTTCAGCATGTGTTCTGCCTCTATTGCTGTTATTTCAGAAACTGTGGTGAACACGTGCGCACAATGGACAGAGGCCCGCTCCATGCAGTACCGGTGGTAGATCTGCCTTTCCCCGGCCTCTTTGTCTATGTCAAACTGTTCGAAACAAAACACAAGCACACGTCCATTCGCGTACACTGATTCTTCCACACAAGCAAAACAAAGTCACATATTTTTCATATTGTGTTCCCCAAAAGCCGTGTGAAATTTTATGCCCACTAAAAGGTAACGAACATTTGTGTTTAATCCCATTACTAAGTGCAGAGCTACTTATGCTTACACAGATGTTGCTTACTTCATTTCTGCTTCAAAACTGCTATGTAAACCTCTGAGTAAATGACATTTCCACTTTGTTATAATCACATAGAAATCTTGATTTTCTTTGGCATTTCAATTATACTTGTACTTATCCCACATTTTATAAATACTGAGCTAATTTCTTTCCCCAAGGTCCTTATCATGTTTTTGCCCATAAACAATGAAGTAAAGCTGACATTAAACTTGATACAAAAATTATTATTATCCTTAACTCACTGAAAAGGAAGCCTGACAATGAAAAGACAAATGTTTTTCCATGACTATTGTAGTCCTACCACTATATAATTTCAAGGGTGTATAGTTATATTAATTAGATAGTGTGATAGATTGTGTAATCATTCTATCAAGCCAGTCAGAATATTCATTATTCTGGGTATCTTAACTTAAAAATATACGCACAATAAGCCAAACCCCCACAATTAAATAACTGGCAACAGTTGCAGGCTTTTGCCATTTGGCTTAGTTACTGAATATTATTTCTAATATAGTTGCATATGAAAGTAGCAGTGTCTAAGAGAAGAAGCTATATAGTTTCTGGCCTTGTATCAGCAATGCACTTTTCATATTAGAAGCTTTTCAACACTATGCATCAGACATTCTTCTAAGCAGGACATCATATTTAATCCTCTTAAACCACTGAGACACTTATTTTGTCTTCATTTTATAGAGGAGGGATCGAAATTTCTAAAGTTTAAAGAACTTGCTCAATGTAATATTCATATCTTAGCAGAGTCCTGTTGATCCAAATCAGTGTAACTGCAAACTTGTGCTCTCACCTGCTTTTATACCATTTAGTCTCTAACTCAATCAACAAGTCAATCCCAGTAATTACTGTACCAGAGAGAGGAAAATACTAAAAAAAGATTTATTAGATGTTTCTAAAGATTAGAACAAGATAATTTTAGAATAGTCTCTCTTGACTGTAATATTTACAAACATCTCTCTGAAATGGTTTGAACCTAGGTTCTCTCTATATGGTATCCTTGAATCAGCAGAAGTTTTTCTTAAAAGCTTTTTATGGCTCGTCTTATTTATTCAACCAATCTCTCATTCAACCAATATTTGTGGAATAATTTATGTGTTTCTGTTACCTTCAAAGAGCCTATAACTTAGTGAGCAAATGAGTAAAAATCAGGCTGAAATGAGTAAGTGCCTGAGTAAGGTATAAGATCAGAATAGGATAGGAAAAGTATCTCATCCTATATAATAAAACCCTACTATGCAAATCGACTGGACAGCAGAATGACTGGACACTATGACATACACTGACCACCAGGGGGCAGACACTCAACACAGGAGCTGTCCCCTGGTGGTCAGTGTGCTCCCACAGGGGGAGCGCTGCTCAGCCAGAAGCCGGGCTCATGGATGGCGAGTGCAGCGGCAGTGGAGGGAGACTCTCCTGTCTCCACTTCAGGCAGGTGGTGAGGGGCGAGGGGATCCGGACTGCGAGAGGGGTATCTGACTGCTGGCTTAGGCCTGATCCCAGGTTGGGGTGGGGGGGGTGGGGATAGGGCCTAAGCTGGCAGGTGGACATCCCCTGAGGGATCTTGGACTATGAGAGGGAGCAGGCCAGGCTGAGGGACCCCCACCCCCAGTGCACGAATTTCATGCATCAGGCCTCTAGTACTATATAAGTGTTCATATTATCAATATCACCTCTAGAATGTAAGATTTTTAGGGATAAGAACCATGAGTTATGCATAAAATAGCATTTGGACATGAAAATTTAATTTGGGGAAAGATTAGTTTAGGCTGAAAAATTAACTGCCCTAACAAACAAGTATACTAAGTCAAATGAAATTTGCAGAAAATAGCAAAATGTATGGTGTGACTGTGGCATTGGGTGTAGAATGTAGGAGACATAGTAGGGTGACATCCTGGTAGGATATAATAGGGCCAGGCCCCAGAATTCCCTGAAGACAAGACTAGAAATTTAGCCTTTGTCCTGTATACAATGGCAAGACTGAATGGGCTTGTTTAGAGATATGGTAAAGAGCGCCTATGTTTAAGAAAAATAATTCTGGAAAAGTATGTTTCCTATCTCACTGAGCTTTTGTAAAGAGCAAATGAGGTAACAAGTCAAATATTTATAAAAGTTCCTCACACATAGAAAGTGCTCAAGAACTTTAACTATTGTTATTATTCATTGTTGTTGTTAGGAATAATATGATTTCATATATGGGGCAGTGTTTAATATTTTGACATGTAGAGATGGGATGATAGGTTTTCTAAGTGAGCAGACCAAGTACGCAAAGGTGAAGACAGGCACTTGTGGATGTTTCTGTCTTTTCCCGGCCCTGTGGGGCCCCTTATCTTTTAGGCCTGTAGTATGTATGCCTGGTCACACCCATAGGCTTCACAGCAACCCTATCTATTTATACTGTCTACTTTCCCCCATATTCATGACAGCATGTTAAAATCTCTGTCTGGTCATTCCAACATCTAAAACATATCTGGGCCTGGTTCCTTTGACAGTGGAACTTCCTTCCCTGTGTTTTTTTTTTTTTTATATCTTATAGCCTTTTGTTGTATTCTAGATAATGTGTATAAAAGAACAAAGAATGAGGTATAAGGTTACAGTGGAGGGTAACCTTATCATTGAAGTTCACTAGTTTAAAACTTGGTCAGAGGAGAGAGTTAAAATCCATGAGACCATTGTGTACCAGTTGGCTTCCTTCACAATTTTCTAATCCCAAACAGCAATGTCCTCATTTCTATCAAGGAAATTCTGTTGCTATTAAAAAAAAGAGAAGCCAAAACCTAAAAAACTTCTTTAAAAGCATTAGTTGTCTAGCTATTTTATTTCGTTGAATGTATTGAGGTGACATTGGTTAATAAAATTATATAGGTTTCAGGTGTACAATTCTATAATACATCCTCTGTATGTTATATTGTGTGTTCACCACCCCAAGTCAACCTCCTGCCATCACCATTTATCCTCCTTTCACCCTCTCCAACCTCCCCCAACTCCTTCTTAGTTATCTAGCTATTTTAGTGGAGGGAAAAGTTGATGGACTAATAAGAATAAATTTAAAAATATCTTGAAGAGTCTCAGAAATTCATACGCTGGCTAGAATGGTTGGAATGCTCTTTCAGCTAATAAATTTAACTAAAAACTTAAACCAACTTCAAAATCTTTGTGAATTGGCTAGTAACAAAAAATGTTTTCAGTTATCAATTACTATTTGAGTAAGTAGTTTTATCTTTCTGGTTTTAGAGAAGTTGAATACTTTTATTTTTCTTCTCATTTCCCCACTCCTACCCCATGTTCATCTGCCTGAGCCAGAACTTACTGAGGCAGATCTTGGGTCTTGTTTCAAAGACTAAATTCTGACTCATTTCTTAAGTTGAACTTTTAAAAACTTTCCATGTATAGAATTTGGTAATTTTTTTTATGTATCACCCAAATTCTAAACCCAATGTGAGCATGGGGAGAGGGTCTATTATGGAAAATTATTATAGGGTGTGCTTTTTCTGTAAGAAATGGTTATGAATTTAACTCAAAATCTAGTTCTTGACTACTTGTTGTTTACCAGTGACCCTGCTGGGCAGGGCATTTTGCTAGAAAAATGGACTGGGGTCTTACTTCAACCAGTGAGGGGCTTTAAGTTGGGGAATATATAATCCTATTTGAAGATAGTATGATATAAATACTGACCTTTATCAAGAGGATAAAGTTGTTATATATAACTATATATACTACCATGCATTTGTCCCTTAAAAAAAAACAATAGCTGAAGTATATTCTTAGTTGTTTTCCTTAATTACTATATAATGCTCTTAAGAATTCTACAGTAAAATATTTGATATGCCTCTCTAACATTTTCTCTTTCACAAAAATCAAAGTCTGCCCTTCTCCAGGAAACATGGTTGGTGAGCTTACCACAGATCACTGGTTTGCCCTTATTAGTCTATCAACATCATATGCCATTAAAAAATTTCCCAGCTCTCCTGACTTTCTGAGTCCTGTGGTGACTTTATTTTAAATGTACATCTTTTGTTTACAGTTAGAGACCTTTGGAGTAGGTTGACCTTTTTATAGGTCAACTCTCTTTAGGATCATTCATTGCTTTGCAAATGTTTAAGTTTGTCAGAAAAAAAAAACACTTTTCTGCATTCAATGTCCAAGTGTCTTTGAGATAGTAGTATAACTTGTCACAACCATTTATGTACCAGAAACCCGGTGAATGAGGTTTGTGCATGGGGGGGGGGGGTTCCCCAGACCGGCCTACACCCTCTCGCAGTCCAGGACCTCTTGGGGGATGTCTGCCTGCCAGCAGTCAGACATCCCTCAGACATCCCTCCACAGTCCAGAGCTCTCGCAGTCCAAGACCCCTGCTCCTTACCATCTGCCTGCAGTGGAGGTGGGAAAGGCTCCCGCCACTGCCTCTGCATTTGCCAGACATGAGCCTGGCTTCTGGCTGAGCAGCGCTCGCCCTGTGGGAGTAACACTGACCACCAGGGAGCAGCTCCTGTGTTGAGCGTCTGCCTCCTGGTGGTCAGTGTGCCTCATAGCGACCAGTTGTTCCGCCGTTCAGTCAATTTGCTTGTTACACTTTTATTATATAGGATTACACACAGACACACACACCCACTATTTCATAGAATCCTAGCACTTTTTTAAAACTGGAAAGTCTTTAGAAATCAACTTTCCGACACACTCATTTTCCTGACAGTAAAACAGAACCTCTAAGATAGTAAATTGATTTGATTGGCAATAGAGAAACCAAATCTACAACCCCCCTGACTTAGTGGTACGCACATGCCTTGTTGATACTATTGGCAGATGATGTAAAAGGCATACTTTAATCTGATTTAACTGGTGGGAAATAGAAGGAAGAAGTCAAAACAAAGACCTTGGGTCATAGAATCGAGCAGTCTTCTCAAATGAGCAGACATAACTGGTCACCAAGGACCCCATCCCTGTTTTTAATACCTTCCGTCTTATTTGACCCTGATAAAAACCCCACCTATGCATTGCAGAGTTACAGGAGAAATCTCACCATTTTTTCACTTGGGAGGTAGAGGAAGGAAGGCTCATGGTGCAAGCTGTATGTCTGGAATCCTGGCTCTCTACCTGCCACTCAGAGCTGTGTGCGATACAGGATCCTGGCAGCATTTCCCAAGCTCCAAGGTAGTCAGGAGCCCAACCTGTGTCCACAGTCTTACCTCCCCACCCCCACGCCTTTGAATCTTGGATCCATTGCTCCAAAGTAGACACACAGCGCCTCTCTGTCAAAGGGGCGGCTTTGGCATGCATATTGATTAGTTGAAAGGGCATTGCTGCCATCTGGCTGGCAGATGAAATGTCAAGATCAATACTTCTCATCCTTCAGCTTCCAGGATGAGAAAACAGGTGGTGAGGGGGAAGGTAGTAGGACTCTTTACCGACTATTTACCTCATCAAGATGGTTGTAGAAATCGATGTTTGCGGCGCAGAGATACCTCCCAAGCAGTGTGGCGTGAGTGGTAAAAATTGTAGCGATAGGAAGTTTCCGGGCTCGAGAAAGGATCAGTCCGGTTCCGGCCTGCCATTCGTGGAATTGGGTAATGACGTGTTTACCGTCTGCATGGTCTGTCACCTACATCAGGAAGGAAGCATTTAGAAAAGCTGTCGGTGAAAGTTGATCTTGCTCATGGCCCACAGCATTAGGAAAGTTATCGTGCCTGTAAGTTTTAGCTCAATCTGAAGGGATCTATATATGCAGCAGGTAGATTTAGCAAGAGTGTTTTCTAGGATTCAGTGGCATAAAGCCCAGCGATCCTCACACTTAGCCTACCTTCCTCAGGTCACCTGGAAGGCTTGTTAAGCACTGACAACTGGGTCTCATCCCCAGGTAATCTAATTCAATGATTCTGGGCTGGAAGGCAATAATTTTCATTTCTTACAAGTTCTCAAGTGATGCTGCTACTGATGGTCCAGGAAATTCTCTTATTTTATTTTTTATTGATTTCAGAGAGGGAGAGAGAGAGATAGAAACATTAATGATGGGAGAGAATCATTGATCCACTGCCTCCTGTATGCCTCCTACTGGAGATCTAGTCGGCAACCCAGGCATGTGCCCTGACAGGGAATGGAACCATGTCCTCTTGGTTCATAGGTCCATGCTCAACCACTGAGCCACACTAGCTGGTCCGGGAAATACTCTTTGAGAACCACTGACTTAAGCTAAAACCTTTGTATTTGCAAGTATCTGCTCTTGCCCTGGCCAGTGCTGTTTCGTGGTTAGAGCATTGGCCCTCGACCTTCTGGCTCTGGTCAGCACCTCTGGAAGGCAACCAATCAGCATGTCTATCTTTTCTCTCTCTCTCTCTCTCTCTCTCTCTCTCTCTCTCTCTCTCTTCCCCTCTCAGTTTCTTTCCCTTCCCTCCCTTCCACTCTCTTTAAAAAGTCAATGGAAAAATTATCCTCCAGAGAGAATTAACAAAAATAAAAATAAAGTATCTGCTCTTCACAAAGGTTTTCACAGGTATGAACAGCACAGATCAATGGTGCAGCAGAAGCAGGCGACAGCAGAAACAGGACTTGCCCAGAAAAGCCTTGGGGTTTTTTCAGTGTCTTTGTTTACCCTTTGAACAAAAAGACAATCTCTGTTCCTGCAACTGCTTTACTTTAGAGGAAGTTGAGCTCTTACTTTCTTGCTTCTCTCTCTTGTATTCCCTTTAACAGAAGGATGACAGCAGATACATGCACATGGGCACACACGCACACTTGAGGCTGATTTCCGCCCTAGGGGCAGTGGCTCGGGGAGGCAGTTTGCAGACAAAGACACTAACAGGTACTAAAACAAGATTTCATATTGTTCATTAGCCCAGATCTGCCAGCACCCTCACTCTCCTTCTCCTATTCTGTCACCAACACAAAGCAATAGGACTGCTTCTCCACCCTCTCCTTTACTTTGAGGCAGCACCTTATGGCTATTGGACTATGATTCAATCAGTAAGAAAGCCTGGCCAGGTGGAACCCACTCCCAACATACAGATCTGTGATTTGGCTTTAGACCACACCCCACTTTGCTAGGGATGCTCTTTCTTCACCATCTAATTTTCAGGCTAAGCATCATCGTCTTGAGGTAATGCAAAGAAGGTGAAGAAGTCTTACTGCCAAGCTTGGAGGACTTAGGAGAGTGCAGGCTTGGCTCACTTAAAAAGGACTAGTTTGGCCCTAGCCGGCTTGGCTCAGTGGATAGACCGTCAGCCTGCGGACTGAAGGGTCCCAGGTTCAATTCCGGCCAAGGGCACATGCCTGGGTTGCAGGCTCGTTCCCCAGTAGGGGGTGTGCAGGAGGCAGCCAATCAATGATTCTCTCTCATCATTGATGTTTCTATCCCTCTCTCCCTCCCCCTTCCTCTCTGAAATCAATAAAGAAATATATATATATATGACTAGTTTGGCCAGGCCACCACAGCTCAGTGGTTGAGTGTTAACCATGAACCTGAGGGCATGGTTCGATTCCTGGTCAGGGGACATGCCCGGGTTGCCGGTTTGACCCCCCCAGTGTGGGGCATGCATGAGGCAGGCAATCAATGATTCTTTCTCATCATTGATGTTTCTCTCTCCCTCTCCCCTCCTCTCTGAAATCACTAAAAATATATATTAAAATAAATACAAAGGACTAGTTTCTAATATTCTTTTTTTTCATCTGTGGGATATTTCACTGCTATGGACTCCTTAGCACTTGCTGGGATCACTTCAGCACTTAGCGAATGATAAAAATATCTAAAAGTTACTGCAATTACACAAGAACTCATGCATAATCAAAACCAAATATTTCAAGCTATTTTCTATTCCATTGAATCTATAATTCATAAACATAGTGCATGATGTATACTATTTTTTCTTGCATATATGTTGAGTATCATCTATGTAGCAGCAAATATAATTGGATTTTATACACATCATTCTATATATTAATAAGCATTATTATTACCCCAGTCCAAAGGCTGATAGTTAATTTGAGGAAAGCAGAACATTTTCTTTGAAATGTACTAGGACAATCAATAAAGGCAGCATCTCAAAATTTACTTAATGTAAAGGTCATGGGGTCATTGCTGGACAATGCTGGGCACAGAACACAATTGTGCTGCTCCTCTGTTGTATCACTATCCAGTAAACTGTACCTCTTTTAAGAACCAGGCTGTTAAAGATCCAAATATCAACATGTCGTTGGCTTCTCGGTCATGATAAGGAATGCCGACACTGCACGCTTCCCAGAGGTCACCCTTCCACCTGTCCAATTTCCAAGCTGAAAACCCTATGTCAAAGAGCACCACATAAGGACTCCCCTCTATCAGCCATCTTCCAAAATGTACCTGCCAGATTAAGAACACAGAACCATGTATTTGTGCTCAGCAGATGTAAGCTTTATTTAGAACTCAATTGCAGGTTACAGATGCTGTACAGAAAACCACGGTGATACCACAAAGCATCTGATATGGAGTTAGAATGGGCTTGCAGTCATTCATCTAAAATATTTCCCTGCTTGGGAAATGCTTTTCATTAAATTTAGTCATTAAAAAAAAAGTATCCTCACTCCTTTGACCTTGAGCTCATGGTTTTAGGATTTAATATTATAGTCTACTAGAGACCCAGTGCACAAAATCGTGCACAGGTAGGGTCCCTAGTGGCTCCCGGCTGCTGGCTGCCAATCGGGGCCTCCCTTTGTTCCGTGCCACCCTCTGGTGTTCAGCACGCATTATAGTGAGCGATCGAACTCCCGGTCGGTCGAACCCCCAAGGGGACATTTTGCATATTAGGCTTTTATATATATAGATGTTTTTATGATAAAATCCAAAGTTGAACTGCTCTGTATCTTTAGCAACTCACAGTTCTATATTATTTCTACTGTGTCACTTATTTTCCTTTATGCAACAGGAGTCAACATATTTTCTGCTAGAAAAAGTGTGTGTTTTTTCTGTTGACAAATGTATATGATTTCTCCAATTCCTCCTATAAAAATGAATGTTGCTGGAAGTGTTTCTCAGTATGGTTGCTGCCAGAAATCTTAATTAAAAATATTGCCTAAGATACATTATCTCATTAATGTAGCAGCCCAAAGTCTAATCCTATTACGTTCTTCAGAGTGACTGACCGTCCATCAACTCAGTTAATCGCACAACCACCTCCAAGACTTTTGCTGGTTTGCCCCATTGCACAAATGCTGAAATTAAACACCATCTTCATCTATTCATCTTCCTGCACTTTTGCCCAGGCTGCTGATTGCTGCTGGAGAGAGTCACAGTCACATACATTTGTGACATTGAAAAGTCATGACTGTACATCAGAGATGTCAGATATTCTTTATCTCTTCCTTGAACAGTTTTCAGAACTTCTTCCTTCAAATTTTTTATTTTAACACTTGCCTCCTAACTTTTGTAAGATGACCTTTAACTCCTAATTCATTAAGATCATCAAATACAATGAGTGAGACCATACTGAATCCTTCATTCACCCTTTATTACCTGTGTAAGTGAAAGGGGAGAAAGTGATCCTCTCACTAGTGCTTTGGGTCTTGTTCCCGCTCCCATTCTCAGTGGCCTTCCTTTCTTCAATCATTCATTTCTTCTGAATTTTCAACTTCTCCCTGTCTGCTAGATATTTCTTTTTTGGCATATAAACATGCTCAGTCCTCACTGACATTTAATAAAACACTAATTCTCAAAATCACACAACTCTGAAACTACTTAATTTATCTCACCTCTTCAGAGAAAAATCTCATAGCCACAGCTTTTATACTCTTTTCTCACCATTCATACATTCCTCAACCCACAGCAATCTGATTTAACCTCACCTTCCTTTGAAGCATATCTAACAAGGTTACCATGAATGACCTTAATATTGTTAAACCAAAATGACCCTGGTTCAATCCTTTGTTGATTTGGTTCCTCCTTCATACTTGAAACTCTCTTCTCCTTTGTCTTGACCTCACTATTCTCAGAAACCTAGTGGCTAAAAGGACACAAAATAATTATTCTATAGGTTAGGGGGTTGTAGCATGAAATAAATCTTGTGGGTTAAAATCAACATGTTGGCAGAGTTTCATTCCATTTGTAGTCTCTGGAAGAGAATATATTTCCTGGCCTTTTTCAGCTTCTAGAGGCCACCTCCATTCCTTGGCTAGTGGCCCCTTCCTCCATCTCCAAAGCTCCCAGTGCCAACCTCTGTTCCATTGTCACATCTCTCCAAGTCTGATTCAACTGCCTCCCTCTTATAAGGACACTTGTGATTACATTGGGCCCAGCCAGATAATTTCTCCATCTCAAGATCCTTAACATAATCACATGTGCAAAGTCCTTTTTGCTACATAAGCTACCATTTTCATAGGTTCTGAGGATTAGGATTTGAACATCCTTGGTTCTACATTGCTAGAAGCTGTGTTTCTACTTTTGCAATCTCTGACTTCTTTTACTGTAGTTGTTCTAACATGTTGACGTCCCCAAGGTTTGGCTCAAAATGTGCTTTTAGCCTATAAATGTCCACAGAATAATACCATGAACACGAATTATATACAATTTAGACACAAATGACTTCCCCAGAAATATCTTTACCCTATAAATTCTGCTGAGCTCTAAACCCATTATGTTACTAGATATTTATATTGCCTCAAAAATGTACCTATTTATAATCAAGTTCATCATCTTTCTCACAAACCTGCTCCTTTTCCCTACATAGAGGAATGGTCTTCTCTTGGGAGTTAATGTAAATTGTGTCTGCTTGCCCATTACAGTTTACTAAGACTTGTCAAGTGAAGTGTTGGTCAGTATCCCTTACCTGGCAGCCATGTTGATTCATTATGTCCACTGCTCTTCTAACAGCGTCATTTGCAGGTTCACACTTTTCCACCTGAGTCTTCATATTTTGCTCAAAATATGGACCAATCAGAAAGTAATTGTCTCCCCATTCATCTGCTGTTGTTCTGGCCTTTGTCTGAATCACAGTATAGATGCCACCAACTGTTGAAAAGGAAAGGTTCCATTATCATTCAGCTTAATCATTCATTTAAGTGATAAAGGCATGGAAGTGAGTTCCCATGTTTTGTTAAGTATTTAGGATCCATCAAGCACAAGGGTTCATTTAACGTTCTAAAATAAAGTATTTAAAGACACTAACAAATAGTCATTATTAGTTCCATTCATGCATATTTTAAAGCCCCTTCTGGGTACATGTCAGATAATAGCAGATTGGCAACAGTAAGTAGGGCAGTACAAACATTTCAAAGAAATCTGAAGAAACTATTGGAATGAAGCACTTGGCTTAATGCTCTATCCACATTAGGGTGTCAAAATGAGGCAAATAGCCATTGCCATGCCATAAGCTCTCAGCAGCAGTAGTCACCTTTCACCCCTTCTCTGACAGTGGTCCAAGAAGGGGCTAAGGTATATCCAAGTAACAGCCACTGCTGAAATGATGAGCAAGTTTTCCAAATTAAAGAGCCACTTCCATTCTAAGGAACCAAGTGAGGTCACCTTTGCCAAGAAGATCGATCTGATAGATTTTGAGGGGGAATGTTTGGCCCAACTCTCATGTCAAACCCAATGACACAGATATAAATTTTCATATGGCATGTCCTTTCCCCTCCCCCCTCCTCTGGCATTGTGGCCACCACTATTAAAACACAAAGCCAAAAAACATGCGTACTATTGGAAAATGCATATGCCTTTGGATCCAGCGTGTCCACATATAGAAAATGGTCCTGGAGGAAAACAAAAAGAGTGCCAACAGATATGTGTAAAAGAATATGTATGGAGCATTACAATTTTGAAAATTATAACCAACTTAAATTGAACTAGTTAACTCACTTAACCTAAGGCTCAATTAGCTCATCTATCCAACGGGAATTTGCAGAGGCAACTAAGAAGAATTTTTTTTTTAAGTGTGAGTCACATTTTAGCAACATATTTACATATATATATAAGCTTTCTTCAAATAACTTTTCATCTTCGGTTGATGTCTTTCCTTCATCTTCATCTTATCAGGGAGAATGCGTTCTCGGGTTCTGATGGCACATGCTTATTAAATGCCTTATTCACATTTCTATTCTTGAATACTCTTATTTGCAACTGTGCATCTTGCCCAGAGATCTTACTAGGACAACATCCTTGTTTGTTAGATTATGTGTTCAAAGTTTAAATACACTTGTGTAAATGCAAGCACATTTTTATTTGCTAAAGGACACAAGGGGAAGAGAAATTCTTTATTTGAAGAAAATAAATGGTTAGATTTGGAAATTGAAATGGAAAGATAAACATGGTTAATTAATTTGCTACTTCCCTTTCTGATTTGAGGCCTTCGGTCTTGATATAGATAGTCTCCAAATAGCCTTACAGTGTTCATAAATACTATGGCTATGTTCTTTCAGTCTATCAGGAATAAAAACATAAAATCAACACTAATAAAAGAGAAAAATGGTAATTGGCGTACGAGCTACCCTTTTCATTGGCTAATCAGGGCTATATGCAAATTAACTGCCAACTAAGATTGGCAGTTAACTGCCAACAAGATGGCGGTTAATTTGCATATGTAGGCACAATGCAGGGAGGCAAAAGGGAAAGCAGGAAGAAGCCACCTGCCACTGACAGTGATCAGAAACCCAGGGGGGAGCTAAGAGCTGGGGGGCAGGGCAAAGGCGGCCCTGGGGCCGCCTTTGCCCTGCCCCCCAGCCATGATCAGAGAATCAGGTGCCTTTTCCACCCTGGCCAGTGATAGCAGGAAGTAGGGGTGGAGCCAGTGATGGGAGCTGGGCATGGTCGAAGCTGGCAGTCCCGGGAGCTAGGGGTCCCTTGCCTGGGCCTAAAGCGAAGCCCACGATCGCGGGGCCGCTGCAGCTGCGGGTCCCCGCTGCCCGGGCCAGACGCCTCAGCCAGAGGTGTCAGGCCTGGGCAAGGGGCCGATCCTGCGATTGGAGGGTGATGGGGGTCAACGCCTGAGGGCTCCCAGTATGTGAGAGGGGGCAGGCTGGGCTGAGGGACACTCCCCCCACACACACACCCAGTGCACGAATTTCGTGCACCGGGCCCCTAGTATAAAATAAAAGTCTATCCTATCCTGTTAGAGGCCTGATTGTAAATAAATCTTTTCTCCCAGACATCTCTCTGTACAGCCTTTCTGTGGAGAGGACCTCTTATTGCATTTCATATGCTCAAGCACCAACTTAGCCTCTCTCTGCTCTTCCCATATTCATATGCCAACTAGTTTCCCTTGATTTTTACTCTGTTTTCCACAAACTCCTCCGATGGCATGCTAATTATAGGTGAGTGTGATGGCATAGACATAGGGTCATTCCCATTTTCAAATTTGAGGTATAAACCAGTGGTTCACCATCACATATTTTTTATTGATTCATTGTTTTGTCACAGCATAGATCACTGAATTTGAACTTACACTTCACTTTCAAACATGTACTTTGTATTTTATTGATCTTTTTTCCCCCCAAAAAAACAACATGGGAGCTATCTTTAGTGTGAGGACAAAGTATCAAGCCTTTCATAAGAAAGAAAAGACGAGCTCCCATGGCATATATGTCATTGAGGTAGCTACAACCTCAAGTTTCCATCTAGAAACTGCTGATGTTGCTAAAACCAGGATTCCAAAGCAGTATGGAATATGGACTGCAGCCATTATAAGACATTTTTTATAGGAATATAAATTAGGAGTATCTTCACTACTTGATAAATGTTTAAAAGTTACAGAATCTGAAAGTCATATGACTTCAATATGCATAGCTAATAATCGGAACCTTCTGTCTTAAGGCAGTTGCAGGAGGAATCATTATACAGTTGGAATATCATTCTGTGAGGCAGCAGGGCTGGTAGGATCGAAAGTAAATGTTACTGGTGATAATGGTCAACAAATGTTTGTGTGCCCGGCACTCTGCTGAATCTGTAGTCCAAAACCAAAGCAGCTTCAGTCTCAGGCAGGGAGAGGGGAGACGTTAGAGCAAGACCAGGTGCACACCCCTCCCCGGTCATACATAGTGGCAGCCCATGTTTTACACAGGAGGCGCTCAGACATGGCAAGCAGGATACAAAGGAACTGAGGAGACCAGGTCTCCTCTGAAAGCTATGTGTGTACCAAGCATGGTTTTTCCATAGATTGTGTGTTTCACGTGGTGTCGTTTAAGATGCCATTGACATGGTCACTGCATGTTCACACCCAAGGAAGGAACCTCAGCCCCAAATTACTGTGTTGCCAATGACGGTAGTAACCCTGTTCCATAACTTTTTGTCCACTTTCTGCTTTTGTGTTTAAAAACTGACTCATGGAATCACTCAAAATCAAAGAAAATATGATCATGAATGATTCAACATACTCATTTTGTGAATAAATTTTTATCCTATATGATAAAAGGCTAATATGCAAATTGTCACCTCTACTGGGAGTTAGACCCGGAGTTGGACCAGAGGGTGGGGCTGGCTGGCCAACCACCTGCAGCCCCTCCCTCTCAGCCAGTCCTGCCCCCCAAAGTGCCCCCCCACCAATCTGGGATGGGGCTGGCCGGCCAACCTCCCACATCCCCTCCCCCCAGCTGGCCCGGCCCGATCTGCTGTGATCGGGGCAGTTCAGCCAGACCCCACCCGTGCACGAATTCATGCACTGGGCCTCTAGTGAAGAATAATAAGTTAACACCTACAAAGTGTTTATTTACTGCTAGGACAGTGATGGCGAACCTTTTGAGCTCGGCGTGTCAGCATTTTGAAAAACCCTAACTTAACTCTGGTGCTGTGTCACATATAGAAATTTTTTGATATTTGCAACCTTAGTAAAACAAAGACTTATATTTTTGATATTTATTTTATATATTTAAATGCCATTTACCAAAGAAAAATCAACCAAAAAAATGAGTTCGCGTGTCACCTCTGACATGCGTGTCATAGGTTCACCATCACTGTGCTAGGAGTTACTCTAAGTGGTTTACAATTGTTGTTTTTATTTTCACAATATCATTATAGGTAGATACTATTATTATCTTTATTTGTAGATGGGGAAACTGAGGTGCAGAGAGGCTCTGAGAGGGATCCACCATCAAACAAGTAATGATGAGACTGGGATTTCAGTTCAGTCTGACTCCAGGGCCCAACGGGCTATGGACAACAAGACTGTAAGTTACTGTGCTGAGCAACATATTGATGGTTCTTTAAAGATGGTGGCAAGAGGGACAGAGGAAGAAAAGAGCAGTGTCACAAAAAATAAACTCCTTCAGGTGTTGGGAGTTTCAAAGCCACTTGGAAAATAATACTTAAAGGAAATCACTTTTTAATTTCGGCTCTAGGCACTTCTGAGTTAACAGAAAAAGGAGCCCAGGTCTTAGAGGAAGTTAGAGCAGTGGCTCTCACGTTAATAGTTGAGGCCTTTAGAAATCTGATGAAAACATTCTGCCCTCTTCTCCAAAACAGCACTTACAGGTAGGAGCACATATTTTCAGATACAATATCCTGAGGTTTACAAACGCTTTGAAGTGCACTTCTATCAAGATCCCTTTTAGAATACCTGCCTCAGAACATGGACTTGCAATCATGGTCAGTTTCTACCAACCCCTTTTGATTATAGTTTTCTGAGTTTTTCCAAGTACCATTCATAGCATACCATGTGACCCAGAGCTAGTGATGGTGCCTAGCTTAAAGGAGGGAGCAGGCAGAATTATGTCCAGCAATATTCTGGCCTAGGGCTAAAACAAATAGTTTTTAGTTGATTTTAAAAGAGAAGCATTCATTTAGTAACTAAATTACAAAAATGTTCACATCCTATATAATAAAAGGCTAATATGCAAATTGACTGAACAGCAAAATGACCAGTCACTATGACGTGCACTGACCACCAGGGAGCAGACACTCAATGCAGGAGCTGCCCCCTGGTGGTCAGTGTGCTCCTACAGGGGGAGCACCGCTCAGCCAGAAGTCCTGAGCTGGCTCAAGGCTGATGAGCGCAGAGGCAGTGGTGGGAGCCTCTCCCGCCTCTCCCACCTCTGCAGCAGTGCTAAGCTGTCAGTTGGACATCTCCTGAGGGCTCCCTGACTGCGAGAAGGCTCAGGCGGGCTGAGGGATTCCCCCGCCTGAGGGAATCTCGTGCACTGGGCCTCTAATATATTACATTAGCATTCATTCTTTTTGACAATGTTCATTAAACTCTTTTTAATGATCCTAAACATCCTCAACATGACCATTGATTTATAGTCTACAATGATTTTGGGAAGTCTGTGCAGAACAAATGATTGTGGTAAGAGGTTTTTCCACAAACCCCAAACTAGTTAGAACCCTGCCCCTGCCCCCCGCTGCACATACATTATGTAGTCTTAGAGCATCTTGTACTTATTCTTACACTCACCACACTTGACTATAGTTGCATGTTCAATGTCTACCATCCTGCAAGTTTGCAAATTTTGGAAGACTGGGAATCAATTTTATATTGTTAAACTCTATGCTCCTTATCTCCCAGTGCATGACATGTAATAGACACTTGATGAATCTTTATTGAATAATAAATGGATTATAATAATAAATGGATGAATTGATAAAAGCAACACATTTCAAGAATAACATGAACAAATGGAAAAAGTTATTTTGAAGTCAAAGAATTAGCATCCAATAATTTATAACTCTTTCATTTGTTATAATTTACACATTTTCATTGTTTGCTGGCAAAATTTTGGTAGTAAAGGATTTATTTTTCCTAAGAAATCTTTTGTGTTCTTGGATCTCAATACATTTCCTGTTTGCCCCTACAAACCACTGTAAGATGGCTGAAGCATATTAAGCTCATTTCATTCATGAAGAAACTGCTGTTCAGATAGTTTACTCGCAAGGGTGGGAACGTCAATCAGGCCTGCAGGCTGTATGAGGTCCGTGAAATCATTTGGTCTGGCTCTGCCAAGGCATGAGAGGTGAGTTAATTAAATGTTTGACCAAAGATAGCAGGCTAATTTTCAGGTTTATAATTTGGTATGGCTCGAGAATGATGGTATATATATATATCCAAATGGCCCTTGGCTGAAACAAGGTCCCCCAACCCTGGTTTAAGGGATGTTTTAAAAAGCCTCGGGAACCTATGATCTTTGACTGCAAGTCCAGTGTTCTTTCATCTGTAGAAAATTTCCTTGGGCAATGGATGTTTTAATTTTATCTTTGTGTGGTAATTAAAAGCAGTGGACTCAGAGGAGACCTAACTGCTGGTCCCGACCCTGCAATTTACTTGCTCATGAAAGCCTGTAGCTGTCTGTTTCATCTTTGAGGAGTTGGGCTCGTGATTGCTAAGATGCCTCATATCCTGGCTATGAACTGGAGGGGGATAAAAGTTCAAAGTTAAAAAGAAACGATGGTGTCAATGTATTATCAGAGGTGAACACAATAATTGTCCATTCATATAAACATCTCTAAAAAATCAGTCTGTAATAGATATTAAAATAAAGGTATGTTGGAGATGGTAAGTCACATTGTGGGTCCCTTCGCAAGACAACAAAATTCCCTTTCTCTTGCATGGGAAATAAAAGAAAATAAGTATAAAGGAAGCGTAGAGGTTGAAAATAAATGTATTCATTTCCTTCATTTAAAAGAAAAAAAATCCCTTTGAGCATTTTCTGTGTGCCAGGCACTGTTCTAGGCCTAACATCAGCACACATGTCATCAGGATATGAGATCCAGGGGTAACAGCTCTCACCAGTGTGTGCCCAGCACCAGGAGACAATGTTCCATTAAGGTTCGTTAAGTGGAGAGACCAGGAGGAAGAAGAAAGGGCTCTCAGTGGTTCTCAACCTTCTGGCCCTTTAAATACAGTTCCTCATGTTGTGACCCAACCATAAAATTATTCTCATTGCTACTTCATAACTGTAATGTTGCTACTGTTATGAATCGTAATGTAAATATCTGATATGCAGGATGGTCTTAGGCGACCCCTGTGAAAGGGTCGTTCGACCGCCAAAGGGGTCGCGACCCACCGGTTGAGAACCGCTGGTTAGGCGCTGGAACTCACGCAGACTTCTCCTGAACTGTTTCCTGCTGCTAGTAATTCCCTCCCATTTTTTCCACCAACAAGCTATATTCTTGAGTTCCTGCCTACTCTGTAGAGCAAACCTTTATTTAAAGGCACAGTCTGAGATTTATGTGTAACAGAGATGGCTCTGTTCCCAGGACCACGGGGCATATTTAAAAACCTTGAGACTGGAAAAAAAGAAACAGGTATTTGTAAACAGATATTTAAAAACACTTCCCTTCTCCATAGTACGGTTTCTGTTCTCTTTGCTTTCTCCTCACTAAACTGCAAAAACAAAAAAAGACGGTGCTTTGTTCTCTTACGTTCATCCTGTGCATTTCTACACAGGCAGACTTGATTTTTAGTTTTGATGGTATGATTTCATGAAAGCATACACATGAGCACTTTGAACATGTAGCATAAGGTGAAAATCTGAACAGATGTCAAATATAATTCCTCCACCTTTGAGGTTATGCTGGTTCTGATTAGCGAAAAGGAAGTACTATATCATATTCATGTTATCATTTCAGATCCTTTCAGATCCTCTAAATTCCACAAATTGCCACTGACTTTTTTACCCGTCAATCACTTGACCTGGTCCTTCATGATCCTGAAGAATTCAACCTTCAAAACTTACTTTTTCTTACTAATATTCTAGACTTTTAAACTAGAGAGTATCAATTCATAAGGAATTTCTTCTTCTATAATTTTACAGATTCCTTTCTTATTAAAATCATTTAGGTTGAGTACTCCATTTTGCCTTCTCCGATCTGGTACAAATGAGATTATACCTTATTGGGAAGTTATTTTAATTTTGTTAATTTGACTTCATTTCTTATTTTATAATTCCTATGTATATGTTATTGAAAATCACTTTTGTTCTTCATAATAGGAGCTCAATATTATGCCTTCTGAGCTGCTTCTAAATTAAAACTTTAATTCCAAGCTAATCTTGAATTACAGGAAACATTAGCTACTTAATAGAAATGCTATCAGTCTATGGAGTTAACGCTTCTAATTGATCCGGATCCGGTACAGTCCTCCCTAAAATAAAGTACAAAGTTGTGTTTTTTGTTGAAAACAAAATCATAAAACCCCCAAAAGCAAATATTAACTTTTCATTTCTATTTTTCCATAACATGGATTTAAATGAAATGCACATTCCCTAGCAAAGACTAATATGTTCAACGTTCCCTTCAGCACATATAGGGTGTCCCAAAAAATGTATACACACATTTTCAATAATTATAAAGGCAGTGTTTATTAAAATACACTTCATTTTCAACATTGAGCTATCAGCTATTAAAGTATGTATACATTTTTGAGGGGTACCTTGTATACACGTCTAAGTTTTCATTGCCTGTTGAAGTAGACACAATTAACTATAACCTAAGCTTATATTCCGTTTGAGTGCCTACTTACTCATTGGCAATTCATTTGATTAATTCATTGTCCTAAATCTACCTTCTTCAGCAATCTGTCAATGAGCCACCTTCCGGGGCCAGTACAAACCTTTATTGGTCACTTCCCAAGCAACTTCAAAGAGAAGCAAATCTTCCACAGGCAGTTCTTCAACTTCCCACTGGGGAAGCCCACTCAGGGATGTCACAGATAGGGATCGGCCTCGGAGCATTCTTCTTCCAGTCCCTGAAACTTGTTTGGTTCACTCTTTCAATGAACTGTAGGAGCCGTGCGCTTTAGAGAGTGGAGGTTCAAAGCTGGTAGTCGCAGGCTTGGATAGCTTTTCGTAGGAGTGAACCAGCAGAATAAAATCTCATCTGCTTCCCAGAGAACTCACAGGTGAGGGAGGAATTGTCCAGTTCTCTTTGCAGTCTTTCCAGGTGGGTCCACTGAGGACAATATCTCCAATCAGAATCTACGCAAAAAACCCAGAGCTATCACCAGTAAAATCCTCAGTCTGGGGTTTAGGCAAGCAACCCCCCCCTGATAGTGCCATCCTCATAGGCTGATCATGGTACATGTCCAGACCTTTAGCCCTTGTCCTTTTGACCAAATTCCTAGACTCACACGGTCACCAGTGCTTATTTCATCACTTCCAAAGGGATCCAAGAATTTAGCAATTCCCCTTATAAATTTTGCTGAGCATTTTAGATTACACATGGAATTGACTGGGACATATTTCTATTCTTCCAATCACTTTATATTTCCTAAGTATTATTCTTTCTTTTGATTCCCATTTCTAGAGCATTAAAAGTTATTCCTAATTATTTTATTCTACATCTGCAAATTTACCTTTGAAGATAAGTATAGATTTTGGCTTCCCTTTTCTTAATTACTTTTTCTTTAAAATCTCCCTTTGGGCGGATCCACGTGCCCTGTCTTTGGGGTTTGTGGGTCGCCCGGGGACGCAATAAACCTTTCCTTTTCTTTCTTAAAAAAAATAAAATAAAATAAAATAAAATTTCCCTGTGAAAAAATATAAATGCAAGTGTGTGTTTGCGTATAAAACACAAAGAATATAGTTTTGCCTGATCAATGATTGTCAGATCATAATTTTAATGAGATAGTAGAAATAAATTTTAGTCCCATTTATACATTTACCTCAAATATCTTCAAACTGATAAAGAATAATTTAGTGGATATAATCATGTTCAAATAGGAGAAAAATGCAAACTATATTAGGTTCTGAAATATAACCAGGATCACCTTGTCAGTAAATGCCATATATTTACTTTTTCATGTGTTTGTATGTATATACGTATGTGTGTGCTAATTTATTTACATACACAGAGAGACACACTCTATATTGCATTTAAATGGAGTAACGTTCTCAAGCATGCTGACTTTTGAAATATCTTACTTTATAGATTTAGCTTACAATCAGTATTTTTACATTTTCATTCCATATAGCGATAGAATTAAAATTCACACAAAATATCCTTTACATTAGAATTACAAGTAGAATTCTCTTAAAATAATTTGTTACTTGTTTGTACTATCACTATTTTATTTTTGCTATTTATTATTACTATTTGTTACTTATTAGTAACTTTTTATTGGGTATTTAGCCATTGTTTGTACAGTTGGCCTTATTAACTCAAGCCCTATATTAATGACTTAAAATAGATAAAAGCATACTTCATTATCTGATATTAAATCAATGTAAATCAAGTAGATTAAATGTCTTTCATGATTACCAACATATTTGATTCTTATCTTTGTCTACAAAATAAATTTAAATATATAGTTTATTATTCATTCAGTTGGTAAGAAAAAAACTATATGGTTAATAAAAAAAAAAATAGAGCACTAAAACAGTAAATATAGGAGCCCAATTTATCAAAACGACTGTCTCCTTTACAAAATAATTTGCTGGTGTTGACATAACCTCTGTTGAGTCCTGCAAATACAAATTCCAATAAAACCAAACAGAAGGGCATGCTGACAAGAAGTGAGGATGGGATGACAGGGTGATGACAGAGAGTCAGGTTTGCAGTGTTCAGGCTCAGCAACCCTGTGATTGGTTCTTCCAGGAATAAACAAGCCCCAGGATAGCCAGTTCACAATACCCAAATCACTTTATTCATTTATAGCAATTTCCAGGTACCATGTGCTTGGTTGTACATAATCATTCTTGGGGCCACATCCAATCTGCCACTTATCAGCTATGCAAACTCAAGCCAATTTCTTAACTAAGTTTTGGTTTTCTGACAAAAATAGGAAAAACACCATTTGCATAGGGTACTTAGTAGAGTGCTGGCACTATATTTACCACTTTCTAACTGTCAGTCTTACTTATAAGACATAGTAGTCTATTAAAAGCACTTCTGGTTGTTACTATTGCAGAGGAAATGAAAGAGAGGCTTATTTTCCTTTAAATTTTTTGAATATTGTGCCACATGCATATGTTATCTGCTCAAATAATTGTATTTTGAGGGAAAAATGACCTTAGATCAATTAAAATATTTCATGACATACTAAATAAAAGTAAGGAACATATAAAACAAAATAAATAGTACAATTGATTCAGTTTTGTACAAAAAATAGATATGTATTTCTCCTAGTGAAATATATCTATACTAATAAAATGGTTATATGCTAATTAAACTGGATCGACCCGACCTCTTCCAGACATCTGACTTCCTTCCAGATAAAGCCATGGTGGCAGGGGGCCAAGGCAGAGGTGGTTAGGAGCGATCAGGCCAGGAGGGGAGCAAGCAGTTAGGGGCAATCAGGTTGGCAGGAGGGAGCAGTTGGGAGCGATAAGGCCGGCAGGGGAGTGTCCCGACCCGCGGGACAACAACGGGGCAATGAAGAGACACCCTAGGAGAATGAAACAAACAAGGGACACGAAAGAATGGAGGCAAGACAGGATTCTGATCAAGCCCCCAACTTTATTCTCACAATGGCAGGATATATACTGTTTTAGGGACTGGGGTGGGTGGAGAAGCCTATTAGCTTATCAGCAGGGTTGTAGCAGGCTCCGATGTGGCGGTAGTTGCTTCAGGGAATAGGATGGTTATCTTTAGCTGCTGGCCAGATCGCAGGACACACGTAGTTTCTGGTAATTAGGAGTTTCTGGAGGAACCAGAAACATAATTCTTAAGATGGCTTTGTCTAAGCCAATATCTCTAATGGCTCCCAACAGGGGAGGGCAGTTGGGGTGATCAGGCCAGCAGGGGAGGGCAGTTAGGTGGTGATCAGGCCGACAGGAGAGCAGTTAGGGGGCAATCAGGCCAGCAGGCAGGTAAGCGGTTAGGAGCCAGTGGTCCTGGATTGTGAGAGGGATGTCCAGCTGCCAGACATCCCCCAAGGGGTCCCAGATTGGAGAGGGTGCAGGCCGGGCTGAGGGACACGCCCCCCCATGCATGAATTTCATGCACCAGGCCTCTAGTATAAATATAAGACTGAAATAGATACAAAATTCTCCCAATTGTTTTCTTTAGGAGGTACTGATAATGATTATTATTTATGTGCTCTTTTTCTTTACTAGTATTCTACAAATTTTCTGCAACAAACATGTATATAAATGTATATATGTATATACATATACATATACATCTATTTACACAGAATAAGTAAACCAGTTTTTGAAAGTTTAATCACATCACCTCGTGATTATTTCATTCATTCTCACTCACTATTTTGCTATTTAGAAAATTTTGATCTCTGGCTCTCACTTGGGCTTTTGCCTCAGGCACAAGCACTCTCAGCAACACATCATCTCCTAGTGACCCCTCACAATAGACTGATATAACTCTTTTGATCCTATTACCCCAACATGAGGGCATTGTGCCAATTCTTTGCTTTTCAGTGGTGAATGCCTTTTTCAAAATTGCTCCCTGAGTCAACAAAGGTGAAATAAATGGAACCACCCAAAATATGTCTGTGTAATCTTCATCTGTCCACGATATCTGGATGAATTCCCCTCTTTCCAATATATGTGAAAAGAAAGGCATTCACATATGCAATATGATCTGGATGGGAATCAGAGAAAGTTCTCTGCTTCCTTAATAGTCTGAGTATCCCTGAGTTCTCTCCTCTAGAATTTATATTAAAAGCATAAATTGGTGAGCTAAGAGCATAATCAATGAGAGAAAGGGAAATGGGGTTTCCCCATGATGGGAGAAGAAATCTCGAAAATTCCTGATCCCTAATTTCACACTCACATCAATGTGTTATCATTCGATAAAAAGACATGAGAGGACAATTAGAAAAGGAAAGATTTGTGTTTGGTTTCCTTGGTAAGCATTCCAGCAGAGGTCGCTAGATACATGTAGAAAACCACTCTTTGGTTTTGACATTTCCCAACCATCTTGGAAGTCTTTAGGATTTTGAAGGCTTGATTGGCCTGCTCCTGCATATCCTCACAGGTTCAGTTAATGTAGTTATGAGTACCTACTATGTGCAACTTACTATTCTAGAAGCTGAATATATTTTCAATGAACCGTAGACAAGTTCCTCCTTCAATGAACAGATAGACATTAATCATGTAAACAAATACATAAATTATATTGTTTCAGATGCTGCTAAGTTTCTGAAGAAGAAAGACTACAAAATGGTACAAAGTGCCATTTGATAAAAATTGGTGCTTTGGCTTGGGATGGACAGGAAGACTGCTTGGAGGAAGTGATATTTGAATTGAGACACAAATAATGAGAAAGAGACAACACTTGAGATCTGGGAGGAAAGATAGCAATGCCTTTAACACTTACAGGGACAGAAAGGAGACCAATGTGCTTGGAGCCCAGAGCATAATGAATGAGAGAGACTCTGGTGGGGGAAGTCAGGGAGGGAAGCAGGGAACACATCACAGAGAAGCTGGTAGAGAGCTTGCGTTTTATCCTGGTTGTGATAGGAGGTCATTGGATGGTTTTAAGCAGAGGAGTAATGTGACTACTGAGACCACAGAAGTAGGATTAAAATTAAGAATTAAATATGTGGTCATAACCCTTGACTTCATGAAATTTACATTGTGGCAGGGCAAGCCAGTATTAAAGAAGTAATTTAAGGACTTTGAAAGTGGTGAATTATATACAGTACTGTGAGAGCATATAATAATAGAATTAATGTGATCTAGAATATTAAGAATGACTTCTCAAGAAAAATAAAAGGCATCCAAATGAGAAAGTCAAAAGGAAAAATATCACTATTTGAAGATAGCATTTTATTATATGTAGAAAACACTAAAGACACCATCAAAAAAAGCTGTTAGAACTAATTAACTAATTCAGTAAAATTGAGGAATACAAAATCAATAAGCAAAAATCTGTTGTATTTCTATTCACTGAGAACAAACTATCAAAAAATTTAAGAAAAATTCCATTTATAATTGCATTCAAAGAATAAAATACCTAAAAATAAACTTAACCAAGGATGTAAAAGACCTGAACTCTGAAAACAATGAGACACTGATGAAAGAAATTAATGACAATTAAATGGAAAGATAGTCTATGCTCCAGGATTGGAAGATTTAATATTTTTAAAATATCCATATACCCAAAGCAATCTAAAGATTTAATGCAATCCTATCAAACTTCCAGTGGCATTTTCACAGAAATAGAACACATAACACTATAATTTGCGTGGAACCATAATCACAAAAGACTCCAGTAGCCAAAGCAATCTTGAGAAAGAAGTGCACTGCTGGAGGCATCATACTTCCTGATTTTAAACTGTATTACAAAGCTATAGTAATAAAAAAAATGATATTGCCATAAAAACAGACACATACATCTGGGAACAGAATAGAGAACTCAGAAGTAAGCCCACACATATAATCAATTAATTTATTGATTGAGGCTAATTTATTGATTGATGCAATGGGGAAAAGACAATCTCTTCAATAAGTGGTGCTGGGAAAATAGGACAACCACATGCAAAAAGAAAAGAAAAGAAAAGAAAAGAAAAAAAAAGAAAAGAAAAGAAAGACCACTATCTTACAGCATACACAAAAATAAACTCAAAATGAATTAAAGACTTATACATAACACCTGAAACCATAAAAATCATAGAAAAAAGTTTTAAAAGCCCCTTGAAATTAGTCTTGACAATGATTTTGGGGATTTAACACCAAGCAAAGGCAAAACAACAACAAAAATAAACAAGTGGGACTACATCAAGCTAAAAAGCTTCTGCACAGCAAAGGAAACCAACAGAATGAAAAGGCAACCTACCAAATGAAAGAAAGTATTTACAAATCATATATCTGATGAGGGTTTAACATTCAAAATATGTGAAGAACTTCTGCAACTCAATAACAACAATATCCCAGACGATTCAATTAAAAAATGGGCAGAGTATCTAAATAGACATTTTTTCATATTTGATTATTAAAACTCCAATAAACTTACTACTTATTATGTGGGTTGAGGCAGTGGAGGAAAGTGTCTACAAGCCATTTAATCTTTAAATGACATGTAAACATATTATTGAGCTTACAATGTGTTCAATATTAACATACAATAAAAATGCCTTCTTATCTATGTGGATATTACATAAAAATAATATTTATATATAAAATTGGTCTTATTTTTCTTTAAATATTTTTATTGATTTTTTACAGAGAGAAAGGGAGAGGGACAGAGAGCCAGAAACATCGATCAGCTGCCTCCTGCACACTCTCCACTGGGGATGTGCCCGCAACCAAGGCACATGCCCCTCACCGGAACCGAACCCGGGACCCTTCAGTCTGCAGGCTGAAGCTCCATCCACTGAGCCAAACCGGCTAGGGAAAAATTGGTCTTTTTTAACTTTATTTTTATTGTTGACACTATTACAGATGTCCCCATCCCACTCCCCTTTGCCTACCTCCTTTTAACCTAAAAATATATCCTGCTCATACACCACTGAACTAACATTTATTAATAGCCTCCTTGTATCAAGCATTGTGTTAGCACTCTTCTCGCTCCCATTTCCCTCGCACTATTATTAAGAATAAAAGCAAAATGTAATAAATCTTTAAATTTTAAGTAATCTCATGATGTCTCCTTGCAAAGGCCTTGACAAATATGTGTGTGTGCGCGTGTACGTATTATTTTTGTCTACTGTTAAAAATATCCTGTGCATTGTTCTTAGAATTACATAGCTGATTAGAAATGTCTATGTAAGTGTTCTTTGTGAATTGAAAGCACCAGCTGCCTGGTATCAGGTGGGAGTCACAGCTTCCAGGTGACCATCTAGTTCCTCATTGCTAAGAGGACTTGCCCGGCAACCATGAGTGTTTTGTAATGTGGGTAACCAAATTCCATGTAATTCAAGCAAACAAGAGATAACTTGGGAAGTGAGTTATCAACACCCCCTGACTGATTGTTTTCCTCTTGGGAGAAAAATTGCCTGTGTTACTTAACCTTTCTACACTTCAGGGTTTTCTATTTTTCTTAGAAAGCTGTTTTCACGCCAAACTAAATTCATCTCAGGATAATTTCACTACCTATATATCTGTTCTTCTCTGATCCCTAGTAATAAAATTTCTTGATTGTTTCAAAATAAACTAAATTAAATCTGTCTTCTGAGGATGTAAGAATTTGTATTTTTCTACTCCATATCATCCTGTTAAATCTCTTGTTGTTGTTTTTTACATTGTAAAGCCTATTCTCTATTATCTGCAGGCAACTACATTAATATAGGATATTTAAAGAGAATGATGGTTCTTCCATCATTAGCTTTTATGCATTTCAAGTTAATCTAGAAATAAGGAAATACATGTCTCGATGCTAGATTCTGAAACACAGTGTCTATTCAGAAACAGCCTGTTTCACTGCAAGGATTTGAAAAGAGACACCGAATTTATTTCTTAGTAATGCTTATTATATAGTATACAATGAAAATATCTTATATAGTGTGACATTTATTAGAATTGCAAACTTTCTCAAGGGAAAATTACTAGTCCATGAAAAAACTTGGGAAACTGATTTCTATAAACCAAGCATGTCGTTCTTACAATCTAATGACCTGGTTGGTACAGATTGTTTTACTTTATGATCCAGCAAGAACACTAAAAAAAAATTTTTTGTTAGAACATTCAGAACGTTTGTAAAGGACATTTTATGAAAGAATAAAGCCTTTTTGTTATTTTCCCACAGTGTAGGAGGCTGGGGGGAAAAAGTGAAACAAGAAAACAATTTATCAAATTTCTGAAGACTTTAGTGTTCTTATTTTTTACATTGAAAGCAATTAACATTTTTACTTTAATAAACAATATGGTAACCTGCTTCATAAGTCATAGAGTATAAAAATTATACCCTAAAATGCTCCCTTATGTCTGTTTGGATCCATGACACTGCTCTTCCCCATCCATCACCCGTTAACTCTAAAAGTACATAGGCTTTTTTTTGGTAACTTTACAGTTCCTTAATGTACATACAATCAAATATTAAATATGCTCTTTCCCTCTCCATTTTTTGTAGATAATTCTTTTCACTTACCAACATGTCTTTCTAAATTGATATGTGGCGAAAATGCTCATATTTGTACTCTATGGAATATTATTTCGTTGAATGAATAAATATGTTCTATAGATGGGTGTTTCAATTGTTTAGTATCTTTTTCTATTATAAACAGTGTTACCTGACTAAACGAATATATATATTGTGTTGTTCTTGTGCTAGTATGTAGTATTAACTCCCCAAAATGGAATTTCTGAATCAAAGGCATATACTTTGATAACTTAAATAGATATTGCTCAGTTGCCCTCCATCAGAGTTATATTAATTCATGCTCCTTCCAGCAATATATAAGTTCCATTTCCTCACAGTTATGCTAATAGAATGTGTTATCCAATATTGGGGCTTTTTTTTCTATTAGGTGATAAAATATATCTGGATGTTTATAACTTGCACTTCTTACAAATAAAGTTGAGAATTTTTCACATATTTCATAATAATTTGTGAATTATCTTTTTTGTGAATTGTCTATTCACATCCCTTTGATTGTTTTCCTAGATATTTAAAAAATCATTTTCTAAGAAATTCCATATACATTTAGCCTTTGCCTGTGATATAACTTGCTATTCCCCCATCCCCCAGTTCGTTGTTGTCTTTTGGCTTTGCTTATGTTGCTTTTTATAGGCAGGCAGCTCTGTTTTTGTGGCTGAATTGATTTGAACCAGTCTTTCCGCCCCCCCAATGACTAGATTTGGAGACTTAGTTACAAGAGTCCTCCTAAGTTCAAGGTAATAAAGAAAATGTATCATATTTTCTTTTAGAACTGACATGTATTTCTCTTTCTGCTTTTAGTCATTCTTTTTTCTAGTCATGCCCTTGAGTTATAATTCTTTCCATTTGTCTAGATCATATTTTCAAAATCATCTCTATAAAGTGTCTCAGCCCACGAAGATTTACTTTTCAGAACTGTCACATTATTTCCTACATGTCATCTCATTTATATCCTATTCACAACATTTTAAGTAAAGAATCTGACATTCTGGTCATATAAATTTTAAGAAGAGTTATGACTCTGCAAGGGTAACATTTGGACACACCTGTAATTCTCTGTGACTATACTGAATATACAAATGTCATGTTACTACATTTCTATATGTTTCATTTCCCTGAAGACATGGACTATGTCTTCTGTCTTTCCACCATAGCAACTAGAAAAGTTATTTATACCAGTGTGGACAAAAGGAGCCACACTGACAAGCTCAGGGGAGGCCTGCATGGCAGTTTTGCAAACTCAGAGACCTAAAATAACCACAAAAGATGGTCTGAAAATTAAATATTTAACTACAAACACGTAATGGTAGGTAGTCATGTCCTAGGCTGGTATTTTCCCTGACAAAGATCAACTTAGATCTTTACTGAGCCCATTTGTCTTTTTGCCTCTAAGACAAAATATCTGTGAGATGTCTGGGTAACTTGTAACTTCCTTCCGCCCCCGCCCCCCCCCCCCCCCCAGCCCAGGGCACAACAAATGGCACCAGGACATTCCCTCATTATTATTGTTATCAAGTTAATTGTCAACTGTTAATTATGTTAAACTATCCTCACTATCCTCTAACCATCTGTGTAAAAGAAGCATATGTCTATCATTTCATTTTTTACCCTATCCCAGAGCTTTCCCCTCTTTGCTTCATTCTACCTCCTTAACTATCACCAATGAATTTCATGTAACCCACCTACGTCCCTTTCCTTTGATTGCAATGTATAAATACAGATGTAACCCAACATTCTCTGGAGCATTACCTCAATTCATTGAGGCCCTGTTTCCTGGCATATGTCGACAGTTTGACTCAAATAAACTCACAAAATTCTTTACAGGTCTGAATGCTTTTTACGTTAACACCAGACACTCAATAGACATTTGTTTATTAGCTAAATTAATATATTATGGCTTCTTCTGTTAATTCTCTGCTTGGTTTTGTTCACATAGACTGGTTTGCTCCCAAACTGCCTAAGGATTCCTGCTTTCTTTTAACTTCCCAGTTTTCTAAAGCTATGACTAGTGTTTCTATGTTGGAGTTTCAGCAATAACAGAAATCAAGTTGAGTCAGACATTAGAATAGAAAATGTAGTGGCTTTCCCTCAAAATACCTGTATTTGGTTTTATTTTATTATTTTGTTAAATTTATCTTTATTGTTGAAAGTATTACAGATGTCTCCTTTTTTCCCCCATTGACCCCTCTAGTGCTCCCACTCTAGGCCTTCACCACATTATTGTCTGTGTCCATGGGTTATGCATAAATGCATACAAGTTCGTTGGTTAAGCTCTTCCCACCCACCCACCCACCCACGCCTTCCCTATGAGATTCAATAGTCTATTCTGATTCCATGTCTCTTGATGTATTTTTTCTTCACTTTACTTTGTTCTTCAGATTCCACATATGAGTGAGATCATGTGATACTTGTATTTAAGTTAAAAACAAACACCTTCACTATGGCAGAATCCAGATACTATAACTAAAATCATTTAACACACAGTGGTTGGGGGACTGTAAAACCAAGCAATAAAATGGAATTGTGGAAAGGATCACAGATCAGGTGTCAGGATTTGAGGACAATTATTATTTTTATTTTTACCACTGTCTGATAATAATACCTTAAATTTCTTCTGTAACCCATTTCTTCCACCACTCTCAGTTCACGGGCTTTGGATCCAAAGAAAGCAAATCATTAGTGAGAACACTGCACCTCCCAGGCCATGGAGGCAGGTTCGGGGATGTGCATTTGACTGGGTGCGAACCAATAAGATGCAATGAGATATTTCTGGAGTTCCCAGGGAAGCACTAGGTACGGTTTCCTACTAGGCCTGAATACGAGAGGATGTGAGACTAAACTTGCTATAGACAATTTACCACTGCACAGAACCTGGAAAGCAAATAAATATAAAGAGGACAGAACATTAGGGAGTTGGAGAAAATCTTGCTAAGTTGGTGACATATTTTTGTTCCTGAATGTAATCTTGCTTAATGTCAGTTCCATTTCTAGACTTTTGGTTAGGTGCACCAATAAGTCCTCTTTCCTTTTGTTTTGTTTTAACCAGTTTGAAGAAATACCAGGAAAAAAGCAAAGTTCAAACGTGCTTGTTTGCATCTAATTGAATCAGATCAGTTTCTCTTTTGTAAAGTAGCTTGGGTCAAGCTCACTTCCAATGCTAAAATTATATGAAATAAAATTTCCCTTATGACTAAATGATCTGTCAGTCCCAGAAAGTGTGATTTTCGCATTGTGGATACTGACCAATGGAATATCTGAATCCGTGCATTACCTGGCCAGGTGTCACTGGGCGTCTACTCTATTTGAAAAGAATGTGAGCAGTTCCATTTTCTGTATTATCCCAGAGAATAACTAAAGCGCTCTAACTGAATATGTGAGGACTCAGTTTTTCCTCGATTTTACAGCACCTTGTCTTGCAATTTATCATTCATGTCTCTCTACTCGATCAGATAAAAGGTTATTTGCTAACAGATACTTTGCTTATGGTTGATTGCTCCCAATAAAGTCTATTGTTCCCAATAAAGACTGTGTCACTAAGAATTAGGTTTGGCTAGCTGCGAAAGATGGAGTGATAGGAGTTTATTTCCTCATAGTGTAAAGGCAATTTGGATGCAGGCAGTCCTTGGTAGAGCCGTTCCATGAAAACAAGGATCCAGGCTTCTGCCAGCTCTTAGCTCTGTCATCCCAAGGGTCTCACCTTTCTGCTCATGGTCCAGGACGGCTAATAAATTTGAGATTATGGTAAATATCTATATCTAAAATGTCTATTCTCCTGCAGGATGACGAGAATATGTGGTTGGTTTTTGTCTTTGTCCTTATTTGGCAAAATAAAAAGTTGGCAAACGTATGTTGAGGCCCCTGTAGCTCCCTCGCCACAAGTACTCATTTCCCATCCCTGACAAAGTTTCAAATATTTTAAATGGGCCCATGAAAAGTCAAACTTGGAAACCACTGGCTTGGAAACCAGCATTCATCTAGAAACTGGAACAATGAATTAGAGACATAAATGAAAATAACCTTTCTCCTTACGTCTAAATATGATCGTCATACCAAAAGGTGAAGTCATTTTGGTAATGTGAGCTGAGAAAGGTACTTAATAGGTGCCTGACTCAGTCTCCCTTTTTGTAATACAGGAATATCTTCATAATATGCTAGAGCATTAAATGAAAGGATGATTTCAATATTATTTTATGAACTCTGATATAAAAATGAAACTATAACTAGTATTTACTGCACTTTGTATACTGTGCTCAAGAGCACAGATTAAGAAACCACATGGCCCTAGCTGGTTTGCCTCAGTGGATAGAATGTCAGCCTGCGGACTCAAGGGTCCCAGGTTTGATGCTGGTCGAGGGCATGTACCTTGGTTGCAGGCACATCCCCAGTGGGGAGTGTGCAGGAGTCAGCTGATCGATGTTTCTAACTCTCTATCCTTCTCCCTTCCTCTCTGTAAAAAATCAATAAAATCTATTAAAAAAAAAAAAAAAGAAACCACATGCCTGGGATAAACCCCAGTTCCGCTTGGTGGCTGTGCAACCTCTGTGTGCCTATTTCAGTTTCCTCATCTGTAAAATGGGATTCAAATATTTACTTTAGGACAGGGATTCTCAACCAGGGGTGATCTTGCTCCCCAGAAGACATTTGTTATGTTTGAAGACATTTTTGGTTTACACAACTGGGGGTTAGGGTGTGTTGCTGGCATCTAGTGAATAGATACTAGGAATGCTGCTAAACAGCCTGCAACACAATCCCCCAGCACCACATATCAATAGCGCCAACACTGATTTAAATGAGATGATATACGTAAAGCACTTGGAACAGAAACCACTACTCCAGTGTCAGTTACTATTATGACCAAGCATTGTACTATGAGCTTTATTTTCTCACTTTACACAACTCCTATTGTAGAGTTACCATTATCACTATTTCATAGATGAGAAAATTGAGGTTTAGAAGTGAGTAGGTACCTAACTTGCCCCAAATCATAATTAATCAATGATTGAATCGACACAGAAATCCAAGTTTAACCAAAAACAAATTTCATGTTTTTTACACTACCTAAACTGACCCCTAGTTTATAAATTAGAATCCTTGTTAAGGAGTGTATGCCATAAGTTGACCTACTAAATCCCATATTATGCTGCCTCCCAGTAGCCTGTACCTGGATAATCCAGTCCAAACTGTTTTTCATTAGGAAGTAGATCTAACTCTAACAAAATTAATCCCAATTTAGAAAGCTGTTTTAGAGTCTGTCTTTCAGAGAAATAAAATGGACTTCCTTGTAATCACTGGCTACAGATCCTTCTTCAGTTGTGACCCTAAAATGGTAACACAGGAGTTTTAGAGCAGTGAAAATGCTCTTATAATGATGATTACATGTCCTTATAGTTTGTCCAAACTCATAGAATGTACACCAACAATGAACCCTAACGTAATGATAATGACGTGTCAATATAGGTTCACTGATTTTAACAAACATACTACTATGGTGAATGATATTGATAATGAGAAAAGATAAGCATGTGTGGGAGTAAGTACCTATGTGAAATTTCTGTACTTTCAATTTTGCTGTGAAAAACATTGAATTCCTTAAAAAAATGATAACCATATTCTCAGGACATCAAAATCATAGCACATGTTGTGACCAAGAATTTTTGTGCTGGTTGGTGGGAAGAGCTATAGAAGATGAAATGCAGATAACAGAATTTAAGGAAAGTTATGATGTAGGAGAAAAATTATTTGCAAAACTGACTGAAATCTTTCAGAAACCATTAAAGGAAAAACTCCAGAAACAGAAGCACACTACCATCGTTAATTTATTTGTTCAAGGACTCATGTTGCAAGCATTACACCAGGTATGGGCTTTGATTCTGTAAGCCCAGGTTCACATATTTAGGAGGATAAAAGCAAACTGTGATCCATGTTCATGGATGGAAACTAAAGGCTCATGGTTAATCACATTGTAGTTCTTAAATTTCTACAGCCTAGAACCCTGTAGTCACAGGTCTTTGAGGTCCTTCTGGATGTTCCAGAGGGTATCTGCGCTTTTCTTGAGTTGAGCAACCTCATCATCCTTCAGTTTCTGGTTGATCACACTGGTTAATCCCCGAGCATTCAGAATACACGGGAGACTCAGGAAGACTTCATTCTCAATGCCATACATGCCCTGCCAGACAAGAAAAGCACTTAGATTAAAGAATAAAACCAGAGGTAAGAATGATCCTAGGTCCTATCTTTGAATAGAAAGAATTGTAGGAAATGTGAAAGCACAAACTCATTCTTTAGTTTTCATTACTTACAGGCTCAGGTTTCCCTAATACTTCTGTTTTGAATTAGGTTGTATACATAGGAAAGACAAATATACACTCTGATAAAACTAGAAATTTATTAAGAAAGTAGTAAGTGCTTTACTGAACTGTATGACAATTCTCTCTCTCTTAGGTAGATTTTAACAGAATTTGATATATGTCTTCAAATTAAATTGCATTGAAATGTGGTTCTTAATGGGCTACTTTTCATGAAATCTTAAGTTTCTTAAAATTCTTTAGTTAAGAAGAAAATTTCAGGTGGTAGCCAACCTATAAGGTCCAGAATAGTAGTTGGAGATCACCCAAAGGCAAAATTTTTATAATACCTAAGAGTTGCTGGAAAAGAAAATAGTTTAATTCCCAAAAGCTTTACCAGTTTGTATAAACTAATTTATTCACAGGGTCAATTTTACTACACAATTAATTAAATTATTTAATTATCAAAACAAGTAACTTTAATAAATTTTTAAACTTTTAACTTCCAAAAATCTTGTACATATACCAAAGGATAGAGAAAAAACAAATTCTTACATATGCACTCTAAAATTGCCATATTTGTTTTTAAGAAAATCTGACACCATGTTTTACTCCAAAATGCTTCAATATTTATCTTTTTTGTATGCTTCTTTTAATCTACTGTACCACCCTCCTTACTTTTTCACCCTAGCCAGTGACTTGTGGAAAATGAGTTTTCTTTCACAATTTTTTAATGCAATTTTAGTTTCATGTGAAAACAATCAATTTCTATTTAACTGTTTCATGGCTTTTGAATTAAACTAAATTTACTTAGGTATCAAGTGCTACATCATATGCAATCTATAGCTTAATATGCCAACTTAAAATAAAACTATTATACACTTATTTCAGTGATCATCAATTGTGAGACTATGCCAATAAGATTCAGAATTAATATTTAATTGGCCACCTCACACAAAAAGAACTATAAAAACTTATTGGATGTCTTTGCCTCTACAAGTTTATGTTCTTATTATCCTTGGATTTCTGTAGGAAGAGAAAAAAGGATCCATAAAATTTTGAAATAAGAGAAATAACTGTGGACTGAGACTTTATCTTGTCCTTCCTTAAATGACTCTATTTATAGACTACAACACTAGAAATCACTTTCTATTTTGTAACACTTTGTCTTACCTTCACCATCGTTGATACTGGATGAATCCTGGATAAATTTTTAAACATGGATTCAATGAGATCAGCCACACTTAATCCAATAGCCCAATTGGTGTATCCTTTTAACTTGATGACTTCATAGGCACTAAGGAAAAAAAATATGTCACAAAAGAGATCATTGAAATCATACCCAATAGTTATTAAAACCAGACTCTTTGGGTTTAATGCCTGCTCTGTCTCTTACTATGTAATCGTGTTTAAATTATTTAACCTTCCTTGTCTCAGGGTCTTCTACAAAATGAGAGTGACAGTGGATCTATTTCATAAGTTTATTAAATGAGTTAATATGCATGTAAAATGTTTAAAGTATAAACACATTATGGTAGGTGCTATGTAAATGTTTTGATAAATTTAAATAACAGTTGGATAAGTGATTATAAAGTCATGGTGGTAAAAATGTACTTTTTCCAACCAATCTTCTTATTCATAGACATGAACATTTCCAAAGATATTAATGAAATCAGGAAACAATGAAAGTAAATGAATCTTCATATTCAAAGGACAAAATATATATCAATTTTGAGGTCCCACTTACCAATGTCACCTAAAATACTATGACCAACTCAATTAAGAGCAAGGTGATAGCAATATTTTGCCT
This sequence comes from Myotis daubentonii, assembly GCF_963259705.1. Classification (NCBI taxonomy): domain Eukaryota; kingdom Metazoa; phylum Chordata; class Mammalia; order Chiroptera; family Vespertilionidae; genus Myotis; species Myotis daubentonii. The sequence continues at coordinate 32,117,348 of NC_081841.1, forward strand.
GGAAATTTTCTGAACACAAATTGTACACCACAAAATGCACAAAGGGACAGGTCCTTGAGGGGTGGGAGGAGTAACTGAGTATTAGGAAGTTGGGATCTATCACTGACTAGAAGACCATGTGCAAGTTACATCACCTGAGTGAGCCCTAGTTTTCTCATTTGTAAAATAAAGGGTGTATATTAATAATATTCTAAGGACCCCTTCAACTTTTTAAAAAATTCCTTTTATCATTATACAGGTCAAATTCCGGGGGGGGGGGGGGGGGGCGCAGAAATCATTAAAATAGATCTAAATAAAATAATTCCGTATTTGAGATATCAGTTAGTTTTGTTACAACTCTCTGTAATTAACAGCTAACATTTATTAAAATCCTATCAATAATAAGTATGTGCATAGGTGTGTGTGCTTTTACTCAATTTGTACAATAATTCTATTATCATTTGACTTTACAGAGGAGAAAACCATGATTCAACTTAAAGGTTAAATGGCTTCCCTAAGACTATATAGTTAGTGTTAGTGTTATGAGTTGAATCCAGGGCCAATGACACCTTGTTTTATGATAAGCATAAAGGTCACAGAAAGAGAGATGGGTTGCTCTTAAGAGAGTTTCCAGAAAAAGAAAATGGAAGGAATGGGAGACATCTTTATCTGAGTATGGAAAGGTAAATATAGCGCAGCTTAAACACTTTCAACAATCAATCAGCAAGTATTTATTTTAGGCAATTGGGAGACTAGTGGAGTCTAGGTTTACTTTCTAAATAGGACAGACTTATCTATCGACAGGAGGCATTTTGAAAGCCCTTCTTACTTGCTAATTCTATGTATTGTTTCTGTTACCTCTACAACAGAATTTCTCTAGAAAAATATTTACTTTCCCTACGGCGACTGGCATAGCAAGCTTGACCAGTATAAGTGAGTCTTGTCTGTTTCAGCAGATAACAGCTGCATATTTACTTTAGTAAGAGTTTATCTGAGCAGGCAGCCGTGGAAAGTGTTTATAATTTTATCTAAGCAAAAATAAAATTAATTGTCTTAAATCAAGCCCTCTTCCACTTACCTTTCAACCACCATCTTATGCACTTCCTTCCAGTTTTCACTGTCATTGTCCGTTCCCATTGCTGGATTCAGTTCCTGGAGAGAAACGCCTGCCACATTCACTCCACTCCACACAGCCACTGAAAAAATTAAAATAACTAAAATAAACATTTTATATGTTTCTAACACTATTTTCAGAAACCGTTTCTTCACTTAGTTCAGATTTCACCTCTGATGCAAGCTACCCACTTGAACTGCTCAATGGCAACTGTCTCCAGTATATTTTCCCCTTAAAAGCTGCCTTTAGCATCAAATAGCCACACATCTGAACTTTTAACTTTCAACCTTTGGGTACAAAACAGAATTATTATGTCATAATTAGAGAATATGAACTTCTTGTTTTTCTCTAGGTTCGTGAAATCACAAGGGATTCTGGTTGGGGGCTATCCCAAACTTTTGGCTTGAGGAATTTTTAACTTTCCTCCTATTTATTTTTGTAATATAAGTCCTCCCCCGCTTTTTTTTTTCTGGAGTGAGGTAAAAACAAATCTTGGGAAGTCTAAGTATCTCTTCTCATGCCTCAAGTTCAGTCTATATCTTTTTTGGTGTTGTTAATCCTCACCTAAGGATATTTTTTATATTGATTTTTAGAGAGAATGGAAGGGAGAGAGACGGGGGGGGGGGGGAGGGAGGGAGAGAGAGAGAGAGAGAGAGAGAGAGACAGAGACAGAGACAGAGACAGAGATTGGTTGCCTCCTGCATGGGGATCGAGCCTGCATCTGAGGTATGTGCCCTTGACCATAATTGAACACATGACCCTTCAGTCCACAGGCCAATGCTCTAATCACTGAGCCAAACAAGCCAGGGCCAGTCTATTTCTTGAAAGAAAATTCATGTGACCACAATGAATTTTTCTGGTCTTAATTGGATCAAAAATTTCCTTCCAAGAATGCCTCCAGAGGCATAACAGACAAGGTGATCCTCTATCACTGGCTATATCCCTGGAGGCTTGGATGCACCAAAACAACTCCCTTGCCTATTCTTAACACCTCCTGCCCAGACAAAAGCACATATTGAAGACCTAGGCATACAAAGATAAATAAAGACTTTCTCTATGACAGTGGTTCTCAACCTTCTGGCCCTTTAAATACAGTTCCTCATGTTGTGACCCAACCATAAAATTATTTTCGTTGCTACTTCATAACTGTAGTGTTGCTACTGTTATGAATCGTAATGTAAATATCTGATATGCAGGATGGTCTTAGGCGACCCCTGTGAGAGGGTCGTTCGACCGCCAAAGGGGTCGCGACCCACAGGTTGAGAACCGCTGCTCTATGACATGAACAAGCTTAGAATTTACCGGGAGAAACAGACAAGTAAAGGAAATAAAAACAATGGATTAAGCTCTCACAGAAGTATGGAGAAAGTGCAATAAAACATAATAAAGGGTCTACTTAATGTAGGGGGGAGAGGAGTGACAGAAAGGGGTACAACATGTAGGCATTGGAACTGGTCCTCAAGAAATAATAAGGACTTTTGGAGGAAAGCACTGTAGACTCAGGAAAGATAAACAAAGGCATGGGGTGACGTCTAGCTCGGCTATGAATGGAGAAGTTGCCCATGGCCAACCAAAACCTCTTTTAGCCCAAAACTTTTGCAAAATCAGGCCAACTGTTGAAAACAAACATTTTCATGGTTTATGAAAGCTATGAGGCCTACATAAATCACTCAATAATGAGCATGGTTTAATTATTTTTCATTTTATGTACATAATATAGGGGGGAAAGATGTTTTGGAAAAAAATGACATAGTAATGAATGAATGGAACTTGGTCAAGAGTCTGAAGATCTGATTCTAGTTGTAATGATGCCACTAACTACAATGGATCTTCAACAAGCCACAACGACTGCTTGGCCTCCATTTCTTCCTCATTAAAGTGAAAGTCTTGAACTAGAAGACATGTTATTACACTTCTAGATCTGTGGTTCCAGAAATTGTATATTTGTAATGACTAGCATTTATTAAGCTTTTACTATACATCAGACACTATGCTAAATACTTTATATAGGAAATAAATTCAGATAAATGCTTGGATATGAAGAACTCTTGAATAAAGTAGTACAATGTATCAGAAAAAAAAAATCAGCCTCATTATATAAAAATGCACAAATGCAATAATTGTAAAACCAAATTCTTGTAATACCAGGATAAACTCATTACAAATATCACATTACAAACTCCAAGTAAATCCAAAGGAAAATTTATACCTTAAATTTGTATACTGGGCAGAAATAAATTTAGTAAAACAAAGATCATTGTTATCATTATTAATATTAAAGTTTTGTATTATTATAGTTTTATACAATAAGCTTTTTCAATGTATGAAATTCTATGTTTAATAAATAGGCTTAGGGTTATTAAATATAATCACAATTGTCATAAATGTTTTTAACACAAAATTGTTTGGAAAATATTAATTTCAATGAAAAGAAAAATATAAACTTAAAATAAAACATTTAAAATAAATGATGTTTAACTGTTTCAGAATAAACCATAAAAGAAACAGAAGTGCACTATTATCTTAATGTTGGTATTGTTGCAGTTATGAATTTCTGTCCAATATTTCTATTTAAATTCATAAAGAAAATATTTACCATATGCTCTCTTACTACTTAAATGATTGATAGTTATTATTAATGGTTTATTAAAACTCAGATTTCATTTGAAGCAAGATTTATTTTACATTATTGAATAGTAGACACTGGTTATTGAAAAACTTTTGTTACCCAATTCATCCCTCTTTCAGTCAACATGATGGCTATCATAGCTCTGTCCACTGAAAGGGTTTAGAAACTGACATACCAGGGGCATGAGCACACCTATGCCAGATCTTTCTTTCTAAATACCATTCCCCTCAGAAGGAAACAGAGCTCATTGGAGAAAGAGATGATTCTAGTCTGGGAATGGGAAAGTATGAGATGAACCTGGTGCACTTTATTGTTAGAGAAAGCAAGGAAGGGCTCAAAAAATGGCGAGACATCAAAAAGACACAGGGTGTATGTAATACTTTCAACAATAAAGATTTTAAAAAATAAAAATAAGTCACAGCACTGGAAAGAAAAAAAAAAAGACACAGGAGTCAGCCTAAAGAGCCCGTTCTTTGACAAAGCTGAGATAATTTATGCTTTATGACAATGGTGACAGAACTTTTGTGGAATAAAATAAAAATCTGAGTCTACATTGATATACATAGATGGATAAATAAATGGAGAAGGGAAAGCTTTCTTTTACACTAGAATACAAACAATAAATACTGAAAAAATGAGTGGATTAGAATATGATATTTGGCATCATTATAGTAATAATGCATTTAACCAAGAATAACTAGTTAATACTAAATTTAGCAGGCAAAAAAAAAAATGATGAGGAATCAATTATTTCCCTAGTCTATATAAAATTTTCCCTCACAAATTACTTATTTGTACTGTTAGGTAAGTAAAAATGCATAAAAATAAAATTTAAAAACAAAAAAAATCAGCCCAGGCAGTGTGGCTCAATGACTGAGCATCAACCCATGAGCCAAGAGGTCCCCGATTCAATTCCTGGTCAGGGCACATGCAAGAGGCAGCGGATCAATGTCTATCTCTCACTGGTGTATCTCTCTATCCTTCTCCCTTCCTCTCTCTCTAAAATCAATAAAAACATCTTCAAAAATTTCAGAATGGCAAGAATATACCATAAAGTAGAACACAGTAAATATTGTCTATTTTTTATATTAATTTTTTTTTACCACTTGAGTCGCCATGTTCTCCCAAAATCCATCCATGGCAGCTGCTGGGATGAATGCCAAGTTTTTCAGCCATAAGGTAGCGAAATCTAGCAGAATCCAGATTACACCCACTTCCAATCACACGGTGCTTGGGTAATCCACTTAGTTTCCAGGTAACATATGTGAGAATATCCACTACAAATTTTAGAAAAATAAATGCAAGTAAATCAAAACTGACTTCGACTGCTATGTAAATTAGTGGGTGCCCCACTTCCTGCTCTCCCACTTCCCCATTCTCCAAATGAGACGTGCCTGTAAAAACGTACTTTGACTTTTCATATTAGAGATAATGGGGTTTAGCGAGACAAAAAAAAAATGCAATATTGTGCTTTTTATTTGTTAGGAGAAATGAGAATTTCTTACTTGAAATGAAAATATATAAGAACCTAGCAGATTAATTAATTTACTGTATGTGGAAAGAAAAGGGGTTGAATTAGATCACCCCTTAAGTTTCTTCTAATTCTAACATTCCATGACTGTTAGGGACTGTCATTATAAACCAAAAGGCATTGGTTACCAAATTACCAAGGGATGCTACTATAAATTTTCCCAGGAACAGATACTACCTAGTAAATAATTGTTATAATACAAGATATTAACATTTCCTACTATTTAATAAAAAGATTTCTATGACAGAGCCTTCATTCTGATGTGGCTCAGCCTTGAGACTGCACAGAGGCAAAACTTGTGATCACAGTACTTACAGGCTAAGCTGTAAAAGTAGGAATATGCACACACAAGCAAGGTAAGGGGTTAATTTTGCAGTCTCCATCTCACAGTCATAGATAGACACTGGCTAAGATAGTTTAAGGTCATTATGGACTAGATATTAAAAACCCTTCCTTGGCAACTTGGATTCGGGCCAGTATGACTCCTGGGAGAGTTAAAACTGTGAAGCCACCCCTGGAAAGCGGTATAACTAGTTATTAATATCTGCCTTAGGTACAGGACACAACAACTTCATTATGTGCCAGGCATTTCTCATTCCTGTCCTACATCTACCTGCCACCGTGAGAACATTCAGATGCAGGATTGAACTATTTAATAAACTGCGACCCAGGATTACAGAGAATAAGAATACTAAAATAACCTCTGTCTTTGCTGGCTTTCAACTCTCAATATTTCACAAAGTATTAGGATTGTGAAATATTATTCACAATCTTTCTCTATATGAGCTGTCAGAGATAATCAGTTTTACCATTTTATCAATGTATCTATTATGCTCACCAATAAACAATGAGTTCAGTGGCAAACTATAGACATAAGAAGTGTGAAATAGAGAGTGGATTTTGACTGTGTAGGCTAAAATAATGCAATTCTTTTTAACCAGAAGAGTTACGTTTTAACAACATTTGGTGTTAGCATGTGTCTGTCTATTTATACAGCCTGTTTCCATCTTTAAACCAGGACTAAATAATGATTTTCTTAAACTCTGTTTCAAATTTAATATGATTCAATTTTGAAGTTTTAGAGATTAGGAAAACAAAAAGTCAGATATGCTAAAACATTTCTTAGAAATTGAAGCCACGTTCAAATGTTTCATTATGTACCCTAGGATAATCTTTATAGAAATTTTAAAAGCTTTTAGACTCTACAACAAACCCAGATTAAACAAACAGATGAAACTGCTTTAAATAAAACGCTTCTCACATTTTTAAACATTTGGCCTGGGACAGTGCCATTAGTTCTGCAAACATTCTTTTAGGGCCATTAACAGAAGACATGTGAATTGCTTCTGCTAGTGAACACCAACACAGATTTTCTTAAATTCAAAAAGCAAAATAAAATAAACCCCGGACACAATGAACTTAACATAACTGATCCCTTAAGGCATTCAGATACCTGGGTTAGAAACCACAATTATGATGCAATCAGGGCTGTACTTGACGATCTGAGGAATAATGAATTTGAAGACATTAACGTTCCTCTGCACCAGGTTCAGACGACTCTCTCCCTCTTGCTGGCGAACTCCAGCAGTTACCACCACAATCTTAGAATTGGCGGTCACAGAGTAGTCTAGAGGGAGAAGGCAAAAGGTACTTTAAATACAACTCTTCATCAAAACAGACCAGGTGTGATATGCCCCCAAACTATCTCAGCATTCATAAGCTTCTAGAATTTACATGAGAATTACGTTTTCTGTATTATAAGGTTTTACAATGCTCCTGTGGCTCCTTCCTTCTATAGGGAAGCATTCCAAACATAAAACTGGTTCGGAGAATATACCAAAAAATAAAAGAGGTCTTAAATTATGTCTCTGGCTAAAAATTTCAACTTGCAATTGACTTTATAGAATATTGCATTGTCAGTAATAATACAAAGCATAAACGGTGAGTCCAACAGGCAGCCTTTCAATAAAAAAAAAAAAAAAAAAAAAAGCAGCCTGGCTGACATGGCTCAGTGGTTGAGCATAGACCTATGAACTAGGACAGTGATGGAGAACCTATGACACGTGTGTCAGAGGTGACACGCGAACTCATTTTTTTGGTTGATTTTTCTTTGGTAAATGGCATTTAAATATATAAAATAAATATCAAAAGTATAAGCCTTTGTTTTACTATGGTTGCAAATATCAAAAAATTTCTATATGTGACATGGCACCAGAGTTAAGTTAGGGTTTTTCAAAATGCTGACACACCGAGCTCAAAAGGTTCGCCATCACTGAACTAGGAGATCACGGTTCGATTCCCAGGCAGGGCACATGCCCAGGTTGTGGGCTCAATCCCCAGTGTGGGGTGTGCAGGAGGCAGCCCATCAATGATTCTCTCTCTTCATTGATTTTTCTCTCTCTCTCTCCCTCCCTATCTGAAATCAATAAAATTAAAAAATAAAAGAGGAACCAGCCTCCTTTAAGATTTAATTACAATTTTTTTTTTCAAAAAAAGCAATTTAAAGGTACCTTTAGGTCTATAATGTTAATTCAGTCTGTGATGGGGAAGGAGGGAACTGAAGTGTTTAATTCTTGGCTAGCAATTAATTTCTAATACTCAAGCTTATTCACTTTGAGCAGGGAGTTTCTCTGGAGGACGTGTCCTTTCCCCAAATAGAAAGACATTATGATGCAATCATTAGACTCAATAGCTATGGATGATTCACAATTAAGCTATGCTGCTATGTAACTTTTGACGGTCATTAATATTTTATCAGTTTCCTCTCCCATAAAACGGAGGTAATAGAACCTACCTCTCAAAGGGCTGCTATGAGGATGAAGTAAGATGAGCCATGCAGAAAGTTTCACAGCACACAGACTGCTCAACAATCCAATCAGTAACAGTTCTTATTGGTAGGAGTATTATTAGACATTACCTTGGAGCCCACATTTCTGTATCTTTAGGCAGAGCCATGCTGTGCTGGCAGAACCATCGCATAAACCTGCTCATCTAGAACAGATTGCTGGAACATGAATGCGTTTAGCTTCATCAAGGCGCTCAAATAAATTACTTTGGGCAAATGTTTTTTTCCTGTCTGAAACCTTCCCATTCTCAGACACACATAAACAAACATCATAATACAATTTGCTAAAATGTTATGTACCAAATGTGTGGAAGCCACATGGATGTTTACAGAGGTAATACTTTAGTGTTTGTCCTCCAGAATGAACTGGAACCCAAAGGTAAGAAGAAACTGCCAACACTAATTCACCACGATGGGAAGACTAACGCTGTATCAGGGGCTGAGGATATCAATTATTAGATAAGGCTGCATTGGGCATGAAGTAACACTACCTTTATCTGCCACAATTTTAGGTGTCTGAAGAAATAAGCTTCCATGTTGCAGATCCATCATTTCTCCTTTGAGTTTATCTTCCAACACATCCACAAGGGCCAGCTCATCAGCCAGAGACTAGAATCACAAAATCAGGTGTTAGTCCCCTAAGCTACTCTAGGATAGGTAACCCAGCTCACAATACAACCCAGAGACCCTTTAAATGGCTAAGAGCCAAATGTCTACAAACCTCGAGACTTTAATCATAGAGGTTAGGTGTGCTCTTGAAACAAATTCATGATAAAACATCTTGAATAATGAACTATTAATATTCAAGACACTGATTTTTCAGAATTTCATTCTAGTATTCAACTAGATTTTGATACAATGCAAATGGCTTTAAGAATATGTAGATGTAAATATTACTGCTGAAACCAACTTGATTCAACAGTGGCCTCAGGGTGCACAATTCTTCACATTACTTGGGGATGGTGACAAAGAGATTCACCCAGGAACAACCTTGGGCAGAGTGTCCATCCCTGAGGTCACCCCCAGTGTGGAGGGTTTCTGAGGGCAGATTTGTAACAATGAAAATACATCCTGCATATCAGATATTTACATTACGATTCATAACAGTAGCAAAATTACAGTTATGAAGTAGCAACGAAAATAATTTTATGGTTGGAGGTTACCACAACATGAGGAACTGTATTAAAGGATACGGCATTAGAAAGGTTGAGAACCACTGGTCTAAATCTTGATCCAGTATCATAATTTCACATGTTTTGTAAAACGCCTTATACATAACATATTTTACACAGTTATATTTCTCTATATCTCTGCATGAATAGTGGGGAGGAAGAAAAAAACCCCTGGATTCTTCCTTTCAGTAATCATGCATGTTCTTCAGCAAGTCCTTGATCTTTTCTTCTTATAAAAGTGGGCAGGGTGGGGGGGGGTAAGGTGGGTGGGTGTCACTCTAGATGCAATTAAATAGCCTTTCAGCTTTGAAATTTGGTTATTCTATGGAAATCCATTATTTGCAAAGTAAAAAGTAGCTATCCTTCTCATTGAAACATCACTAGTCTTTGCCTCTGCTGTTTTCAGTAGGACTGTTTGCAAAATAATTAGCTTAATATGATATATCAGTGCTGGAGCCCACTGGTCATTGGAGTTCAGGAAGAACTTTGAAGGATAAGGAGTAACCTTGGGTGGAACTGGTGACCAGCAGAGAGAGAAGAAGGAGAGAGAGGTGAGATTGCCAACAAGAAACTTGATCTATGTTTGCTCGGCCATCAAAGCAGATCCCGCTCCCTGCAGGAGCCAAGGAATGAGGACAATCCTGTCTCCAGAACCCCAATGGCTGGCTAGCCTCCAGAAGTGAGCTGTGAGGGTATGCTTGTGATGGTTTATCTGAGACTCAAGCCTCCTTGTGATGGAATGTGTTCTTAGTTCCAAGCAACAACTTAACTTGCAAATTTTCTGAAATCACCCTTTTATGAGACGGGAATTACTTGTAAATATTTTCTCATTGCCACAAATGTCAAACACTGGCATTAATTTTCATCTATTTTTACTGAAACACATGTGTTAACCCTTTTAAAATGGTTTTGTTCCTTTGCAGCCTCTGACAAGGTCACATACAAAACCCTCATTCATGTTGTTTTTTAAGTCCTACATTATACAGTAAGTCCTCACTTAACATTGTTGATCAGTTCTTGGAACTGTGGTGAAATGATCTATTCCGAAACCAATTTTACCATAGGCTAATTGATATAAACAAGAGATAAGTTCCTACAGCATTGCATCAATGTTATAATGAAGCATTACTTGGCAACCCACTAAGTTATGTTCAATACAACTTAATAATAGCACTAGCATTCTGTCAAGGTACTGAACACAAAGAACATCACTCTTATTTTAGTATCATCACATGTGTGCTGGTGAAGGCAACAGGGCAAAACAATTTGGGGCTTAAGTGGAAAAGGATATCACAGGATCTCAGATCCTGTCTTTTATTTCAGTGGGTGTAGAGAATTGGCTGAGAAGTGCCTACACAGCTGGCAAGGAAGGAAGCGATCCAACACTTTAAAAAGTAATTGCAGCGCCGAATTTAGCTGCATCTGCACCACTGAATATCCTCCAAGTGTGGAGGCAGGCAAATGGAGCACGTGTGACTGAGGACGGATGCTGCTGTTCGGCTTAAATAAATCTTCTGCAGTAACTTTTACTTAGTGGATAGCCCATGAATTTTACCATCTATGTATTCCACTTAAGTTGTAAACATATTTTTAAATATTTGAAACTGCAAGACCCAGATTAATTGCAAAAGCAATAATTTATTAAGGAATAAGGCCAGTTGAAAAACACGACCATCACTGTTGAAATGTCTACAAAAATATCTTTTAGTCTAAAGTATCGTGTGGACTGGGCACAGCCATAATCTGCCTCTTGGTTCTCTTAGCTAGTAAATTCCTGCCACCAATGCTTTAATATTTGAGGGTTGCATTTTTTAAATCCTCACTTGAAGACATGCTTTCCAATAATTTGAGAGACAGGGAGAGACAGAGAGAGAGAGGGAGAGAGAGAGAGAGAGAGAGAGAGAGAGAGAGAGAGAGAGAGAGAGAGAGAGAAAGAAACATCAAAGTGAGAGAGAAACATCGATCAGTTGCTTCCTGTACACACCTGGACCAGTGATGGAACCCGCCACCCTTCAGTGTACTGGATGATGCTCCAACCAACTGAGCCGCACTAATGATTGCATTTTTATTTTGAAGTGTTTAGGGTGCATGAAATTTGTGGTAGGAAAAGGTGTAACTTTTTTCAAATAATTAGCTAAATGGATAAGCACTATTTTTCAATAATTTGTTTTTTCTTCTCTGGAATGTCACTTCTATCATTTAATATGGTTTGGGCCTGTTTCTGGGCTTTTAGTCTGTTCCATTAACCTGTCTATTCTTATACAAATTCCAAGTTTTAATTAAGTCCCACTTGTAAGCTGACTTTGCCTATAAAAACCGCTTTGTAGTATATCTGTAATTACTTTGCTCCTTCTAAGAGACTTCTTATGCTGCTTGTTCAAGGAGATGGCTGAAGTTGACGATCATGAACAGACACTCAGACCAAAAGCAGCTGGGCACAGAGGCTCAGGGTAGAATTTTCATGGAACTGATATGTGACCCTGGGAGGCTGAGGAGGAGTTGGCAGCTCCATGCAGAGTTTGGGATTGGTAGTGGTGCAGAAGTCATATTTGGCAGAAGCCATGAAAAAGGAAAAGCTATGAAAAAATTCAGCCAAATGTAAATGCAGTTTACTAGTAATAGCAGGAATATTCATTTATTTAATATATATTTATTGCTGAATGTGCCAGGCATTATTCTACTCATCAGGAATACAGGAATGAACAAATTTAGCAAAGTCCTTGCTCTCATTAAATGTATCAGGAAAAGAATAGGAATGAAGCAGACAATTTAAGATGATTCTGATGATGCAAGCGCTATAACCACCAGGGGCACGGTGATATTGAAGTTACTGGGAAGTTCACTTGGTATTGGAGAGTCAGGGAAAGCCAGCCTGCAAAGGCATGATATGATTGATAGGAAGGGTGACCTCTGTGACGGTCTGGGGTACACATTCCAGGTAAAGAGAAAACCAAGTGAAAAGGTTTACACAGAAATGAGCTTGATGTTTTGAAGAAATAAGGCAGAGGGTGAGAGATGAGGTTGGACACAACGCCACCACGTTGCATCAGCAGGTGCTCCTGACACTGTGGATGGCGCCCCCTAGAGTTGTGCACTCCGCTGCTTTGCCCTGAGACAGGCAGGGAAAGATCCTTGAGGCCTTGCAGGGTCTTTGCATGTGTGTAGCATACGTGCAACTGTGGCATTACTGAAAAGTTTAAGTAGGAGAGTTCCCATTTTTATAAAAGCTCGCTATGGTTATTATGTTGGCAATGAGGGTCGGGGGAGTGGGAAAGAGCACAAGCAGAAAATAGTTAACTGAGTCTTCACAATGTTGGGACATGGTACTAGGGGCCTGAGCCGCCTTCACAGGCCTAGCTGAGGTGTGGGCCCCCTCAACCTCTCTATCTGATGCCCTAGCTAGGCTCAGTTTCTGGGCCAAAGCAATGTGTGTCCACTGTAAAGCACACCAGCGATGAACTCAAAAGGCCAGGTCTGGCGCTCACTACCTATGTGATCTTAACTAAGTCACTTAATCTTTCTGAGTCTTTTTTTTTCCCCAACGATAATACATAGATGACAATCCCCTCCCAGAACTTTCGTAGAGAAATGAAGCAAAATACAGAGACCGAACAGAGTAGGCAACTGTTCATTTCCTTTCTCTGTTAAACTAGTGGGGTTTATAATCCTCAGCAAATATCAATACCAATTTTGAAGCACTTTCATGCTTACTCATTAAAATTAGATTTAAATATTTTTAATTAATCAAATGGCCTTTGAACAAGGCAGTCATTCCCTCGCAGCAAGCATCTGAATTGGAAGATTCCTACCGTGTTAGCAGCAGGGTCTGTTCTCTCAAGCACCGGAAATGGGCCAAAGTATTATATACCTGCAGATACCGTCTCAATTAAATTATTTACTAGGGAAGACTTCAAATGTACAATTAAAACAGTCATAGGAGTACTCATAGACTCATGATAGCTCACATACAGGTTTCTGAAAAATGTAAATTTTGAGATTAGCAGGAAGAATGAAAAATCCTTAGCTGGTATTGCATTAATACCTTTGTTTTTAACCACCCAAATACTAGCACAAAATAAAAAGAAAATTCAGTCTTGGGTTCAAAATACAGTTCCATCATGCCCCGGCCGGTTGCTCAGTGGTTAGAGCATGGGCCCTGCAGACGGAGGGGTCATGGGTTTGATTCCCCATCAAGGAAGGGCACATACCCTGGTTGCATGCAGCCTAGGTCAGGATGTGTGTGTATGTGTGTACCAATCTCTCAAGTCTATGTTTCCCTTCCCCCCTCCTCCCTCCCTTCCACTCTCTCTAGAAATCAATGAAAAAATATCCTCCAGTGAGGATTAAAAAAAGAAAAAAGTATATTGTTCTGCCCCCACCAGTAGACTGTGGGCAGACTACTTCATCTCAAGTCTCAGCCACCTCAGCTGAAAACAGAATAGGACATCTCCCACTTCTTCAGGTTGTTGTTAAAAATGAAGCATTTCAGTTAAAACACTTTGAACAGGTTGCACACTCAAATGTTACATAAAAGGAACGTAAAATGGACTACGTTTAATTTTTACTGGCATCGCTTCTCGGCCTTTTGGCTAAGATCAAGTGTAGTATCTGTTCTTATCAGTTTAATAATTTTTACTGGCATGGACAGTGAGCACTAAAGTGTGGTTATTTAAATTCCCTGTAATTTGGGAAGCAGCTATCCTACTAGTTAATCACAGGCACCTAGTCAATTAAAATGAGCTAGAAAAAAATGCAAAAGAAAACCTTCATTATCGCACCCTACATATTTTAGTTGATTGCTTTGATAACTTTTCTCAGTGGAGATCCAGAGTTTGTTCCTTTATAATTTGAACTTTGCAAATAGAAATATGCGTGGTGAGGAGTTATTCAGGCAGCCTTCCCATAAATACAAAGAGACAGTGTGTTCTAAGGACAAGGCATTTTTGCTTTTGGAGTGGAGTAGGTAGTTCCTATATTGAAGGCACCCTTGAGAAGGAACAAGAATGAATTCAGTGAGGTAAACAAGAAAAGAGCTCTTTCCTCAAAAGTCCTCAGAAACTAAACAAAGCTAATTATGATTTAAAGCACAACAGGATACAAGGCAAGCCACAAGTCCATGGAAGTATAAAGGAAAAATATAGTCTGGAGTGGAAGGTGCTAATAGTATGATATCAACGTTAAACCTCCTGATATTGATAATCACATTTGTTATGTGAGAATATTTGAAGATGTCCTATTTTAAATAAATATACTCTTATGGATTTAGAAGGGTATGATATCTGCATTTGATTCTCAAATGGTTAAAAAAGAATCTACTGTGTGTGTGTGTGTGTGTGTGTGTGTGTGTGTGTGTGTGTGTGTGTAGAGAGAGAGAGAGAGAATATAATAAAAATCTATGAATTGGTAAATCTGGATAAAGTGGATATGAAAGATATAGGTGTTTTGTGTTTTTTTTTACTATTCCTTACAAATTTTCTATAAATTTTAAATTATTTCAAAATAAAACAATTGGGTAAAATTTTGAGGCGAATAATAGGATATTTCCATGACCTCAAAAAGCCACTGTGCACATTATTTATTAATTGTAGAGGAAAAGGAGAGATTTGCAGTGGAGAAATCTTGCAGTCACTACCAGCAATGAGGCGAGTTGAACACCGCATGACTCCCAATGTAATGTATCAGGAAGAATATTACATCATCTACTCATGACCCACCCAAAAATATTAACCTGAACATAATTACAAGGAAACATCAGACCAACGTAAGTGGAGGAACCTTCTACAAAACTGACATGGACTCTTCAAAAATGTCACTGATATAAAGACAAAGAAAACCCAAGTAATAGTTCTGAATTAAAGAAGAATAAAGAGATGTGACAAGTATATAAAATATATGATCTTGAATTGGGGTGAAACAGCCATAAAAACCATGATATTGACAGCTGGGAAGTTTTAAATCTGGGCACTGTATATTAGATAATAGTATTACTAGTATATAAATAGCTCCCTAGGAATGTTAACTCTATTGTGTCATACAGGGACACTGTCATTCTCTCAGGAGACACAGGCTTACATATTTGAAGGTGCAGTATCATGCCTACAACTTACTTCAAATTATTCAGGAAAAAAACATCTTTTAAAGATACAATAAAAACCTGAAGAGCCTGAAGAACACACGCTGAAAGTGTCCAGCATGTACGGTGTTCTTAAAACGTACCTTTCCCAGAATGCTGATGGCACACGCCATACCAACTTGTCCAACACCCACGACAGTGATCTTATTGTTTGGGGTTGTTGCCTCTTCTTTGGCAACTGGTGCGATCAGTTTCTCCTTAAGAGTCGCCATTGTGCCCTGTAAGAAAAGAATCAAAATATTACACGTGAAATTCGAATGGGAACTATCCTAAAAATGTTACTACTGCAATTTTTTAATTAAAGTACAGTTTAAAAAGAGCGTAATGGTCTGCTAGGACACAGAATATACTTTAAAGAACCATGTCACTCATTTAATGGAGAACTTAAGATAAGACCTCCATGGAGCTATTTGAATTTGGGTTCTTCTCTTCAGTCTATGATTCCGTATTAGTATTTAACAAGTTGTATTTAACCATTTTTGTCTTGTGGCTATTCATTCACTGGCTAAAAGACAAAAATATTTATATTTAAACGAACTGATCTTTCTATTCTCCTTCTAAAGAATTTATATGTAACTATGTAAACTAAGTTAGAGCTCACTATTAACCCGTATTTAAGTTTGGTCTAAAAAAATTAATGGCCAATTATCAATATAATTTCTACTAATGGTTATTATCACACTTGGAAGATAGGGACTGACTTGTTCTTCTATTGTTTTCTCCTACTTAAATCTTATGATGATGATTTTTTAAATCCTCAACCAAGGACATGTTCATTGATTTTAGAGAGAGGAAGGGAGAGAGAAGGATAGAGAGAAACATTGATCAGTTGCCTCCCGCGACTGGGGATGGAACCCATAACTCAGATATGTGCAGGGGACAACACTCCAACCAACAGAACCACCCAGCTAGGTCTACTTAAGTCTTATTTAAAATGTGTCACAGTGTACTGAATATACAATGTGTGCTTAAATAAATACAGTGACAATAAAATAGTGATGAGTGATGTTTGTGCAAAAGGTGTCCTCCCCCCCAAAAAAATCACCCTGAATTCCTTTTAGTGTACCTTGGAAGCTTACTGAAAGGTGGTTAGATAATTATATATTTTCCTTTCAGGGGGTTCCAATAAGAGACTATCAACTTGCCCTAACCGGTTTGGCTCAGTGGATAGAGCGTCGGCCTGCGGACTCAAGGGTCCCAGGTTCAATTCTGGTCAAGGGCATGTACCTTGGTTGCGGGCACATCCCCAGTAGGGGGCGTGCAAGAGGCAGCTGATCAGTGTTTCTCTCTCATCAATGTTTCTAACTCTCTATTCCCCTCCTCTCTGTAAAAAATCAATAAAATATATATTTTTTTAAAAAAGAGATTATCAACCTTTGAATTAGTTTCTTTCCAGTCATTTTTATTTAAAAAAGCTCCCAAAAATTAAAAAAAAAATTGAAAACTATGGGTAAACATTCTACGCAGTAATACCAAATTTATCTGTGCCATCAGATAATTAGGTACCCTTTCTGAATACTTAAAACAAATCGCAAAATTTACTGTACCACCCTGCCTTCTTAAAGATCATTAGTAAGCCTCTTCTTCAGAATTAAGTATCAGTTATCATTGTGACCCATTATAATGTCCATTATTTATGTTTCCTTTTACTTATAATGCTAGACTGTAGCCTTGGAGGTCACTGTGCCTGTTTCAAATTGCGCCCCTGCCTCCCAATCCTGTTTTTTTGTTTCTAGTCTGCAATAAACTGAATGACAAAACCTAGTTTAGCAATTCAATATGGTAAGAGCTAGTAAGTCTCTGAGTTAGAATAAAGTACTTAAATTTGGAGACAACTGTGTAACAACTATTTTGTTCTAAAGCTACCCCCCCATCCCCAAAAAAACACATTTTCCTAAATTGATTCTTTAGCCTTTCCAGAGCACATTTGCATTTCTTGTGGATGCTAGTGAAATCCAGATCAGCATGTAACTGTCTTTCCAAATGACCTTACAATGAAATTCATACACGTCCTGCATTTTTAGCAGAATCAGAAGAATGCTGCCTCTCTTCTTGTTGAACAGAGGAAGATACAAATGCACAGTTTTTCTCCATTAAGTTTATTTTCATTAGTTGCTTTACATCCTTCAGGTACATAGAGGACGCAGAAAGCAATGGAGAAAAATAATCCAGTAACGGTTGCTACATAAATACCGACCGGTTATTCAGATAGATCTTTTAAAATCAATTTTGGGAATTTCAGAAATTACAATTTAGAGGGAGTACAGATTCTTTCGTATCTTTCTGGAGAAAGTGTTTTTCTTCAATATTTCCTTCATACAAGTTACTAAAAAATTAGAATAAAAGGTTCTGTATTGTATGCAGGACTGTGCCAAGGTCAGAGTGGTGGCTGTAAGGAAAAAGAATGATACGCAGGGTAAAAATAACCTCTGATGCTTGGTCCTTCACAGTGCAGTCCCCCTACCCCCTTGTGCATAGAAGTCATTAGAAATAAACCAGTGCCTTAAGTTCAGGAACAAAGACCCCCTTTACGAATAGCTCTCCATTCTAACTTTTTTAAAAGCCATGTTTGCCATCTAATTCCTCCACTAAGAAAGCGCTGGTCCGGCCCTCCCCCTCCCTCTCCCCCCCCCGCCCCCTCCCCCTCCCCCTCCCCCTCCCTCCAGGCCCGAAGTGCAGCCTCCAGTGCTGGCCGCCCACAGGCCACCTCTCCCCCTGCGCCCTGGCGCCCGCAGCCCGGAGGGGAGGTCACAAGGGAGGCGGCAACCGCAGGTCTCCTCGGAGAAGGTCTCCTCGGAAAACGTCGAGGCCTTCCTTACTCTCAACACCCAAAGCTGCAAAGTAAACACAGCACCCCGCGCATCCAGGAAAAAGGGCCCGGAAGGCATCCGTCTAGAGCTCTGGAAAGGACAGCGTCTCCAGCTCCGGGCCAAGCCTGAGAGCAGGTCAACCCTGCAGGTCATCCTTGACCCTCCTCCCCGCCAGTGCAGGGGCATTTCTCCATTCTCGCGGCAGGAGATCCCAGTGCCCAGGTTCAAGATCAGCCAGCCTTCGCCTATCCCCTCGTCCCTCCTTCCTCCCCTGCTCCTCAGACGCTGGGGGTACAGTGACCGCCCTGAGCCCACCAAGGGCGCGAGCCCGGGGTTTAGCTGCAAATGAAAGTAAGTCTCTCCGCCCCCCCCCCCCGCCCCGTCCTGTCCCCCCCCCCCCGTCCCCCCGCGCGCCCCAGGAGCACGGGCCGAATGCGAGCCCCGCTGCGCGGCGGCCAAAGCTGGGGCTCGGCCGCACCGCCTCGGCTCCACCTTGCTCCCCCCGCGGAAGGCACGACCCGCAGCCTCGAACCCACGGGCTGAGCCAGGACTGGAGTCCGGATGCTCAGGGCTGAAGGCCGTAGAGGACATCCCCCTGCTCAGTTCTTCCCTCACTCTCGCAACACAAGGACTCCCCTGTCTGACCCTCCCGGTGGCCTCTGAGTCAGGATGGAGGATATGGAGCTGAAACCTACCAGGAGAGAGAAGGCTGCTCAGATGGTGGGAAGAGTCGCGCCAAGAAGACAGTTTCGGCTGCGAGCGTCTGTCTGCTCCGGCACAGGCTCTGCAAGGAGGAGGAAGAGGCGGGCCCGCCCCTCTGCAGCCTCGCAGCTTTCTCCATTGTGATTGGAAACCCGAGCACCGCCTACCCCTCCCCTCCGCTCGCTCAATCCCCTTCAAGGACAAGGGCTCAAGTATGCACATGCCCTCCTCCTCCCCAAAACGGCAGGTCACCTTCTGGTGGCCAAGGCGGCCCCGCTCCCCGCCGGCGAGACCGCAGTCAGAGGCCGCATAATGTCGGAAACCAAGCTTCGCCTCCTCAAGACTTCCACGCTCTCGTTTCATCCAAATAGAAATAAAATTCAATTTCGCTTTTCTGGTCGACTTTAGAAGACTACAGTTTCTAGCTAAGATGTGGAGGATGTGTTCCCCGGAATAGCGCTGGTGCTTCGGAATGTTTTCAAAAGAAAGCAGAATTTTCCATTTTCAGCGTCTCGGTGATAACGCTCATTTGATGCAACAATTACAGGAGTGTGTGTGTGTGTGTGTGTGTGTGTGTGTGTGTGTGTGTGTGTGTGTGTCTCCTCCCTCCCCACACCACCACCTAATTCAGCCAATGTGCCTGATTTGCCTACTCGTTGCCTGAGGAAGTGAGGCCTAGAGGCTGTTCTCCCCAGTTCTCTGCAAATCTATATGGTCTCACCAGAAACTGGGTAAGGCTCGGTTTCTCTGTTAGTCCCTGGTAACTCCAAAGATGCAAGTTGCCATTCATCTCTGTGTCTTCAACACCCAGCTCAGTGCCTGGTACCTCCATACAGTGCTGGCAAGTGAGGGAGTGAATGAATGAATGAATGAATGAGCAGTTGGAAGTATCCTGAAGGTAACAAATTCCTGAGCTCAAACCAGAGAGTGTGTGTGGCTGTTTCCTCTGGGTGTCTGAAAAACATCGGTGCATACCTCTTTAACTAGACATGTCTCACTTGTGGAAGAAATGCTTCCTTGCTGTCTCCTACTGCGAGAGAGAAGTGTTTGAAAGGTACCTCAGGTGAGCTTTGTCTTGATCAGGGCTCAGTCCTCAGGGTAATACTGAGAAGGAAATAGTCACACAGAGTGAATTATTATACACTAGATTAGAGCTCACGGTGTTTTGCCTGGAGCTTAACCTGCAGGCAGGCCAGGTCCAGCAGAGCCAGTCAGAAATCAGAACTTGTCTACCTCCTCCCAGGGTGTCCTTGAGGTCACCTGGGTCTGCTTCTGGGAACCCAGATGAGAGGGAACACACACACATACAGTCAGGCCGCGGCCAAGGGCTTCATTGTGTAAAGCCTCCCCATAGCCATTGACATCGCCCTTTCAGAGAACTGTGACCTCTGATTCTTTCTGGTGCCAAGGGCTCTTGTTCTGTTGTTATAAACACTTCTTTTCTTCTGCTGGAGACCCTGTAGGAGATAAGTAGTTTTTCTGCGTCCTGGCCCGACACATTTAAAATATTATTTTTACCAAATAAAAGATAAGAAAATCAAATAGAATAAAAGTGCTTACTATAAAATACACAGCCCTTGCTCCTGCCCTCTCAGGCCCGGTCTGGATCCTCAGAGATGACTCCTCTTGACTACTTGAATTGCAGGCCTGAAGGGCAGCTGCTCTTTCCCTTCATTCCTTGTACTCACTGAAAATATGGTTGAGTAACTAATCCTTTAAAGCACATAAGTTTGACAGGTGGAAAGTGTTTTCCTTGAGATTTTAAACTGAAAATCCCTGGGATTCTCTTGCCTGAAGTTTTCTTAGAGTTCTATGTATAAAGCAATACACATCTAGGAATTTGCTTTATATAATAAAATTGTTTTTATTTGTTACATGCCTTTATTTTTATTATGTTTATATATTAATTGCATATATTTATATTACACATCTATATTTTATTAATGCTCACCCAAGAATATTTTTTTCTATTGACTTTTTTGGGACAGTTGGAGGGAGGGAAAGGGGCGGGGGGTGGAGAGAGAAACATTGATGTGAGAGAGACACATCAATTGATTTTCTCCTGCATAGGTGCCTGACTGTGGCCGGGATCAACTTGCATCCCAGGTTTGTGCCCTTGACCTGAAATTGAATCCTCGACCCATTGGTTCATGGCCGATACTCTAACCATTTCACAACACAGGCCATATTAATTGCATGTATCATATGCATGTAATACATTAACAGCATGTGATACATGCAATTACATGAATGATTTTACTTGTATGAACTCACTTAATCATCATTTCAAGCCTATAAGACACTCCTATTATCTTCATTTTACAGGTGTGGAAATTGAGGCACAAAGGCCTAATAATCTGTCCAAGATGACACAGCTAGTAAACAAACTTTTATTTATTCTTTTTAAATATTTTTATTGATTTCAGAGAGAGAAAAGGAAAGGGAGAGAGAGATTGAAACATCAATGATGAGAGAGAATCATTGATCGGCTCCCTCTTGCACAACCCCTACTGGGGTTCAAGCCCACACTCAGGCATGTGCCCTTAACCAAAATCGAACCCAGGACCCTTCAGTCCACAGGCTGATACTCTATCCACTGAGCCAAACCGGATAGGTTGCAAGCAAACTTTTAAAATTTGAGGATCATTCTTAAATTAGGTATATACATATCTCTTTCCCTTTTAAAAATATTACTTTAAAGATTATAAGAAGTCAGGAAGGTTATAAACAAACTTTCCGAAATGCAATGGTTTATTTAACTATTCCTATATTTTTAGACATTAGACTTTTTACTGTGGTAAATAACATTGAAAAAATATCCTTGTACAGAGTCATCCTCTACATTTTTATTCTTCCTTAGCGTCCCTGAAAGAGAAATTGCAGGACCAAAGAATATGGGCATTTTATTTCTCAGACAGATTGGACCCTTTCATGATTCCCCAGCCATGTCTGTCTTAAGATTTTATATTTGCCAGTTAGTAAGATGAAAATGGTATTTTGGCCCTAACCTGTTTGGCTCAGTGGATAGAGCATCAGCCTTCGGACTCAGGGGTCCCAGGTTCGATCCCGGTCAAGGGCATGTACCTTGATTGAGGGCACATACCCAGTAGGGAGTGTGCAGGAGGCAGCTGATCGATGTTTCTCTCTCATCGATGTTTCTAACTCTCTATCCCTCTCCCTTCCTCTCTATAAAAAATCAATAAAATATCCTATCTAATAAAAGAGAAAAATGGTAATTGGCGTACAACGATACCCTTTTCATTGGCTAATCAGGACTATATGCAAATTAACTGCCAACTAAGATTGGCAGTTAACTGCCAACAAGATGGCGGTTAATTTGCATATGTAGGCACAATGCAGGGAGGCGAAAGGGAAAGCAGGAAGAAGCCCCCTGCCACTGACAGTGATCAGAAACCCAGGGGGGAGCTAAGAGCTGGGGGGCAGGGCAAAGGCGGCCCTGGGGCTGCCTTTGCCCTGCCCCCCAGCCATGATCAGAGAATCAGGCGCCTTTGCCGCCCTGGCCAGTGATAGCAGGAAGTAGGGGTGGAGCCAGCGATGGGAGCTGGGCATGGTCGAAGCTGGCAGTCCCAGGAGCTAGGGGTCCCTTGCCTGGGCCTAAAGCAAAGCCCATGATCGCGGGGCCGCTGCAGCTGTGGGTCCCCGCTGCCCGGGCCGGACGCCTAGGCCAGAGGCATTAGGCCTGGGGAGGGGCAGAGCCTGCAACCGCGGGGAACTAGGGGTCCCCTGCCCAGGCCTGACACTTCTGCCAGAGGCCTCAGGCCTGGTCAAGGGGCTGATCTGGTGATTGGTGATCGGAGGGTGATGAGGATCAACTCCTCTGGCCGAGGCATCAGGCCTGGGTGGGGGGCTGAGCCAGGGATTGGGGGGATATGATGGTCCCCTTGCCCAGGCCTGAAGCCTGGGTCAGAGGCGTCAGGCTTGGGCAGGGGGTGGAGCAAGTGATCAGAGGGAGATGGGGGTCTCCTATCCAAGCCTGACACCTCTGGCGGAGGCATCAGGCCTGGGCAAGGGGCCGATCAGGCGATCGGAGGGTGATGGGGGTCTACACCTCTGGCCGAGGCATCAGGCCTGGGCTGGGGGCAGAACCAGTGATGGGGGAAATGAGGGTCCCCTGCCCAGGCCTGAGGCCTCTGTCAGAGGTGTCAGGCCTGGGCAAAGGGGCTGATCCTGCAATTGGAGGGTGATGGGGGTCAACGCCTGAGGGCTCCCAGTATGTGAGAGGGGGCAGGCTGGGCTGAGGGACACTCCCCCCCCACACACACACACACCCAGTGCATGAATTTCGTGCACCGGGCCCCTAGTATTTAATAAAAAAAAAAAAAAGAAAATGGTATTTTGTTCTAAATTTACATAACTTTGATTATTGGTAAAGATATGTACCTTACACCTTTTAAATGTTAATAGAACACACACGCTTTTCTTTTCTTTTTTTCACTTTCCATTTTTTGCTCATCTATTAGAATAACATTTATTTTGTTTTGTTTTCTTCTTAGCAACTGTCACCTTACTTTTGAAAACAGCTAGGAGCTTCCTGACCCTCTCTCACCCCTTTTTCCCCTTAGACTGTAGCTTCTCAAGGGAAGAACTTGTCTGAAACTGAAAACAACCAAAAAGAAATAACAATTGAAAGATGGCAGGCATAAGAGAAACCAGGTGATGACTTTCGAGCCTTTTTTTTTTTACCTTTGTGCATTTTAAAAAAATATATTTTATTGATTTTTACAGAGAAGATGGGAGAGGGATAGAGAGTTAGAAACATCAATGAGAGAGAAACATCGACCAGCTGCCTCCTGCACACCCCCTACTGGGAATGTGCCCGCAACCAAGGTACATGCCCTTGACCGGAATCGAACCTGGGACCTTTCAGTTGCAGGCCAACGCTCTATCCACTGAGCCAAACCAGTCAGGGCTGTGCATTTTTTTTTTTATCTTTGTGCATTTTTAAAAAATTTTTTATTGATTAAGGTTTTACCTATGTCTCCTTTTCCCCCCATTACCCCCTAATGCCGGGGGTCTTTCCCAGCATCTGGAAGGGTTCAAGAATCTAGAGAAGGCGCTGAGCATAAATTAAAGAGACTAGAAATATATAATATAAATTTGTAATCCACGGGGGAGCCAGAGGAAGCTTCGCTGTAGTAGCTAAGTTCTCTCTATCTCCAGACCCAGGGCTCTTTATTAACACAAATTGCCCTATAGCAAAGCAGATATACATATCAAAAGGTAAGGTTTGGTGTACAGTAGACACTGTCAGGTTGGGCGGACCTGCCTTCTGCTGTCAGGTAGCAGGCAATAATATATGCAAATCTTTAGGTTTGGGGAAATGCTTTCAGCTATTCCAGCAGCAGGTAATACGTAGATATTCAACCCTGCTGAATAAGCCCCAAGTTCCATCAACCTTTTGATGAAACTTCTTTCATTTATGACACGCTGGAATTAGCCTCCAGCAGCCCTCCCCCACCCCCAGCACATACCCTCACCCCCCCTAGTGTCTGTGTCCATTGGTTATGCTTACTAGTATATGCATGCATAAAGTCCTTTGGTTGATCTCTATCCCCTCCCCGCCACCCTCCCCTACCTTCCCTCTGAGGAAGGTCTGTTCAATGCTTCTCTGTCTCTGGACCTATTTTTGTTCATCAGTTTATGTTGTTCATTATATTCCACAAATGAGTGAGATCATGTGATATGTATCTTTCTCTGACTGGCTTATTTCGCTTAGCATAATGCTCTCCAGGTCCATCCATGCTGTTGCAAATGGTAGAAGTTCCTTCTTTTTTTACAGCAGTGTAGTATTCCATTGTGTAGATGTACCACAGGTTTTTAATCCACTCATCTGCTGATGGACACTTAGGCTGTTTCCAAATCTTAGCCATTGTAAATTGTGCTGCTATGAATATAGGGGTAAATATATATTCTTTCTGATTGGTGTTTCTTTATTGGGATATAGTCCTAGAAGTGTGATGGAGTCTCTTCTCTGTACTTTTTCAGGTGTGTGTGACACTGTGTTTACTCAGACCAACAGGTAGAGTCTTGTTAGTTTATCTGGGAACTACAAAATTGTAGAGGCTTATCTTTCATCTCTGTATCATCAGTGCCTAAGACAATTTAAAGCATATTATAGAAGATAATTTAATGACTTGTGTTTACTCTTAAATAGATGAATGAATGAAGATTATATAAAAACATGGAAGCCTCAGACCCTTCTACTGCTCTTAGTGCTGCTTTTTTTTTCTTTCTTTCCTCCTCCTCCTTTGTATCCTCCTTCTCCACCATCTGTGCCTTTTTCTTCTTCTTTGATGTTTTAGAAAACTTTCCCTTTGCATTCCTAAATCCTCTTTCTATACGCGGGGCGTGAGCAATCGATGTTTACCGGGCTTTCCAAATCCTCCTAAACTCAAGTGGATGATTTCCACATCAGGGAAACCTGAGACTTGTGTCTCTACTTTGAATATTCCACCAGGGTGAGAAGGAAAGGTCATGTAAGGGCATTCTCCTACAGTTACAATTGCACCAAGATATAAACCTGTAAAGCATAGAGTAAGAATTTGTATTGCTCATTGTCACATTTCCACATTCCTGGCATGCAGTAGCCATTCAATAAATACTTAATGGATAAAATTTGCATCTCTCACTGTGCTAGTAACACTTTCTTGAATTCCTCTCTTTTCAGTGTCTTACAGTATTGGCCTTTAAAGTGTCCAGAGTGTTAGGTCGGAGAGAACCCAGGATCGGAAACATGCAGATATGGGACGAGATAATGGGCTCCCCCTGGCATTTCTAACAGATCAGCATGCCAGACACAGATACTGACTCCTTCCTGAATACCTTGCTGACCCCCTGCAGCTGAAACTTCCTCAGCTGAATACCCCCGCCCCTTACCCAACCGCAGTATAAAAAAAGCGCCCCCCTCCCTGCTGGTGTGAATCCACGTGCCCTGTCTTTTGGGGTACGTGGGTCTCCCGGGGACGCAGAAATAAACCTTTCCTTTCTTTCTTTTCTGATTCACTCGACTCTATTTCTTACGCCGCCTCCTGAGCCACCTAACCTAACACAGAGTGCAAAATTTGCTATTTGATGTCTTGAAATCTCCTGTTATTAATTCATCCCTGTTATATCGACCGACTGATTGTCTTCCTCCAAAATTCGTATGTTGACACCTAATTCCCAATGTGGTGATGTTTAGAAATGACAGGGAGGAGGGAGGTGGTTAGCATGAGCATGGAGCCCTCATGAATGTGATTTGTGTCTTAATAAAAGACACCCCAGAGAGCTCCCTTGCCCCTTCTGCCATGTGAGGGGGACACTCATCAGACACTGGATCCTGGGCTTTCCAGTCTCTGGAACTAAGAGTAATAAATTTCTGTTGTTTATAAACGACCCAGTCTATAGTGCTCTGTTATAGCAGGCCAACCTAAGACAATCCTTAATTGATCTTTCTTGGGGTTGGTTGTTATCTTCTAGCATCTGTTCTTAATATTGGTGCTTCCCCAAGACTCAGTGTGATGCCAGCCTCTCACCTCCCTTTACCCACGCTGCTTGGGCCATGAACACCATTCCAATGGCATCAATCATTTCTTTGATCTCCAACTCCTGCTCACACCTCTCTCTGAGCCTCAGGCCTCTACTTCCAGCCATCTCCTGGATAGATTTGCCTGCAACCTTTACAGGCATTTCAGACTCTGCCTGTGCAGGAGGAAATGCCTTCAGAGTGTCCTTTTTCTTCCTTCCAGCAGCTGTCAGAGATGGAGAATATTTTAGCCACAGCAAATACTTGCTCTTGCAAGGAATGTCTTAAAATGTAATGACAAATATTTTTATATGCCTAAACTATAAATATGGCCAATTGTGTTTGCTTTTGGGGAGGAAATTGAGAATCTGGGGTGGTAAGAAAAGTTACTTTTCACTGTATATCTTTTAGTAGCTTTTTAAATTTTATACTATAACATGTATATTTATTTAAATAATGATAATGAAACATGTCAGGAAAGGAGATGAGGAATGTTTACTATAAAAATTCACTTATCAAAAACTGACCTCACTGCACCCAGAAGCGGCTGCCCCATTTTCTTTCAGGGCATGCTTCGCTGAAAGGGAGAGTGAAGGTGGGATAATTTATTCATGGGTACAAGCTCCTTTTAAACAAGTCTGTTCAAAGGCAGTCATAGTGTTTCATTCTGAAAACAAGTTTAAGGGTGTCTGAACTTTAAACATTCATTCATTCATTCATTCATTCATTCAAAACACTTCGAGTTTCAGGCACCACGTTAAGCCCAGACCTCAAGACACAAAGTTAAATAATGCATAGTTCCTGGGCTTGAATTCCTTCAAGTCTAGAGATTGTGAAATGATGTGCTGATAAGCAGGGGATATTTGGAGCATCTGGCCTCGCCTGTGAGTATAGAGGGTTTCGGGCCTAGCAGTCAGGGCAGGATTCCTGAAAAATGGAAGTCTGTTTTCACTCCTTAGATTGACTTGAAGAAACCTCATCTCAGCCTTAGGAGAGGAGAATAATGAGAGGAAGGGAGGCATTCAGAGGAAAGACACTGGGACATGGGATGGCATATGGTTAGCTATGGAGCAACAAATAATTTTGAGTTGTCAGAGTATGAAGTACAAGGTTTTAGACCAGGGGTGGGCAAGCTTTTTGACTCGAGGGCCACAATGGGTTCTTAAACTGGACCGGAGGGCCAGAACAAATGCATGGATGGAGTGTTTGTGTGAACTAATATAAATTCAAAGTAAACATCATTACATAAAAGGGTACGGTCTTTTTTTTCAATAGTTTTATTCATTTCAAACTGGCCGGATCCGGCCTGTGGGCCGTAGTTTGCCCACGGCTGTTTTAGACTCAGCATCTTCCTTACCTTAATTCAGGAACTCAGGCCATGTGTCTGTGTTTAAAACAGGGGATGTTCATGGTTCCCAACAATCTACATTTCCTGCAAAGTTTTAGTTTACCTTCTACGCTGCCTAAAACTACTTCACCCATCTGACATCTCCAGCTATTACATTTCTGATGGCTCCATATTGGGTGATAGGACTTCCAGGGTGCACAGACTATACTATTTTTATACCTAGCAGCTACTGCACAAATCCATGTAAACCATTGACTCTGAAGGTGTTTAAGAGGTAGAGCTGTATGGTCCCACAGAACCCCTCATTTAAAAAAAAAATAAGTTTTTATGATTTCAGAGAGGAAGGGAGAGGAATAGAGAGATAGAAACATCAATGATGAGAAGGAATCATTAACTGGCTGGCTGCCTCCTGCACACCCCCTACTGGGGTTCGAGCCGGAAACCTGGGCATGTGTCCTGACTGGGATTCAAACCGTGACCTCCTGGTTCATAGGTCCAGCTCAACCACTGAGCAACACTGGCCAGGCCCCTCTTTGATTTTCAGAGTCACAGTCCCCCTTTGCTGCCTGGGAGTTTGCTATGTAATTATTTCATGTATAATTATGTGTGGAGCCATAAAATCTCAGTCCGTTAGCATGTATTTAAAAGTAAATAGGTAATCTTGCAGCAGAACTCTGATACATGAATTAGACCAGAAGTTGTGTTTCTTCCTGCCTAGACCAAATTTAGTTTCTTACAATGCTATCTTTTAAAAAGCCTTTTGTTTGTTAGTTTGAGGAAGTGACAGAACCAGTTGTAATGGATATTTGTATTTTTTTTTGCCTGACACGGTGCACCTACAGGGAAGGATAAATGAGAATGTGTTTTCTTACGGAAATAACAATTCTGGTTATTTCTTCAATTAATTGATTCTTATGTTCTTCCTTTACTCAGCCAGTTAGTTACATGAGAGTGCTTCAAGTTTATTATGATTTTACTTGTCCTGCAATGAAATTGACAGAAAGAAAAGAACACAAAAGGTAGGTTTAATTTTAAAAGATACCATATATAAAAGGGGGAATATAATTGATTTTATTTTCATTAACCAACACTTCTTTGGTAAAATCATCCTTTCCTCCTTGCTTGCCCATATTTATGACACATATTAACTACCAATCTAATTTCTGTCTTCTTCCAAAGAACCCCAAGAATAAATGATCCTTTTATTAATTTCTGAAATGTGTTTCTGTCCTTTATGTGCAGTATAATGATTAAGAACTGGGTGTCTAGAGTTCTTAAACAGTATGCAGATGATTGAAGAAAGTAGGAGAGATCACATTTTTAAAATATGTTTTTATTGATTTTAAAGAGAGAAAGGAAGGGAGAAGAAGAGAGAAAGAAAAACATCAATGAGCGAGAACCATTGATGGGCTGCCTCCCGCATGCCCGCTACT